>NW_024097388.1:0-600000 GCF_016545835.1 Crotalus tigris | reverse complement strand
TAAAAACTTTTGCAAATTAAGAACATTCCTTTCCTCCCTGGTGCAGAAAAACTGTACCATGTGGAGCTCCCTGAAGAGAAGATTCTGAATTATTCCAAAGATGACCAACATAATGGATCTCCATCAAATGCTCCCTTGCTAATATGATGATGATAAGCGCAGATCAAACCTTACAGCTAAAGCTCCCTTATCACCTTAGGTGCCATCTTATCGGTCCCCTAACGAAAGTAGTTAATTAAAAATGTAGAATCCTTATTATCTTGCCATTTAAATTTATGCTTGCAGTTGTCTAAATGAATTTGCTTACACAGGAAAGCATGCCAGGATGATTAATGCTTGGTGCCGGTGAATTTTCATCAGTGAAGAAAATGTCCATGCTTTAATGTATTACTTGGTTTGTTGGAGCACTGAGCTTTGTTGTAAAATGAGCAGATGCACACCTAATATGAAATTATAAGTCAGAGCTCTTAAGAAATAGGGGAAACCACTGGGGACAAAATAATCTCTTTCACTGCATTGCATCACCAAAGAGTTAGCTCATGACTAGCTGAAAATATAATTGTAAAGAGAATCATAGTTATCCCACCGCAATGATGGAAATTCTGTTTGTGATTTAACTGCATACATTTATTATTCTGGACATCAAAAGACTTAAATATCCAAGAAAAAAAAACATATTTTGTTTTCCACTGAAAGGAAAGAGAAAATGAAAGTTCTTTATTATGATTATGTTGAACAAGTTGTAGGATACATTTGTTTTCATCCTCGTACATGTAGAAGATGCAATTAAATTGTCCAAAATAGGATTCAAAAGGGCTTTGAAGGCCGCTGTGCAGTTCTGCAAAGAGGAGAAATTAAAAATAAAAATAGCAAAAGACAAATATCCTGATCTATGCCAGGACACATAGGACATATAGATAGGCATCCAATCTAGCAAATGACATGCTTTAAAAATGTAGGGGTAATTTTTATACGCCTTTGCACATTAAAACTTTACCTACAATTAGCTCCAGCTCAGTCTGTTACTGACACAATGTGTATGTCTGAATAGCCTGGATGAGATGCCACTTTTAAAAAAAATATATAAAAAATGTCCTTCTTGGTGAAGACACAATCCCAATAGCGCCAGCTAATATAAACAATGGTGAGAGTTGTTGAGAGCTGTGACTCAGCAACATCCAAAGGGCTTCATCAGTCCTGCTTCAAATACTGTATTTTTGGCTACTTTATATATAGAATCAAGATCATGTGAAGTGTTAATGCCACTTTATAATGCCTTGGTAATGCCACACTTGGAAGACTGCATCCAGGTTTGGTCACCATGGTGAGACTCTAGAAAGAGTGCAGAGAAGAGCAACAAAGATGATCAGGGGACTGGAGGCTAAAACATATAAAGAACAATTGCTGGAATTGGTTATGTTTAGTTTAATGAAGAGGACTAGGGCTAACATGACAGCAGTGTTCCAATATCTCAGGGGTTGCCACAAAGAAGAGGGAGTCAAGCTATTCTCCAAAGCACCTGGGGGCAGGACAAGAAGCAATGGATGGAAACTAATCAAGGAGAGAAGCAATCTAGAACTAAGAAGAAATTTCCTGACAGAACAATTAATCAGTGGAACAACTTGCCTCCAGAACTTGTAAATGCTCCAACGCTGGACGTTTTAAAGAAGAGATTGGACAACCGTTTATCTGAAATGATATAGGATTTCTTGCCTGAGCATGGGTTTGGACTAGAAGACCTCCAAGGTCCCTTTCAACTCTGTTATTCTATTCTATTCTATTCTATTCTATTCTATTCTATTCTATTCTATTCTATTCTATTCTATTCTATTCTATTTTATTCTATTCTATTCTATTCTATTCATTACATAAAAGATGCAGAGATGGACTGTGTAATGCATTATGCCATCTGAGGAATAAGAAACTCATCTGAGAGCAGTAACTCATAATTATTTAGTATGTTAGAAACAATTGGGAAGGCAAATAGGATATTGGTATAAGGAAAAAGTGCTGAATTTCTATAGGAGGATAGTCGAAGGGAGAACTTCTTGATTGTTTACCTTCTGTCTTCTTCTTATCTGGTCTTTGTTTTGCTGATGAGGAAAGGTCCTTTCCTCCCCTATGATTATAGTCTTAGATCCTAATCCAGAAGCAACATTTCTTTCCATTTTCAAATAAAAGAGATAAGCAGCTATATTGATGGGACTAGTAAATACATGCCTATGTATACAATCAGGTATTTTACTAGATTGATAGACTGCTGAGCCTTACATATGATGTTATGCATATATAGAAATTGTGTTTGTAGACTGAGAATGAGGATGGATCTGTTCCTCTTTTCCCTTTAATGTACCAATTTTCTAAGTACTGTTGTTGAGCAGTGTGGTGGCCTAGTGGTGAAAATACTCACCTCCCACTTGGAAGGTTGAGAATTCAATCCTACTTAGCAGCAGATGTTTCTCTCCTAGGGCACAAAGAAAAAATATCTGTTGTGAATGCCACATAGGCGTCAGGAAGGGCATCTAGCCGGTAAATGCTCAGCTCCATCCAGTTGTCCTGACTCTACCCTGAATTAAGGGATTAATTAAGGTCATAAAAAAGAAAGGTGTTTTTTCCCCTACAATGGTTCTCAAAAATAAGGGATGCTTAATAGGGAAACATTTAAGATGCATTATTTGGGCATTTGTATCTGGCTTCAGAAGCTAGGAAGGATTGGGGTACTGTTAGTGCTTGGATGGCAAACTGCAAGAAAATATTAGACTTGATATTTATGTTGGGGAATTGTGAAGACACTCTGGAAGAAAGCATTGGCCAGTCACTTCTATATTGCTGCTAAGCAATATGTGCTGCGCCTTGAATTGTAAAAAAATAAAAGGAGTATATAAATCAGACAAAGTAAGAAGAAGACCACAAGCATTTATCAAAAGCATAATCGGTCTGATTTTTCAGGAGAAACTGAATATCATCCGGAAGAGACCTCAAAGCTGGTTTCCTTCTGACCAACAGTGCCTTAACTTGGTCTTGATTTAATCTTACCTTGTTCACATTCACTCAGCCTGACATTAGACATGAGTAATGTTTATGGGTATAAACTATTTCATTAGCATTAGAGACAGATAAGTATGGAAATAGCTGCAAGGTTATAGTGGGATCTGAATTAAATCTGCCATCCATTGCAGTCTTTTTATTTTCCTTCATCGTGGTTGTTTTTCCCCCTCATTGTACAGTATACACACAGTTGCTAAATTGGAAAAGAAAGACACACAATAAAAGTTATTTTTTTTTCCTCCAAAACATAAATGCAGTAACTTATCATATAAATGAAGTATTAAAAAAAAATACAAGATCCTACCTTCAAACTAGAAAATTGTTCTACGAATGATGAAACAGCATTAAAAGAGAGCAGTAGGAATCTCAGTGCTAATAAACTGTCTTGTGAATAATAGAAACATTTTAAAATTCATAACTCATTAAGGAGGGGTTTGGTGAGGGCCTTCTCATCTGTATAAGATAGGTGGTAGGAAAATGTAGACTGCATTTGAATGCTATTAATCTTGTGTCATGGATAAATTATTATAGCATATTCCATCACTGCCATACTGAAAATGTGCTGCATTGGGAAGCAGGTATTATCCCACAGTCTGCAAACCTAGGAAGCCGTGGTGGGATTCAAATATGTGAACAACCAGTTCTCTGTGTGGATGCTGCTTCCTGAGGTCCGTTCTGGGCCTGGGCAACAAAAAATTAGCTACCGGTTCTGCCAAAGTGGTGTAAACTGGCTGAATCCCACTACTGCTAGGAAGGATGATGATTATACCATTTGGGCATTGCCAGGGTCTGAATAATTGGAGCAGTCTATCAATATTGTTAAATAAATAAAGTGGAAAAGTACCAGGTGTAAATAATGCCAGAGAGTGCCAGAAATTGAATTCCATCATAGATGCTCAAAAATGGAAAGGGAAATAGCAGGTTTGCAACTCCAATTAAATGCTTAACTCCTCCATCTGGTAGCTTAGGTGATGAGCTTCTCCCCTTTTATAACCCTTGAAGAGAGTTTTCTACAGTCAAGATATTGGAGACATACATGCAAACATCATGACTCTGTTATTTTAAACTGATTTGTCTAAAGGAGCATGTTTGCTTTGACCTTTTTGATCAGGCTAAACCTGAAGCATCAGCTGTTCCCCAATAAATTATATTCTATACAAATATTTATTCAACTAAGCACAATAGTAAATCCAGGAAGAATCAAGCATATATGTTATATCTAGGCAAATCACTCTTTTACAGTATGTATGTGTTTTATGTGTATGTATACATTTACGCACAAATATATGCATACTTCACATATACAGAAATGCTTATCTTTCTGATAAGGGTGTAATCCAGAAACAAACTTCTCAACAGCAGACATCTCTCTCTCTCTCTCTCTCTCTCTCTCTCTCTCTCTCTCTCTCTCTCTCTCTCTCTCTCTCTCTCTCTCGATACTTTTTAGATTTTGCATTTAGTTTTGGAGTCATCCTCACTGCATCAAATACATAGGTCAAATACACAAGGTGAAAATTTATTTCCTGTCTGCTTCTTCATTTATTATTTTGTTTATGGTAGAAGACCTGGTATACTAATTACCTCACTAATTACCATGCTAATAAAAAATCTACACAGGAACCTGATGACCTAGAAGTTTGCTGTCTTGCTTCAGTGATTAAACTATTCCACCCTGTTAAACACCATATTTTATGTTCTTGTCTGGTATTTATCACCTATCCTCACTCAGCAGATTTGAACATTTCCTTCAGGAAGGTTGCAGCTTAATAATGGTTGTGATTTATAAATCATTTTTCTGCATTAGTCTGTTTTCTTTCTACACTTGACTGGGCTTATATGGTCACGAATCATTCCCTGTCACATTGCAAAGAGGAAAGAAGTCATAACTTTTTAACAATGCTTTAGAAGAGTGATTTGCCTTTCAAGAGTAATCCAGGTCTCAACTTTCTAACTCATGTAGGATTGCTACTCCAGGCTATTCTGTGCAATCAACCATAATAATAATATATTGAACTTGAATGCTGCCCAACTCTCAATGACTCTGGGGTGGCTCATAACAATCAAAGGAATTACAGTAAAATCAATAAAACCTAAAAGATAAAAAGAAAAGATGACTAGTGTGATGAAGTATGGGTTCTCACTCTCCTGTACCAAAAGGCTGGGTAAAGAGCCTTCAAAGCTCTTCTAGACAATAGCAGGGAAGGGAGAAACCTCATTCCAGAAGGCAAGCAACAGAAAAAGTGCACTTTGGGGGTGTATTGTTTAATCAAAAGAAACCCAGAGTGCACTAATCCTGCAGAATTGAAACAGCTGGGCACGTATTTTGGGAGACAGATGATCTCTCAAAGAACCAGGCAATATGTCTTCTAGGGCTTTATTTAAAAAAAGCAAACAAAAAACAGCATCTTGAATCACACTTAGAAACAAACCAGAAACCAATGCAGCTTGTGGATCAGGAGAAGCTTCTAGGTGGTCTTCAGTCACAGTCTCATTTAGAGCACATTGCAGTAGTCAAGCCACAAAGTGGCTAGAGCATGAGCAACTGTGCACCCAATTTAGTAAAGAGAACAAGTGGTGCATCAGATGGAGTTGTGCAAAAACTTTCTGGTCACCATTCACACGTTCTCTTCAAGCAGGAGCTGAGAGTCTATGAAGACCCCATCTCAATCTTGAAGAGGGAAAAGCTATCATATCCACAGTCAAAGATGGAATATTCCCAGATCTCTGCAGTTCAAACACCCCAGTCTCTCAGAAATGATAGGACTGAGTTGGAGATGGGTCTTTCACATCCAAGCCACCATATACTGGGACAGGACCTTGCTTGGCCTAGAGTCAAAAGTTATGTCCATAAGCATGCTCATGATACTGGACCCCAAAATGGCAGATGACTTTATCTAATGGCTTCGTGTAGATGTTTGAAAAGGAGAGAAGATGGCACCCTGCACTGCATAGGCCTAGAGAATAATCTCAGATCATACACCCAGACAATGCCTGAGATACCTCAACCTGCTGTGCCAAGTCAGTGTTCAGATAATTAAAATGGATGTCTTAAGCCCATAATTAGGTCTAGTAGTTAAGGCATCTAGCTAGAAATCAGGAGATTGTGAGTTCTAGTCCTGCTTTAGGCATGAAAGCTGGTTGGATGACTTTGGGCCAGTCACTCTACTCAGGTCCAACTCAACTCACAAGTGGTTGTTGTGGAGAAAATAGGAGGAGGAAGGAGTGCTAGGTATATTTGCCATCTTAAATTATTTGTACAAAAAAAATAAAGATAGGATAAAAATGTCCCAAAGAAAAAAAGCCTTAAAGGAACTGATGCAGTTCAAGATTTGGAAGAAAAAGGTCAAGTTGAATGTAACTAATTTGTAGCTTCCTGGAATAAACTATTATTCTTATGTGGAGTAGACAAAATTTAAATCAACTACACTGATATGTTGCTGCCCTTTGTTTTATAGTATGATATACTATATGAGACTACATACAGAGGATTTATTTATAGGAAATAAGTTCATCTAGTTTACTTTAATTAAGTTGTTCTGTCCCCAGAGCATTTGCTGCTCTGGCAGGAAAGGGTTAATTTCATTTTATTTAGCAAGCTTATAGGTATGTTTGGCAACCCTGACTTACAGGCCAAATTAGGTGCAGCAGTGTTCAGGGATAATTACATATTCTTTCCTGTCTCATCACTTCCTGTTACAACCATTGATGGGAAAGAGGAGGGAAGTGAGACCATTCCAACTTCCAGCTTCCAGCTTCCATTCAGAAAATGGTTGTTCAGCTGCAATCTCAACCCATTTGGAGATATCACAGGTGAGCAGCATATCCCTACACTCCTTTAGGCAATTTAGGCCTTGGGGGATGTAGGGGTAGTTATATTTGGCCTAGACAGTAAGTAGAACATGTTATAGCTAGGAGCACCTGGTTTCTTTTACGGAGCATGGCTACTAGTTATTATGTTATACTCCTATGCCAGTGTTTCCCAAACTTGACAATTTTAAGGCATGTGGACTTCAACTCCCAGAATTCCACAGCCACCAATGCTGGCTGTGGAATTCTGGGAGTTGAAGTCCACATGCCTTAAAATTGTCAAGTTTGGGAAACACTGTCCTATGCCATTATTTATTTTCTTCTAGTTTTAGGGGATCTTGCAATAAAGTTTAGAGCAGTGGTTCTCAACCTGTGGGTCGGGACCCCATTTGGGGTCGAACGACCATTTCATGGGGGTCGCCAAACCATGCTGTCCACCATTTTGTTCCCTTTTCCCTAGCTGTCCTACTCCCTCTTATTGGTGGCCACACCCACTTGGGGGTCACCACAACATGGGGAACTGTATTATGGGGTCACAGCATTAGAAAGATTGAGAACCACTGGTTTAGAGGATGAAATACTGTCTCCTTTATTGAATGGCAAGAAAGGTTAGATGCCTGGGTAGCTTTCCATGGAACCACAGGGTTGCGGATTAGTGAGTCCAGGGCAGAAGTCTTATTGAATTTTCCAGTCCTGATCCAATGTGCAAACAATATAGGGAAAAATGCATACATATCTACAAATAACACAAGCACAATGCAGTATATTAGCGGAAATGCTGCAAAAGATGGTTTGTGTCCAGTATCCCTGTATTCCAACAGAAACAATATTTTCTATCATCTTTCATCCTCTCTAGTTCCTCAGAACTGGTCTGGGGATCCTTTCAAAGATTTTAAAAGGGTCCCCTTGCATCCCTCTTTGGTAGATGCAAGGTGCATAGATTGAATAATAGGACTGTGTGAGTGGAAGTCTGAATAACAGAGTTGGAAGGGACCTTGGAGGTCTTCAAGTCCAACCACCTGCTTAAGTAAGAAACCCTATAACATTTTAGACAAATGGTTGTCCAATCTCTTCTTAAAAACCTCCAGTGTTGAAGTACCCACAACTTCTGGAGGTAAGCCTTTCTTCTGATTAACTGTTCTCACTGTTGGAAAATTTCTGCTTTGTTCTAGGTTGGTTCAATCACTCTGAGATTAATGAATAGTTATGTTGACTTATTTTGTTTGTCAATATTTTTCTTAAGGGATCTCATACAACGTATCTCCTGATGGGAAAATTCTAAGTAATTGTGTAACTTTAAATGTGTATACTTTTAACTGAAAAGTTAATTTCAGTCTCTATTAAGTTTCTTGTACATTATCCATAATCTGTTGAAATCTCTTTAAAATGGATCTCTTCCTCCAAAAATATGAAGTAGACTTTGAAAATGTCTTTTGTTTAAAAAAGAATATCAGTCTTTTATCAAGTGCTTCCATCACTATCACCAATACAAGCTTTTCTGCTGGACCAAATAGGATATAGCCAAGAAATATTCCTTATATGCTGTCATTCACATCCCATCTGTTAAATTAATAACCTGCCTCTCCTTCAGGAGTTGAAAGCTGGCACTTCTTGAATATTTTTTTCTCAAAATAACAATCTTATAAGATTGTTTGAGCTAAAAGAAGGCGACTAACCCAACATGAGCTTCTAGGGCTGAAACTAGGCTTTTGCCTGTGTCTCCATCCTCCTAGTTCAATGTTGTAAACAACATAACACATCTTTATTGCTTGCTCATTTAAAAAAATTAAAATATATTATACATTGGTAATAAGGATTTGTTTCATTTGCATACACTGTTTTTCTATCAGTCAAAAGCTCTTACAAATAATATTTCCTCTGGTATAATAACAGATGCTATGCAATATCATTTAAGTAATAATGTTGCCAGCTGAACAGAAGGCAAATTGATGAAAAACAAGAGACACAAAAGACTGTTTTCTAATCAATAGAATGGTTGTGATAAATTGTAAAAGAAGAGGGTGTTGCAAGTTGCTTGAAAAGGATGTTTGACTCATTATTAAAGAATTGGATATTAGATTACTTGGAAATTACTAGATTGAGTGATAATATTTTTAAAAATGTTAAAAAGATGGAGAAATGTAGCTGATAGTGAATGGTGAATAAAGTGCCAATTTATGTAATATGTAATATGTTTGATTCCATTATAAATAATTTGAATGAAAAGTGAACATAAGAAAACTAGAGGTAGAGGCTATTTGCACTGAATGAAAAGAACTATGTTACAGAGGACCACAGAAGTGGGTAAAATTACACTAATAGGAAATAAGAAAATAGATAGTAGGTGGAGTAAGAAATGAAAAAGTTGTGAATGAGAAAAAAAATGAGAATGGGTAAAAATATTGCATAATATTTATAGAAACTATAGAAAGTCCAGCATGAATAATAACTGGAAAAGTAAAGATATCAACCTCCCAACCAAATGCAGATGAGTCAACACAATAATTTTTCCAAATGCTACTTTTGGCTGCAAAACATGGACTCTGAGAAAACTCCAAGATAGGAAAAAGGTGAAGGCCTTTGAACTGTGGTACTGGAGACAACTATCACACATCCCATGATCTGCAAAAAACACAAAGAAGTCTTAGAATGAACCTCACTAAAAATATCACTTGAAGCCAAGATTGGCAAACAAAGGCTATCATATTTTGGCCATGTCATGCGAGCTGACTCACTCAAAAAGTCAATCATATTGGGAGTAATCTGCAGAAAAAGGAGAAGGGGCCATCCTAGTACCCATTGGACGGACACTATAAAGGAGGACACTAGGATGACCATGGTGGATCTGAAGGAGGCAATGCAGGACAGAGGGCATGGAGAGTGCTGATCCATAGAGTGGCTAAGGGTTCTACATAACTGAATGGCTGATTTAAAAAAACTTATAGAAAGAGAAAGCTAATTGCAAATTAAATACAAGTAGTCCTTGATTTATGGCCAGAGTGGAACCCAGAATTCTTGTCATATGTCATGATGGTCATAAGTCAAGGTACCCACGTAACTGACATGATTCTGTGACATTTTTGTGGCAGTCACTGAGCAAATTGCAATGGTCCCAAAGTGAACGACAGAGTGATTAAGCAAAAATGACTGCATGATAAGAGTGTTCCTGTCTCTCTTTGTATACATGTAAGGGAGAGATGGATAAATCAGGAAAAAGTAAGTTAAAATACAGTGGAAATGAGTATTTTAAAAAGTAGAAGTGTTTAAATAAGAGATATAGTCAAAAATAAATGAATGTGGATTGATTCCTGACAAAAGTGAGGAACTAGCAAGAAAGAGATATGTTGTTTGATCATATGGACAGAATGAAAAAGAATTGCAAAACAAATACATAGTGATGGGAATGAGAGGGAAGGAAAAAATGAAGAAAGTTGGATGAAGCCGTTAATATTCTTGAAAAAGAGAGTTGAGCACTTTGAAAAAGAACAGTAATGTGGAAATCAGTGCATGGAACCAAGAAAAGTACGGAAAGATGCTTAAATAAGGAAGTTGGTGTGGATGAGATTTAACTACTTTTCCCCCCTTACCTTATATCTTAATTTCTTTGACTTGTTTTTTTAACTTCTTTTATGCACTATGCATAATGTTGATTACCCCAAACAAGAGTACACATTCATCCAAAGTAATCTTTATGTTTACCTAACCACGATTAAAATAATGAATAATGCAAATAGACTTGTGTCTTTTTCTCATTTATAGTTATAAAGTATTTACATTTTTAATAGAATGTTTTCATTTTTAATTTGGCAGTCTCTCATATCCTGTTTTCTTCTGGAAATTAGTCAGTATTCTTTCCCACATCTCCCACAGAGACATTTCGGATCAAGACATTTTGTTGCCTAAGGAAAAAAAAAGTTTCCCTTCCTAAGTCAAAGTTATGTTAGACTTGACGCTAATAAGGTTATTATTTTGCCAACGTTCAGAAGAGATAACTGAATCTCTCCTTTGAGTTGTTCTTAATATGTCTTCCTTGGGTGCAACTTGAAAGTGCAGAAGAGCTACAGGTGTCTAATTTTTATGCTGCTGCTTTAAAAGTATTACACAGAAATTCTTACTGGAGCCCTCTTAAAATCCAAAAGGGAAGAGATCAGCAAGGCAGTTGAAGAGACAATTCCAAAAAAGGAAAAAAGTTTAAGACACCATTGTTTTTTTAATGGATAATTTAAACGGACTTCCAGATTCTGAACAAAGTAGCATTTCCATAATCCTTTGCAGCCAAATTATTTCTTAAAAATGGCAGGAATTCAGGCCATTTGACTCTGGATTCAGAGGACCTTATATAGGATTATGACCTCAGATGCAACACCATTTTATTAGAAGATATTTTTTTATGAAAGCACAGTTTGTCCTAATAATTAGCAAATTTCTTGCCTCAGTATATTGAGCTTTGCAGTTAAGTGAGAAAAGGTAACCTAACAGATTTTCTTTAAATAATACAGATCCTACACATCAATATTTACTTGTTGGAGGTAAATTAGCAAAATTAGATGCTTTTTAGCTCTTTAGAAGCAGCAGGGGGAAAGATCAAATCAGTTGGCCCAATAGTTAATTTTCTTAATGGATTCTGCTATAGAAAATGGGCCCATTGTTACTAATGCTATAGAGTGACACGCAATTACTTAATGAGTTCCTAATATTACCCCTTTCCTTTCAACTCTGTAATTATTGAGTTAATTGAGAAGTGAAATCCCAGATAAACATGTCTTTTCACAGGCTACTTTAAGATTAGGAAAGAACTTCTTTATGCTTTTTTGGCTTTCTCTGATAGCTAAGAAGCCTTCCTGATTCTTACCATCCATTTGAAGCTTGCTAAATTAACTGATTTGGCAAGATGCAGAAGCAATAACAGCAGCCAAATCATTCAGTTCAGGACTGTAGAGCAGAGGGCAACCATGTTCAAGCAAGGGCCTTGTTTTACATTATTATTTCAATTTCTTATTATCTAAGTGCAATACAGCTCCCCTTTCACACATGTATTCTACTTCAGTGATACCCTGTACACAGCAATGGGTGAGTGCTGGCAGAACTTAAATTGCTTTCTGTATAAAGTCCTGCATACCACAATGTCCCTCTCTTCTGGAAAACATATTAGAAAACATAATAGGAATCTTCTTCCTTTCCCAGCTATGGCGATAGCCCTGTCAGTTTAGAAACTCTTCGGAGTCACGTAGTATGGTAGGAGAACTGGCTGAGACAAGCTTGCAGAGCTGTAGTTACTCTTGGTATAGATACAAAATTGTTTGTAAACTTAATGCAGCAATAAAATAGGGGCAATAAAATAGTTCTGAATGACAAGCTTTCTCTTTTTATCAATACAAGAATGTTACGTGGTACCCGTATTGCAGTGCAAAAGAACAAAAAAAATATATGGCATGGGGATAGCAACACAAAGCCGGCTTTTGAACCACTGAAACATTTAATTGAGGCAGCTCCAGTCCTCCAATACTTTGACAGCAAAAAAGACTAAAATGATCCACAGAGGCTTCCCAAGTACCATGGTTCCACTGAAACAATCCTTTTGTGAAAGTATGGGATTTATAGAGGCCTGTGATGTATGTGCGTGAGACTGTGACAATACTGAAGTCTTATATGCTTGAATTAAACAGAGAGCTTTGGCTCTGATTTATAGTTATTGTGCTTTGTTTTTATAAGTTTCATTTTGATTGAAATAGCATAAAGGCATTTGTAAACAAGTTGTGTTTGCTGAGATAGACACAAGCATTTAGTTTCTACTGCTGCCAAGACTCTCTGGTATATTCCCTTCCCAATTTTAGCAACTTTTTTGCAGTTATACGGTAGTTTTATGATTTAACATTGGCCTATAAGCTTGGCAAGGTACTGCTGACACTCTACTCAAGGCCAATGATAAAACTATGGAGGAGGATCATCTGGAGGAGGATATTGTACAGATCACTGAGTTTTGACAAAATTATCCAGTTGCTGAGTTACTTGTGTAGCAAATTTCTTGAAGCTACAATTCCAAATGCCATGTTGCTTATATGTCTGAAGCCTCTTTTTGAAGATTAGCCAACCCTCTATGTTCTACATTTTCTGTTTTTTGTAGACCATTCGGTAACTAAGGTATCTTATTTAAAGGTCACAAGATAACTTTTCTTGTTGTCCCAAAAGCTGATATGATTCCAAGGATTTGTGAGGATCAGCCTGGTATAAAAGAGTATAAATGTTGGGAAAGTTTTACTTTGGCCAAGCATTAATGGAGATAATGGGAATGCAGTGCATAACTGAACTGCTTTTAGGGATAAAAAAGAACATATATAGATCAATAAGGGCATACAAGAAACTTGATACAATGTGGGTAATTGATATGCTTCCAGAAGGGGTGGGCAGCTAATTTTCCCAAGGAGCCACATGAGAAACTGGGACTGTTGTGGGAGGGTGCCCTTCTGCCATCCTCTCCTCCTATTGCCACCACTCCCCCCCCCCACCACTATGGCCAGAAAGGGATGACCAAAGGTCTTGAAGTCACTTGCGGGCCAAAAATGCCCAGGTCTAGCTTACACTGATAGTCGAGGATTCTTTAATAATGGTATATTGTTTTCTTTTATTACTCTGGGGGTGTTTTCTTAAAGGACTTTACCACTATAGAGACAATCCATCATCCAAAGCCACTTTTCTTTGGGAGACCCACCATTGGATCTGATAATAGCCATCAGTTCCCTGGCTGTGATTTTTGCATTTCTGCTAAACAGTATGGCTTCTCCCATACAACATCTAATCTGGCAATGTAATGGTGTGATTAAAGGTGAAATTAAGATTGTCAAAAAGTTATTGTAAAACAACCGGGTCCAAGGGACAATTCCTTTTCAGTTCTTTTGATTTATTTATTTTTTACTTTACTTACTCTACTTTGCAGAGTTTGTGTTTTAATAAAACTCTAAGCTAACCTATGTTACTTCAGTCTGCTGGATATTTACATCACTGTATTTGCCCAACCTAAATGGTTGCAGAAGTACATTCAAAATTTTTGTTGAGAGTAAGGTTTAATTGCCTTAAATGTCTGCATTTTTAAAACCACGCTTTGGCTGTGTTGCCCTATGGAGCGCCACATTCAGTTGAAGTGGCAACTCCTACGGTTTGCTTTTATTTTATTATGTATATGTGTATGTGTATATATATATATGTAGAAGAAAGGCAAACATGCAGGAAAAAAGGATAAAAAAATAGGAGTTTTTTTCTTCCTCTTTAACAATCTCCTTTAATTCTCTTCTCCCCTTCCCTCCTGCCATAAAGTAAATAAATAACCTGAGACACTTTCAGCTAGTTTCTCCACTTACCCGTATCCTTTTTTTCCTGCATGTTTTCCTTTCTTCTTCTTTCTCTATTTCTTCATTTTCTTTATTCTATCTTACTTTATATTAGTTTGTGTGTGTGTGTCTGTGTGTGAGTATGTGTGTGTGCATATGTGTAGAGAAAGACTGTTAATGAAATGCCATTAGGAAATAGGAGAAGGTTAATTGGAAAGCAGAGTGGCCATAGAGATAAAGACACAGCTAATAGCAATCAGTAGACACACACAAATAAATTTACATACAATTCAAAAGAGATAATAAAAAAAGCTAAGAAAGATCTCAGAGTACATCCTCACCAGCAATCCACATCCAGATAAGCAGAGACTGACACCAGTCAAATAATCAAACAGAAAGCAATACTATAGTCAAGGAGAAAACTACACCTCCTACCCCCAACACTGGGGGAGAGAGAACTATTGTATATAAACAGGGAGCAAATCCCACCCTCACTAGCACGGATGATGTCACCTAGGTGGGTAATAAAATGTCTGCAAGAAAACAACCAAGCTTAGAGAGCACCCACAGTTCCACCCTGAGCTACAGATATTCTTTTTTATTAGACTCAGCATAATGTTAGCAGGGAACTAGAGGTTTCACCCTGCAGAGACCAACCAGAATATGCCTAACAATCTATGTTACAAATATTTAGATTATTATTGTATGACACTATATTTTGCTAAAATTAGAATGATTGTGGGAGTAGCACTATTCTTTAAGAATTGTTTTGAGGTCAGAGTGTTGTCTGAAGCTGGTTTTCAGAGCAGTAGTAGTTAGTTTAGGCATGTAGACTAATTGCTCTATAGACTCAGGCATTTAAATCAACAATAATAGAAGAGTTCTTGTTAGCTCCAGGCAGTCTTTTATCAATACGAACATGACACAGCGGGAAAGTTATTATCCGATGTTTTGAAAGAACTCATAGGAAAGGCTTTCTCTGCAACATTAAGGCTTTGGGGCAGTTAGATTTTTCACTTTTGTGCAATCAGCTGACATGCAGAGGGATTTTGCCTGGAAATCAACATAAGCAGAAGTGTATTTTGAACTAATAAAAAGATTAGGTTATATTATTTTGAACTGTCAATGATAATAAGGGCTAATTGAAAATACTGTGCATAAATATTGCCTTAATTAAAATTTTAACCACGTCTATATATTTCAGTGTAACTTCTGACAGATTGTTTAGTTAAATGTCTGCTTAATACATTGGTTACTCACAGCCCTTCACAATAAGTACAGTGATGTTTTTCTATAACTTTATGATTCCATTAGCATTCAAAATTTGGCAATTAGGTTTTTAATATGACAGCTTTATATATATATATATATATATATATATATATATATATATATATATATATATACAGTTAAGTACATGCTCAGATCAATTAGAATAGCTTAATTGGATGTTTTCTCCTTACTTTACCATTTTAAATAATTAGAGAATATCTCTGACAATTTTTGGCATCCATTGAGATGGTATCATTTTTTTATGAAGTTAAGCTGCCTAACTTTGTGAAGGACTGAGAGTATACTTCCATAAAATTTGGAAGATCTTCATTTGACTCCAGATAATTATTTTTCTCTTGAGACACTGTTGAAACCTGATTGCAGTTTTAAGCAGCAGTGAATTTATATGGCAGAGGGATTTATGCCCAAAAAACTGAATTCAAGCATTTTACAGGTAGCCTTTAACTTACGACTGTCATTGAGCCCCCAATTACAGTCATAAATTATAATAATCATTAAGTGGGTTTCTCTGCGATAATACATGTTTTTTTTTTTTTTTTTTGCAATGGTCGTTAAGTTAACATAGTGGTTGTGAAGTGAACAGCCTGGTCATTAAGCAAATGCCACAGTTGTTAGATGAATCCATTGTTTGTTATGTGTGGTTTTTTTTAAAAAAAAACTGGAGATGAACACCATTTTTTTTTTTGCAAAAACAACATGAATCATGACCACATAACTATGGGATGCTGCAAACAGCTGTAAATATGGACTGTTTGCCAAGCGTCCTAAATATCATGGGGTAGTGGTGGCCATCAGAAATTCGAATCTGGGTTGCAAGTAAATTTTGGATCCATCATAACTTTGAACAGCCATTAAGTAATCAGTCGGAAGTTAAGGAATTTTGTTTTGCATTTTTGCATGACTATGACTTCTCCAATGATCATGACAGTTAGGATGAATAGCTTAAGTTGCATGTGTTTTCTTTCATATTTTACAGTATTTTTAAATTGCCTTTTGCTATGTTGCCATTCTTTTGCAACATTTTTGTACTTTAAACTGTGACTAGCATCTATGGAATAAGGGGAAAAAAATCTAGGATTATTAGAGTGGTAGCCCCAAGCATGTAGTGGGAGATCTCTCTCATTCAGATCTGTAATTGGCAAATTTCTGGTGCTGATTCATTTGAGCTATAGTTTGTTCCATGTAATCCATGCTTTCACTTTTAACAAACTACAGAGTGTACACTTTTAGAAAATAGTTTGATAATGAGAGGGAGATCATAGCTGAGGGAGGAGAAATTTTTCAGTATCTATCAGTCTTACGTATAAATAAATAAATAGATGTGAATGAACTATAATTAACATAATTTTAGTGTAAAACTGCTTCCTCTGGATTTATATTAACTTTTTTGTTAAGTCAGCCAGTGGATGTTGAAATGGAAGGAGGTTTGAAGTTGTTTAATTTTTACTTTTCCCTTTGAAAAATTTCAAGCATCAGTGAAGAAACCATGTTAAAACTGTAACTTTATTAATTAATGAGTAATTAATTATGTGAACACTGTTAAAGATACTGTTGAAAAACATTGCTAGGACTCATATTAAAGTAGCCAATTAGCTTTCCCACGTTATTTCATTATTTATTTAATTTGGGAGAGGCTTAGTAGAAGATTAATCCTATTGGGGCAAATTCTACTTCAGCCTCAACTATTCCTTGCCTTTTTATTTTATTCACTATTATATATTTCTTTCTATGGGTCATTCCATGTCAAGTGGTCTGATTTCAGAAAAGTGCCCTGCTTGAACATAATGGATTTTGATGAAATTTTGTGTGAACATGCACACATGTCCCTAATGAACATTGGTAACATGTTATGTTTGATGATGCAATACTTGCGGAGATATAGTCATTTGTTTGACCCCGTACCGCAGCCTTCTACAGTATGACTCTGAGATTCCAGCAACTTTGAGACATAATATCCCCAGCAATATTTTGTTGAGAGAAACAAAACTTGGCCATCTTGTACAACTTTTTGTGCTCTATTAAACAACTTTGCTCCAAATTATCTAGATGGAGATTGCTCATGAGAATATGAGCAATCTCCATCTAGATAATTTGAAGCAAAGTTGGTCGAAAATATTGCGGCTCAAAAAAAAGTTTAAAGTTTGGCTTTTTATATCTCTGGAAGGAAATGTATGATAAATGTGAAACTTTGTGTGTAATAACTTAGCAACACAAGGTTTTCAAATATAAAATTTCATTCTCCTACTGCTTTCCAATAGTTTACAAATTGAGTGCAAAGTTGACGTTTTTTGTAAAAACACCAAAATAGGGTATTTTCAGTCTGCTTTTACAAAAAAAAGACCTTCTGGAAACTCTGTTAAATCATTCTCATTAGAAAGAGCATGTTTCAAACCCCCTAAAAAAGTAGGGTTGGTTTTTCATCGCTGATGTATAAAGCCCTAAAAATAGGGACAAAGTTGAGGATATTGCTATGGCAATGTCACATGTATTCTATTACTTTTTTTTCTTGTTTGTTTTATATAGACATCATTACTAATATTATATTGCGTTGGTCCATGGTGACATTGTCACTACCAGTTCAGATACTTGGACCAGCAACCCCATTGCCATAGGGGGCATACCCAGTAGCCGTGCAACACCAGCCACGGGTGGGTTTCTTGGTTCAGGATCACAAGCCTGCAGTTTGGTTTCTTCCTCAAGGTTCCAAAGCCTTGTGTGGGTATCTGTCCAGTTCCCAAGATGATGATTGGGCAGCTTATCCTAGGTTCCCAAGCCTAAAGTGGATATCTTATATGGTTCCCAAGCCAAAGTCCATACTGTTCGTATGAACTGCCAAATTCCAACAATCGCTTATTTATTATTGAATTTACATGCCACGTTCTTTAGCGTCACTTTTGGGAATTGATACTGTCAACCTGATGACATAACTGAGTTCACAGAATTTGGAGGAACCAATTTCAGTACCATATTTGTTTCGACATGCCATATACAGTTCTTTCAGATTGCACAGTAGCAACCACTTTTGTTTGTGAACTTTGACACCATCAAGCTGAACAGAAACACAATCCTTTTTACCGGGGCACATCCTGCTAAATTCGTCATCCTCATAGAAATCTCAAACTTTGTCGGCGATTTCCTTTGGCAGCGGTTTGCCAACTTTTGCATCTGGT
Source organism: Crotalus tigris (assembly GCF_016545835.1). Taxonomy (NCBI): domain Eukaryota; kingdom Metazoa; phylum Chordata; class Lepidosauria; order Squamata; family Viperidae; genus Crotalus; species Crotalus tigris. The sequence continues at coordinate 581,357 of NW_024097388.1, read as the reverse complement.
AGTGCACAAATGCTTCTCTCTTTTATTTTTCTCACTGTTTTAACCATATGTTCTGAAATGCCAAGCATTTTTGCTTTCACCAGTATTGACCAACTCTTTGGGGCCAAAGTCAGTAATTGAACTTTTGTCGATCTAGCAAATATTTTAATTTTCGTTTTCATGTCTTCGATTAGGTCAGTGTAATCCTGGCATGACTGGCATTCCTTAGCAGCAGACTCACTAGTTTGCCCAATATATTCAGCTGCTATTCCAGTGGCTAACGTTATTTTGTCTGTTACTACTTTCTGCACACATTCAATTTTTCGTTTCACATAGCCAGTTTTATCCCTACTGCTCAATTTTTAATGGAGAAGTCCCTAAATTGGTCAAACTTCGATTAACAGTGTCTGAAATGTCTATATCGTAATTATCCAATGACAAAGCATCTGCCATGCTTTGGACCATGGAAACATATTTGGCTTTACACATGGAACAAATCTTTTGACCCGGCTTCACATTTGTTTTTGCCACTTTTGTTAAATCATTGGACATGGCTAGATTGACTTTCAACAGCCACGTTTAGCTATGTGATTTTGTTTGTCAAATGAGTTGCAGCCGCACAAGGCTTTGGAACCTTGAGGAAGAAACCAAACTGCAGGCTTGAGATCCTGAACCAAGAAACCCACCCGTAGCTGGTGTTGCACAGCTATTGGGCGTGCCCCCTTTGGTGATGGGGTTGCTGGTTCAAATGCCTGAACTGGAGGTGATAATGTCACCATGGACCAATGCAATATAATAGTAGCAAAGATGTCTATATGAAACAAACAAGACAAAAAATAATAGAATATATGTGACATTGCCATAGCAATATCCTCAACTTTGTCCCTATTTTTAGGGCTTTATACATCAGCGATGAAAAACCAACCCTACTTTTTTAGAGGGTTTGAAACATGCTCTTTCTAATGAGAATGATTTAACAGAGTTTCCAGAAGGTCTTTTTTTTTTGTAAAAGCAGACTGAAAATACCCTATTTGGGTGTTTTTACAAAGAATGTCAACCTTGCACTCAATTTGTAAACTATTGGAAAGCAGTAGGAGAATGAAATTTTATATTTGAAAACCTTGTGTTGCTAAGTTATTACACACAAAGTTTCACATTTATCATACCTTTCCTTCCAGAGATATAAAAAGCCAAACTTTAACCTTTTTTTTGAGTCCCAATATTTTTGACCAAAAATAACTTTGCTCCAAATTATCTAGATGGAGATTGCTCATGAGAATGTGTTGATTATTTTGTTTAATAGAGCACAAAAAATTGTACAAGATGGCCAAGTTTTGTGTCTCTCAACAAAATATTGCTGGGGATATTATGTCTCAAAGTTGCTGGAATCTCAGAGTCATACTATAGAAGGCTGCGGTATGGGGTCAAACAAATGACTATATCTCCGCAAGTATCGCATTGGCAAATGTAACATGTTACCAATGTTCATTAGGGACATGTGTGCATGTTCACACAAAATTTCATCAAAATCTGTGATGGTCGAGCAGGGCACTTTTCTGAAATCAGACCAGTTGACATGGAATGACATGAGTCTGTTTATGCTTCTATTATGAATCCTTAATTTGGGGGATTTATAACTTTTATTCTGCCATAAAGATGACCTAATAAGATCCCATGTGTGGAATGTACTGTATATTTTATTGCTTAACCTGGTAGGAGAAAATTTTCAAGACTGTGACTTGTTGCCAGAGTAACAGGCAGATTCTGCAGCAATTTCCTCCAGGTTTCATACCAATCCTGACATGACAACTTGAAGATATCTGGACTTCAGCTCCCAGAATTCTTGGTTTGAGAATTCTGGGTGTTGATGTTCACACATCTTCAAGTTGCCAAGATTGAGAAACAATCATGTATAATAAGACAGGCTGACAAATTGTGTCAGGTTGAAAGTCACCACACAAATTGTATGCTTTGATCGTCATGTAGACCTAGAATGATTGATTGACTTGAATAACTGGAATACTTCCCAAAAAAGCATCATTTTTATTTCTAAGAATGATGGCAGGGCCAAGAGGCATTGTTAGAAAAAAAGTAGTTTGAGGTTGCTGTTACTGTATATTTGGAAAATATGGCATTTTTCATTGATATTTACAGATTTTCTTTTTAAATAGGCACTGCAAGTTACCTGGGATCAAGGGAGCAGGAATTAGGATGAAAGTATTCTGTCCATGTCCTTCATTTTCCTCAGGATACCCAATTTCTACTATTTTTTTTAATGCCAATGAATACAATTTTTAAAAATGTATACATTTTATGTTATTTTTTGCACTGCATTAATTATCAAATAATATTTAGATAAAAGATTCTGATTCTTCCTTTTTCTGTTCTTAATGTGATTCTTGGCAAATACCTTATGACTATTAGTGATTAATATGTTGGGTGAACTTGGGGAGATCCAAGATCACATTTATTGTCATCTATGAAATCTCACTGGCCTGGATTATCACTGTCTGTCATTCCAATCTTTCTTTCTTTCTTTCTTTCTTTCTTTCTTTCTTTCTTTCTTTCTTTCTTTCTTTCTTTCTTTCTTTCTTTCTTATTAAATGTATGTGCCACCCATCTCATCAGGGGCAACTCTGGGTGGCTTACAAATATTAAACCTGGTGCACATTAAAATAATAAAACAAAAATAATAACAATTAATAATAATAATAGTAACAGGAAAATAACATTAAGAGTCTGGATGAGGAAGAGTACTACAAATACTTGGGTATCCTTCAAGCTGACAACATCAAGCACACTGAAGTCAAGAAAAAGATTAGAGGTGAATAAATCAAGAGAGTGAAGAAGATCTTAAAATCCAAACTCAATGGAGGAAATACCATAAAGGCAATCAACACCTGGGCAATTCCAGTCATTAGGTACACAGCTGGAATAGTGGACTGGACTCAAGCAGAACTAAAAGCAATGGATAGGCAGACTAGAAAAATAATGACAATGAATCATGCCCTTCATCCATGCAGTGACATTGATAGACTTTATCTACCAAGGCAAATAGGTGGGCGTGGAATGCTATAAGTACATCAAATGGTTGAAGAAGAAAAAATGGCTTTGGAAGAATATCTGAAGAACAATGATAAAGATGCACTGAAATTAGTATATCAGGAAGGCTTACTGACTACTGGAGAGACCAAACTAGCCTACAAGAAAGACCAAATGAAGAACAGAATAGAGGCATGGGAAGACAAAGCACTATATGGCCAATACGTGAAAAAAATAGCTGGGAAAGCAGATAATAATAAGACCTGGCAATGGCTAAGAGCAGGAAAATTGAAGAAAGAGACCAAGGGACTAATTCTGGCTGCACAAGACCAAGCCTTAAGGACAAATGCATATGAAGTCAAAATTGAGAAGACAGCAACAGACAGTAAGTGCCGCCTATGCAAAGAAGTTGAAGAAACAGTGGACCACTTGGTAAGCTGTTGCAAGAAGATTGCACAGACTGACTACAAGCAGCGGCATGACAAAGTAGCAACAATGGTGCATTGGAAGATCTGCAAAAAATATCATTTGCCTGTAAGCAAAAAATGGTGGGATCATAAAATAGAGAAAGTCATAGAAAATGATAAAATTAAACTGCTCTGGGACTGTAATACCATCAAACATCCACATCTGCCTATCCCAGGTCCTAGGTAAGGACTCAATAGGTAGACAAAATGCCAAATCCAGTCTGAACATCTGGCTGATTGTGCGATGATCCAAAATAATAATAATAATTGCCTTTGTGGTATTTCCTCCATTGAGTTTGGACTTTAAGATCTTCTTCGCTCTCTTGATGTATTCACCTCAAGAAAAAGATTAGAGGTGAATACATCAAGAGAGTGAAGAAGATCTTAAAGTCCAAACTCAATGGAGGAAATACCATAAAGGCAATAAACAGGGATAGGCAGAAAAAATAAAAATAAAAAGGGATAGGCAGATGTGGATGTTTGATGGTATTACAGATATCGTCGCAGGATGGAAGCAGTTCCTAGTAAGGCCACCTTTTGCAATTGATTAATAGCGAATTTGTCAATGCCAATGGTATTCAAGTGGTGCTCCAGTTGTTTTGGGATTGCACCCAAGGAACCTATTACTATTGGTACTACCCTTGCTTGCTTTTGCCACAGTCTTTCTATTTCTATTTGTAGGTCTTTGTATTTTGTTATCTTCTCCAGTTCTTTCTCTTCTATTCTGCTGTCTCCAGGCACTGCCACGTCCACTATCCAGACTTTTTTGTCTTTCTTATCGACAATTGTTAAGTCTGGGGTGTTATGTTGCAGGTGCTTGTCTGTTTGAATTCTGAAGTCCCAGAGCAGTTTAATTTTATCATTTTCTATGACTTTCTCTATTTTATGATCCCACCAGTTTTTGCTTACAGGCAAATGATATTTTTTGCAGATCTTCCAATGCACCATTGTTGCTACTTTGTCATGCCGCTGCTTGTAATCAGTTTGTGCAATCTTCTTGCAACAGCTTACCAAGTGTCCACTGTTTCTTCAGCTTCTTTGCATAGGCGGCACTTACTGTCTGTTGCTGTCTTCTCAATTTTGACTTTATATGCATTTGTCCTTAAGGCTTGGTCTTGTGCAGCCAGAATTAGTCCCTCGGTCTCTTTCTTCAATTTTCCTGCTCTTAGCCATTGCCAGGTCTTGTTATTATCTGCTTTCCCAGCTATTTTTTTAATGTATTGGCCATGTAGTGCTTTGTCTTCCCATGCCTCTATTCTGTTCTTCATTTGGTCTTTCTTGTAGGCTAGTTTGGTCTCTCCAGTAGTCAGTAAGCCTTCCTGATATACTAATTTCAGTGCATCTTCATCATTGTTCTTCAGATATTCTTCCAAAGCCATTTTTTCTTCTTCAACCATCTGATGTACTTGTAGCATTCCACGCCCACCTATTTGCCTTGGTAGATAAAGTCCGTCAATGTCAATGCATGGATGAAGGGCATGATTCATTGTGATTATTTTTCTGGTCTTCCTATCCATTGTTTTTAGTTCTGCTTGAGTCCAGTCCACTATTCCATCTGTGTACCTAATGACTGAAATTGCCCAGGTGTTGATTGCCTTTATGGTATTTCCTCCATTGAGTTTGGATTTTAAGATCTTCTTCACTCTCTTGATGTATTCACCTCAAGAAAAAGATTAGAGGTGTGATTCACATGTTTGAATAGGGGACATCTGTGGTGAACCAGTTGTCTTTAAATTAGAATTTTTTTCACACTACATTTGTAGAAGCAGAGGGGAATAAAAAAAATCTTACTGCTGAGAAAAAAAGTTTAGAAAACTTGTCATGACTTTGGAAAGTTCAGGTTATGTATCTATATATAATCCATGCTTGTTTTATGAATTTGAGACAGTAGTTCAGCCAAAGTTATTTTAAAAACATTTTTCTTGCTTGCCTTGTCTTTTGTGTCATTACTTTCCTCTTATGGCCACAATTTTTCTCCTCTGGAGCCCTTTTTTTGATTGACAAAGCATTCTCCTGATGGACTGTGAGACAAATGAGCCATGATATAAGAGGCTGTGGCAAAAGCTTGATGAGGGAAGGTGGTATTTCAAAAGAACAACTATTACTATGCTACAATCTTTGAAAAAAAATCTTTTATAGTCAAATCATCAACCAAGAATGATTGTCGTAAGGCAGCGGCTCCCAATCTTTTCTATACCTCACACCCCTAGAACACTCTTGATATATTCTCGCACCCCTTACAAAAGTTCAAAATATTGGCAACAAATTATGCGTGTACACTATAATTTTGAAAACCCAAGTTTTCGCACTCCCTGGAATATCGTCTCGCACCCCTGTCATAAGGATTCAGAAAAAAATGTTGAAAGGAAATCAATAATTTTTCAGAAGTTACTGCATGTTAGGGAACCCCTGTCATAAGGATTCAGAAAAAAATGTTGAAAGGAAATCAATAATTTTTCAGAAGTTACTGCATGTTAAAACAGGATTCTCTAACCCACTCCTGTTCCCTACCCTTAATACAATCTGATTTACTGAGAAAATGGAGACACAAATGCAGTTGAAACCACATTTAGCTATGAAGGTTATTGAGTTTTCTTGGGTCATTTTGTTTCTTTTTGTCAGCACAATGAACTCAATACAAGGTGAATGATCCAAGGTGATAAATTAATAATATCCATGCTTGGGTTAGCCTTGATAGAGAATGCATTGGCAAGATGCAGAGACTGCCCCACTGGAATTTAGCTGCTGAATGTTGGCCTGGAGTGGTACAAGTTTATATGTGTGGGGGTGTATTAGCAGGTGTCTCTGATGCTGGCTCCAAAGACATCTGAGAAGGACAATGGGGAGCAATAGGGGGACCTGGAAGGCTCCATGACAGGAGAGAATGGTTGAGGTAAGCTTGTGCTAGGAGCATCAGGAGAATCCAAGAGGAAGCAACTGGACGAACAGCAGCTGGGCAGTCTGCAGAAGGAGTGTGGCTGCAGCAGATCAATTCTGAAAACCAGACATTTGCATGGGACAGGAAAGAAACACAGCTAGAGTAGGTCAGTGCAGAAGAGGAGGACTTGCCACTCCTGTCCAATCCCAGGGTGCATTGAGTGCAACAGAGATTGGCAAGGCTACTTGCAAGAAGGCAGCTTTGCCTCTCCTAATGAGGTGCTCCAGGTTGGTACCTATTTACAGTGGTGCCCGGGACTGAGTGGTTATTATTCACAATCTGGTGTTCATGCTTGCTCTTGAATTCATTGACTTCATTGCGCCATGATCACATTGACTCTGTGCTGACTTCCTCATGCCTTGCACTTCACAACTTGTATTGACTTCATTGTGCTATTCTCCCATTGACTCTGTGCTGACTTCCTTGTGCATTGAACTTCTGGACTCGTATTGACTATGTTGTGCTGTGAATTATTTGACTTCTCAATGACTTTGCTCTGCCTTTACTCAATTGACTCTGCTGGCAACAGATTCTTGGAGAACTGCACTTCTGGTCGGGGCCTGGGGAATGACAAAGGGGTTTAGCGGTGGGGAATAACCACATTAAACCCTTCTTGTATGTAAATGTGTGGACTGGGACTGGACAGTATGGGTATTTAAATTTAAGGGTGAAATGGACGTAGGATACTTTTAAGAATTTTAAGGCCCTTCAGAAACCTTGAAAACAGTCCCAAATTAGGCCATCTATTAAGTATGTAGGCATTCAAAAACCTGTGCTGTGACTTTGTATTATTTTACCAATGGATTCTTAGGAGGGGACAGTTAGGAATGGGAATGAAAGCAGTTTTGCTTCCCAAAGGTCTTCCCCTTTCCTACCTATTCTTCTAATGTCCAACAAAAACCATCCTCCCTCTCTTTGACCCCCAACTCAGCTCACTGAAGTTCTGGTTCCTCCAGTCCTTGAGAAGGTTGGGAAGCTGAGTTGCAGCTCCTGACTCACTCATTATTGCCCTTAGTCTAGTCTGGGGTTAGCCCAGTTGGACATGCACATCCTGCTTGGCTGTAGGTTGGTGGCTACCTTGAAGCTCAGTTCATGGCACGATTCCCATCCTTGGAGTAGGGTTTAGTTCAGGGTGGTGTGCGAAATCTAGGCCATTAGATTAATTGTGTAAGCCATTGTTTGGTTAAATGGATGAAGATGTTGCATAGATACAGCTTTCATGGCTTTTTTGCATTCAGGGCTGATAATACAGATGACTTCTGTTGAAAAAGAGAGAGAGAGAGAGAGAGAGAGAACAGAGAGCTATATATAAGATGCACTGTCCTGCGGTTGAATTCTGTAGCTGCCTGCCTGATTCAATGGCAGATGTGTTCCTATCTGGGAGGTAACAGACCATCAAGATTTACAACTGGCAGCCTGGTTGAAAATAGCTCTGGTGAGGAAAAACAGTGGAGATCCATCTCAGAAATTCATCATAGAAACTGGTGATTTAAATAAACATTTTTATGGGTTTTTCTTCTTTCTTAACTAAGCAACTGCTGAAAAGAAAAAGCTCTCTTGAGCAAACATTTGGCACAGGGGAGATTGTTAATTGGATAGGCTGGAGTGCAAAGCTGGGGAAAGCTGCTTTTCATCCCATTTAGAAAAAGCAAGTTTTGTAATGATCAAGGACAGTGTAGACATAAAACATATTAGACACAGGATTCCCCCCCCCCACAATACATCACAGGAAGTTTACAGGTAGTCTTTGGCTTACCATCACAATTGAGCCCCAAATTTCTGTTTTAAGTGAGGCATTTGTTAAGTGAGTTTTGCCCTATTTTATGACCTTTCTTGCCACAGTTGTTAAGTGAATCACTGCAGTTGATAAGTTAGTAACCTGGTTGTTAAGTGAATCTGGCTTCCCCATTGACTTTCCTTGTCAGAAGATTGCAAAAGGTGATTGCATGACCTTTGGACACAGCAACAGTATGAATCAGTTGCCAAGCATCTGAATTTTGATCACATGCCACAAAGGTCATAACTGTGAAAAATGGTCATACCATAAGTCACATTTTTCAGTGTTGTTATAACTTTGAACAGTCACTAAACTGTTGTAAGTCGAGGACTATCTTTATTTGGCTATCCCATTCCAAATTGTTTCACTTGCAAGTCTACTTTCCCATTATTTGCTAACTATATCTTTAACTAAATGTAAACATGGAGTCATTAGCAGATGGTAGCTTTTAACTTCCTATGTTGAAAACTTCAGACGCCATCTTAAAGTTGCCATGGCTGCGAAACAATTGAATTGTGCTGGCAACCACTGCAGATTATGAAGCGGGCATATTATATGGATATACTGAGACTTACCCATCACTTTCTATGCCACTACATTCTGGACCTGTTAAAGCTTTCAGGTGGTCTTTAAGGGTAATCCCACAAAGAGTGCATTGCAGTAGCCAAGCTATAAGGTGTTCAAATGTGAGTTACTGTCTGAAAGGCCTCCTGGTCTAGGAAGGGACACAATTGGCGCAACAGATGAAACTATGCAAAAACTTTCCTGACTGACGCTTGTGAAATAGAACCTATGAGTCCAAGTAGACCCCCGGATTATGCATCACTCTTGAATGGAAAAGTGCAGCCCCATCCAAGGTTAGAGGAAAAAAATGTCCCTCAAATCCAGATGGCCCAAATATCTGTAGCCATTTGGTCTGTTTTCATCAGATACATGAAGTCTTAATTTAAGACAAATGCATATATACATACATACTGTACATACATACATACCCATCAGCCTATTACTTTTTAAGGTAAACAATATTATGTAGAATAAAGAAAAAGAGTGAGAAATAGTAAGACAAAGGAATGCGAGGAATGACAATAAAAGACGATGATGTCTTCTTGAATTGGGAAGGTCGTAGAGAGAGAGGTGGCGCTCTAGCTCTGATGGTCTCTGGATGAAACGGATTATCTAGACCCTTTTCAATCTGGCTTCAGGCCCGGCTTCAGCACAGAAACTGCTTTGGTCGCGCTAATGGATGATCTCTGGTGGGCCTGAGACAGGGATTATTCCTCTGTCTTGGTACTACTTGACCTCTCAGCGGCTTTTGATACCATCGATCATGGTATCCTTTTGCGATGACTTGAAGGGGTGGGAGTGGGAGGCACCGTTTTACGGTGGTTCTCCTACCTCTCTGGCCGGTCGCAATCAGTATTGGTGGGAGGGCAGAGGTCAACCCCGAGGCCCCTTGAATGCGGCGTGCCGCAGGGGTCGGTCCTCTCCCCCCTCCTATTTAACATTTACATGAAGCCGCTGGGTGAGATCATCAGACAGCACAGGGTGAGGTTTCATCAGTATGCTGATGATACCCAGCTATATATCTCCTCCCCAAGCTCTCTCAGTGAAGCGGCTGATGTGATGGGCCATTGCCTTGAAGCCGTGAGGGTCTGGATGGGGGGTTAACAGACTCAGGCTCAATCCTGACAAGACCGAGTGGCTTTGGATGTTGCCTCCCAAAGATCATGTCGACAGTCCAGTGTTGACTCTAGCGGGGGAAAATATACCCCCTTCGGAGTGGGTTCGCAACTTGGGTGTCCTCCTTGATCCACAGCTGAATTTGGAACATCATTTGACGGCTGTGGCTGGGAGGATCTTTGCACAAGTTCGTCTGTTGCACCAGTTGCGACCCTACCTGGACCGGGAGGCTATCCTTACAGTCACTCATGCCCTTGTCACCTCATGTCTGGACTACTGCAACGCGCTCTACATGGGGCTACCCTTGAAAAGTATTCGGAGACTACAGTTGGTCCAGAATGTAGCCGCGCGAGTGATAGTGGGTGCTCCTCGATACACCCACGTTACACCTATCCTCCGTGAGCTGCACTGGTTGCCTATTGGTCTCTGGGTCCAATTCAAGGTGTTGGTTATTACCTTTAAAGCCCTATATGGCTCAGGGCCAGGTTATTTGCGAGACCACCTACTACCTCATAGTTCCCTTCGTCCAGTTAGATCCCACAGGCTGGGCCTCCTTCAGGTCCCGTCGGCCAAACAGTGCCATTTGGCGGGGCCGCGGAGGAGGGCTTTCTCTGTGATGGCACCCACGTCTTGGAATCAGCTCCCCCTGGAGATTAGGACCGCTCCCACCCTGTTGGTTTTCCATAAACTGCTTAAGACCTGGCTTTTCCGGCAGGCCTGGGGTTTGTAAAATCTGACTCCTGCATGACTGTTATTGTACTGTTTGTTTTGTCATGTTTTATGGTGTTTTTATTGTTAGCCGCCCAGAGTCCTTTGGGAGTGGGACAGTTTATAAATTTTAAAAATAAATAAATAAAATAAATAAATAAATGTCCCATCAAGTCACTGTTGACTCTTAATGATCACAACAATAAAATTTATGATATCTTTCTATTCTTTCTGGAAGCCATTGCTGCTTCCATCCTGCCCTTGAACTGCCTCACACAGTGACATTTGTTCTTTAATTTCTCACTTCAGCTTCTCTGTTAGAAAATACTTTGTGTATCCTCAACAGGGGATTTCACACCCAGGCCATTTGGTCAAATTCTGTTCTTTGGCCTGTCCTGGAATTATGATTTCTGAGTCCCAATGAATTCTTGTTGATCATCCTTCACACTTCATTTGAGGATCTTGTAGTTCATAAAATGTTGAATTAAAAAAAAAACCTATAATTAGAACAGATGTGGATATATTGTCCAGCATAATTATAAACAATGGATCTACATCCAGTCACTAGCTTTGTAATCACCCAGGAAACTGTCTTACCAATGTGTTTGTTATGATGAATTAAGACGTGATAAATTGGCTGCCTTGTATATATTCCAATAATTGAAGGAAGCAGACAAATAGCACTGATCAGCACTGATTACAGGTGATCTTCAAATTTTAACTGCTATACTTGCAATTGTGTTGGTAGATGTAGCTACCACAAACTCTTATCAATTCCCTTAAAGCCTTTCTCTTTGCTCACGCTTGGATATTTTCTTTTTCATTTTCATTTAACATTTAGGCATTCTGTGATGCCTGAAAACAGAATTTGCTGAGCTGTAACTGTATGATATTATTGCAACAGTGGGGAGGCTGATGTGTTTGTGTGCCTATTAAATGTTTTGTATTTTTGCATACTTTAGAATTCATCCAGCCATTTTGATTACTTCCCTTAGTTCATCAGTATGTCTGCTTTGATTTTAATCAAGTGATTTTGCTCAATGTTGAATGCAAGTCAGACTGCTATTAAATGTTTCTGGGGACTGCATTATTACATCATGAAGTTCAGGCAGTTAGGATATTAGATTGAGTCTAGGAAAAGTCAGAATTGATTTCAGATTTGGCTTTGGAATGGTTTTGCATTATTTAGGCTTTCTCCAGCCCAACTTATCCTATAGAGGCCAGTTAATGCAGAATAGCAACATGCAGCTTTTGGGAACTAAAAGCTATTGGCACAAAATTTAGGACCAGAACAAAGAACTGAATAGATCCCCCCCAAAAAAGAGCTAAATTGGATTTAATTTTAATTTAATTTAAATCATATTAAAGCATATTAAACTTAGTGACTAGGGCTGTACCATCTTTTGGAGTTGGTTCTTCAAAGATGTTTCGGAACCACCAAATATAGCAACTGCTTACGCTTCTTTTAAGTCATCCTATTTTCCTCTGGAAAAAGATGCAGCCACTTTAAAGAGTTGCAGGCAGATGGGTTCTCTGTTTGCACCCCTAAGTGTTTGGAAGCACCTTGGGGGAAATAGGTCTGAAGTGATGTCAGGATCTATTACTCAAGATGAGATTGCCCTTGCATGTAATGATTTCTCCTTTCTTTTGTAATAAAAATTACAATTTTGTAGCAACTTTTGGAAGAGTCAACCATTTAGAAGGTTGTGGGGAGCTAGTTTGTAGTTCTAGAATTTAGCTTATATATTTCTATTGCAAATATAAAATTGGTGAAATTGTGGATTATATATTCTGCAGGATCCAATCTGGGTCGGTCACTGGGACCAGAGGTTTTGTCTTTCGAGCTTTCGGACTTATGCTGGAGCCCATTTTCAGGAAACTTCTCTCTAGCAGTCACTAAACAAATATTGTAATGTTCCCTGAAGATGGGCTACAGCACCAGTCCAAAAGTTTGAAAGACAAAACTTATGATCCCGGGGACTGACCAGATTGGATCCTGCTACATTATCCTGGGACACATACAGTATACTGGCCTTCATTCATGATTATATATTCTGCTTGTTTTTGTGAAATTCAAGAAGAAAACCTCCCAAATGAATAAACCTAAAGTTTTGTGTGTGTTGCTCTTAATAGATTTGAATGTTTAGATTGATTGTGGTGTTTTGTACGTATTAAATAATATGCTTGATATATGAATAAGTGGTTTGCTTGTTTAGTACAAGGTCTCTTTTTGTAAGAACCAGTGTTTGAGCATAGATTATTTTCTGCTTTTTTGCATCCAGTATTCTTTATTGGCCAGCCTTATCTGCTAGCAAAATTAGGTGTCCATCATCATCTGACAATGGCTCCTTCCAACTGTATCACTTGGACAGTTTTGTTGTCAGATTCTGATCTTTGGAGAATAATTGTCATGAGACTGATTAATGAACAGCTAAAGAACAAAGTAAGCCAATGAATAAATCATTAAAAAGATGGTTAATTGCAGATATGATCAAACAGTGCATTGCAAGGTTGTTAATTGCCAGAGGTCCTTTTCTAAAAAAAAAATAAATTCCTGTGAGAGAAATTGTACATCAGATGCTTATTTGAAAAGTGCTTGAATCCACTCTTGACCCATTGGGATGCACATTTTTTCTTCCACAATTTTGTTCTTTTGCTCAGTTTTGCACAAGAAAACTGTTCCCAGGCTGGCGTGAAAAATAAGTTGTGGCTTTTTAAAACTTTAATTCTTTTTTTTTTTTTTTTGGCTATTTGCTAGGCTGCATTTTTAATATTTCTTTCATTTAGCCATACATTATTTTACAGAACAATCGGAGAACATGCAGTCCTGTTTCTACTGCAAGTTCTCCAATTGCACTGTGAAAGATGTATGGCTGAATGAAATAAATATTAAATACAATTGAAACTCATTTAAGACGTTAGGAATATTGTTCTTCACATTGCAGATGGAACAATGTGCCTTGCATCAAAGCATTTATAAGTACTGCCCCACCTTCAAAAATAATCATTAACTCTCTAATCTTTAAGAATGTTTTAAGAGCGAGTTGGTAATGCAGAAACATTGATAATTTGAGCAGAAGTAATTTGATAAAAGCAAAATTGAAATCAAGAGGAAAGAGAAATAATACTTAAATGCTAAAAGGGGACCAAGGCCATAATCTCACAGTGTCTGGGAGAATTTAATGAGAATAGGGAGGTTGGTAGGTAAGAAATAAGCTAATATTAGCTCTGAGCCAAACTGTTCACTCATCTTCAATTTTTTTGTGAGTGAACGGTGGGGATGATTTTAAAAGACAGTGAACAGAACAGTGCAAAAATTCCCTTTATTAGAGAATGATTATGGGATAACTCCACATTGGTGAGTTGACCACGTAATGCTACTCTGTTGACCCACTAAAATTGAATGGGGTTAAAGTGATCATGGATAGATTAAACTACACTAATTTTTGCAGGTCTATTTAATGGATTATAAAAATTGAATGCAACTAATGATCCAAGTTGGAGTAAAATGTCTTGCACTTCTTCACACAGAGATTGTATTTCAACTCTTTTTCTTAGACTTTCTTTCATTTGCGCACATTTATTTTGGGAAGTAAGTCAAATAGAAAGGGAGGCTCCTTTCCCCCCCCCCCCAGAAAATACAGGTAGTCCTCAACTTATGACTGCAATTGAGCCCAACATTTTTGTTGTTAAGTGAGATAGTTGTTAAATGAGATTTCCCCCATTTTATCACCTTTCTTGTCACAGTTCAGTGAATCCCTGCAGTTGTTGTTAGAAACATGGTTGTTAAGTGAATCTGGCTTACCCCATTGACTTTGCTTGCCAGAAGGTCACAAAATGTGATCACATGACCCCGGACACTACAATGGTCATAAATATGAGTCAATTGCCAAGCGTCCAGATTTTGATCTCATGACCTTGGGGATGCTACAACAGTTGTAAATGTGAAAAATGGTCATGAGTCACTTTTTTTAGCACCGTCACTAAACGAATGACTGTAAGTCGAGGGCTACTTGTATTTTTCTTCAAATAACTATCTCTGCAAAGAACACATTTATCTTGTTGAAACCAACCTAGCCCAGCTTTAATCAAGTAATATTAGCCATGGTAGTAAATCATGAAATAACCCAATTTCATCTAAATTTTAGAAAAGTGATTCAGTTAAAAGATAACTTTATATAATTAGAAGGTATCTCAATAAGTTTCCACAACCATATTTGAGGAATCTAGCAAACAGGAACATGATTAATCAGTAATTCTTTGCATGCACTGAGAAATCCATTCTGCAATAGTTTTATGACTTTTAACCACATGTTATGTGATTTTCTGAACCGAGGAATAGGGAAGAAAAAAATAAAAAACAGTTTCCAACATTTGGCACATATGAATCCTTTCACATTACCTACCATGTTTATTTTTTGCTATATAGATATACTATATAGTATATATTCTGTGTAATAACTATTGGACATGAGCTCCAGAAAAAGCTCAATCCAGTCAGGGATTCAGACAAAGTTTTTGAAAAATAAGAATTTATTTTCCTATGCCTGGGAAAAAATGAACAAGATGTAAATGTTTAATTTTTAATAGGAAATTTGCAAACACAGATTAAGTTTGCCAGATTTCAGAGAGCGAGCGAGAGAGAGCAGAGCACAGCGGTTTTCCAAGTGATGCTTCTTTAAAATTTGATTATTTTTTAATATACTTCTGGGCAGAATGTTTTAATTGTTCTCTGACCATAGCCTCCATTGTCTTGAATAGCTTTTCTTACTGACAGATACATTGGTGAGGCTTTGTCCAAGGGTAAAATGTTCATAGGGGCTAATGCTAATTCTTTTTGGAAGTATTGAAATTGATATTAATTGGAACTTGTTGCAGAGTTATAATGGATAAACCCATTGTCTCTGCCAATGTGCTGTACAGAACTTGCTATCATGAGATGTAGGTGGATCATCAACTTGGACAGCTGTATAAGTTTAGATAAATATATGAGAGATAAAAGAAGTCAGGGTGTTGGGCCCAGATGAAAGATTCAATTCAACTCCAATCTCAATCGTTGAAGGTGACTTTGGCTCAGCCATTCTCTTCCAGACTAATTTATGTTATAAGATTCTTTGGAGGAAAGTATACCTTTCCTAAAACTCCTGGAAGATACAAATCTAAATTAGGAAAACTTACTTTTCATCAAATAAATTAGCCACTAGGTTTGGTTAGCTAGCCCACTTCATCCTCAGGAAGAGATACTAGATAACGAAAAGACCACAGAAGAAGTAGTAACACTATAGGTCTTTTTCCACTTTTCAGGAAATGTGATTGAAGTTGTCAGTGCTATCAAATTTATCTATCTATCTATCTATCTATCTATCTATCTATCTATCTATCTATCTATCTATCTATCTATCTATCTATCTATCAAACTTGTATGCTGCCCATCTCACCAAAGGTGACTTTAGGTGGCTAATGGTGGTGGTGGGGGGCTTGTTGCAAGCCTCCCTTTAATTATCCATCATGCACTGAGTTCAGTATCTCTTCTCCTTCAGTAAAGCTGTTGCAATATTGTCATTTGTAGCGCTGGGGAAAAAAAGAAACAGATTGGGATTGAGGCTTTGTGGAGGCCAGAAAAATAAAATGGAACAGGTTGAGACAAATCTGCTCTGCTAAATGAAAATCTGTTCCTAACTTTCCAATCTGTTTTAGGAACTGGGCTTCAGATTAATCTGGTGAACAGACTTGCTTATTTATTCCAAAAAGTAATTATACTATTTTCTGAAGTATGTTCTGAAAACTGTGGAAAAAAATTGGTGTTTGCCTCCAGTTTCCAGAAAAAAATACACAACAATCAATGGGTTCACTTAACAACTATGGAATTTGCTTAATGACCATGCTGTTCACTTTACAACCAGCATTTTTGCTTAATGACCATTGCAAAAAATCATGCAAAATCCCAGGCTTAATGGCTGTCAGAACTTTTGACTATAATTGTTGGCTCAATTACAGTCATAAGTCAAGGACTACCTGTAAAATAATTAAATTCGATTTTTCTGGCATTAATCTTTCAACCATATAACTTCACTACTGCTTAAAACTGCAATCAGGTTTAAACACTACAGAAACACAAAAGAGATGGAGAAAAATTAAATTTGTTGCTTTCGTATAAGTGGTCATCTGAGCTTTTGCAACTCAACCCTGTTGGCTTTGTTCAATATAGTTCTATTTCATTCTGATTCAAGCAATCAAGTGTCTTGATTTGATGTGGGCTGTCACTCTAAAAATGCATATTTCTTAAATATGGAGATGAAGTTTACAACTCTTTGATTTAAAATAGAAAGTTCAGTGACTCATCATGCGGTCTTGAAAACAAGAGCATATTAAAAATACCAAGTTACCTAATTTAGGTTTAAATTCTTCAGGAAAAAACCCTTCTGGGATTAAAAAAATTCTATGGTGAGTACTATTTTTAAAGGAATAATGCCAACCTGCATTATAAGGAACCACACTTTATAAGAAAGACAGTTATGATTGACAGCATAGCATATATTTTGCTTTGATGAAAGTCTTAACTAAAAAGACAGAGAGATTATGTGAATGCATTTTTTCCGTACATACAAAAATTCTTTTTCATCAAATATTTGATTCGGGGACTTTTTCAGCTGCGCTTTCCTTCTCTGAAAGAGTGTTTATGCCTCAAACTAAATGTCATGAAATGTGACATAGTATTTACTTAAGTCATTTATTATTACAAGTAAAACTTTAAATGTCCAGCAAATAATATAATAATAATAAAAACACCCCCTATCTTCTAATTACTAGTAGACAATATCACTGTAAGTCATCTAGCCTAGTAGAAGGCAATTTCCATTTACAGATAGTCCTTGATTACAACTATTCATTTAGTGACATTCAAAGTTACAACAGCACTGGAAAAAAAGTGACCTATGGCCATTTGACACACTTGCAACCATTGCTGCATTCCCATGGTCATGTGATCAAAATTCACATGCTTTAACTGGCATGTATTTATGACTGTTGCAGTGTCCCAGTGTCACGGGATCACCTTTTGCAACCTTCTGACAAGCAAAGTCAATGGGGAAGCCAGATTCACTTAACAACTGTGGCAAGAAAGGTTGTAAAATAGAGCAAAACTCACTTAACCACTGTTGTTGAGGACTATCTATACATGGAATGAAGCCACATTATTCTTAAGGATTACTTCAGGATTAATGTAATGTAGTGCATAGGATATGACTTCAGGTTGGGGTGCAGCATCCTATGAATCCATAATAATGACTGTATATTTAGATATTCTTTTTCATACTTCCACAGATTCATCCAGAGGAAACCTGCTATTATTAAAAAAAGTGATTTGAGTTCCTGTAGAGTAAGACTCTAACTTGAGCTACTGACTATTGAAGCAGCTATTTGTAATTTTAATAGGAACATAGGTATATGTAAGGTAGAGATATGTTAAGAGATATATGCAAGATAAAACCATGCCTGTATTTACCTCACTGCCCCTCTTAGTTGGCTCTGTAATGTTGACAGTCTGTACTACTACTTCCACATTTAAGTTTTATTTTTATTCAGACAGACCCAATTCAGTTACCTTGAAGCACCCACAAATAATTGTAACTGCTCAGGTTGTGCATGGTTTGCAAAATTATGAAAGAGTGCTTTATTATATGGTGGGAGACAAGCCCCCACTTCTTGAAAGCAGGCAAATCTGAGAAAAAGTTGCTGCTTGAATGAATCATTTTTGAAACTGGTAAAGTCCGAAGAATTGCTAGTAGAGTTTTTGCTTGAATCACTTGTAGAAATGCCAGATACTGGTGAGTTCTTGCTTTTTCCCTTGTTCTTACATCTATTTGTTCTTTGATTTCACTATGTTATCTCTGCAGGTTTTCCACTCTGGCTTGCTTTTCTATTTTAATATTACCAACATTTGATTAAATAGTACTGTGAATACTGCATCATGTCTGATTTGGCAGGCCACAACATCAGACAATGGCAGAATTTGAGACGAGAGCATGCTAGGAAAATAAAAGCTGTTATTGAAATGAGACAGGGTCCTATATGAGGCAAGATACCAAGGAACCATTTTGAAGATATGGACATATATCTGTTTTGCATGATATTGATAATCTCTTTCTGAAAATTAATTATCTATTTGTATGAGAGCCAATATAGTGTAGTAGTGGAATGTCTTGGCTTAAAAACTAAGTCAGGAAAGCTGATTTGGGACAGTTGCAGTTTCTCTCAGCCCAACCCACTTCACAGGGTTGTTACTGTGGGGAGAACAAGAGGCAGGAGTATAAGATGTGCTCTCTGCCTTGATTACACAAACACACACATGCACACGAATCTTGGCTCTTTCCAAAATGGAGTGAATGTGAGTAAATTGCTTCCAGGATACCTCAAGAATTCAAGTTTGAATTAACTGTCTAAATTTGCAGGTCAAAAAGCTATATCTTTCTAACATTATTAATATTGTTGTTGTTGTTGATGATGATTCATATGTTGTCAGCCAGATGTTGATTGGATTTGACATTTTTAATCTACTTATTGTCCTGGGATACACAGATGTTGTTTGATGGTATCAAAAATATTGTTGCAGGATGTAAGCTGTTCCAGGTAAACCTGCCTTTTGCAATTAATTATTAATAATTTTGTTTGTTTGATGTCCAATTCTTGTATTTCTTTGAGCAGAAATTATTATATTATTATATTCCACAAACAATCCATTTTTACTTCCAAATTAGATGATCCGTAATTAATATAAATGAAAAATTGTAGAATGAGATGGCCTCAGATAATCCAGCTATGATCCCACTTTGTGCCTCCATTCTCCATAGATGGATAAAGGAACCCAAAGATTGAAAATATAATTGTAATATGTTCCTGATTAATATTATGATTTGCCATCTTGCTTCTTAAAATGTTTTGTGAATGGACTTTCTTTATGGAGCTGCACCCTATTCTTGTTGGACTTAGTTGCCTGTGATATCTACCCTGCACAAAATGAGAACATTATTCATTCATCATCCCTTATGAATAATCTTTATTGAGTTCTGAAGGTGGTCTAAAGATTCATAAGGCACAAGTGTAGATTTAGAAATTAGGTTGTCTTCATCTGATTAAATTCAGTCTGATTTATGTGAGGAAGGGGGAATGATCCTGGAAAATGTGATATGCCTATTTGTTTGATTGATCCTTCCTTTAATTTACTTCAAAAAGGAATGTTGATTTATTGACTTGAAACATATACCAAACACCTTGAAATGCCTTTGGTTTTCCCTCAGACTTGTGATCGTGTGCTATCATTTTTCCTTCCCTGTTCTTTCTTTATCCCAAGGGAGATTTTTTTTAAAAAATCAAGTGAATGAAAAGTTTAGGAAATAGTTCAACCCACAACCCATGGATTACAATCTAGAAATTATTGATCATCATATTTTAAAAATGGAGCTTCTGTAATCTGGGTATCAGCATAATAGTAGCAGAATTATTATAAACAAGGAAAATTATTATGACTTTTTGGGGCAATTTCTGAGGTTATTTTTTAAGTTGTATGAATGATCCACAACATATCCTTCCTAGAAGAAGCTAACTTTGTAAGTGATTAATTCTTATAGGTATGCCAACTCAAAATTCTGATGGAGATGGGTGATTAAAAAGTAGAAAATATAAATTTAAAACATTGTTTTTGAAAATGTATATTTGTAACTTGAATTTTGGGACAAAATCTGTAGACTTTTACCCATAAGCCAAAGGCTTTCATGGCTATTTATTAGTGAACTGACTTTCAAGTAATACTATTTGTTAGTAATAAAGTAATGCCATTTATTGGTGAAATATCTTTCAAAATGTTGCATGAGATAATAATATAGAACTGTTTCTCATTTGGGGGACTATTGGAGAAACTGGATATTTCATAAAATGCCAAATTAAAGAACATGAAAGAAACATCAAGCTTAAAATCATAGGATAGTTAATCTTGACCGAGTACCAAAATTTATCTGGAGTTTGTCAGCATCCTGGCAAAATGTAAAAGATGTTTCTCCACAATTGCTAGCATGGGAACAGAAACTTGTAACTAGTCAGCACTGAGGATTTAAAAAGATACAAATAATGAAAATATGGAGAAATTGTCTGTGGGGCTGTCAATGATTGATTGTATACACTCTGCTCCTTTGAATACAAGCAGTATATAAGAATATAGAGCAGGAGTTTGGTAACTTTAAGACTTAAGTTGTGGAGCATGGCTGGCTGGGGAATTCTGAGAACTGAAGTCTACAAGTCTTAAAGTTGCCAAGATTGGACACCCCTGATATAGAGCCTTCTGCCAAGTTCAATTGCAAATCTGCTCTCAAGAAGGGAATAGAGCAGCAAGGCAACAAAACAGCCCTGCATATTCATTGTCTCACCTGGTATTTAACCTGAGTCATTTGGTTAATTCTCTAAAAGTCCTTTGATGAATCATTTGGAAACTCCCATGCCCTCTTTTCCTCATCCCAGCTTTCTTTAATTCGGAATAAAGGCAAGGAATCTTTAAAAGTACCTTTTGATTAATTTAAGGTTCTACTATATCTCTCTCTCCAGACAGTTTCATCCCCTTCCCCAAAGAAGCAGCCCAAGGCACTTTGATGATTCTCCCATTGCATCAAAATGGTCTTGTTTCTCAAATTGAACCCGCAATCAATTCAAATTGCATCTTGTTCCCACTGAATCTTAGAACAGATCTTGCCTTATCTGTAGAAGGGGAAAAATTACTTTAAAAAAAAAAAAGATTTTTAGCACAACCTTTAAAAAAAAAATCCAGATCACTGCAGAAGGAAATGAAGCTGCTGCAATTTCATGTAAAAACCCTATAAAATGTGTCAAAATGTAATCTCACTATAGGCAGAGAACTCTGCAATCAACTCTTGGGGGCTGGTGCTAATTTAATTTTCAGCAAGGGCTACTTGAGTATTTGCCCCTCTGCTAGCCCCATAAAACTCCAAATTATAATAATCAAGCTGTTCTGCATCCCCACATCTGTTATTGGGTGCAAGATGCACCTAACTGCAGGAACCAGCAATGAGGCATCAAGCTTAAGAATTGGATTCTTTTCCCTTGTTTAATTTCTGGCTAAACTGCTCTCTGAGTGTCCACTTCTTTTTATGTAGCTCAGTTCACTCCTCTGCATCTACTGCTGGAAAACAAGTGGCACTGGAGAGGATAAAATGGCAGGCAATCCCTAAGAAATGACTCTGATGGTGCTGGTAACTAGTAATTAGATTCCAGCATGTTCTGAATTAGCAATGAGTCCATTGATTCAGAGGTTCAGCCCAGGAAGCTAGTTACTCAGTGACCTGAAAAAAAGAGGTACTTTACTTCCAACATCACTAATTATTTACAGGAAAATCAGATTAGACACTCTACTTTGTATCAGGTGCATTTTTCAAGGAAGGTGATGATGAAAACACTTTGTCCTCCATTGTTATTTTCTGGACTTCTGTTTTGATGGAGGTTTTCTGTACAGTGAGGTCACATTAAATAATCAATTTAAGCACTCCACACAGTAACAAACAAGAAGGGGAGGCAAAAGCTTATTATTTTGTCCCCCCCCCCAAATGCTGAATGCTCTTGCTAAGCAGCACCAACCAGGAGTGGAGTGGGGGGTCACAGTGGGGATGGACTCCTTCCTCAGGAGACTGAAAGCCATTTTAAATGTTATGACAAAGGCAGGAAAAAATGAAATGAATGGAGTCCATGTTTCTTGCCATTTCTCTCCTGCCCTCAGTTCTCTTGTAGCTTCCCTTATGGAAAGATTTACAAGTTCCTACAAAGAAGACAGCTCCCTACATTACAGATTATGGATGACAAAATATTGGTCCTATAGATTGGTGCCCCCCAATCTTTTGGGCACCAGGGACCGGATGGAGAGAGGTTTTTCTGTAGGTTTCACGTGTTGCTTGCATCCTACGGATTGGGCTTCACTTGTTTGTGTGGACCGGTTTCTGGCATGCTGCAGACTGGGGCTGGTCCACAGACCAGGGGTTGGGGATCCCTGCTGTAGATGTTGCTGAACTACAAGTCCTAGCATTTCATATTTTCTATCCCAAAGCTAGAAGCTTCTGGGATTTTTAACAGAGTTTCATCTAGGAGCTATAACTTCTTCACTGTCCAGATCTATGCTGAAATTTAATTTCAGAGATTGGAGAAAGAATTTCCCACAGACTGTTTTGTCTATCAATAAATATTTCTGCTTCTGGCTTCTGGCCAGATCTTTAAGAACTTACTGCACATATTTCTACTGAAAAGCAAGTCTTGAAACCAATAAATATTCTACTAATGCAGTTTTTTAAATGTTCACATTCAACATATATTGATGGCAACGGCACTAGAGGACAAGAAGGTGATATAAATATCTTTTTTGGGCAACTGGTGATGCAAAATATATGCAGAATTGCATTAAATCTCTTAGGGAATTCTAGCATAGCTCAGGCAAAAGCAAGCCAACCAGGTTTAGGTCTGCTACTCCCAAATTGGCTATACTGTTCATACTGGGTAGATTTAGGAGGATGCATGAGTTCTGGGTAAGTCTAGTAGAATTGTTCCAGGTTTTTAACTGAGGAAGTCATGGTTACACTTTATTGATTTATTTACATAATTTATATGTCTGTACAACCCACAAAAATTAATGAAATGCCTTCTGAAGTTCTAAAGTTGTGAAATTTTAAAGTTGTTCTGTGGCAGAGTGAAAAGATTTTTTTAGGTATTTAAGGCAATGAGGAGACAAGATTATTTAATAGGTCACTCAGTTTTTATCTATTGAGCATTGGCACTAATAAGATATCAGTTAACAGATGTTTATGAGTGTTGAATGGTAGTTTTTGAAGACCAAGATTCTTCAAAAGGAACAAAAGAAAGAAAGAAAGAAAGAATAAGAAAACTAATATAATTCTGGCTGTGAAAAATCAACTTCAGGAAATCCGAATACAACCTGCTGTCTTTGAAGAACCTGATGCTATTTACTGTACAATCTGTCCCAAAGGTGCTTTTTCATGAGGCAACTGGACTTCAAAGGTGAAAAAGCATCTTTGGAACAACCATGACCTGACGACTGAGAATCTCCATAGACATGTACAACCTGTCATAATTTCTTCTTGGCAGAATTTTCATATCTGATTTTTTTTTAAAAAAAAAAAAAGCTGCAAAGCACTCTCTTTACAAGGGTAAGGACCCTTAAAGGTTTAGTTAATACTTTTAAGTCTCTGAAATCCCCTCAAGTCAGAAAATATTAAGTGATTGATTGATTCTTGATTTCTCTAGTACGCCAGAAAGAGAGGAATCAACATGAGCAGTGGAACAAAAAAAACCTAAAATGTCTTATTATCAAATTAAATTAGCCAGCATACAAAGGTTACTTTTGGAGAAGGTACACTTAGGAAAGTGATTGAAACAAATCCCTCCATATTCTTATCCTGGATGGGAAGGATGACAAAGGCAATCAGTCGCTGAAACCTATTTTTTTACATCCTGCAATTTACCTTAACAATTTTTATATTTCCTGGCAAGTGTCAATCCTTATCAAAGAATGCTTTCAGATGTATTTATTTATATGTCTAGCCCATTTTTCTTCTAGAAAGCTGTCAGGGCAATCTCCTTCATTTAACACTGTGAAGTTCAGGTAAGAGACAGTGAGACACAGATAGATAGGTGGAGCAGGGAGACAGATACTGTTTCACATTTATCCAGTGATGTCTATAGTTGAGTAGCTGATTCCTCTAGGAAAATTCTTTTTCTACCCTTTACAAATGTTGAATATTTCCATCATCAGGACATGTATGGCATAATCAAATTAGCAGACATCTATGCTTACATATGTGACCATTGTGTTATTTACTCTCGAAGTTTGGTATGTTATGCAGAACACTGAAAAGGAGTTCAAAATTTTAAAAAAATCAGAGAAAGTAAAGAAAAGAAACATTTGATTTATATTTACATCATTCATTATATCTCTCCATATCCTTCTATTCTTGTAAACCATTTTTATTTGCACTAGTTCCATGTAGCACTTCATACATTGCCTTTTTGTTCTTTAAGCTTCTCAGTTTTTTATTCCAGGAACTTATCAATTCCATCCAAGCATAAACTTCTGAAGTCTTTCACTTGACTGTTCCACTCTTCTTTCACAACTTTACTTTGCAGTTTAATCCTCATCCATTGTATCTATATGACCAAATCAAGATATGTCATACTGGTCACTGTCTTTCGCATTGAATCCACATTTATTATCTATCCATTTGTTCTTGACCCTATAACCCCGTGGTTCTCAAATTGTGGTCAGCAGACCCCTTGGGGGCCACGATGTCATGAGGGCCTATGAAGGTTTGAAGAAATTTTATGATTTAAATCTTAAGTCTTGGGGGGAAGGTCTGTAGCCATGGTCCATGGCCACAAAAGGTATTTAAAGGGGGTCCATGGTGAAGAAGAGATTGAGAATCACTGCTATAACTTATTTACTGCAAAATTAAATACTCAACTCCCATTACATTAAATTTACCTTTCTCCTGACAAACTTAACCCAGTGGGCAGACATTTACATACAACCATTTTTGTTCTTTGGATAAACATCAGTTCCCCAAACCTAAGAGTATTTTACATTGCGAAATAATGTAAAACAAAAGTTTGTTTTTTCTTAATAAAATATTATGCTTGCCTGCCAGTAACACTGGTTAATGAGTCAGTTAAAAATGTCAACATCAGCAGCATATGATAAATAATGAATAGTTTCCCTTGATTTCAGCATAACAATTATATCATCTTTTTGCTCAATAATTTACTATATTTTCTGTAGAAATAAGAGAAAGCATTTATTAAAGTTGTTACAACACTGAAGAAGTTTTAATTGTATGACTCTTTGTAACCATCAGTTTTTGTGTGAATACATAATTATCAAAATGATATCTTCTGAATAATTTTGATTCAAATTCAGGATGTACTCCTTTTATCCTAGGAATATCAAAAATATCAAAACTACTATTGATGAACAACTTGAAAATCTTAGCCTTGATTCGAAGAGCACATTTGTAATATAAACTTGCTTTATTTTTTACTTGTTATTTTTTTCACTTCCTGGTTTAATCTTATTTTGTAAGTTGCACACAGGTTGATAAACAAAACAAAATGGCAATGAGGTCCATTGTGGATTGGTACTTATTCAGTATTATGGAGTAAATCCTAGAAATGTTTATATGGAAGTAAATCACATTCTGTTTATTACGTGCATTTTTGGATTGTAATCTTAAACTGCAAGGTTTTTCAGACAAACTTATTCTTGATGGTATAAGAAATAAAACTTTTATAATTAAACCATGTAAAACCTGCCTTTCTGAATGGTTATTCTTTCCTATTTACCATAATATGTATTTTGATGGTATGCTTTATATATACCTCTATAAAGCACATACAAGCAGAGGCTTATTAGTATAAAACATAATTTGTATTTATTTTTTATTGGAAAATCCTGGCCTTGCTATATATTATTTGAGAGAGATGCTGTCTATATTCTTCAGAGCTTCAAAAATTCCAATGAATTGAAATTTAATTGACGAAAAAGGGACAGTTATGAAATATGTGATGTGGGACCATATAGTTTACATTTAATTAACTCAATTTTAATTAAATTTATATTTAAGTGAAGTGCAATTAAATGTAGATTGATCTCGCCCCACCCAGATCTTTGTTTCGATCTCACTAGTTTTTGAATCATGACACTTGGATATCATCCAAACACAAGTGGGTCTGACACTGAAAAATGTTGCACACTCTAAAATCCTTCTCTTTCTCTTCATCAGGCAGATTTGATATTTTTAAAATCTCTCTTTTACTCAGGCATATGTTGCTAGTGCTCTGGAGGTTATAGCAATGATTTTCAAGCAATGAGTATCCAAAGGTTACATGAATGAATGACTTAGCAGCTCAGTGATAGACTGTGCAGTTTAATTTTCTTCCTTCAGCATATTAGAAATAAAACTCATCAATGGAACAGTGGGCACTGATGACCTTTGCTTGCTTCCTTGTTCTGGTTCCACTAAAGTTTTTTATGTTGCAGTGACCAATCAGAGAAAGCCCTGGTAATAATAGCTAAACCAATAACTGCGGCATATACCCTGTTGAGCGGAGGAAAGGGCATGCTGGTGGGGTAAAGGAGGAGTTCTGGATCTGCACTGGTGCCCATTATGACGGAGAGGAAGAATCAATCAAACAGAGAGCAGATGGGCATTACTCCTGGTTTAAACACTTGCCTCCAAAGAGGGAGGTGTGGTCTATTTGGTTTCATCACTTCAGCCACAAAAAACCAGACAGTTATTCCAAACATCAAACTCAAAACTTCCTGTAATCTGCTTACTCCTCAAGAAATCAGAGTTGAGTTAAAGCCAAATTTCAAAGACAAGGAGAAAGCAATGTGGACTATAAATGTGGTATAATGAGGCAGAAAAACCAAACTGGTACAGTGGAACCTTGCGTGATATTAGGTGTGGTGGTGTGTGAGCACTTTTCCTATCACAGTGAGATAAATTTCTTCTCTCTTCAATGAGATTCTTCTTGTTTAGGGCCCTGGACCACTGTAAATGATTTTGGCAAAAGTAGAATTTCCTCAATATTGACATTACATTCTTATAAAAGTATCCATTGTGGAGTAGTTTCCATTCTAAGGCTCTCTTTTAAAAGACGCCAGATTACAGTGTATAACCTTCATTTGTGTGAGAGATGCTGCAAAGATATTCATAGAGTGCTATTAAAATCAAAGCTGCTATGTAGGGGTAATAAACCATAAAAGGAACTGGATTTTACTATTCTAGGATTGTAGTAACACATAATCCAATTTCAGGAACTGTTGAATGATCACAGACTTGCAAAAATATTTTTTATTTGTTTAAATTTATTCATTCATTTATTTATTTCTTATTAGTTTACAATAATGGTTCAAGAATCTTTTACTTTGGGAACTAAAAATGATGTCAAGTAATTTGAATATTACCATTTAGAAAGGCAATTAAAACATAGCTTTTCAACCAGGTAGAGATTTAGAACGAGGGTGGGATTGTTTTGCTGTCAGTTTTCTTGTATTCATGTGTGTATTACTTTACTAAATAAATCAATGTCATCTTTTTTATGCATGGGAAGAGGAAACTAGATAAAACATAGTAATTTTATCATTATTGATCTCATTGTTATTATTATCTCTAGCTTCCATACATGGAGATGGCTCTTTATAGTGAAGAATTTTCATTTTTTTTCAAACCTGATTTGAGACTATAATCACAAAGAAGACAAGCATTAAATGAGCTAGCACATCTGTCCCATTGGCCTTTCTTGCATAGAATGTACATCAAGAGATGGAAATCTTTGCATGCTGCTAAAATATATAAACCTTTGCTGATATTTGAGAGGGAATAACATATTAAAAAGTGCATCATAAAATTTTGGTTATAATATACAGAAAGTCCAAAGGGAGACAATGCAATTAAAAGGACTGAAATTCACATGGTCTTACACTTTAAAAGACAACTTTTATACAATGACGAACCATTTGTATGTGATGCCAGATAAATTATCTAAGATGTATAACAGGCACTTCTAATCACTATTATAAATCTGGAAGGGTTATTTTTATCATGCATGGTGGATAAAAAAAGGAAAAACATAGATGATAGGTAGGTAGATAGATAGATAGGTAGGTAGATAGATAGATAGATAGATAGATAGATAGATAGATAGATAGATAGATAGATAGATAGATAGATAGATAGATAGACAGATATAAATATTATAGAGAGAGGGAGAGAGGGAGATACATATATAATGATAAAAGTATTAATGATTCAGATGAAATCAGAATTGTTTTTAATTGAGATTTATGGAAATCTGATTAGAAAAGAATTATGGAAGATTGGTTTTGTATATGATAACTGCAGCAAAACTATATATGCCCAAAGATGGAAAAAAGTCAAAATATCCACAATGGAGGAATGGATCATGAGGACAAAATAATTAGCGGAAATGGCAAAATTGACCGGTTTGATCAGAAGTAAGGCAACAAGTGATTTCATTAAAGACTGAATACCTCTTACAGAGTCTTGATGAAAGGGAAAAAAATAAACTGGTTATTTATAGATTTGCTGATTAAAAAAAGGTAAATATGGGAAGAATAAAAATTAAATAACTTTAAAGAGAGAAGAGAGACAATAAGTTTGTAACTGCTATAAGAAAGATTGGCAATCACATATATACAAACACATATATTTGCACTACTTTTTACATTTGTCTTTTTTCTTAATCTTTATAATATTTCATGTTTATATTTTATTTAAACATTACTAAATATTTAAATACAAATAATAAAATAATAAGTAAAGATTAATAAAAATTACATATATTAAAGAAAGAAATATTTAGCCACCAAATGTTTCTGAACTGCTGCTTTCAAATTGAGAGCTCTAATGTGGAGAGCTGTAGTAGCACAGTATTTGGATGCTGTAGACTGTGCATCTTAGGTACACAACTACAGAGAAACCTGTAGAAGTCAGATGGATTCTACCTGTGCAAGAGAACCAACCACCAATTGGAGTAACAACATACAATTCTTTTACTTTGTCAAGTAGCACTGAAGAGGTGTTTCAATGGACGCCTCTTCAAGCTGAAGAGATCCTTTGAAGTTCCACATATACAGTACATGGATAGAGAGGTATAGAGATAAATCTTGATATCCTATGCTCATCTGGAATTATATATTTTCCTTTGGGCCTGCTAATAGACCACTTCTCTTTTTATGAGGGTTGCTGCTAATATCGGTTACTTTCAACTCCAGAAGCAAGAAAGATATTTGCCGATATAGAGAAGAGTCCCACAGGACAAGCCATTTTGAAAGCTGTGTGACAAAATCAATATAGGGAAAGGTTGGGGTTAAACAAAGCAGATTATATTACGCTTGAGTTCTCTTGAAAATGTCTTATCTGTGGTGAGCATTGAATTTTAAAAGAAGCAGCACAGCCCTTCCTAAAAAGAGAAATGAAACAATTCAGATTTTGTTTGTGAAATGGTACATTTCTGTCTCATCTAATTGCACATTGTTGGATGTAGGCAAATGGCAATGGCACTGGATGCATTGTATAGTTTCTGCAAAACGGATTAAATCTAATCATCTGTCCTCAGATCTTTGGTGCTTAAACTCTTATTGCTTCAGATGCCATAGCCAATATGGCTAACAGCCTGGGACTGAGGGAATTGTTAATTCAAACCTACGGAATGCATCATGTTGTTTCCCCCTGAATTAGACTGGGAACTGTTTACAGAGGACAAGATTCTTTAGCTGAATTAAAATGACTATGGCTTCCTCTCCCTGGTAATCGAGTAAGTAACAGGACTAGATAGATGAGTTGCTGCACATTGTCTGAGAAATCTAAGGAAGCATTGGGGAAGGGGAGGGGGCTGGAAAAAGTCAGTGCAAAAGATGAGGATGTCTATGTGTTTGAAATATGCTATTTGAGAGATAAAACAAGATAGCTACTGAACAGATGCCTATATGTGTAGAATGCATAAAACTGCAAAATACATTCTCTTCCTGTCTGTGCTCACACATATTCTAAAAAGATGATATATACCTGAGAGAAAGAGATGATGAGTGTGTGTGTGTGTGTGTGTGTGTGTTATGTGAAAGCCAGTGTCATGTAGTACACCAGGAGAAAGACACCCAGCTTTGTTAGAGCGTGCACAGTCTTATTGTACGAGATAACCCAGGAGTAAACCCAGTAAACAGTGGTCTATATTAAATGGTGGTTTATCTTATACTATCTACAATATCATACACCAGGAACAATATACATACACGTGCTAATATAGCAGGATCCAACAAACCACAGTTATAGCAGGAAATGGAAGACAGAAAACACATCAATACCAAGTTTTTATTCACTTATCCACATTTGCATGCTGTCAAATCTTCATGATTCAGAGTTGGTTGCGGAATATTAAAATACAATAAAAACATCCAGGGAATACCAAAACATTAAAACACAATGCTTCCTCAGAAGAACAATTATGATATTTATTGATTTTTATAAAAATAATAAATGGACATCCACATAATGGTGGTCACAATCATTCCTCAGTCCTCCCAGGAAAGCTTGGTTTTTAAAAGCTTCCAGAAATCTGTTTATCAGGGAGCCAGACTATCTAAATCAGTGGTTCTCAACCTTTTTAATGCCGCGACCCCCAACCGGTCGTAAGTCAAGGACTACTCAACCGGTCGTAAGTCAAGGACTACTCAACTGGTGCAGCACCGTTTGCAGAATGGGACTTTTGGCGGGCTCAGCAGGGCAGAGACAGCCTGGACAATTCCTATTGGCTTTTGAAAGCCAATAGAATTAGACTCTATTGAAGAGAGTCTATTCTATTGGCTTTCAAAAGCCAATAGAATAAAAGGGAGTAGCACAGCTAAGGAAAAGGGGAAAAAAATGGCAGACTGCATTGTTTTATGACCCCCGTGAAATGGTCGTTCGACCCCAAATGGGGTCCCGACCCACAGGTTGAGAACCACTGATCTAGATGCTAAATCATCTGCATGTTATACTTCAAAACTAGCAAATAGTGTGATGTAAATAACAGTAAAGATCTTAGTCTATGATGGAAGTACATGGGATACTGAACTGTGACTATGTATGTGACATAATGACTCAAGTGTGCCAAATATGTTCTTATTCGTAGCAATGAAAGTCTCTAAACTAATCTCAGTGTTATTAAAAATCAGATGTGAAAATCTCAACTGACCAAAGTACTATGTGTGGCAGATATCTATTTCTGTGAACCTACACAACCTTGAATGAGAGAATAGTATATGCTAAGGGGAAGGAAGGAAGGAAGGAAGGAAGGAAGGAAGGAAGGAAGGAAGGAAGGAAGGAAGGAAGGAAGGAAGGAAGGAAGGAAGGAAGCAAGCAAGCAAGCAAGCAAGCAAGCAAGCAAGCAAGCAAGCAAGCTATATAAAGAATATTAAAAGAAATATTAAACTTCAGTAGAATGAATAGAGAATGTATGTTGCTGCTAAGAATAAAAATGAAGGAAAAATATTCCATAATATATTTCAGAGGTCACAATGTATGATTTGTGGGCTGCATGTGGCCCATAAGTTATTGCCTTTGGCTTGATGGGGAAGGCCAGAGTGGTGGATTGCGATTTGTTTGTGCACATAGAGGGGTGAAGAGTGCCAGTTTTCACCATTTAGAAAATGCTATTATTGTTCCATTACACAAAAATAAAATGTGCTTTCAACAATTAGCTATGTAGCCAAGGCTGTTCTGATTGATTAGCAAAGTATATTTACAGCCTTCCCTTGCTCCAAAGTAGAAGAAAATAGATGGCAATATTTACAGACAATAAATCTGTCATTTGGATAGAACAAGCACTAATTTTACTTAAAGTAACCCACTGAGGTTCTTGTGGAGGTCAAACATTGGAAATAGATATGTTGAAGCCAATTGGAATCATTTGTTTATTTAATATAATTTATTACAGTTGCCCATTCTAGCAGACTCGGTACATCTATAATATTTACATAATTTTAATCACCCAGAATTGGTAATGCTTGTTTTGGGCATTTCACTTGAGTTCACGCTACCCTCAGCTGGATTTCAAGAACTCTTTACAAACAATCTTGCAATTCATTTACAGGAATGGGGGAAGTAGGTAGTAGTAGTTTATAGGGAAGTAGAAAGAAGGTGGCGTATGAGGGGAAAAGATGGAAGAAAGGATGTGTATGTATCTACATCCACAGAAAAACTAATGTTGGTTTTTAAGGTTGGTCATTAAAACTTGCAGGTTGCTGGTTTGTTTTTACATCAAAAGTGATAATGCTTTCAAGTCTGGGACCTATCCAATTGTTAATTCATGCCTTCAGAATTGTGAAGGTGACTTATTTCCCCTTCTGAGCATTGTACATAATGATTGAAATTATACACACAATGTCAAGGCAATCAGACTCCACTTTGCTCTAAGTTGTTCTGACAAAATGTAGAAGTAATTTACATGGATTGTCATAACTGCAGAACAATGCAGAGACCTGACAATTGCAGGTCAGTTTTTTTGACATTTTCATAAGCACCCTTATATATATATAAAAAAAGAAGAAATGCTTCCGTTCAAAAGACTGGTAGAAAAATCTGCCATTTTAAAAAGATCTATCCTTCCTAGCCTGATCTTAGGCTATTACATTCGACAGGAGCATCTATGGAGGCTGGGAGGCAAGATGGTGCCCATGAATATACAAAGTACTGTTTCTTTTTTATGTGTGTCATAAAATTGATTGTGCAGCCACAGTCAACATCATGACATGTTTGCTCCCCCTCCAGACACCTCTGTCATTCCAATCAGTTGAAAATGCTTCCCAAGCTCTCTCACATCCCTGTTGAATTTCCATTAAAAAACCCCAAAACTGTTATAAAGCTAATTTTGGAAAAGAAAGACATTGATCTATTGGTCTGAGACTTAGATTTCTAGTCAGATGTAAAAAAGTCTAGTGATAGTTCAACTCTAATAAATTGATTGCGACATGAACTGAATTAAAGTTAACAGAGATAAATGCAAATGCCTTCCTTTAGGAAAAAAAATCTATAGAATACAGTTATAAAATGAGACAGTTGGCTGGGCCACAGCATATCTGAATAGGAATTTGGAGTCAGTAGATCAAAACTCATTTTGAGCGCTGTGCAGCGTGCTGCAATATTACCCATGAAAGCTATCGGTGAATTTCAAGCAGTAAGAAATAACAATGAGATTAGACTATTGTACTTTTGTCCTGCTAATGACCTTCCCATAGACATCCCACTGACCACTTTGAAACAAAAAGAAGGCATGTTTGATTGGGACAGACATTGCAACATGTCGTGAACAATCAGATACTTTGGGGAAGAGATGGTTAAACATGTACCATATTAAGAAGTTGCCATCCTTGTAGCTTCCATACTATCCTCTATTGTTTCAAATACTGTAAGTAATGTTCAGAATTGTAGCTGGGACTTTCACTTCTGACATTTACTTGGTAATATTTCAATTTTTGGGTTGTGTGTAACTCCTTGTGAACTTCAAGTGAGACTACAAAGTTTGTCTTTGAAGAAACTTTTCAGAACAAAGTCTAGGCTTGGAGTTTATCCCTTTCAATAAGAGACAAAAACACTAGCACACATCTACAGAACTATCAGCAGCAAGAAGTGGAGCCTAGAGGAAAATTTATCAGCAAAATTAGTTCTTCCTCTCCATCACCATGGGTGTCAGCTTGCAGTGTTTGTTCAATGCCCAGGGTGATGGTATGGAAGCTATTTCCTACACGGTTAAAGCCAACAGCCTGAAACCAGTAGCTCTTATCAAAGTAAGATTTGATTTGATTTGGTTTGATTTGACTTGACTTGACTTGCTATGGCTTGATTTGATTTGATTACAAGATTGTAACTGTCCCTCTCTCCCCAAAGCAAATTCTTTCTAGCTGTCTATATCAAGCGTGTCAGAGAAAGAAGTAGAAAAGTTTTAATACTTTTTGTAGTATAAGGAGAAAGCATGGTTGATATCCAGCGATCCTAGAATTCTTTCAGAATGGCATCATAGCTTTTCTAAATTAAATTAGAAACTCTTAGATACTGGTGTGCTAGTTTACCTGTTCCAGTCTGGCTGGCTAGGATGAGGCTTAGCAGGCTGATAGTATCTACTTTGTGTGGAAATTTAGCCATTTGCACTTGGGAAGGTGATACAACAAAATGGTCTGTCCATGTTTTGTTTGTTTTACCCTCCATTATTATCATTATATTCCACTGCTAGTGCCTATAAGAAAAGTATTTCAGATGGCTCATGAAAGGATAGTTTCACATCAATAATCCCTCATATTTCTGGGCTATTGCTTTTCTTTTATTTTTCCCTGGCCCTTCTTCTAAATTCTCTCATTTATTTCAGAGAGGATTTTTTTTTTTAAAGCAGACATGAATAGCTAGGGGAAAAAAAGAAGATGGCAATTCCTTTGTGTCAAAAATCAATCATGCCTTTGCTTTGACCAAAATAGGCTGGAAAAATTAGCATTCAGTTTCCACTTTTGGCTGGTTGACCTTAGCTCTGCATGAGGCTTTCACATTGTTCAAAATACTGTGTTTTACAATTTTCTCAAGTCTAACCATGTTAAATTGCATTTTCTTAAAGTAAACAACACACCTTGTTTGCCTTTTCATTGTAACCTTAGAACTGTCACAGTGAAACTTTTCCATTAAAGAATATTTTTATGGCTTTTCTTTACTTTTTTTGTGAATAGACTGAGTTAAGACAACCTTGCCAGTATTTTGAGCTTGACACAAATGTCATCTAGCTATAAATGATGTGTCTCAATAAGAACTTAAAACAGGTATTGGCAATTTTTTTTTCAGTTGCTAAACACTTTTACACACATACACACACATTAAAATTTGAGAAGTGGTTTCCACATTTTTTGTGTTTTCTCTTGCAAATCTATGTGTGTATATGTGTGTGTACAAGTTAGTGTTGACTCCTGGAGCCTTCTGGACAAGTCCCTGTAGTTTTCATGGCAAGATTTTGGAAGTCGTTTGCCATTGCCTACTTCCTAGGATTGTGAGAGAGTGATTGGTATAAGGTTGCGCAGTTGGCTTCATGTCCAAGGTAGGACTAGAACTCCTAGTCTCCCAGTTTCTAGCCTGGTGCCAAAACCACTGCACCAAACTGGCTCTCTCTGCAAATGAATGAGAGAAATAAGAACTTTGGTGATCTTTAGATTTTATAAAACTTAACTTTAAAATCCCAAAGATGCTTTTTCACGAGGCAACTGGACTTTCTTGTTTTTCTTTGAAGATGTTTCGTTTCTCATTCAAGAAGCTTCTTCAGCTCTTAACTCTAAAATGTTTTCAATAACATGTCTAACAATCTGAATTTTTCCAAGCAGCCATCTTCTAAAGTAAAAGTTTTATTTTATTTTTCCTGATTTTGTTTTTCCCCAGTTTTTCTACTCATTGTATTTGGTCCAGCAGGATGGGTCAGTCCCATTGGCTAAAGAATGAGGTACACACATTTAGATTTTCCTAAAAAGAGGCATGATGGCAAAACATTTAGGAATCTCTGCTGTAGAAGGTAGGACCTTCCAACTACATACTAAGATAGGTAGTGGAACTGGGATGCATTGACCCAGAGAGCTTCTGAAAGAGGAGACTTAGAATCTGCAGCCCCACTGTCACAAAATGTCTGACTTTTCTTTATTTCTAAATAAGAATGCCACAGAATGTCTAAGTGCTGAAGACATAATTTGTTGATCAAATCAGTTTCCCAGGAGAGAGAATTATCTCTTTCCAATAAAAGACACTATGTGCATTTTGTAGGCAGATCTGAAACACTATTCTTGAGGGAGTGCCATTTCATTTAGTGTAGTAATTTCAGTTTCTATCGCACTTAGTGCTTTTGAAATGTTTCTTTGGAAGGCAAAAGCTTTTAAATGGCTGCTCACCTGGGAGATGCTTTTTTTAAAAAAAATGTAAAAGATGATGCCATATCTCCTCATATGCTTATCTGGAAGTTGCAAACCTTGTTAATTTCACAAGCTGAGTTTATTGATGATGTTACAATCCGTTTTATCTTTGTTTTTTTCCCTCCAATACCCCTGCACCATCTTCAACTTCAGTATTTTTTCTTCTTTCTCAGGGGAAGTAGTTGCCTCAACAACTTCATGGAAGCTTCTCACTTATTTCTTGGAAGAAGAAGCTGCAATGCTATACCAACTTAGCACAGAAATTCAATTCCCATTGCATTTCATATGGTTGAGGGAGGGAGGGAGAGAGAGAGGGGGGGGGAGAGGGAGAGAGGGAGAGATGATGATGATAATGAGGAGGAGGGGGTGGTGGTGGAGGAGGAGGAGGAGGAGGAGGAGGAGGAGGAGGAGGAGGAGGAGGAGGAGGAGGAGGAGGAGGAGGAGGAAAGGTTTTCTATATTAACCTTATAGGAGTTTTGTGTAGTTTCCTCTTACATCTCAATTTCCTCTAGTTCCTCTTTACATTTTTCTATAATTTCCCCCACCTTCTGGACATAATTTCATCAAAACTTCTATTTATCCCATAGAAATGGAATCTTTTCTGCTTTCAATTCTCATTCAGAAAAGAATACTCTTTTCACTTATGCAAAATTCTAATAGGCATTTCGTTAAGAACAATTTTATCTGTATAGAATACCAGTCTTCAGACTTGTAGTAATATGCTGCTGCAAAATGCCATCCCTTGTCTTCTTCCTGACAAAGTGCACTTTAAACAAATTCCTTACTTGAATATATTATGATCATTTTAAAACACTTGAAAATTGCTATGATGTTCTAAAGGAAGCATAGATATCAGGAAACATAGCACAATAAAAAGTGAAATTATGAACTGCAATAAATTCTGCATATGCAAGTACAGGTAGTCCTCGACTTATGATCATGACTGAGCCCAAAATTTTGGTTGTTAAGTGAGACATTTGTTAATTGAGTTTTGCCCCATTTAACGAC
The DNA here is from genome assembly GCF_016545835.1 of Crotalus tigris. Classification (NCBI taxonomy): domain Eukaryota; kingdom Metazoa; phylum Chordata; class Lepidosauria; order Squamata; family Viperidae; genus Crotalus; species Crotalus tigris. Next base: position 544,215 of record NW_024097388.1, on the reverse strand, counting down.
TTTTCTTACCACAGTTGTTGAATCAATGACTGCAGTTGATAAGTTAATAACCTGGTTGTTAAGTGAATCTGACTTCCCCATTGACTTTCCTTGTTAGAAGGTTGTAAAAAGGGATCACATGACCCCGGGGCACAGCAAAGGTCATAAATATGAACTAATTGCCAAGCATCTGAATTTTGATCACATGATTCTGGGGATACTACAAAGGTTGTAACTGAAAAAGTTCACAAATCACATTTTTTAGGGCTGTTGTAACTTTGAACGTTCACTAAATGAACTGTTGTAAGTCGAGGATTACCTGTAAAATATTCAAATTTTGAAGTCCTATAAAATTAAAATATAGACGTTATGTATATAGAAGCTGAAAGTTGGGGTGTGGTACAAATCCATGCATTTAATGGTAATCTATAAATAGATCTGGGGTGTTTTTAAAACTATGACTACGTAATAAAAGTCCTTTAAAATCATGAACGATGTATCTAGTATGAACAAACTGTTATATGTACCACCAATAATTATTAATCTTCACAACTAGTATTCAGGAAAGTTTGTTTTAGATACTGCATCTGCTATTTTCCCTCTGTGTTTGGAATATGGATTGAAAGTATAAGATAGTATTTAATTGTTGTGAGCAAAGGATGGTCTTCAGACAATGCTGGCTCCCTCATTGGCTAGGAAATGGGGATGAGCACGACCCCCTAGAATCAGACATGATTGAACATCTACCTTTTTAAAGATGGTGAATTTATTGCACTAAAATTTTGCTGGATTGCAATGCATGCTGTTCTTAATGACCAGCCACACTAACTAACATTAAAACAGTCCCCTTAAGACTCACAATTCTAGTTCAAGGAGCAAATAAAAATGATGGCTAGGAGGGGCTTTGCAAAAAAAAAAAAGTCATTTTGTGTACCAATTACGCCCATTTCTAGATCAGGAGGCCTTGCTTGTGGTCATATTTTTGACCTCTTGGGATTATCAGAATGTGTTCTGCATAGCAGTACTCTTGAAGAACATCCAGATGCTGCAACTGATCCAGCTGCAGTTTTGGCAGAACCAGCAGTTTTGTGAGCAAGCTCTCACAGGGGTGAAGGATACAACACTCTCATTCTCAACTGTAGAGTAGTGGCACTGGTGGTGCAGTTCCAGCTCTGATAGCTTTTGTGTCTTTATTTATGTTCTTGCTGTAAGTGGTTGGATCATAACTGTCATGATCCTGGTCATATCCTAGTAGGGTTTCAACAAGTATCAGGCGCAATACAAATTAGGATGGCTTTACATTCCCATACTCTCTTATAGATCATTGTATTTTTGTGTATTAGATATAAGCTTAATTATTGCATTTAGACTATAAACTAATGATATAGGTTTCTCTCTGGTTTTAATACTTATATATGATTCTTATTTTTATTTTATTCTAAGAATACAGTGTTTTATTTTTTACTTCTGTTTTGAGTGATTGTTATATTATTTGTCTTAATTAAATAGACCAAAGAGAAAACAATACCAAAATTCATAAAGAAAACAGTGTAGCAAAAAGCACAAATTATAAGGGCTTCTAATACATTCTACCTGAGAATTCAGATGTTCGAGATGGTTTTCTTTTTTATAGGTTGATAATCCCTGGTCTAGATCCAGTTGTGTGAATATCATCTGCATTCAGTTCTTAGTTTATTCTGTTAGAAAGTAGCATCAATCCATAATTTTAAAAATATATCAAATATATTAGTTATCGTATATAAGTTCCATGTAATATTTATTTGCCCTCTTGCCTTTTGAGAATGAAGAAATTCTTCAAGATAGTACTAATAGTCTCTAGACTGATCCGTCTTTTTGACTTGAAATGAAATTCATGAAGTTTTCTTCCCCTCCTGTATCTGGGAGTCCCAACTGTTTTGGTAAGACTTTAAAGTAAGAAAAGAAGAGTAAAAATGAGTAGCAATGCATACTGACAGCCACTGGGGAGAGAATGCCAAAAACTGACTCAGTCTAGGATAGCCAGATGCTGTCTGGACTGAGTTTTGTTCTCGAGCTGAATTGTGCTATTTCTGTTCATCTGCGAGCAGAGCAGACAAGCCACAGCAAGCACAAATAAATTTGCTGTCAGTGAGTTCAACAGATGTCCAGCAAGGTGCTAGCTCCACTTTAGAATTGTCAACAAGATTGACAGATAGATAGCTAACATATTAAATTGTGAAATAAATTTAAGGGGTCCTTTCCTGGATGTGAAACATTTCAATTTTATTTTATCTACAGAGAAAGCTGTAAGTTAAGATGGTTTAGGGTTAGGCACATCAATGAACACAATGGCTCTGTGCTTTGAACTGGAATCTCCCCTGCCCCAGTAATGCTATCTTCATAAATATCTTACAAGGGAGGAGCAGGTGATGTTTTCAGGCTAGGAATATATTTGGTATGTTAAGAGTGGTTACCATGACAGAGATGCCTACTCATAAAATGGACATAGACAGTCACAAAACATTATTTTTTTCAGAAGAGATGTCTCATTCTTTTCTATATTATCTCATTGGCCTTTATGGCCTTTAAAAGATGGCCTCCATCTTTTGCACAGGGGTCTCTAAACTTGGCAACATTAAGAGTTGTGGATTTCAACTCCTAGAATTCCTCAGCCAGCCATGAATAGTATTGCTATATCTGAGTCGTAGGGATATTATCAAGCCAGTTTTATGAGAGGGTTTGTGTTAAATCGATACCTTCCTTAATATTGATAACTGTTTTCCTGGTTCAATACTTAATTGGTTGTTATTTTATTGTGTTGTTTCATTGAACTAGTTGTAAGTTGTGATTACTTTTGACAGCAAATAAAGAAGTAATACTTGGCATTTTCCAACATGCTAGCTTTGCTTTTTTTTGTAAAAAAATAGTTTTGTCTAGGATGGGCAGTAAGGGGACATGTCCTGGGTACACTATTACCACAGGTATCATATTCCTAATTCCTACCATGACTGATAAAAAGTCTTAGAGTGGAGACTTTAAAGTAAAGTATAATGTCCTTTTCTTTTTCCCTCCAAGAAGGTGTGGTACAAATCAGTATTAAACATACTGTCAACACTGCAACAATCTTGGCTGAAGCCATTTTTGCTTCGTTTTTGGTTGTCATAGTAATGGAAAGGGGGATGAGTGGTTTTAAGAGTTAGACTAAACAATAAATTGTTCCATGGGAACCAAAGTTATTACTGCCTGATTTTTGGTGGACTGAGCCTTCCGCTAGAAAGTCCGCCAAAGTATTCTATTGGGGAACATAGATAATGACATAGTGCTGGGGTGGGAAGTTCAACTTTGTAACATTGTAATGCTTGGGAGGAAACTCCAGATTTGGTTTCACTTTTGACTGTGCCGATACTTTGTAGCCAATAAACATGTTCTTTAAGGAAACCTCTTGCCTTGGAGTTCTACTTTTATTGGTCTCATCTATCCATGATACATACTATGATACATACATTTTCTCCTGCATCTTTCTGGCATATCTTAAAAATACTTCAATAATTCTACAAGAAGAAACAATAGTAGATTTCCCTCCCATCATTTATATTGAATTTTTAAAGGTGGAGAAAAATCAAACGTATTGGCATCTGGTTGTATTTTATGCTGATATGTAATTGCCTATTCACTAGGGAGACAATTTTCTCATTGATGTTTTATGAAGTATTTGGGGAACAGATTAAGGTAGTTAATCCTGAAGCCATCATCCTAGCAGTTATGTTCTAAATGCAGTTATATAGAAGCTGATCTATGAATTTTGATGAAAGCTATCTCTTTTGGGTCTTTTATGTGACACTGTTCTTTCTTAAATCCATATCAATAATTGTGAAAGAGAGGCAGTAGTGAATTATTGTGGAATAGCAATTAGAAATATCAGTACTATATACATCTAATCATACCATACATTCAAGAGCTCCCTGCCCCATTTATACTATGTTTTGTATAAACACATATGAATGGAATAATTAACATGTAAATGTGTGAGAGACAGTATATGTTCACTGAAAAGTATTAAGAGACAATCTCAACTCATGGACACTGGTGTGTTTTTGTCAATAAACTTATATAGGCACATCCATGCAATGGAATAACAATGGAAAAGTGGATTGTCACTGTTCTTTTCCATCTGATCTGGCTTCAGTCATGGGACATCCTGGTGGTCTCCAATTCAAGTTCTAATGAAGTCCAACCTTGCTTAGCCCACTCAGCCAAGGTTGGCTAGCTGCTGTTACTTGCTATGATGTTTCAATTTTTGAGTATTTGCAATAGAAATTGTGGTATTCTTAATCTCCTCTGACATTACACTTTTTATTCTTTCCAAGAAAAAGGGATGTTTGAAAGGAATTATGTAAAGGAGTTTGGGATGCAATCCATGTTTCCATCATCAGGGTAACTCCCTGAAAACAGAACAGAAGAAGGCCACATTTTCTGTAGCAGGAAAAGCTTGTAGAATAATGTTCAATTTCAAAAATGGACTGTACATGTTCAGGGGTGGCAGGAAAAAAAATTGCCCCAATGAACCCTGAGAGAGAGAGAGAGAGTTGAATAGTCAACTGGTATGTTGTTGACTTTCCATTCTAATCTGTTCTGGGGCTATTATTTAAATGGTTTGCAAGGTTTGGAAATAATTCCAGGAGCCATGTTCTACATTATTTCTTCTACTTGCTTCAGTTTGGGGATAATAATATATCTTTTCCAACTCCTTGGCAATGGCTGTGTTTTCCATCTTTTTCTTATAAATCAAAACTAGCATCTTAATTGCATCATCTTATCACTTTGTAAACTATTCTACTGGTATCTTGTGAACTCCTACAGCTTTGTTGCTACTGATATTTTCTAGGGCCCATTTAACTTCTGGTTCCAAAATTTGTTGCTGTATTTTAGCAATCAAATCTTCAGATATAGCATTGATTTGAGGAAGGTTTTTTTTTCTATAGTTCTTTCTATTATTTGCACCATCCCTTATTTATATCTTCTTACTCTTTATATCTTTGCCTTTTTATCTTTTCATTCCCCACATCATGGAAAGATTTTAATATTCCATAAAAGCTTCCCTTGATTTCCGCAATTTTCTTAAATTAATCTTTTGCCCTTCTTTTCTATTATTAGTTTCATCGCATGGCTGATTTAGACTGTGATGTTGCTTTTTGTTCTCTCCAGGACTCAGCATTTAATTGGATAGATTTTTCTCTCTCTTTTTGTTGCTTTTTGCTTTCTAATGTTGTTGAACAATTTTCACTATGTTAGTAGAGAGCCATTTGCCATCTTTTCCTCTCTCTCTCTCTCTCTCTCTCTCTCTCTCTTTGCATTTCAGAACATTTTTATTTGCTTCGTCTTTAGTGATATCATGCATTTCAAAGTAAGGTTCCGCAGGTAGACTGTTTATTAAATCTTATCCACATAATCTGTGTTTTTTTTTACCCTCACCTTATGAATGTAAAAATGAGGTAACCTCTTTCTGGTCTGAGGATTTTGTCTGCCTAGAAGCTGTAAATCTGCAAGGGGTTAGTGATCTGAGATGGTCAGCATCCAATCTTTGGTTTTTGCTGACTGAATAGAGAAGTAGGGGGGAGACAATTGAGAATGATGGGAATAAATTGATATTGATAATTAAGGGGGCAATATCTAGAATGTATGTGCAATGATAAATACACATAAAGGAATAGAAATTAAAACTTCCAATTCATAGTAGGCTTGTTTGTTTGTTTGTTTAATATACAATCTGTGTTGGTGTTGTCAGCAATCTTCGATTACACTTGTTTCTCGATTACCTTCTCATGCTTGTTTTCCCATCTTCCTGCTGTTGATCTAAGACTAAGTCATCACCGTACCAGTAGGAATTCCAGCCCTTTCTAAGGTTTTTCAGTGAGAGCATTGCTGCTATCTAAAGTGAACTGGGCTATGCTTTGAGGAGCCTGTTGTAAGAAACAGTCTTGAAGATAATTAGATATAATAACCATGTGTGCCTGAAGCACCATCACATCCCCTGCATATCAAAAGCTGCCTTGATGTTTCATTTATACCCATTAGAAAAGCAACCTTGTAGAGCTGAGACCTAGCCAATGCTCAGAATAACAAATGTGCAAGAGAAAGAGAAAGAGAGAAGGAAGGAAGGAAGGAAGGAAGGAAGGGAGGAAAGAAGGAAGGAAGGAAGGGAGAGAGAGAGAAAGAGAGAGAGAGAGAGAAAGAAAGGAAGGAAGGAAAGAAAGAAAGAAAGAAAGAAAGAAAGAAAGAAAGAAAGAAAGAAAGAAAGAAAGAAAGAACATAGTATCCCTAGATGTGAGGGAGATGAAAGTTAGTGATAGTACAATATAACACACTCCCCAATAATATCTGGTTAGGGCATAAGTGTATTCAGATCAAATAGTTTATTTTATTCTAGCTGTAGTTCCCCCCCCCTCACAGTGCTAACTTAATGTGAGAACAGAGACAGAAAATAGTTATACAGCATACTGATTAGTAGCAGAAACAGTTATTTAATTTTCCCCATGCTACTTTTCAAATGAATGCTATTCAGGGTATTTTACCTACAAGTTCTTTCCATCTCAATAGGAGATGATCTGGTGAAATTCATATGGAAATGATAAGAGGTTTGAAGCTGAGGAGGCTCAGGGCAGGGCATCAGTGCTGGCTTCCTGATATTTCAAGTCAACAGAAGCCAGTTCAAATTCCAAGTTACTTCTGGCAATTGGGCAAGAGAGAAAATACTGGTGGTGTGGCAGGTACAGAAGACTTCCTGTTGTAGAGCACATCTGTACTTCCCCCTTCTAGCAATGGGGGCACCTTGATAAACCTTCATTAAGGATGTCAACCCATGGTGTTATTCCCAACCTGTTTCTACCCCATTGTGAAGGCATGACCATAGTAAAGCCATGACTTTGTATGGTTTTACCAGAGTAGCAGGTGATGAAAGGGAAAGATGACTCCTTTTGATGCTAGTCTTCTATTGCCATAGAGCAATCAGATAACTGAAAGCCAAAGTATTGCATCTATTCTTCTTCTTTTCTCTTTTCTTGCCAGGAATGACAAGAGAGAATAGAAGAGCGAAGCAGGGAAAGAAATGGCACAGCATGATTCTTTCAATGTCAATCCTCCAACCCCACAAACTGATCATTCTGTTGGACAGGAAAACTGACAGCCAAAATCCTGTGAGTCTTCTGCTATCAATCAAGGGGCACCAAAGAAGGTATTCTCCACCCCACCAGCTTCTTCTTCCTCTCATAGAGTCAGAACCCTTTTTGTGCTTCATTGCCAAGATAGAATGGATGCAAGTTTGTGCAACATTTCTTTAACTCAGAATGCTTTTCTACCAGCCCTTGCGCTGGATGTTAGCACTTTACTAACCCTATGCAGAAGAGCCCCTATCATTTGGGAGTGAACCCAACTGAGTACTGGAGGACTTAGTTCTGAGTAAATACATATAGAGGATCCTAGAACAAGGAACAGTTTGCTAAATCACTATGACCAAGTAGCTCTCCAGCAGAAAGCAGCAGAGCTACTTTCAGTTGCATGTTGTATGTACATAGGCCAGCATAAAATTGATATTTTTTGTTTGTTCCACGTACTATTCTTAAATGTGTAGGAAATAGGATTGGAAAGAGCAGAGGAGTTTTTAGAGACATGATATCTCAGCTGATCACAAATGTATCATCCTGACTATTCCTTGTAAGAACTAGAACTTGGGGGGGGGGAATGACTTTTCTTCTATCCTAAACTATGACTACTGATGCAATGTTTGATTTGGAAAATGTGAATTTGAGCACAAGGAAGCCGCTGAACTTTTGGTCACACCAGGAAACTTACTGCAACATATTCACTCAGTATGCATCTCTTTCTCTGTGTGTAAAAATAATCACTCACAGGGTTTTGCTTGAGGTGATCAAGCACTTAAGTCAGACTGTCACACTGAAGCTGTGCAATTAAAGTGATTGCTTTAATGACCATTTTCCCTTGTGCTACTCTTGACTGCTAACGTGATGTGGCCAAAAGCCTACTGATTTCTGAGGATTGAGGATTGAAGAAATTGCTAACAGTACACTGGATACTAAGATGATATAATTTACTATGCAGAGATAGTTTCCAAAACTTTGGTTGATTCTTAAGGGGAAGAAAGACAATTGAAGACAGTTAAAGAGCGACAGAAAAAAAAATGAATTTGCCCTAAGAAAAACTTAAGTTCACATTCAGGCAATACCTAGTAATAGGGCAAAATCAAGGTCACAAAACAGTGTGCATGCAATTGTATGCAAAATGACAATATTGCAATTGTTGCCTATTTTGTCACTGATTCAAGTCCAAACATTTGGACTTTGACCTCATTTTTACTTTAGCTTCCTGAATGCTGAAAAGATGAAAAACGGAATAGCTTGAAAAGCAGACAACTATTAGCTAAATGTTGCTTGAGTAATCTCTGAGACTTGTGTTAGTTTGGTTCTCTTCAGAGGGAAAAAAAAAATCAAATACTACACATACATCCAAAACTGCCAATAGTAAACTTGCAATGGGCCACAAGTTTCTATATGAGTTAATCAACAGCAGCTCATGCATCTTCACCCTTAATGAATTTTTAAAGACAATCTCTGTTTTTAATCCCAGAAGAGCAATGCTTCATTTATTATCGATATTAATATTTTATGTGGAAGTTTGATGCTTAAATATACTGCTAATGGAAGGTTTACATTCTTAGTCTGGAGCATAGCTTGAAATGATGAAGATGAGGATAACGGGCATGATAATACATTTATCACTATCACACAAGACTAATAATTGCAGTTTTACCTCTGTTCATCTGAACTACCTTTCTTCTAGTGAAGTTTCACAGGCAAAGAAAAAAACGACTTACATTCAAGACAGATGATTTTGAATGGGGGGGGAGAAGGTCTACTGAGGGAAGCTTCCCCATCTTTAACTTTTCTTCCCATTGCTCTTTCTAAAGACCAGAGAAAAATTATAATACATGTTTGCCCATTATGGGCAGCTTTGTACTCAATCAGCTGCACAAAGGTTATTCTTTCAATTTCATATCTCATGAAAGTATGTAATGGATTCTACGCTGGATGGTTCTTTCTCTAACTCATTGCAAATATAGATAACTCAGTCCATTGGTCCTTGGGGGGGGAATTCTGATTAAGGCCGTATATTTGTTTGGGGTTTGATGTATTGTAAACAACTGCTTGTTTCTTCATGCTGCCATGTGCAGTTTCTCTTTTCCTCCTGTTCATCCCAGTACAGAGGATTAAACGTTTTCAGAAATAAAGGGTAAAATAGAACCCAGCAACAGTGCATGCTTTCTAATTAGCTGGCTGTAACGTTTTTATTGCAGGATAGAGAAAATTTTAAGTACTTAATTGTTACCTTGAGTTTGATTATTGTTGTATTTAAGAAACAGGCCATGCAACGGTTCAAGGGGTTGCTTCAGTTTGAGAACGGTCGGAACAAAACACACCTTTGGGAAGCACCCTGGTACTCTTGCTTTGCTCCACTTTGCAGCTGCTCCTCAGCATCACTGCTAAGCGTTAATGCTTCTGGAGAACATGCCACCTAACTTCTGCTGTCACCTTTTTGTCCAAAGGTCTAGTGATTAAGGCACCAGGCTAGAAACTGGGAGACTGTGACTTCTAGTCCTGCCTTAGTCATGAAAGTCGACTGGATAACCTTGGGCCAATCACTCTCTCTCTCTCTTTCAGCCGAATTCACCTCACAGGATTGTTGTTGTGGGGAAAATAGGAGGAGGAAGGTCTACTGGATATGCTTGCCACCTGGAGTTATTTGTAAAAATAATAAAGGTAGGATACGAATAAAATAAATTAAGTAAATAAATAAACTAGTTTGGTAGAAGTCTGTTTGGTGGGGACAGATAGGGACAGGGAGAAGCTTTAAGGCAATCCAAAGGATTTCCTTGGAAAAAAGATCTTGTCACTTCTGCAGCATAGATTGCTTTGTCAAGATGACTAGACTGTCTTGCACAGGTTAGTTAAAGAGAAGCATTTTTGATCTAGCAAAAGGAATGTGCCCAGGAGCAGAGAAAATATAATTTGGCACAGAACATGGGCATTGTGCAGATACAGCGGAAACAGTTCTGCCACTCAATTTTGATGAGAATCAATATTAATTTTCTCATCTGGTCTATTTCACAAGTTTTTATATGTTATTCTGATCCATTGATTTGTTTGCAATAAAACAGATGCATCCGTACATGTTCAAGGAAATAGTTTGATTTTTTTTAGTTCCTAACTTCTCATGAGATGCTCTTCAGACCATCTGCTGTTACATAATGTATCTCCCCCTCCTCCAAATACAGTATTTTTTATGATTTCTTGAATACACAATAACAGAAGTTAGTGGGCTTCTTTAGTTTCTGCTAAGCCATGCATAATGTAATAGAATGCATGTGTTTTTACCATGGAAATCTATCACGGATTGAATGTACAGTGCTATGCAAGACCTATGAGCTCACAATGAGAAAAATAAACAATTAAACAGACCCTTATTATTGCACCCCACTAATTCTTAGAAAGAAGGCATACATGCTCTCTTTGTCTACATGCCCTTGGTAAAATTTACTGGTTTATTTTTATTGGAAATTGTCATCAGTTCATTATGTATTTATTTATAAACTTTCTGAATCATTTGTGTATTATTCTGATTTTTTTTTTGCTAAAAAGACAAAAGATATGCAAAAATTCTCATGGTTTTCATAAGAAAAATAGATTAAAATTAATTCTGGTCTTCACTCATCTGAGGGGAAGGAAAGAAAGAAGGAAGGAAGGAAGGAAGGAAGGAAGGAAGGAAGGAAGGAAGGAAGGAAGGAAGGAAGGAAGGACCCCCTGAACTTGGGAAGATTGAATCAGATACGTTTTCATCAGAATCTGTAAAGCAAACTCCTTGTACCTTTCAGTATGCAACACCCATAAAACAGTGTGAAAAAACTGCTGAAAATTCAGCTTCAGATGATGAAGCCAAGTAAGTTATAGTGAAAACAACCTCAAAAATATCATATGCCAGCAAAACTCTTCTTCAGTCAGTACTCTCTAGTGAGCAGATGTATATTGTTTGAAGATGCGTCTGAGAATGCAGAAGAAGGGAAAGATTAATCTCAGAGAGAGTTTCAATAACTTTTACAGGAGAAAATTGAAGCAATCCTTGAAACATTTCCCCACACGACCTAAGGAGGTAAATTTGCTTTTCTGCTTTTGACTTGAAAAAGCAGGATCTGTGTTTTGCTCTTCAGAAAGAAGGTCTAGCCACCTTCTAAACGTTTCATTTCATCTTCAGCTAGAGCAGGGGTTCTCAACCTTGGCAACTTTAAGACTTGTGGACTTCAACTCCCAGAATTCCTCAGCCAGCTTTGCTGGCTGAGGAATTCTGGGAGTTGAAGTCCACAAGTCTTAAAGTTGCCAAGGTTGAGAACCCCTGAGCTAGAGCTATTAGTAATGCAGTGGTGTTAAAGGATATCCTCCTTACAGTAAGATGCTGAATAACTTCAAAGCCTGAAAGTGAGCTTTCAAATATGGTTTTCTACTGCAATATCAAAAGGGGAAAATGTGTCATGTATTCTCTATTAAATCTGACTGTTTTTGAAACAATCTTGGCAGTACAATTGCTACAGAAATGAAGTCCGGATGTGAACTGCTCATTATTGTTCAAAGAGGAGGCTTTGGCTATTCTTGAGCATTCAATGACGTTTCTCTCCAGCTCATCAGCTCCATTCATTGTTGGCGTTCTTCACTGTTGTCAGAAGGTGAAGTGTGACTCTTATACTGAAAAGGAACTGAATGCTAGAGCTAAATGTCATAAAAGCAAAAAGAGCTTACTAATCCAAAGATAATGAGAGTTCCTTATTGTACAGTATAGGGAAAGGATGTTGCTGGAGAGCAAACACTATAATCAGAGCATGTCTGAAGCACCAAATGACAAAACACAATAATAGTCTAGATGTAATTAAATTTTTCTCCATGCCTGAGTAAAACAAGTTCAGTTTTTAAATTGTTGGCCAGCTGATACATTGGAGTAGGCAAGGCCAGGAGAAGGGAAGAAGAAGAACCAAAGGCCCACCAACATTGCTAACCTACAATTCCCAGCATCCTTCTTTATTGGCAGTGCTGCTTAGAACTGTTGGGAATTGTAGTTCTGCACCATCTGGAAGGCCACCATTTTGCTATTCTTGGGAGTAAGAATACGGATATTCTTTATTGGCCAAGTGTGATTGGACACACAAGGAATTTATCTCTGGTGCATAAGCTCTCAGTGTACATACACATAATAAACTGGTAAGTCATAGATCATAAATCATAGGATACAATCATAAATCGCAAGATACAAACAACAAGTGATAAATAATAAAATATCAATAGGAGAAGGTCGTAGGAAAGATGAGAAGATGAGAAAGAGGAGAAGATGAGAAAAATGAGAAGGATAATAATAGGAATACCCTGTAATACATGGGTAAATATTTTTAGGCATAAGACAGATCTGTGGGAATTAGGTGTTTAGCAGAGTGATGGCATGGGGGAAAATCTCTCTTTGGGTCTAGTTGTTTTGGCATGCAATGCTCTTTAGCAGCATTCTGAGGGGAGAAGTTGAAACAGTTTATGACCAGGATGTGAGGAGTCTGTAGATATCTTCTTAGCCCTTTTTTTTTTGCTACTCTTATGGGCTCAATCCAAACACATTTCTTCTGTTCCTTTTTGTCTTTGAAAACAAAAATGTTAATAATAGCATATTGCTCTCTAGATGTTTGGAACATTGCTTAAATTGGCTTATGTGGCTTGCATTCCTGACTTGTTCCTTAGTGAGACACCTTAGGTAGGATGGCTCAAACATATATTCTGTGCAAAAAACAAAAAACCCCTTATCAAAAGACTCATGTTCCTTCATCAATCAGTTGGAAAATATGTGATAGGCAGAAAGCAAAGTTGGATGATTGAATAGATGTTACCCCTCCTGAGAGTGATTATGGAGGATTACTATAGGAAGTGAAGGATATATTTCTTTCTGCAACAATAATTTATTTACTAGCTCACCTACAAGTTTATTTCAAGGTTTCTCTCTCTTTTGAAAAATCTCCCATTAATGCTTTTGTATGCACTTTGCCTGGATCTCTCTCTTCAATGTTACTCTTCTTCACCACTCTCCCCAATTGTTATGCAGTTTTCTTCAAAGCCTTTCACTCAGACTTTTATCACCATCAAAAGAAGAAAAACCTTCATGCGTTAACTGCAATAGCCTATGTTTGCCTCTTGTTCTTTCCCTTTTACTACTCCATTTAGATTTCATCTGCGACACCTCACATATGTGGCTTTGATTTCTCAAGACAAAATTAGCTTATTTTCCCTCACCTCATCTTAACCCAAATTTCTACATATTTTGGGAGTCGTTACATATAACAGGGAATAGGGAAGCAAGAATATGGACATACTGTACTTGTTAGATGTATATCTGCCTTTTCTCCAGGAAGTTCCAGGCAATGTTCATATTCTTCCCTTGCCCTATAACAAAATTCCAGTGTGATTGATTGGGCTGAAAAGTTACAAAGTCCCACAGCAAACCTCCTTTGAGGTAAGAATGAATTTGAGCCTGAGTCTTTATGATTCTATCTCATCTTAACTATAGCTCCATATTTGTTACAGATTGGAGGATGGAGGTTTCATTATAGAGTCCTTCCATGAGAGAGATGAGCAGTTTCTAAATGTGACAAATAAATAAATAAATTCAAATTATTGGTTTGTCTAACTATGTATATCATCTCTTTTTACCTTTCTGAGATGTTTGCTGAGTTTCAAGGCCTGAACCTTGCACTTTCAAGAAAAAAATAATGTATTCTACCCTAATTTATAGATAGGACCCTCATTGGAAATTGATTAATAGGTATAGTAGATATATCAGCACTCAAAAGAAACAAAAAAGCTGTGGAATATGTCAACAAAGTTTCCAAAAGGTGGCAACTAGAAAAAAAGTCATGGGATTTTGTTTTTATCTATGACCCTGCCAACAAAAGTGCGTATAGTCCAGGCCATGGTTTTCCCAGTTGCAATGTATGGCTGTGAAAGTTGGACCATAAGAAAGGCTGGGCGCCAAAGAATTGAGGCCTTTGAACTATGGTGCTGGAGAAGACTCCTGCGAGTCCCTTGGACTGCAAGGCGTTCAAACCGGTCAGTCATAGAAGAGATCAACCCCGACCTGAAGTTGAAACTCAAATATTTTGGCCACCTAATGAGAAGGAAGGACTCACTGGAGAAGGGCCTAATGCTGGGAAATATTGAAGGCAATAGAAGAAAGGGATGACAGAGAATGAGGTGGCTGGATGAGGTCACTGAAGCAGTAGGTGTGAACTTAAATGGACTCCAGAAGATGGTAGAGGACAGGAAGACCTGGAGGAACATTGTCCATGGGGTCGCGACGGGTCGGACACGACTGCGCAATTAACAACAACAACAACAACAATGATAACTATAGTGCAATTATTATACAGGTAGTCGTTGACTTATAGCCATATGTTTAATGACATTTTGAAGTTACAATGGCACTGGAAAAAGTGACTTACAACTGATCCTTGCACTTATGACGACCATAGAATCTCCATAGTCGTGTGACCAAACTTTGGCTGCTTGGCAGCCTGCAAGTATATATGATGGTTGGTATCCCGTCCTCATGTGACTGTTGTTTGAGACCTTCCCAGGAGGCTTCTAACAAGCATAATGGGGAAAGCTGGATTCACCTAATGATGGCATGATTCTCTTAATGACCACATGATTAAGTCATTAATGATCATTAATAATCATACAGTCATTAAGAGAATGATGCAGTGATTAAGTCATTAATGACATAATGACTGCATGATTCTCTTAATGACTGCACGATTCATATAATCACTGTGGCAAGAAGGGTCATAAAATCAGACATGACTCATTTAACAATCACACTGTTAGCAACGGTTCTGATCCCACTTGAGGTCATAAGCTGAGGACTATATGTATCCTCAAAAGTAGAAAGGTTTCACATTACTTCACAACAGCTAGTGAAGATGATGGAACTTGCAGACGAAGTTCCTTGATTAGAGAAAAGACAATATCTACATTTATGACTGATGGGAAATTATTATGGGCTTTTTGCGTGAAACAGAAAAATAATGCACTAAGAATTTGTGGTTTTAATAACTAAAGAAAAACAAGGATAATTGAAAAGTATGAGTTTTTGTAATCATAGAGTATAACATAAATTTGTAATCATATTTGTAGTTGCTGCAAAAGAAATGGGAAGCTTTTTCTTCTGTGATGCCACCCTCCCCCCAAAGCAACAACTGTAGGGTGTGTCTGTTTGTGTGTGTGTGTGTTTTAAGGAACTCTAAAGAAATATCCCATCAGCCCCATCTAAGGGTAAAGTAACTCCCTTTCTGCCACTGCCCCCTATGGATTGCTTTGCAAAATTCTTTTGAACTAAATCTAAAACTACTGTTGAGTCCTGGGCACCTGCTCTGATTCCTCAATCCATTTGTACATCTGGGATTTCTTGGCAGTTTCCCTCCAGGCCCAACCCTGCTCACCTTTTGTAACTGAGGCACAATTGGCTGGTCTCTTTTGTAGAGAATGAAAAAGACCAGTGCTTTGTCCCCTGAGAAATCAAACATCTAAAAGCAACCCCTGAAAAATCAGCACCACTTGAGTGATATCGTGATTGCCTATCCCCTGTGCAGCATCATTTGCAGAGGAGGTAAAAAAATAGTCAAGATGGCAGTCATAACTGAATGAGCCATCCCCCTTAGTATTTCATATGATGTAACTGCATAGACAAAAAAGTAGGGTTTGGATTGCACAATCACAGATGTCATCTTGACTTGCTTGACTTCCCCCATATTGGCCCCTGCTCCTGTGCCCCTTGATTGAACCCCCAAAAAAGCATTCTTATTGAAGTACAACTAATGACCATAACATGATTCAGTACTCCTACATGCCCCTTTTAATGCATTTTCTTTCTTTCTTTCTTTCTTTCTTCCTTTCTTTCTTTCTTTCTTTCTTTCTTTCTTTCTTTCTTTCTTTTTCTATTTATTTATTTATATCCTGTCTTTATTACTTATAAGTAACTCGAGGCAGTTACTTATAAGTGCTCTTTCCCCCTCCTATTTTCCCCACAACAACAACCCTGTCAGATGGGTCAGGCTGAGAGAGATAGTGACCGGTCAAAGGTCACCCATCTGGTTTTCATGGATAAGGCAAGACTAGAAATCACAGTCTCCTAGTTTCTGTATCCTAGCATCTTAACCACTACATGCACCAAACTGTTTCTCCACAAGTATCTCCACATTAGAATTTTTACCTGTTATCTTTTAGCTATAGAACTAAAGAACTTGGAGAAGTGTAAAAAGCAAATTATTACTATATTTAGAACTGCTTATTCCTATATGATTTGGTTGTTTCACTGTGTTGAAAGGAAAATCAGGTCCAGTTCCAATCCGGGAGTAAGATGCTGGAAATAAAATGGAAGCTGCTTAGGAAAGAAGGTTTCTGTTTATTGATGGGAAAAACCAGCAACAGCATGCAGTTCTGAGATAGCTGACAAATTGATTTGATGAGTACAAGGATTTTTATACAGTTTTACAGCATTTCATTATTTGAAGGCTTGCTTTGTTTGCTTTTGTTATTAGATTTGTTTAGCTTGTTTCGCAAAGGATAGCAATGGGTCTAAAGTACTGACTTCCTTAGGTTTTAATCCTGTCAACCAAATGAATTAATTTTACCCCCTTATCTTTAGTCTGTCTATTATATCTCTTTGTGAATCAACAGGCTTGATGTATTGTTTCCACTTTTTGCAATAGCCAGGGGTTTTATGAATAAATATTGTTTCTGTATTTCTTTTCCTGAGTTTTATTTCCTGAGTTTTATTCTTGTGATTTGGGAGGGGCATGGTAAAAAGGAGGTGTGTATGTGTTCTTACTACAACTGTAACAATTGATGCAGAGTATTTTTTTCCTCATTCCTCAGTAGAGTAGGATAATGGGAGAGTAGGAAACAAATTGAGAAAGAATGGCTCAAAGAAGCCACGATTGTCTCTTGCCTTGAGAGACAGAAAGAGAGAGAGAGAAGCTATAAATTAAACTAGTCCCATACTTACTTCTCTTTTATTAAAAGAATAAAAAAGTAGATTAAAAAATCCAGTTAGAAGCATACAATTTGATTAAAATATAGGAAGCTTACTGGTGTTAATTAAATCTCGCCTGAGGAGAATTCACAAATTCAATACATGCAGAAGTAGAAAAGATTGATAAATAACATAATTAAAGCTGCTGATTTACAGTAATTATAAATGTTTTTGTTAGGCAATAAACCATGGATGTTTTAATACAGTTATAGATAGTGCTTTTTTTCTTAAAAAAAAAAGAAAAGGTGCCAGAAGTCACACACAGGTCCAGCTCCAGTCGAAAGCCCTTTATGGGGGGAGCGCTTTAGGGAGCTTCCGAGGTGCAGATCACGTGAGCAGCATCAGCTGATGGATGCCATTACCGCGGCTTTTGAGAGGGCGCTTGTTTGGAGCTGGCATGTCTTCTGCCACCTTGTCCCCCTCCCCCTCTGATGACACAGAGGCTTTATCCGGAGCCAGAGTGACCAAGGCGGTGGCGGTGCTGCTGCTTTGGGAGTGCACCTGGACCCTCTAAGAGATTCACTCCAGGAATCAGTCCTGGTCCCTGGTGGCCAACACGAGGGTGAGGACAGGTGGCGGCAGTGGGAGGAACCCCATGAACCAAGGCAGAGAAGAGGGTCTGCTTTCAGGGCTCTGGAAGTGTTTCCAGGTTGACCTTTGATGCCCCCAATTTCCCTGGGCAGCTTTCTTTCACCGAGCCAAAGCTTTACTCGCACTGGCAGCTTAGAAGGAGCCAGTTCTTTCCTTCAAAAGAAGGTGACGGAACACCGTTCCATGCATTCTATGACAAAAAAAGCACTGGTTATAGAAGTCATCTTTGCTCTCTTTGTTTAGCAGATATGATTTGTATCCTCCCGGACTAAATAAATGAATAACATTCTCTCATAATCTCAGTCTCATAGAATGTCTTGAAAATTTACTTAGACCAAGCAAGACTGCAGACAGGAAAGACAAAGAGAACAGGATCGGTGCCAGCTGGAAAAAGCAACAACATTCAATACAAGATAGTTTTCATTTAACATCCACTCATTCAGTGATTGAAATTACAATGGCAGTAAAGGAGAGGCACTTATGATGGGTCCTTGTGGTTTTGGCCATCACAGCATCCCTGTGGTGACAAGATTGCAAATTTGGTGTTTGGAAACCAGCTTGTGGTTAGGATCTTGCAGTATCCCCTAGTCACATATCACCATTTGTGACTTTCTCTGCTGGTTTCCAACAAGCAAAATCAATGCGGAAGGAGGAGGTAGGAGATTACAAATGATTATTAGGTGACTATGGACGCCTCGAATGTGCAGGATTCACCTAACAGGGGCAACAGGGACTGCTGGAACTGCCATCTTAAGCCAGCACAGCCACATGATGTCATGTCTTATGACCACGTTGCTTAGCAACACAGCTTCCAGTCCCAATTACTGTCAGTAAACAAGGACTATATATATTGCGGTCCAGTCCAACTGTTGCTTGTCATTAGTTATACTATCTTGGATTGTTTTATAACTTGCATTGAAAAAAGACTGCAAATGAAATATGTATGAGCTTATATATAGTACAAACAATTTCTACAAGTCAAGCATATAATGAACATCTTTCTGATAAAATACTGTGATGTGAAAGATTGGAGTGGGTTCCAGAAAGGCTGACAACCAGCAAAGGCAATCTCTTCAATGGATGGGAAAAATTATGCTTTCCAAACATATTTTTTCTTTATTTTGTTTGTGTATAACATCCAAGGCTAATGAGCTGCACCACATTTTAATTAAACTTCTGACAGTTGTGTTCCAACTGTTCTTAATTTCATTTTCTTTTTGAGTCAAATTTTTTTAGCATATCTGATCTTGCAGCTACAATGAAAGATTTTGGGAAACCTGGCTCAAAAACAGTAACTGTGAGAGGGACTTTGGAGTTCTAATGGATGATCACTTAAACTTGAGTCAGCAGTATGTGGTGGCAGCACTCAAAAACGCTAATACAATCCTTGGTTGTATAAACAGAGGCATAGAATTAAAATCATGTGAAGTATTAGTACTACTTTATAAAGCCTTAATAAGGCCACACCTGGAATACTGCATCCAGTTTTGGTTATCACAATACAAAAAAAAATGTTGAGACTTTGGACAAAGTTCAGAGAAGAGCAACTAAGATGATTAAAGGCCTGGAGACTAAAACATAGGAAGAACGGTTGCAGGATTTGCATATGGCTAGTCTAAGGAAATGGAGGACTAAGGGGGACATGATATCAGTATACCAGTATTTAAGAGGCTGCCACAAAGAGGAGGGGATCAACTTATTTTCCAAAGCATCAGAAGGCAGGACAAGAAACAATGGATGGAAACTAATCAAGGAGAGAAGCAACCTGGAATTAAGGAGAAACTTCCTAACTGTAAGGACAATTAACCAATGGAACAACTTGCCTTCAGAAGTTGTGGGTGCTTCACCACTGGAGGTTTTTGAAAGGAGACTGGACAGCCACTTGTCTGAAATAGTATAGGGTCCCCTACATGAGCAGGGGGTTGGACTAGAAGAACTCTAAGGTCCCTTCCAGCTCTATTCTTACAGACTGACTGACAGATTGATTGTAAAGCTAAAATGTTTGTAACAAACTACCACTGCATCATTGTCTTTATCTAAAATGCTGAAGAACTATAAAGACTTAGAGCAGGGGTATCAAAGTGCCGGCCCACGGGCCGGATGTGTCATGCCGAAACCTCGCCCACTCCATTGCCAGCAATGGAAAAAAAGTTGCTATACATCGCAACACGTCACGTGACATTGTGAGTTTGACACCCCTGACCTAGAGGAAACTACTTTGATCTAGATAGCTTTTCCCAATATTGGGTCCCTGTCAGCTTTTAAACTGCAAAGCCCAACTTTCCCAGACCAATACTCATGGATTATGGGAGTTCTCTTCCAAAAACAGCTGATGATGAAAGGCTGGGAAAAGGCCTAGAAGATGGACCTGTAATGTAAGCAATAATAATGCAGCTCTGTAGATATGTTTGGCATTTTCAGAGGTTATATGTACAACTGAAATCAGACCAAAAAACTCTTCTGCGTGATCTACTAGACAGGGTTGGAGAAGCTTCTGCAAACAACCTAGAAGTCATGAAGAAGTGACACTATGGTTAACCTATCCACTGAAAAGGCAGCATGAACATGTATTTTCTTACTTTAAGGAAAAGTAACAATACTTTGTTTTAAATTTCAGAATTGGGAGAAGAATAACACAGACATACTCCCTTTGGCTTGCTAAACCTTCTTCCTTGCAGCATGCTGAGGCAGGTTTTATACATTTATTGCAGATATGCTTAAAGTCAATAGGACAATACAAACAAAGGTGAGAAAACCATAGAAATGTGAAGTTGCTGGATGAGGGTCATTTGATAACATAGGATTAAATACTATCAGCATAAGTCTCTGCCCTTGGCTAACCAAATTCCGTCAATCATCAGATCTAACACTTTTCCTCAGAAGAAACTCAAAGACCTTCAGACTCTTTTCAGAATGTACCTAAAATGTATGGCTCTGTAGGATTAAAGAACCACAGAATTGAAAAGCTAGATAGGAAGCCATGCCCATCAGGGAACAATAGCCCTAATCATATTTACACAAGACTAGCTCCTTAATTAGATATTAGCACACAGGGGACAGAGATTGCAATCTGATTTTGAACACAATTAATTTGAGCATCATTAAGGAGAGCTGACATGGACGGATGAAATCTATGGGGTTTTCCTGTTCTTCATAAAAATAAAAGATTTAAGTACCGAAGGGATCCACTTTGCACAGCGGAAATATATTCCTGACCAGGCTTGCCTATTAAAACCCTTCTTATATTTTTGGTTCTTGAGGTATTGAGAGTGTTGGATTGAATAAGATTCTCCTACATTACTTAGAAGGAGACAACTTGGCATCCATACAATGTTTTGGATTTCAGTCCCCATCAGGGATGATTCCAGAAAAAAATTACTTGATGCTGTCAAGAGATTTTATATATATATATAAAACAATGGATTTGTTCAATTTATTAAATGCAAATACTGAGTAGCAAGTGCTAATCCTTATTGCTCTTGCAGTCATCCTTGAATGCCCTCTGACTTAGCAGCTGTAGCTAATGGTAGTGGACTATGGGAGTTGTAACTCATAAACTCAACACTTTGTTTCTCCC
Organism: Crotalus tigris; assembly: GCF_016545835.1. Taxonomy (NCBI): domain Eukaryota; kingdom Metazoa; phylum Chordata; class Lepidosauria; order Squamata; family Viperidae; genus Crotalus; species Crotalus tigris. Next base: position 522,911 of record NW_024097388.1, on the reverse strand, counting down.
TAGCTAGCCCTTGGAATCTGCCCTCACTAATACAAAGAACAATTTTTCAGAACAGCTGAAAAATTATTCTGGCAAACCAGTTATTTAGAATATCAGAAGCAAGAAGTTTTATTTTTCCAATAACAAAAAAGAAGAGAATGCGCTTATAATTTAGGCACATTAAGAAGCTTTAACAAGCTTCTGCACCTTCTGTTATGTCATGCAAAGCCAAGCAATTGATTAGATAATTAATGAGCAATTCACCATCAGGGAAATGTAGCTGATTCACTCATTTTGCACTGAGATGTGAAACTGGCCTCAGTCCAATATTGTTTCATGTCAGATTAAAAGTCCTTTCTTTTCCTGAAGGAATATATTGTATAGAGGAGTATTCAAGTCATGTAAGCCTCTTTTCTTTGCATCCTGAAACTGTCATCAAAATACTGTTATTTCAGGATAAACTTAGATTTCAAAATACAAAGCAACTTAAACTGAGTTTCTTTACTGATGTGATTGTATTTGTGTATCTGCATGCAGATTTTGCTGCTTGCTCATTTATGTACTAGGTCATTTATGTGTAGTTTCTACCAAATTGCACGTAGCTTCTGCAATTTGTATCTCTTATCCATATACTGGAAAATAGCACATCATTGCTTTCAATTTCCTTCAGTGCAGAATATGTTAATCATACTTTTTTTGACAGACTTTACCCGCCACATTTTGCCTGGAATTCTATGGCTGTTAAGGGAATCTAGCTTCTCCATTGACATTGCTTGTCAGAAGTCACAAAAACAGATCCCATGGGCACACCGCAACCGTCATAAATATGAAACAGTTGCCAAGCGTCTGAATTTTGATCATGTGGGTCAATGGTCACAAGTGTGAAAAACTTATTTCATAAATCACTTTTTTCAGGTAACTTTGAACAGTCACTAAATAAACTGTTGTAAGTCAAGGATTACCTATAAAACACTGTCCTGAGTAGGCAAGACAGGCTCTTCTGCCATATCCCTTCTGGAAATTCCTGGAGCAGAATGCTGTATTCTTCTCTCTTTCTCAGCAACAGCCACCATTGTCCTGTCACTCATTTGATGCTTTTCTGTGACCAATAGCAATTGTTAACAAAGTCAATAATGGGATGAACAAAGAGGGAGCAAACAGTTGGTAGTGATAGCAGGTAGAGAACAGTTGCAGTAAGGAGAAGGAAGGAAGGAAGGAAGGAAGGAAGGAAGGAAGGAAGGAAGGAAGGAAGGAAGGAAGGAGAGAGGAGAAGAGAGGAAAGGAAAGGAAAGGAAAGGAAAGGAAAGGAAAGGAAAGGAAAGGAAAGGAAAGGAAAGGAAAGGAAAGGAAGACATAACTCATGGTCTCTGGTTGGATTTAAGTGTTTTCACAGATTGTGCATTTTGTTGCCACTAAAGTTCTTAGAATGCTTTTGAAGAATAATTGTTACCTTGAATGTACACTAATCAGCATACAGTAAAGTGAAATTTCATTGCATACAGCTCTCAAAGGGTCACCACCTCCAATATACACTACATAAAGATGACAAAAATAAATAAATAAATAAATACAGAATTATGCATACTGTATATCCACAAATATTATATGACACAGAGAAACAACAGTCTAGTTTGAGTTATGTATATATGTGCATGGCGAGAAAAACGAATCTTGCGAGTTGACCAGATGGGTGGCATAGGGCAGGGCTTTTCAACCTTTTCACCCATTGTACCACTTTTAGGATATGGCAATATCCAAGTACCACCAGTCGCCTAGCAAGGTGTCAAAAACTTGATGATCAAAAAAAAAAAAAGGAAAAAAGTGATGAAGTACAGGTAGTCCTTGACTTACAACAGTTCGCTTAGTGACTGTTCAAAGTTACAATGGCACTGAAAAAAGTGCCCCCCAAGCCACAGTCAAGCAAGACATCTGCCTGCCCACCCGGCAATGCTCTTCCTCCTGTCTGAGGTTTTCATTGTTGTGAGCATTTCTGTTGAGGATTGGCAGCGGGGGGGGGTTGGTTTTTATTCCCCCCATCTGCTGGGTGGTTGCAGCAGGTTTTGGTAACTTCACATGACTCTGGGACACTGTGACCATCATAAATATGAATCAGTTGCCAAGCATCTGAATGTAAATCACAAGACCCTGCAGATGTTGCAACATTCCAGCTGATCTGCACTTCTTCTGGGCTCAGCAGAAGCGCCAGAATCAGCACCGAGCTCCAGCTGGAGCCTGGTGCTGATCCTGATGCTTCCACTGAGCCCTGACAGTCTCGAAGAAGTGCTGAACCTGGCACTTCTGCGGAGCCCTGACAGCCCTGCAGCTCCAGCCATCTCTCGCTCAGGCTTGTCCAGTGCTGCCACCAGTTCAACTCATTCCCCTCCCCCAGTACCACTCTTCTGGGATGGTTGCATACCACCTGCCAGGTGCCAATGTACCATAGGTGGTACCTGTATCACTGGTTGAAAAGCCCTGGCATAGGGAACAAAGCTATTACAGAATTGGGTAGTCCTGCTAGAAATACTTTGAAACCTCCTCCCAGAGGGGACAACAGAAACAGATCATAAAGTGGGCGTGTGGGGTCTCTAACAATGCTTTGAGCTCTAAGCACATAGCGCTTATAAGCATCATCCTGAATATCAGAAAGCAAGCTTCCTATGATCTTCTCGGCTGTCCTTACCAGTCTCTGTATGGACTTTCTATCTGAGGCACTGCTGCCACCAAACCAGACAGTGATGCAGTTTGTTAAAATGCTTTCAATCGTACCTCTGTAAAAAGGGGCCAGGACAGAAGGAGAAAGATGTACTCTCCTCATCTGATGCAGAAAATGCAGACGCTGGCTTGCACGCTTCACTAAGGATGATGTGTGGAGAGACCAATTCAGATTGTATCCCCACTGTAAACACAAGAGGTGAACAATTCAGGCAAAGCCTATATTTTTCAAAACAGAGCAACACGATATCAGGATGATTGAATGTACACAAAGAACTGGAAGCTAGCTAGTTATGTGCTAGGATTGTATTTAGTTTCAGATCTCGAATGCTTATTTGAGAAAGATAGATATGAGTTGTATTTGTTTCATGTCTGTATCTAATAATTCTATCCTCCTGTGAAATTCATATGCTACCTGTCTGAAAGATAAGAATCTCTTTTTGGTGATGGAAAGATGCTTGTAGACTCGGGTTTGAACAATCTAAAAATGCAGAGTCAAAGAAAAGCCCACTCAAAAAACAAAGAAAACAAAACAAAAAGCAGCCCATGAATCTAGTGAAATGAAAAGAATCAACTGATGCAATCAATACAGGCTATTCCCTGGATATTCCTAGAGATCCAGCATGGACAGCCCATTATCTGTTTCTGTTGCTCCTAAAATCACTCAAGTTGTACAGTGTAACTTTCTACTGTGATCAGGAAGAAGGAGAAGCTAAAAGAAAGGACTGAAAAGAGAGAAGTGAAAACACCAGGAATGCCCAGTGATTGATGTCATCCTGTCACTACCTTACCCATTGCTTTCTCCTGTCCACCTCTCAAAATGCAAGAACTTCCAACTGCCAAAATATTGCCCATCTCTGCTACACTCTAAACATATATATGTAAGTTGGACAATAGGTATCAATATAATTATTTCTGCTCCTCTGGATCATTATATTCCAATGCAAGCAGAGATAGGATACAGTCAGATTTTATTTACTGCAATGGGCTTTGGCCCAAATCCCTCTGGACTTCATTAAGTGAAGTGACCCCAACAATAGTGATGGTCCCAAAGGAATGTGAACAAATTGATCCAATTCACTTTAGATGTCAACTATATTTCAGGTCCTGACAGCTGGTGCCAAAGCTTCTATCACTTTCCTGTGGTACTTTGATGAATGAAGACTGTATAGTTGCTCAGGATTTCACCCGCATCCCTCCATCTCAGTTTCCTGTCTCATACTTCCAAGCAGATGGGCCTCAATTAGAGCAGCTGCCAAAATGAATGTGCTCTTAAATCACTTAGTGTTTCTCTGAACAGAATGCAAGGTAACCTGTCTTGTCACTCAAGATGATGGAAGATGCAGCTTCTCCCAAAAGCTGTTGACCAAGAACCTGTCACAGTTTTTCTGCTACAGTACTATTATTGTTGAACAGTGCCAAACATTACACTAACTTCTGCTAGTGACAACAGACACAATCAAAAAGCTTTACAGAGACCACAAATATTTTAATGTTTAAATATGAGAAAGACCAATATCATTTTTTATACATTTAGGTATTTGCAGTATTTATTTACAATATATGGATATTTGTGCTTCATTCCCAAAGAACGTTAAAGAGGCAAATTTTCACAGAGAAGTCAAAGTAGCAAATTTTAGTCTTCCCCCAAAAGATATCTGGGTGAAGGGCAGCTGGGAGTTACAATATTTTCTAAATTGTTTAATTGTTGCTGAGGGCACATGAACTTTCCAAGAAGCACAGATACTGTAGGACCAGACAAGCCTTTATGTTGCAAAAAGTCTGGTCCTATAGTGTTAGGTGGATTTTGTAGAAAGTAAAGAAAGATAGAAGACACCTCTTTGCCCCCTCTTATATTCAAGAAATAAATGTAATAACCCCACCATTGCTATTACCTCCTTTTGTAAGCTCCCTACAGTTCAGTCATAGGAACCGATTATGAATTTTGAATGACAAATCTGGGGAAAATGTATGATTTTCCTCCTCAAAAATCAGTTGATTGCATCAATCTCTTTTTTCATTATTTTCATATTCACTTCTTGCTTTATACGGCTCTGTAGAAAATCAAGATTGTATTGTACTTGCTGCAGAGAGCTTCTGCAGATACATGAAAACACCCTCTCTTGATGCATAAAATTCAACCTTAGCATAAAGGAGGTGATGGAGGAAAGTTAGAGATAGAATATTCATTTATACAATCTGTCTAAGAATTTATTTCTTGTTTCAAATAAGAATACTTACCCAGGTCTCTAGTTTCCTGAAACAGTGTGATGCAATGTCTATGGAGATTCTCCATCATCCAGGTCATGGATGTCCCAAAGGTGTTTTTCCAAAAGGCAACTGGACATTCTTGGTTTTTTTTCCCCTTGAAAACACTTCTTCCAGGATGAGAAGCAAAATGTTTTCAAGGAAAACAAAACCAAGAAATTCCAGTTGTCTTTTGGAAAAGCACCTTTGGGACAGTGTGAGGCAACGTATAATTGAGTATTTTGCCAGATGTACATTGCCAATCTAGCCAGACTAAACTTTGTGATGATATCTAGCCACGTGTCTTAGCCCTGTTTGTATATCCCTAGGAAATTCTTAAACTTTTGGCCTGGACCTTGGTTATTGCTCATCAAAAGAGACCATCCCTTTTTGGGACAATCTTGATATATTACAAGATCAGCTTTCCCCAAATACATCTTTGACCTTTGTTTTTAATGAATGAATAATAGAAAATATGCCTTCAGGGGGGTTCCCATCTATGCTTTGAACTTTTCCTTTTCTGAAGTGAATTGTTAAATACAGTTCTCCAGTGCTGTCAAATATATTGCTGTTAAACTTTGTCAGTAGGTTATGGAAATCAAATATTTAAAGGGAACACAGCAAATATCAAGGGAATAGTTAGCCTCAAAATTAACAGAATGAAATTTTGAGTACGGTATTAATTTCATACCACTCGTCTCAATTATATTTCTTAAAGCTGCAGAAAATGAGTGTAGACACACATCAGTTCAGATATTTTAATTTATTTTCCTAAAGGTTGGTTAAATAACATCCTTTGAAGATTAGTATTTTAATGAGTATACATATATGCTCTTGAATCTGGTAGAACAGAAAACTGTAGTATAGTTGGATATAAATTTCATTGTATGTCCTTAGTAAAACATCAAAATTATTCAGTGTGATGAATGGTCACGTAACGGAAGCCAAAATGTTAATGAGAATTAAACTCAGTGGTAGCGAAGTAGTTCCCTGTCTTCATGTAAAAAAAAAAAAAGTAAATATAATAGCAATCACATAAGTAATACACTTATTTCTAGACATTTCACTTGGCTTTCAATCATTTTAGTTATGCAATATTAATAAACTAAAATCATACCTGGGATTGCAATTTTAAATTCTGACAAATATTAAAATTGGGAACTTTTCAGTATGTTTTAAAGACTTAGCTAACTATGAAATATACATTAATGCATGGATTGTCTTTCATATCTACTGCAGCAATTATTTTTTCCTTAGGCCACCAAATGCTTCAGGAATTGTACAAAGTGGATACTAAGGTGATAATTTCCTATATTTTCTTAGCTGCTTATTTTTAAAGGATAGTATCATAGTATCCAGAGTAGCAGAATAAACCAGGCAATGTTTTCCATGTTCTTTAAAAACAGAACAAAGCCTTGTTCACCTATAGAACACCAATTGCTCAGAATCCTTTGGTGAGATGGGCAGTTTTATATATGTTAGATAAATGCATAATAAATATACATAATAAATAGAATTACTGTATAGATAGGACCTTGGAAGTCTATAAAGACCTAAGGCAAGAGTCTTTATATCATCCTGGACAAGACAGAGATATGGACATAGATAGATAGATAGATAGATAGATAGATAGATAGATAGATAGATAGATAGATAGATAGATAGATAGATAGATAGATAGATAGATAGATAGATAGGCATGCAGGCAGATACAATCCAAGTCTTAGCAGCAATTTCTGTAATATTGAAAATATGGCAGATGGAGTATTGTGATACATCCCTTTTGAACCGATCTGCAATATTAACTGATACTGTATACAAAAAGGGCAAAGTTTGGGTTATGATGCTCCATCGTCTTACCAGCTGTGATCTTGTCCCATGACTGATGCTTCCTAGAATGCCTTAAGAACTCAGTGTGACATCACATTGTTTTCAAGGCGATTGGGGAAGTTTGAGTTCATGTTTCATCCTAATAACAATAATAGTAAAATTGGAAAGGACCTTGGAGGTCATCTAGTCCAACCCCCTGCTCAGGCAGGAAACCCTATACCATTTCAGACAGATGGCTGTCCAGTCTCTTCTTAAAAACCTCCAGTATTGGAGCATTCACTGCTTCTGGAGGCTGGTTGTTCCACTGGTTAATTGTTCTGTCAGGAAATTTCTCCTTAGTTCTAGGTTGCTTCCCTCCTTGCTTAGTTTCCACCCGTTGCTTCTTGTCCTGCCTTCAGGCGCCTTGGAAAATAGCTTGACACCGTCTTCTTTGTGGCAACCCCTGAGATATTGGAACCCTGCTATTATGTCTCCCCTTGTCCTTCTCTTCATCTTCCTATTAAATTCATTTCTCAATATGACTTCTGAGTAAAGTGTTATGTAATCCAGGACCAACTACTTTGTCTAACTAAAGGCCGAGATTTAAACCCAAAGATATTAGGGTTTCTTGAATGGTTCATGTGAAGGTACTTTGCTTTCCAAGGACTGGACAGAACCGCAGCGTACAAATCTGTTCATCATGCTATATTGCAGCACACCTAGTTCCCCAACAGCAAGTTGTTGCTCTGGGTCAGCTTCACCTGTCTAGTCTTTTCAAAGTGATATGGCCACATAGCTATATCTTTAATACTCCATGTTTTATATTCTATTCAAACAACAGTCTTAAAATCTTAAAGTAACTTTTGTCTGTCTCCAAATGTTCTTTCACTAGTCAGAATGAAGTCCTGTTTCTGTGTGGTTTTTCCTCATCTAATTGCTACTGGGCTCCTAGCAAAGCTCCAAGGTCTATGCAAGTCTCCCAGCAGGATATGCTGCTTACCGTAACTTATAGTCCTGACAGTTGAATGAAATTCCTCTGGCATGCTTATAATAGCTGCCAATCTGCAGGTGCCATCTCTGCTTCCTTGTCTGTAGGCTGTTTGCTTTCGCCTTTCACCCACCTCTCTTCCCACTCTCATTGGATTTGCTTTTGTAAACTCAAAAGACTGGTGGGATGAAGCTGCTTTTAGATATCAGCACCAGGGTCTTTGAAAACACCAGATTATGGCTCAATTAGCCAGATAGTTGCAACACCAGCTTGAATACCTGTGGGGTACAATTCTGAAGGAATGGATGAATGTCTGAGGGAAGTGAGGATGGGTAGGAGAAGAGGTGGCAGGATCTGGGGGCAGACTTAAAAGAGAGATCAGCCTAGAATCCCTATATAGCCACAAGGTGACAAAGTCCAACCCCCCCCCACATGAATTCCATAGACCAGGGATCCCCAACCCCTGGTCCATGGACCGGTACCAGGCCGCAGCATGCTAGCACTGGTCTGCACAAACAAGCAAAGCCCCATCCATGGGATGCAGGCAGCACACAAAACCACACACTCTCTGGTCTGCGGAAAAAACCTTTCTCCATGGAACCAGCTTCTGGTGCCCAAAAGGTTGGGGACCTCTGCCATAGACCCTTATCTAACTCTAAGCAGTTGCTAACCATTGGTTGAGAATATCCTTATACATAGGCATGAGTAGCAATAAATTAATTTAAATGAATCTTTATGTATGAACCCGGTCTTTTGCATCTCACGGGGAGCTTGTCTGCATGACTACAATTATTATTGAAAAGAGCAGGGAGCAGCCCCAACTTCATTCCCCTCTCAGTTTGTTTGATAGTGCTTAATCTTTCTGGGAGGACCCCCAATTTGTGGGAGACTGGAACTGTGGCTATGCAAATCATGTGCATATATGTATAAATAATAGTAAGAGGATGCCATATCCCCAGTTACATTTTCTCCCCTGGTTTGAATAAGTCATAGGGAACCCTGATGAGATTTCACATCCATCTGTTACTTTGCTGTCTCCGACTAATTTGCTCCAGATGATTGTAAGCATCACAGGAGTGCCATTCTCCATCATTTAATTCTGCAAGAATTCCTCCCTCTGTTTCTTCTCAAGCATTAATTAGATGAGAAATACTTCAAAGGATTGGTGAAGAAAATCACTGCCTCCCATTTGCAAGGTATTGGATGATTTATATATCTCATTATGTTTGATACAAAAATCCAAACTTTTCCATTTGAGCTACCTTTCTTTGCATGCTTTAGATCAGGGCTTTTCAACCTTTTCATTATTGTACCACTTTTAGGATATGGCAACATTCGAGTACCACCCATCGCCTAGCACAGTGGTTCTCAACCTTTTTAATGCCGCAACCCCCAACCGGTTGTAAGTCGAGGACTACTCAACCGGTCGTAAGTTGAGGACTACCCAACTGGTGCAGCACCGTTTGCAGAATGGGACTTTTGGCGGGCTCAGCAGGGCAGAGACAGCCTGGACAATTCCTATTGGCTTTTGAAAGCCAATAGAATTAGACTCTTTTCAAGAGAGTCTAATTCTATTGGCTTTCAAAAGCCAATAGAATAAAAGAAAGTAGCACAGCTAAGGAAAGGAGGTAAAAAATGGCGGACTGCGTTGTTTGGCGACCCCCATGAAATGGTCGTTCGACCCCAAATGGGGTCTCGACCCACAGGTTGAGAACCATTGGCCTAGCAAGATGTCAAAAACTTGATGATCAAAAAAAAAAGGAAAAAAGTAATAAAGTACAGGTAGTCCTCGACTTACAACAATTTGTTTAGTGACTGTTTGAAGTTACAATGGCACTGAGAAAAGTGCCCCCTAAGCCACAGCTGAGCAAGACACCTTCCTGCCCGCCCAGCGGCATTCTTCCTCCTGTCTGAGGTTTTCATTGTTGTGAGCATTTCTGTTGAGGATTGGCAGCGGGGGTGGGGTGGGGGTGTTTGGTTTTTATTCCTCCCATCTGCTGGGTGGTTGCAGCAGGTTTTGGTCACTTCACATGACCCTGGGACACTGTGACCGTCATAAATATGAATCAGTTGCCAAGCATCTGAATGTAAATCACAAGACCCTGGAGATGCTGCAACATTCCAGTTGATTGGTGCTTCTTCAGGGCTCAGCAGAAGTGCCAGGATCAGTGCCGAGCTCCAGCTGGAGCCTGGCATTGATCCTGGTGCTTCCGCTGAGCCCTGACAGTCCTGCAGCTCCAGCCATCTCTCGCTCAGGCTTCTGTGGTGCTGTCACCAATTCAGCTCATTCCCTTCGCCCACTACCACTTTTCTAGGATGGTTGCATACCACCTGCCAGGTGCCAATGTACCACAGGTGGTACCCATACCACTGGTTGAAAAGCCTTGCTTTAGATGTCATCAATTAGGTCTCATCAAATAGAATTGCAGATAACACTGCCTAAAATTATTCTCCTAATATTGTTGACAAAAAATAATCCATGGTAAGAAACAACTATTATTTACTTCCTTTTAAATCACTTTTGGCTTGTCACCATTTCTTATCGGTCAGTTCCTACATTTGGGGAGAACTTTTTCTAGATGTCAGCATTAGCTCTTCAGATTTTTCACGCTATCTTAAATGCAAAATGGGAATATAATTGTTAGTAACAACTGAAATACTTTAATCTACTTCACTTGAAATTCAGAGCATATTCAAAGCACTAGAAAAGATCAGGGTGTGCCTATTGAAAGTGCATTTTCAATTTCATACACAATGTCTGTTTGTTACATTTCAAAGATTTATTTTCCTTGTTTGCTTTTGGGTATTGCTCCTGTGTGTTTTTTAATTTGTATGCTGCCACGAGTCAGGGTTCAGTTGAGTGGCATTATACAACTAAATTATAAATAAATAATTGGAGCCCCATTGGAACTGGTACAGAACTACAACCAGGCCAGACTATGGTCGGGAGACTATTGGTGGATCAACCATGTCATGGAAGGATAATGTATTTCCTAGAATTGCTTATCTGGCTAATAGTAGGCTTCCAGCCCCAATTCACAGTTCTGGTAACGACCTGCAAGGTCTTATATTAGGGGTCTTCAAACTTGGCCCTTTTATGACTTGTGGACTTCATTTCCCAAAATTCCTCAACTAGGCATATTGGCTGAGGAATTCTGGGAGTTGAAGTCCACAAGTCATAAAAGGAGCATGTTTGAAGACCCCTGTCTTATATGATATAGCACTAGCTTATATCAGAGAATGCCTTGCCTGAATGAAATCCATCCAGTGATAACATTTGTGGAAAACCTGTTAAGAGTTACCACCTCTCTGAAGTTAGGGGGAAATGGAGGGGACCACAACTCTTGGTCTTGGCCTCCAAACTCCGGAGTATTCATAAAGATCCCTCCCTCTTGTCATTTGGAAAATTATGGAATATGGGGGGGTTGTTAGATTTTTTTTTAATCTTGCCTTTATTATTTTTATAAATAACCCTAGTTGGCAAACATATCTAAGGTACATTCCTTCTTCTATTTGCCACGCACAACTAACCTGTGAGGTGGAATTGAGAGAAAATGACTGGGCAAAAGTCACCCAGTCGGCTATCATGTCTAAGATGGTATTAAAATTCGCCATTTCCTGGTTTCTAGCCTGATGCCTTAACCACTAGACCAGGGGTCTCCAAACTTGGCAACTTGAAGTCTTGTGGACTTCAGCTCCCAGAATTCCTCAGCCAGACTTCAAGTTGCCAAGTTTGGAGACCCCTGCACTAGACCGAAGTGGCTTTAGTTTTGTTCAACCAAGACTTCAATGCTAATTATTAAAAAAAGAAAAGACTTTAATGCTAATTATTATTGGTATACATCTTGAGAAAGGAATTCTCTAGTACACTCAGTGATTTTTTTGTATGTCACTATGATCCAGGTTTCTATGACCCAGCTTTATATCACAACTTAAAATAATTTTAAAGTTTTGTATGAAAACTTTTCAATGGAGCAATGTTCTAGAGTCATTCCTGTGATCATATTTGGTATGGATAATGAAACCTTGATTGATCTATCAAATGAAAACTACCTAGATGACAAACCAGATACCCTTGATTTTTACAATACCTTGTTCACATCAAGGACTTATAGGCAATGAAGCAGGTGGGACAATAAGGTTTCTTTCCTTTTCAATTTCAGAAAAGTCTGATTGAACATAAAATTGGAACTCATTTTAAAGGTTTTTCTGTGAAGATAACAGCCAAAAAGGACTACTTTTCAAACTGCAAAGTGTTCATTCTGTCAACAGAACTACTTCTTATAGACCATTTAGAGTGAGTTTAGGAACCTTTGATGGTCTTCCATGAAGCACTTAGAGGGGAAAAGTTCATTTATTAAAAAGGTCCAGACGCAGAATTGTTTAGAGAAGCATTTGTCATCATTGTTACTTGCATAATTGTGTGTTGTTCAAGCTGCTAGAAAAGGGACAAACTTTATCCATCTGCTTGAACTTTTTATAGTTGATACTTCTTAAAGTGCAATGGCAAAGAAGGATGGAAGAGGAGGAGGAGGACGGGGACGAGGAAGTAACATCCATCAAAAAACTATGGATGAAAATTGCATCTCAAAATCATACATTTTGAAAGTTCCATACAAATAGAATAGATACATTTTTGGAAGAACTTAGCATTGGGGAAAGAAATGTTTTCATTGGTTAAATACAGGTGAGAAGAAGCACCCAAACAATGACCTTAAGAAAAAAAATGCCTTAAAAATATTTTTTTACAAAATTTGCATTATAAATGACATCCTAAAAAAGAAATTGCATTCAAAGACTCCCATTTAGAAAAAGTATACTTGCACTGATTATATATAATATTTGACTGGAATATTTCCCTGTTCCCAAGAACAATAAATGGCTCAGACATGGACAATTTTATTTATTTATGCATATTCCATACTATGTATTCCTTACAAAGAACATGAGAAGCCTCCTTTTACTAAGCCAGAGCGCTGGCTTACCAATTTCAGTATTGAACAGGCTACTCGGTCACTGTTTATATTCAACGTTTACATATAAAACACATATTCAGCTTTTGAAAAAATAGATGGCTTAGTCCAGGGGTAGACAACCTTGGCTCTTTTATGACTTGTGGACTTCAACTCCCAGAATTCATGCTGGCTTAGGAATTCTGGGAGTTGAAGTCCATGAGTCATAAAAAAGCCAAGGTTGCCTACCCCTGGCTTAGCCAAATCTCTGACTGCACCCAACACAGAACATGCTATAGGTATTTTAAGTGTGAATTTGCTTTCAGCCCTGTGCTGCAAAACTCAGCTTCAAAACTCCCAGTCTTTTCTTCACAATACTTTTTTGAACAATATATTTGCATTATGCCATGGTGCTGCCAACAGACTAAAAGAAAACCACCCAATGAACTTCTCCATGAAAAAATTGACAAAGAACTGCAACAACCATTACTTTGAAAGAGAATTAATTAAATAAGCTTCTATTTAATTAGGTCTGTGTATCAGAATCTTCACTGGAGAATCTTCATTAAAGAAATGATCCTCCTCATCTCTTAAAAGAAAGTTAGTACAACAAAAAGATTTTAGCTTCTCTCATTAATTATCTTATCTGCGTGATCAAACCAATTAAACAAGTCATTGGTGATAATTACTACATTATCAGTTTTCTTAAAGTAGGTGTTTACATTTGTTTTTAACTCATTTTTGGAGAGAGATATGTAAGAATATTATACAGTTCATTTTATATGTGAACTATATAAAGCAGGCAAAGCAGATACATAGATAGAGTATGCCTAACGTGAACTTAACAATGGGGAAAAATTGTGATACGTTGTGCGATGTCACGTGATGTTGCGAGTTTGACATGCCTGCTTTAGATGAACATTCTAGGGACGTATTATACCAAAAGCAACTGGATTACAACCAATGCCTTTTACCTTCCCACCTCCATTAGCAACCAATATTTGTAATAAAGATGTACAAGATGTTTAGACTGTCAGTCAGGAGACACCTGATGTAAAGTTAGCTAGCATGTTAGTATTCGAGGGTCTCTCTTTAATACAACTAAAACCTACAAGGATTGAAAAAGGGGGGCTGATATTTTTGTAAAACATCACAGAAGAAAGAGGAGGTAAACATATTACATCCAATCTGATGTATTCTTTTCTCATATCAAATTGATTTTTGTGATCAGGACAATGTTGGTCAGTGTAATTGTAACCTCTTGGTGAAGTTATACTCAGGAGTAAAAGAATCTTCCATAATTTTATAATGTGGTTTGTGTTATATTCATTCAATCTTTTATCCATAGAGTAAACTTGCCCCAACTAATTTAAAAACAAGTGTAAAAATATCAGCGAATTAATCCCTTAGATATCTGTCTTCCATCCCATATTTTTTAAAAAATCTTTTAAATCTTAAATCTAAATTTTTTTAGATCTTTGATTGTAGTAAGATAGTATCAAAATGCTTATGTCTTATTCACAGTAACAGTCAATACTGATGCAATATTCTGAAACAGGTGGAATTTTTTACTGCTTCAGAAGCAGCTACAATCAGAATAATATAATCAGAATCATATACACGCAATGTCTGTGGATAGACAGTTAAGCGTATCTGAGTTATCTCTTTGTACAGAAGATTTCTTACAGAAACCTTCACAATCTCAGATAGTGAAAAGTCTGTGCCAAGTCAAGCACCTAGAATTTGAAATGCAAACCCCATCCAGATTTTCTTTTTTAAAGTAATTTCCAGTTCCTTTCAGGTCTGAAAGTTTGCCCTTCATCTTCTATAGGAGCCAATATGGTTTTGATAACATGTCACAAGCCAAACTGCAGGCCCCTTTTTAAAAGAAACGAGGCAAAGATTCATTGGCCTGGTCATTCAAAACATTATTCAGAATTTGAAAATGATTGATAATTTTGTTCATGGTAACACAACTAATCAGGTAAAATGCAATACCAAAACCTGCTGCAATGTTTCAGATTTCTCCATACATACACTATAGTCACAACTATATACAAACAACACAAAGAAAAACTTGAGTAAAATGACATGGGAAAAGTTAGGAGGGAATGTTGAAATGAACATTCTGCTCTTAGGCTTCCCATAATTTATAACTGATTTATAACTTCAATGTTTTGATGCCTCCTCCTCCTCCTCCTCCCAGAGACATGAATGGCTTCAAGTCAATGTTTCCAGGATATAGGAGGGTCTACTTTGATGTAAATCACTCATCTGGCTGTAGAGAAATTTGTGGTGGATTTTATATACAGTATCTAATGCATTAACAAAAGATCAGTGAACATTGCTCTTAGCACATAAGAATTGTACTTACTGTGTTATATACCTTCAATTCAAAGTTTGATTGAGCCACGTTGCAGTTAAGAATTTTTAAGGGTCTTCCCCCAGCTCTCCTAAATCAGAGAGAGAGAGAGAGACAGAGAGAGAGAGAGAGAGAGAGAGAGAGAGAGAGAGTTTTCAGTCAAGTTTCATCTTAGCTTCATGCTTCCTGAAATCCAAACTTAGGACACACTCTGAATAGTCCGGGCACAGAAGCCCAATAAAGCAATGGTTACGGTTTTGTAATGATTAACAATCTTTATTTACATGTATTTCCTTAACAGGACTGGGGAAAACTTGTTTGTATAGAATCAGCTATGGCTTGAGCTACAGTTAGCTCTCATTTACCATGTTGCAATTATAGCAAAACAATTTATTGTCAAAGCACTTTGACAATGCATTGCAAAGTATAAATCACTATTATGTTCTGAAAAATACATATAATTGATAAATGGAATAGAATGCTTGTAAACGTATCTATTTTCTTCTCTTAAGAAGTGAGCATTTGTTTTTATCATAGTGAGGCACAAATTCTTTCATAGAATGATTGAGTAGGACCCAAGATACAAAACAGTGAGACTCATGGCTTGATGACTACTTAAAATGACCGCCCTCTCAAAAGCATCTATTTTTCATGTTCTAGAAGCTTAAAGGGAGGCTTAACATTCTGTTTATAGCCATATAAAGGAAACCTAGTCTGTATTTGTTTGCTGCTTCACTTCCCTTTGCTCTGAGTGAGTTTATAAAGAGTACTTAAGAAAGGTATGAAAAATTATTTAATAAAGCAAACAGATTGCTGGAAGCACTTAGGAGCAATTGATGAGAATTATGTTTTTAAAATTAGATAGTTGGGAGCTGTTTTGTTGTTTGTTGAATGTTCTTTCCCTTCTATTCTGGCTTCCCACATATGCCTTCTTAAAGAAGATTTTTATAACTTTCTTAAGAATATAAGAAAAATGGGAAAACTTTATTAATAAAGCAAACAGAATGCTCATTTACTTGTGAGCAAATGATGAAAATGATAGTTTGTAAAGTTAGATGTGGGGAGCAGTTTTGCTGTAAACCTTACTAGCAAAATTAGATGGCAAGGTTATCAGGTTTATTGATTTGGGATTTTATAGTTATATAAATGTCAATTATTTCAGTGATTGTAAATGTACCATGTTGCATCTAGATTTTTCTGCTCCTGTTTAATTTTAGCTGCTACTTAATTTTTATTTGTTATTTTAATTGTTAATTTTGATTGGACTGTATACCCTATTCCACATTATAAATTAAATTGTTGTTTGGTAAGAGGAGATGGCACTTCATCTTGATTCAGAATAACAGAATATAGTAACAGATTCCTGAAAGTTAGAGATTAGACCTTGCTAGACAGATTGTTAAAGCTGATTCAGTATGTCTCTTCTAAAATAATTGACTAGAGCTCATTTTGCAAGACACGTGCAAGACAGCTTAAGGTGACATTTTTTGGTTGGGATATTTGCATAATTGTCCCTATGGTTGGGCCAGTTCTATGCAAAATTTGTATGCTTTCTCATTTTCTCATCATTTAGTTATACAACTAAGTACAAAGTCTAAATACGAAGTCTCTTACCTACATAAATAAGAAGCTTATAATGCCATCAGAGTGCTGCTTGTTCTTTATTAAAATATTGTGTTAAACAACATTGAAATTGTTTCTTTGTAAAATGACACAGGGATTGGATACAGCCTGCAACCTTTACTTTTCCAACTGCTAGGGACAATTCTGGTTTTGGATATATTATAATTTCCTCTCATTTTGAATTGGGAAACACAGAAATATTATACAGTAAACCTTAAAGCAGCCTTAACAAATGTTAAACACGACAAAGGAAAACTGAAACCATGGGAAAATATGGACATTCCTGACCCTGCATTGGTGAATAGGCTCTCCACATTTTCTCCAATTTATATTGTTGTGGGGAAAAGGCCCACTTTTAATAGGGAACCAAAGCGTCTGGAGATGGATGCAATATCTTTTATTGACATGTGCAACTCTAATGGGGTCACTGGAGTCTCAGCCACAAGAACTCAAAACAGCCCTGAAATTACATATTCCCAGAACTGTTACATGTGATCAACATATATCATATCCTGAATGCAACATCTGATAATACTATGGGATGACCTTACTAATCCAATCCAATGCCCCTAAATAGTTTCTTTTCGATTTTTAAGAGTTTTCTTTCTTCCATAAATGCATTTATTTCTTCCATAAATGCATAGCTTCATTCTAGGATCAATGACCCATTGTGGGATAACAAAGTTTAATACAGAGAAAACAAGCAAACAAACAAAGAAAATGTGGGGATTAAATTAATATATTTTTATTCACCAGAAAGTCAAGGGAGAAAAACAATAGGCAGCCTTTCACAGATGAATAGGGAAGTTCAGTATCTTTTCCTCTAGTTCTCACTTCTTTTTTTATGGTGAACTATTTGGAATTTCTCAATATTCCTTTAAAAATAGAAAATGAATAATTCTATTACCTTGCCAGGACTGGTAAACTATTTCCTAGTTTCAAAGTGTTATCATTATAATACTATTACTATAAGAGCATTTTCCATCTCATTTGTTGTCTCCCTTTATTCCAGAAACATCAACTATATTTCTTTGAATGGGTGAGACAAAGAGAAGAAGAGCAATCTGCCATAATAATAATAATAATGGAGGGCAGTCAGAGATAAAAAAAAAAATCCATTTCTTTCTGTCTCATTGCTTCATTTTTACTGGGAGGGGGGTAGTTGGTATCACTTTTCTCTTTCTTAGCCCTGTTCATTTCTTGCTTTTGTCCATGGGAAACCATGGCAGTATATATTCTGCTGCTTGTATTGGCGCTAGGAGTTCCCATCCAGGTGGGATAAATAATACTTTTGTAGGATAAAATATTTTTAATAGTGAATTAAAATACTTTTTAATAGAGGGTTGAATTTATTTGTTAAAATTATTTGCTGCCTATCTACTCTAGGCAATTTACAATAATAAAAAGGAAGACAAAAGAAAGTAGTGTAAACAGAACAGGAGTAAACTAGTAGAACAATAAAATAACACCTCGAGAATAAGTACATCAATATAACAGCCAAAAAGATGGATGGATGGAGAACATAGAGCAAGAGAGGGGAAGGTGGCATCTGCCATCAATCTAGCAGCCACCTCCAGTGTGGAACTCCCCCCATTTATTTCCCCAGGTTAATCAGCAGAGCCAGGTCTTCAGCTTCTTGCAAAAGGATAGGAGGATGGGGGCAGATTGTCCCTTAGAGAGTAAGATGCTCCAGAGGCTGGGCACAGCAGCAGAAAAGGCTCTTCTTCTAGAGCCCAAATAGTCAGAGTTCTTTGATGCTTTAGTTTTTACCACTGTTAAAGACTTTTAGTAGTAGTAACCTAACAATCATATCTGGCTTATGTAGTCTTTGCCTATAAAAATGCTAAGAAAAGAGAAGGGAATGAATGTCCTTGCACCGTGGAAACCCAAGTTTAAATCCCCAGTCAGCTATCAAGTCACTGGATGATTGGAACTAAATGATTCTCTCGGTCTAACCATTTTTATAGGGTTGTGACATTTTCATGGATGGGTAAACATTATAATGCAGGCTCAGGCTCTTGGAAGGAGACCAGGAGGTATGTTCAGAAGTCTAGGGCTACTGCCTTCTGGGATAAGGAAATTTGCCACTTCATGTGTTGAGCATCCGTGGCCTTCCCTGTCCAAGAGGCTCTCACCAGGCCTCAGTTTGCAAAATAGAATTCTGTCAGACAAGTCAAGGAAAGACTATGGCCATTCAGTGGTAGAGGAAACTGAGGAATTAATAAATAAATAAAGACATTTTGTTTTGCTTGAGATGCAACTACAGAAGCACTGATCCTTCCTTCCTGCTGACTTCACAGGCATGTTTTGCAAATCACACCCATTGTCTTGCAGATTTTGACCTCCCTTCCTGACACCATTGATGACTGGACTGAAGTAACCCATGAGATTCTATGGCTGAGGATCTGCCTTTGCCTTGTCTAACAGTTTAATCATTATTCCCATTGGTTCTCTATTGATCACTAGAAATGTTAGGGATAGCTACAGATTCTTTTTTCCTTTTGGTGTCAGACTCCAAATGCATATATGATGTTGCTACCATTATTGCTTCTCAGCTTGCCAGGAGAGGGAGAAATGGAATGCAAGAAGGTTCACATAGGATGACAAGAAGTCACCCCATGTGAACCAAGGACATTTCAGCAGGTGTTTGCCAACCCACAGAGACTTTGTCATAAAAACATTTTGACACTGTGACCTGTACTAATAGGGGGAGGGGGAGTTCTATACTTCAATCAAGGAGATAACCAGAGCTGGTTATGCAGGAGATAACCAGAGCTGGTTATGCAGGAGATAACCAGAGCTGGTTTTGCTTTCATCTGTGCTGAAATGATGTATTCAATAAAGTTTTGCATTAAGAGATTGGATTGTCTCGACGGTGCTTGCTCAGTTGGGTTTGTCAGTCGGAATCTTGACATTGGCTTTATTCTATTTTTCCCACATTGAAAAACACTAATTATTCTTAAAATATTAGCACTATTTACATAGATAGAATTTGTCCTTTAGTCCATGAATCAATTGCCTGGAAGATTCAAACCAGATTTACTTCAATATTTTTTTTTCCCACTTCCAAATACTTTTTACTACCAATAGGTTTACTGATGTATTTATATATTCCACTAATAGTTACTTTGCCCTATAGGGCACTATGTACAGTATTTTCTAAGGAATAAGACAAATGGAAGAAAAATAATATTTGAAAGAGCTTCTTTGGAATATATGGCTTTTGATGCTAATTCTGAGCTAAAATCTACAGTATAAAGCATTTTTAACAATTAGCCAGAAGTAGTGATTTCTTCAACTGAGAAACGTTGAAATAAAAGATGAAGGTTATTTCTGCTAATTAATATAAATGCATGGTTGGAATATCTGGTGCAGATGTAATTTTGCTTACATCTTTGTTTAATGGTTTTCCAGATGGAATGAATTAGTGCATTATTAATAAACTATTTGAGAAACAGTATTCTGAGACATGCATCTTTTCCTTCTTTTACAAAACCTTTTTTTAAAAAAAATCAGTTTAAACTGCTAAATTGTACATTATAATAAAGGAAGACTCATTGACTAGATATTCAGAGAAATGAGATGTTTACTTGTTGAGAGAAAATGAAAAGTTCCTGTCAAATTAAAAAAAAGAACAGAAGCATGACCTCCATGATTTGCTATACTCTGAGGTGAATATGAATCTTTAAAATCTTGAATCTTTAATCCTCTTTAAAATCATTACACTCTTGAGAGCTTAACAGAGGATAAAGAAAAGGTTGTGTGCATGCATATTCAGAGATTTGTGCCATTAAGGATGTGTGTAAAGTGGCTGTGATTTATTTTGCAAGGCACTTCACATTGGGGGGATGATGCAGAAATTTTACAATGTACCTCATTGAAGCACTGGGTATTTTTCCACAGCCTCAGCTGCTATCTCTAATAGCCAGAGGAAAATGTCTTCATTGGTTGGAAAGCTTTTGTAGCTCCTGAAACTGTTAGATGAGGCCACAGAACAACATGAACCAAAGAAACACATTAGCTTTAGTTTCAGATCCATGAAAATCATGAATGATTCTACTTCTGGGAAAAGGGCTTCAGACGAAACTTTTCTTGAAGCAAAGACACCCTTTATAGCATTGCAAAATCCAAGTGCATGCTTATAAAGATGATAAGATGAAATCTATTACATGTTTACCTGGGATAAGCTGAGATAAAAATATTAACTTTTGAATCAATAGGAAAGAAGCTTGGAGTTCTTTAAAGTTGCAGTTTTGTGGGCAGTCAATTGTTCTGTGACCTTTCCAAATGCATCTGCAGTGATGCTGGATTGTATTTTCAGAGGTCAAGTGCTGCTCAAAAGCAGATCTATTCCTCTTTGTTTCTTATTAATCTATTCTAGATGCATGCAATAACTTTTTTTTCTTTCATTTCAGTGGAAAACTTTGGTCTCACTTAAATTTCATCATGAGTTACACCCACACAACCAATGGAAGTCATAAATGCACTGTTTCCAATGAGACTTAACCAAGCTGTTGCTCACTGAATTAAATAACCCTGCACTTTGTTTAGTTATTCGTGACTAACTAACAGCAATGACAAAGTTCTTGCACCATATGCAAAGTATTTTGAGGGTGAGCATATTTGACATTTCACAACTGGGGCAGAAATTTAGTTCTTTTAATCTGAGCATTTGAATGAGACCTCAGAAAGTATAGTGAAGGACACATATTCATGAAATGAATAAATAAGGTGGGTTACACGAGGAAAAGGTAGCTTACAAAACCAGCCATTTGACAAAATTACAGTAAAACGAATCTTTGGAAACATGTTCACAAAAAATGCATACCATTCATGAGTGAATATGAAAATGGTATAGAGATACAAATGAAAGCAGGAGAAACTAAAGAAAATCTAAGCTTTACAGATTCACATCCCCTCAGGCCCAGTGGTGGGATTCAGCTAGTTTGCACCAGTTCAGCAGAACTGTTAGCTAATTTTTTGTTGACTTCAGCAAACCAGCTGAAGCCCTAGCCCTTTTCTGCAAGGCCTAGAATGGACTGCTGGAAGTGCATGGACACCATTTCCGGAAGTCTGTTCTGAGCCTCAGAGGTCCAGGAGAGGCCTCCCAGGCCCAGAACAAACCACCGGGAGTGCATGGACGCCACTTCCAGAAGCAATGGTCCAGGCCCAGAACGGACTTCCAGAAGCAATGTTCATGTAGAAAACCAGTTGTTCAGGTATTTGAATCCCACCACTGCTCAGGCCTGAAGTTTCACAAATATTTTTGAGAGATTGCAATGAAGCTGTGCATAGCAGCCACTTTGAAGACACAGGAAGTGTCACAGTTGCCAAACTAGCTGCAATTATTCAAACCTGCTTCTCAATGCTTACAAATCCAATGATAGTTGGGCACAAGGAGCACTCCCAATATATACACATATGCTCTTTCTGAGGAAGTCCAGCTTAGTACAGAACAGAACATTTAATTTCACTTTGTGCTCCATATGTCACTTGACCTAGTGATGACTTGCGATAAGCTGATGGCTGCCTTGAAGCCAGTAAAATCATGAGCAACTCCTGACCTGATACCACCCCCATAGTCTCTCCCACTTGGCCTCTTATCATTTGGCACATCGTCAGTTAAATGAGTCTCTATTTAATAGAGAAATGGGAACATCTCTTTCTTTTTTTCCTGCTTTCCTCTCTTCATGTTATTGCTTAGATAAAAATGAGGTTTTCCATCCTCATACCCTCCTTAGTAAACCTACCTTTTGCATCAAACCTAACAGATATCTCTTAGCTGACATTTGGGCTCTTTCCATCCAAAGCAACTATATAAATACAAATTAAGGTGCTCTATTACTATTGTGCATGATTTGCTTATTATTTGCTGTCATTTTGTTATTTGTTAATTAACAACAATTATTGTTACATAAAAGTACATTGTTCAGGCAAAATCCCCCAAGGCCGTCTCACTTGGGCAATTGAAGTGCAGAAGGGCATCAAATAACACAACATGCTTGTCCCACCCTTATTCAACTTTTATATTATCTCTGGGTTTAACCAGTTCAATAACCCAGGCTTTTAATTCACTCATCCACTCCCCCCCCCAAAAAAAAACATCCAATTGTTGCTCAGTTCTGCTCTACGCAGAGAGGGCAGCATTAGTCCCCAAAAGAATTAGCTTTAAAAAAGCAGATCCTTGCACTGTATGAAGTGCAGGAATTCAGGAGTCCAGGCAATTCAAATGAAGATATAGGTTTATTGTATGCTAAAGCTCTATATAAGAATCTGAGCTACTAATGATTAAAGCTAATAGGTGGTAGATAACAGTCAATGGAACTCAAGTTGGCTAGACTTAGATCTCTTGTGGGCATGAAGGGACACACTGTATCGCAAGGAAGACCTGCTGGAACCAAAGGATCTGAATACCCCACATCATAGCATTTGCCAAAAGACTCAAGGCTCTTATGGCATATGGGTGGCCAGAAAATTGAGCAGGTCTCCTGCTTCAAATACTTTGGCTTAATCCTTTATTCTGCCAACTTGAGTGCAAAAGGTATACACTGGACAAAATTACTCCTCTAAACGACCCAGAAATAAGTCCAGTTAAGTTGATGTAGGAGGGAGAGGCATATCAACTCCTATTCCCCACCAAAATTAAGGTAGCAAATCTATGTTTAATAAGGTGACCAACCGTCCTCCTTTTGGAAAGACAGTCCTCCTTTTTTGAGTTCTGTCCTCCCTTGAAAAGTGTCCTCCTAAATGTCCTCCTTTTCCATATACCGTCCTCCTTTTGGGAGGACAGTCCTCCTTTTGTGAGTTCTGTCCTCTCTCGAAAATGTCCTCCTAAATGTCCTCTTTTTGACGACTAATCTGCAGGGCTTTTGTTTCCTCACAGAACGCTCAGAAGGCGTTCCGGGACCTTTTTTTTATTTTTTTTCAACTTTTGCATCTACTCCCCCTATTGGCTTTCGAAAGCCAATAGGAATTGCTGCTGAGCGCGCCAAAACACCCGGGTGGCAAACTTTGCATGTGCAAGTTGCAGGAACTTGCACCACTCACTGCTACCCAACTACACGATCTCCTACTTCTTAGTTCCAAAGATAGCTGGAGGAGACTGGAGCGGTAAGTTTCACTTGATCTTCCCTGTTCGGTTCTACGCGGGGATACACAGGGTAGGCGGTGGTGCTGGGGGGCGGCTTGGGGGGTGGCTGCAGGACCAGAGCCGGTGCAGCTGGTGCTTTGCAAGCCGCGGGGCTGGCTCTATGGGGATGGGCAGGGGGGGCGGTGGTGCTGGGGGTGACTGGGGGGGCGATGGTGCTGGGGGGCGGCTGGGGGGGGCAGCTGCAGGGCCGGAGCCGGCGCAGCTGGTGCTTTGCAAGCCGCGGGGCCGGCTCTACGGGGATGCGCAGGGTGGATGGTGGTGCTGGGGCGGCTGCAGGGCCAGAGCCGGTGCAGCTGGTGCTTTGCAAGCCGCGGGGCCGGCTCTACGGGGATGGGCGGGGGGGCGGTGGTGCTGGGGGGCGGCTGCAGGGCCGGAGCTGGCGCGGCTGGTGCTTTGCGAGCTGTAGGGCCGGCTCTCCACGGCAGGGCAGCAGTGCTGGTGGGGCGGCTGTGGGCGGGGGCATGGTGGGCAGTTGACCTTCCATGGGCTGCACCAGCTGGTGATCTACGCAGTGCTGACCTGCACTGCCACCACCTCACCCTGTGCATCTACATGGCCATCCTGGAGCGCCTGGCTCACAACACCTGCCTCCGCCGCCCACCCCCGTGCAGTCCAGCCGTGTAGATTTTTGGACAAGTGAGAAATCGAGATTGAATATTGATACTCTAGCTGCAGCACTTGCCATAAAATTCAATATGAAGGATATTTCTTGTTCAGATATTTCCAATATATTGTTAGAAGATGATACATTGACAAAAAATATTCATTCAATGGAAAAGTACTCATTTAAATAATTAATAGGCATGTAAGCATAATTACAATATAAAATGTTATTGTTACAAATGTTTTTTATTATGCATTTATCATATTATAGTGTATTCTGTATTATTGTTGCAATAAATACAATGTTTCTTTTATTTACGATATTTTTTTCTTAAATTTATTCGTGTCCTCCTTTTTGTTGTAAAAAAGTTGGTCACCTTATGTTTAATGATTGAATAAAAGTAGCAGCAAAAAGCTCCTCAAAAATACTGCTGTGAGGAGAATATCTATTGCCAGTATATTAGAAGAGATACAGTAAATGTGGGAAAAATCAGAGAAAACTGAAACCTGAGAGATGTAATTTACATGCAGTGGTATGTCTTTCACTACAAGTTGCTGGAAAATACCAGCCACAGTATGTACCGGTAGGTAGTCTCTGATAGACATCTGCTTCCTAATTGCTATACTGGGAATATAAAGTCTTGCCTTGATCACATTCCTGAAGAGTTCTCCTAAGGTTCTTCTTTTTTTTTTTGCACTCGAGATTATGAAGGTTTATTACTCCAATATGGACACAACATATTTGCTGATAGTAAGCTTCTCCAGATGGCATCATTAAAGACATAATAAGGCATAAAAGACCCCAGTCCTGTCCACACAGTTAGTTAGTAACAGCTGCTGCCTAGACCATCTCCTGCTGGCTTTTCGTATATATGTGTGTGTATAGTAGTTTATATGCCATCACAGTGAGAAAAGTTACTTTATATAGTCATTCTTTTTGAATTTCATTTATAGAGTCATTCTACATCAACACATGGCTGGAGTTATAGAGCTGTTTGAGAAATGATGACTCCTTTAGAAAGAGGACCAGGGAATTATTGCTCCTGTCATCACCAGTTCCCTCCCCCTCCCCCATCCAAAACTGACCAGTGATTTACAAAAAAAACACCACGTTTTCCAGAGTGTATCTTTGCTACAGGGTGCACTCAAAAGGTTCAATATTGAAACAAGCAGTGGTTTGACAATAAAAATTATGGACGTAATGCCCTTGAGGGCAATCATACATGGGTCACTAGCTTTTGCTTTGTGCTAGGTTCATCTATCACACCCTGGAATCTGCTTGGAGGTATACTTAGTTATAATATCCACGCTCCGTTCTACAAGTATCATTATACTCTTACCTCATAAAACCTTTAGTTCTACAGATTACAACTTGCAGTTTGGTTGTAACTAATCCATTGTCTCAGAGCAAATGGAAAGCAAGCACCTTAATTCAGAAGATTTGCTATATGTGTGTGTTTGTCTGTGTGTGTGTGTGTGTGTATGTGTGTGTGTGTGTACGTGTACATGTATTGCTGTTGTTGTAGGCTACTCTATCTTCCCATGCTCCTCTCCCTGCTTTCTATCTATATACTGCCAAATTTTTTAAAAAAACAAGATGGTGTTTATCTGTTTGTCGGAAGTCACAAATTAGTCCAAACAGTGCATTATACTACAAGACTTTTTGAATCAAAATAACTAGAGTAAAATCCAGTAACTTAAAGAATACATTAAAAAATACAGGACTCATTATTCCTGTGGCACTGACATTTCCACAATATTCAGACCAGTTGGTTTTTTGTTTTTTGCAAAGTTGTGGCTGTTGCAATGTTCCGCCCATTCATGTGATGCTGATTTCCAACACTCTCAGCAAGCTTCCCAAAAGCAAGGAAATCGAAGTCGCTCTCTCTCACTGATTTTTTGCCCTCCCTTGGTCACTTTGTTTATCTGCTCAAATTAATAAATATTGACTTATTATTGAGGGTCACTACAATCATTTTTCTATTTATGATATATATTCTTCTTGGTTGATTATGTTACCATCCAACATTGGGATATAAAATATACGGTCAGCCTAGAATTTAATATTCATTCTGGTCACATCAGACTGTACTATTTTTCTCCCAAAGGATGACCCAAGGGGTTAAAGAGTCATCTAGTCTGTAATAAATTTCCCTTCACAAAACATGGTGTATGTCTTCTTTCCCCGCAGATAGACATGACAGAGATTTCTGTCCTGTTAATTCTGAAGTTGAAAAATGGATATTTTTCTTTTTAAAAATAAAACTGCTGTCCAAACTGTTTTCTATTATGGCTGCAGTCATTTATCACTGCTTTGAGTCTTTTTTTTTAAATCTTCCTGGGAAGGACCAAAAATTCCACAAAAACAGTATTCAGATTTTGGAAAGGTAGAAGGAAGAAATAGAAGGCTCTTGGACAAGCCAAACCATCTTAGTTTGTTTTTAATGCCAGTTAGGAGATGGCAGAAATAATAAAGGAATATTATGTTTGGCTTTATAATAGAATACTCAGAGGCTGACTCTTAAATCCTCTTAAAAGGAAGTAAACCTTATTGATCTCTTAACAGAATTTACATCTCTGTTAATTTGGAGGATTCTGTATTTGTACCTATATACTTTGGAGAAGAGGAGAAAGTAGAGAAAACACATTAAAATGTATTTCTGCTATAACTCAGGGCTTTCCTGCAGTTTTGTAGTCTGCACAATCTTTTAAGTCAGATTTCTGTCAATAAAATATGACATGTACTGTATAATAAAATAAATTGATAAATAAAAATTATGTTGCTTGGTAGGGGAGGGAACAATCCAATGTTATATATTATTGCAAAATTTATTTTCCAGATTTCATTTTGTATATGTCCATCACATTTCATTGGTCACATGGTAAATAAAATGAATGGTTGTTTTTTTTTAAAAAAACAAACAAACAAACAAACATAAAAAAGATCAGCTGCATTTTTTTGTCAACTGTTTTCAGAAAGCACATTTAATGGAGAGGAGAACTTCCCAGGCATAGTACAAAAACAATAAAGTTAATTATTTTCTGGCTAATTGGAAAGTTGATGAAGAATTTTATTTCAGCAATTAAGCATGTTTATTGAATGCAATAAAAAGTTTCCTTCTAAAGCTTTAAGGTACATTCCATTATTCATCTTTTATTGGTCTCACAAAATCTCAGACTAAATGAAAAACTTTTACAGGGATGGTAAAGTAAGTTTGGAGAGAGGCCTTTGTCATATCATTAGGGGTGTAATTAAAAATCATTATGCTCCTGTTCACCCTTCAAACTGATATATCTTCAGAATTAGGAGAAAAACCATCTTGAAGCAGGCAAGATATTTAATAGCACTTACTGCGTGTGTGTGTGTGTGTGTGTGTGTGTGTGTGTGTGTGTGAGAGAGAGAGAGAGAGAGAGAGAGAGAGAGAGAGAGAGAGTGAATGGCAGAGGGAGGGAAGAAACTAGAATTTGCAGACCTCCAAAACAATCATAATGCTAAAAATTAAAAATATGATAGTGGTATAAAATTTCCCAGAACTAAGGAACAAGCAAACCTATTTATCAATCACAGGCACCAAGAAAAGACCAGAAGCAGCCATGTTTAAAGCGTTTTATCATATACCCCTGTCAGACTTACTAGGTAGACCAGACAGGAAACATGGCCAAATAAGCTAATTCTACCTTACTGTAAAGCTACATTAATAGAATCTTGCAAATCACTTTTATAGCTCAAGAAATAAGTCACTGAGATGAGATGTAGGAGTTTGATAAATAAATAATAAACTTAGGGAGGGTCCCTTCTAAGCCTCTTGTTCCACCCACTATGCAGCTGAACTCTCACTTATCTGAACTAATCTTCCTTCCAATATAGTATCCAAAACTAACATACTGTAGTTTCCCTAGGCAGCCCTTTTCTTTGCCCCAAGGTCTTTCCCACATATCATTACAACCACTCAAGTCATCTTTTCTTGAAGCTAAATAAAGCCAGTTCTGGGATTTAATATACTGATCCTAGAGATGTATGTTAAACTCTTTGATCTGAATGTTTATGCTTTTAGGGATAGCTACGTTTTTAGCTATATTCTTATTTCAGTTTTTACTTTGTGGAGAAGTATTTCTGCATCTGTTTTTAACTCCCTTAGGTCAGACACAAGTTCTGGTGACCAGAAGAACAGATCCATATAGTTTTCTTGGCATCATTGTGTACGTAATTTACAATTGCCTTCTTGAAAAAATATTGCTTTAACCTTCCTAGTCTACCACTCTAGGATTTCCTGCTGATCTCTCTTAGAGAAGAAGAATGGAGCTCAGCACCAAGAAGGAAGGTCAATGATTTATTTTGCAAATCACCAGGTTACAAATTGTGGAAAAAGTAGAACAACACTGCAGTAAAAATTTAGAAAATTTATGTAGAAATTTATGTAGAAAATTTAATTCCCTGCAAAACAATAGTGTGATTGTTTGTTGTCAATTGTGTAGGCCTTGGTTGCTGTTTGATAGTTCTTAGAAATGCTCCTCTTTCCAGGAACCAGTTAAATAGAGAACTAAGAAATGTATTCCAATTAAACCATTAATTTCAAAGGATTCTTCCAATTGTTGACTTAATGATGTGTTTTGATGACTAGCATTTGGGGGAAATGTTGCTATTAAGCCTTGTATTCATTCAGTGAAGAATAGAAGAAAGATTATCATGATTCAGTCCATAATGAATGGAAAATGGAAGAGAGCCTTGATACAATCAAAGATGGAAAAATATCACTGGACAGTCCCTGCCAGTGATGTAATTTTTCCAATCCAATGGTTTTATTAAAGAATGGAGCTAAGGCGGAATGGTTCGAGCTTCTGTGACTTTTTGACATGTATGAAGAGATCATCATCATCATCATCTTTTACACCTTCCAAATACTAACCAGGTTACATCCTGCTAGCCTTTGGAAATTAGCAAGGATTGATTAAATACTCCTATCATCTGGACATTTTAATGTTATTCTGAGTATTTTGATCTGGGAAATGAAAGCAGGTCTGCCAACAAAACTACTCCCTCATTGTCATCTATAACTATGTTGCATCTGTTCAGAATTTTGTGGAATCTATAACCATAGAGTCTACGAATGGATTTAAATAAGTAGCTAAAATGAATTAATAAATTAATTGTTTAAAAAATACTTATACATAAACCCATAAATTATTTTAAGAAGTTTTTTTTTTCTCCGCTGGGAATAATACTTTCAGGAATTGGGTATTTCTAGTTTAATGAAAAGAAGGACCAGGGGTGACATGATAGCAGTGTTCCAATATCTAGGGCAGGGGTATCAAACTCGCAACGTCACGTGACGTGTCTTGATGTAACGTGACTTTTTTTGTCATTGCCGGCAATGGGGTGGGCACGGTTTCGCCATAACGTATCTGGCCCATGGGCCGGCAGTTTGACACCCCAGATCTAAGGGGTTGCCACAAAGAAGAGAGGGGTCAACCTATTTTCCAAACCACCTGAAGGCAGGACAAGAAGCAATGGATGGAAATTAATCAAGGAGAGAGGCAACATAGAACTAAGGAGAAATTTTCTGACAGTTACAACAATTAATCAGTGGAATTACTTGTCTCTAGAAGTTGTGGGTGCTCCAACACTGGAAGTTTTAAAGAAGAGATTGGACAACCATTTGTCTGAAATAGTATAGAGTTTCCTGCCTGAGCAGGGGGTTGGACTAGAAGATCTCCAAGGTCCCTTCCAACTCTATTATTCTGTTATTCTGATAACTGTATCCATTTTCAACAATTATTTAGCTCCTAAATTTGATGACTTTTCTTTGCTGTATCTGAGCATACATTTTTAGAACAAAAAACCCAACTCTTTGCATAATTCATTAATCCTTTCAAAAGGTTCACAAATTTGGCAGAAATAATAAGTAGTATACAATTAGGGAATTGCTGCTGTTTTATAATGCAAATAGTGAAAAAAACAAACCATGAGGCTTGCATTCTTTTTTCATGTTTCCCTTTTTTGTTCTTTTAAGTAGTGGTCTTTTTCCCCACAAAATTTCAACTCCTACTATGAGCTATAGAGAGCAGTGAGAAAATTTAAGCAAAATTTAGTAATCAACAAAGCAAATTTAGGTGGTGGCTATGCAGACATAAAACAATAATTTTATCAGAAGTAGAAAATTTTATTTTATAATAAATCATTATATTAGATTATCTTCAGATTAACTAACTGCAAATAGTATATTTTGCAGATCAATTATCTACATGTAATATCATATCATGATTTAATACAGAAGGAAAATTAATGAAGAGAAATTATGAGAAATTCATTGCAAAAATAAATCCAGTACTGTAGCAAAGTTTCATATAGAAAAAAGTAGTAAATTGTTACAAGTTCACGATATTATTTATTATATGTAAAAATGGAGTATGATAGACTGCAATATCAGAAAATACTTACACTTTAATTAGACTTGCAATGATTTACCAGTCTAAATTGAGTTTTAACACCTAATATTTTTTACTTTTTAAAACATTTATATGGATATTTGTGCACAATTATTCTTGCAACAGAGTGATTTAACATTATGTAACATGAGTTATATTCAGTGTTGGCTCTTAAAAACATTTTCATTAAAATATAATATACTAAGGTATTCCTAGTTAGTAATACAAAATTACCAATTCTGTTAACTCCCAATTAGAGAGCCATTTTGGTCTAGCTCAGGGAACTCCAAACTTGGCAAATTTAAGACTTGTGGACTTCAACTCCCAGAATTCCTCAGCCAGCAACTTGTGGAGTTCAATTTCCAGAATTCCTCAGCCAGCCATGTTGGCTGGAGAATTCTGGGAGTTAGAGTCCACAAGTCTTGAACTTGCCAAGTGTGGCGACTCTTGGTCTGGCAGTTAAGGTACCAAGTTAGAAAGCTGGAGACTCCAAGTAAAGTTGAAGACCATGAGTTCTAGTCCCTCTTTAGGCACAAAGCTAGCTGGTGACCTTGCACCAGTTTCTTCCCTCAACCCCAGGAAGGAAGCAATGGCAAGCACTTCTGAAATCTTGCCAAGAAAACTTCAGAGACTAGACCAGGCAGCTGCCAGAATCTAAAACTGACTTGGAGGCATAAACACATATATCTCCCAAATGCTGAGGGCAAATAAGAAGAGGTAAAGCTAACACAACTAGATGAACTAATATTACTTTCTTATAAGGTTACATTAATGGAATCTTACAAGTCTGAAAGTACAAATCTCCTGCTGTGTCCTTTACAACCTAAGAAATTAGGAAGAATCTTTTTTGAGCCTCTTATTTTTCCCACTCTCCAACTGCAGACTATGCTATCTCTTATCTAACCCTTCTCTAAGCACCATCTCTGCCCCCCCCCCCCCGTTGCTCAGAATCATTCTCACATATATAATAATAATACTTCTGTTGACAACCACTGCTTCCTTTCCCCCACCCCAGGAGCCCTCAAAAATAGCTGTTTTAAGCTTATAATATCATTTTATAGGGTACTTATGATCTGCAGGTTATCCCAAGGTCTCCAAAGTACTTCTCAAGTTGAACTTGTTCAATAGAATGTAGTCTTCTCAGATCAATGGGGCTTAGTTCCAAGTACTTTTGTTACAAGACTACAGTCATTCAGGGAAGCAAAATCTTTTGCTTTGGAAAAGGAAAAGAGAAGAAAATAATGTGGGTGGATGCATGGGCATATTATGGTTATATCTCAAGAGCATGTAAATTTGTCCACAGATTTATTTCACACCATGATTTTATCAGAACCTGAGTCCTTGGAACAATGAGAAAACTCATCGAAATAGACTCCATTTTTTGCCATCTTGGAAGAATGTAAAATGGGAAAACAGCCTCTTAATTTCTTCAATCATTTAGGTATTCAAAGTTTTGTACATTAGGGTCCCCAACCCCCGGCCCATTGTCCAGTACTGATCCACGGCATGCCAGCAACTGGTCTGCACAAACAAGCAAAGCCCCATCTGTAGGATGCACTCTCCAGTCCACAGAAAAACCTTTCTCCACGGAACTGGCCCCTGGTGCCCAAAAGTTTGGGGACCTCTGACGTTCATAATGTATGTGCTGATTATGCTATTTATTTCTGGGGGTAAGTGTTATCTAAATTTGCTAACAGCTGGTTCCTGGATACAGTAGATAAAGGCTAGAGAAATGTTTTTTTTTTCTCCAAACTTGACAACTTTAAGATGTGCAGACTGGGAGTTGAAGTCCTTATGTCTTAAAGTTGCCAAGTTTGAAAAAACACTGGAGCAAACAGAATCATGGGAAATGAGAGCAGCAACATTTCACACATATGGCTTCCCAGAAGGGCAAATTGCTTCTTCTGCTCAACTCTCCAACTAATCAGAGGCAGTGCACTGCTGGTGCTACTGGTCTGGTGCCATAATGTATTTTGGGCAGGCCTCTGCTGTTTTCTCTTTGCCATTCTAAGCCTGCTGCCTATATCTTCCACCAAGGACTAAGTGGAGAGCCATCCTGTCCTTTGCAGGGATCCTACATCTGGCTATAGCCAGCTCCTGCACATACAGTAGACTGGAGAAGAGAGCAAATTGTGCCTTCCTCTGCTATCTATCAGGCCATAGAAATCAGGCTGAGTTAATTACATAAACAGTCCTGTTTTCCCCAAGTAAGCAAACTGCAAAAAAAAGGAGTAAGAAATAATATGCAAAAGAAATTAAAAGCATAAAATCAGAGAAAGAAATATATCTAAACCTAGTTTGGATCAATATTGTTTACTATAGCCCTCCATACATTTAATTGCTTGCAAATCATCCTGGCCTCCATCCCATTTGTGCACTAATCGATACACTGTTGTCTTCCTTTTAAAAATAAACTTCCCAGATCTTTCTCAAGATCCCATCAGCTCCTTCCAACCACGACTTTCTTGCTTCTTTCCTCCCTTCACTCTTTCTTTTTGCAATTTCATCCATTATTTTATAAGAATAATTCATCCAGCATAATTATTTCATACTTTTCATTCACTTTCCATTCAAAATCCACATTTCCTAGCACCCCTTCAGTTCTTGGCTCTATTTCTTCCTGTTTTACCATAAACAGTTCTTCGATAACACATTCCCACTGCATTCCGCTTACTTTTCTATTCCAGTCATTATGTCCATATTCAATGCTGCATAATAAAGAAGATAGAAACATTTTCTTACTTCTTGCAACATGATTTTTCACAATATACGGCATACTTACCTTTAAACTAACAATTTCACGTTTTATGGTTTCTGCACCTCCATTCCCTGTATTTAATAAACATTCTACAAAGAACCACAAATTCATTTACTTGCTCCAGTTCTTCACCATGCGTAGATTACAGCTGCTCACCCCTTTTCTTTGTCAAGCCTTGGTCCTTGGTGCTTTAATTTTCAGATCCATGCTCCTCAATGCATCCTTCAATGTAACATTTTCTGCAAATCATTTGGGTTCTCAGTCAACAACGGGGCATCCTCTGCATATAACAGTGCATGTACATTCATTCCTTAACCAGCACACCTTTACCAGTAGAAACATCATCCCTTAAACAGGTATCTAAAGATAACTATTTTTTTTAAAAAAATGTATTAATGAAAGTTAAAATTATACAACTTGTGATGTTATACATATCAGCCCAAATCAATTCACTGAAGGATGAAGGCCTCTTCACCAAAGGTGAAGTGCAGGTTGATAACTTGTGCAGGTTGATTTGGAGGAGGGGATAGATGGGGAACTCATCAAATTTGCAGACAACACTAAGCTGGCAGGAATAGCCAACACCCCAGAAAATAGGCTTAAGATACAGAAGGATCTTGACAGACTTGAATATTGGGTGCTATTTAATCAAATGAAATTCACTTGTGAAAAAAGTAAGGCTCTACATTTAGGCAAGAAAAACCGAATGCACAGGTATAATGTAGGTGGTACCCTGCTCAATAGTAGCAACTGTGAGAGGGATGTTAGAGTCCTAGTGGACAATCATTTAAATATGAGCCAGCAATGTGCTACAGCTGTCAAAAAAGCCAACACAGTGCTAGGCTGCATTAATAGAGGGATAGAATCAAGATCACATGAAGTGTTAATACCACTTTATAATGCTTTGGTAAGGTCACACTTGGAATACTGCATCCAGTTTTGGTCACCACAATGTAAAAAAGATGTTGAGACTCTAGAAAGAGTACAGAGAAGAGCAACAAAGATAATCAGGAGACTGGAGGCTAAAACATATAAGGAACGGCTGCTGGAATTAGATATGTCTACTTTTATGAAGAAAAGGACGAGGGGGGACATGATAGCAGTGTTCCAATATCTCAGGGGCTACCACAAAGAAGAGGGTGTCGAGCTATTTTCCAAAGCACCTGAAGGCAGAACAAGAAGCAACGGGTGGAAACTAATCAAGGAGAGAAGCAACCTAGAACTAAGGAGAAACTTCCTGACAGTAAGAACAATTAATCAGTAGAATAACTTGCCTCCAGGAGCTGTGAATGCTCCAATGCTGGAAGTTTTTAAGAAGAGACTGGACAGCATTTTTCTGAAATGGTATAGGGTTTCCTGCCTGAGCAGCGGGTTGGACTAGATGACCTCCAAGGTCCCTTCAACTTTATTATTATTATTATTATTATGGATCATCGCACAGTCAGCCAGATGTTCAGACTGGATTTGGCATTTTGTCTACCTACCGAGTCCTTCCCCAGGACCTGGGATAGGCAGATGTGAATGTTTGATGTTATTACAGATATCGTCGCAGGATGGAAGCAGTTCCTAGTAAGGCCGCCTTTTGCAGTTGACTAATGGCGAATGTGTCAATGCCAATGGTGTTCAAGTGGTGCTCCAGTTGTTTTGGGATTGCACCCAAGGCACCTATGACTATTGGTACTACCCTTGCTTGC
This sequence comes from Crotalus tigris, assembly GCF_016545835.1. Taxonomy (NCBI): domain Eukaryota; kingdom Metazoa; phylum Chordata; class Lepidosauria; order Squamata; family Viperidae; genus Crotalus; species Crotalus tigris. Next base: position 487,608 of record NW_024097388.1, on the reverse strand, counting down.
TTTTGCCACAGTCTTTCTATTTCTATTTGTAGGTCTTTGTATTTTTCTATCTTCTCCAGTTCTTTCTCTTCTATTCTGCTGTCTCCAGGCACTGCCACGTCCACTATCCAGACTTTTTTGTCTTTCTTATTGACAATTGTTAAGTCTGGGGTGTTATGTTGCAGGTGCTTGTCTGTTTGAATTCTCATTTGGATTCAATTCCAGAGCAGTTTAATTTTATCATTTTCTATGACTTTCTCTATTTTATGGTCCCACCACTTTTTGTTTACAGGCAAATGATATTTTTTGCAGATCTTCCAATGCACCATTGTTGCTACTTTGTCATGCTGCTGCTTGTAGTCACTCTGTGCAATCTTCTTGCAACAGCTTACCAGGTGGTCCACTGTTTCTTCAGCTTCTTTGCATAGGCGGCGCTTACTGTCTGTTGCTGTCTTCTCAACTTTGACTTCATATGCATTTGTCCTTAAGGCTTGGTCTTGTGCAGCCAGAATTAGTCCCTTGGTCTCTTTCTTTAATTTTCCTGCTCTTAGCCATTGCCAGGTCTTCTTACTATCTGCTTTCCCAGCTATTTTTTTAATGTATTGGCCATGTAGAGCTTTGTCTTCCTATGCCTCTATTCTGTTCTTCATTTGGTCTTTCTTGTAGGCCAGTTTGGTCTCTCCAGTAGTCAGTAAGCCTTCCTGATATACTAATTTCAGTGCATCTTCATCATTGTTCTTCAGATATTCTTCCAAAGCCATTTTTTCTTCTTCAACCATCTGATGTACTTGTAGCATTCCACGCCCACCTATTTGCCTTGGTAGATAAAGTCTGTCAATGTCACTGCGTGGATGAAGGGCATGATTCATTGTCATTATTTTTCTGGTCTGCCTATCCATTGCTTTTAGTTCTGCTTGAGTCCAGTCCACTATTCCAGCTGTGTACCTAATGACTGGGATTGCCCAGGTGTTGATTGCCTTTATGGTATTTCCTCCATTGAGTTTGGATTTTAAGATCTTCTTCACTCTCTTGATGTATTCACCTCTAATCTTTTTCTTGACTTCAGTGTGCTTGATGTTGTCAGCTTGAAGGATACCCAAGTATTTGTAGTACTCTTCCTCATCCAGACTCTTAATGTTATTTTCGTGGGGCATCTTGATTCCTTCAGTTTTCACTATTTTTCCTTGTTTGATAGTAAGTGTGGCACATTTGTCCAAGCCAAACTCCATTACAATATCTTGGCTATATATACGGACAGTGTTGAGCAGCGATTCTATTTCAGATGATGTTTTTCCATACAGCTTCAGATCATCCATGTAAAGGAGGTGGGATAGTCTGGCAGATGTTTTTGATGTTTGATAGCCATGTCCTGAGTTATTCAGTATTGTTGACAGAGGAAACAGTGCAATAACAAATAGTAATGGTGATAATGAATCTCCTTGAAATATTCCTCTCTTGATATTAACCTCTCCCAGTCTCTCACCATTGATCTGCAACTGTGTCTTCCATTGTGCCATCGATCTTTGCACAAATTTTCTGATGTTTCTACTGACTCCTGTTATTTCTAGGCACTTTATTATCCAATCATGTGGCAGAGAGTCAAATGCCTTTTTGTAGTCAATCCATGCCACATTCAGGTTGGTCTTCCTTCTCTTGCAGTTTTCCAAGATCATTTTGTCTATTAGGAGTTGATCTTTTGTTCCTCTGCTATTGGGGCGGTTTCCTTTCTGCTCAGGTGGAAAGAGATTGTTTTCAACTAGATGCTGTTGCACTGCATCAGCTACTACACCAGTTAGTAATTTGAAAGTTGTTGGTAAGCAGGTAATTGGCCTGTAGTTACCTGGTGTTGCCCCTTTTGCTGGATTTTTCATTATTAGGTAGGTTTTCCCAGTTGTTAGCCACTTTTCAATTTCTCCTCCTTGTAGTATATTGTTGAACTGCTTGGCAATGAGTGGGTGTATAACAGTTAGATGTTTCAACCAAAACCCATGCAGTTCATCTTCATCTGGTGCTGACCAATTTTTGCTTTTCCTTGCTCTTTTTTCTACCATTTTTGTTGTTATTACTAGTTCTTTCATTTCAACTTCTGTTTTATTTGTATCCACCTCTTTTAACCAAACCGCATCCTTGTTGTATTTCTTTGGGTTATCCCATATCTGCTTCCAGAACTGCACTGTTTCTTCCTTGTCAGGCAATGACTGATTCAATGCAGTTTCTCCATTGATGGATTGGTAGAAACATTTCTGATTGGATTGAAATTGGAGGTTCTGCCTGTAGTTTGCAATTCGAGCTTCATATCTACTGATTTTCCTGGCTATAGCTGTTATTTGTTGCTTTATTATTTCCAGTGCTTCCTTGATCTTCCTTGTTTCTAAGTGGTATTTCTTGATTAGGTATTCTTTGGTCTTCTTGTTCTTCAGCTTCTTTTCTTTCATCTGTTCTAGCTTGCTTGCATGTGATCTTAACCTGCTGATCTTATTTTCTAGTCTAACCTTCCATTTTTGTTGTGCACTGTTTGTTTGTTTATCTTCTTTGTTGATTTTGCATCCCAGGTATTCAGTTATAACTGCAGCTGTGCTGTACATTAGTTGGTTTGTTTCTTGCAGTGAATTGGTGCTTATACCGTAAATGCCGGCGTACAAGGCAACCCGGCGTATAAGACGACCCCCGTCTTTATAGCCGGGCCACATTCCTAGAACGTCGTCTTATACGCCGGAAACTATCAGTATTTCCGGCGTATAAGATGACTCGGCGTATAAGACGACCCCCGTCTTTGGCGCCGATTTCAGCGCTCGCGGAAGTCGCCTTATACACCGGCATTTACGGTACTTGATATTGAAGTATTTGCATCTTTTAATGCTTGTGCTAGCTCTTTCTTTCGAACAAGCTTCAATGCAGGCAGCCTTATTCTGTTGTTTTTGTGCTGTTCTACATGCTCAGTTATTCTTTGTTTCAATTCTTTTATTTCTTTAGTTAGAGGGTTTTGTTCTTCCTGAGGAAGAGGTGCCTGGCTTCCAAATGAGAACAGTTGTATATCTCTGCTGGATTCCTTCACTGCCAATTCCCCCTGGTTTGCTTATACATTCTGAATTACTTCTGGTAAGGCTTTGATTTCTTTGCCCTGGGTACATTATTATTACTATTATTATTATGGATTATCGCACAGTCAGCCAGATGTTCAGACTGGATTTGGCATTTTGTCTACCTATCGAGTCCTTACCCAGGACCTGGGATAGGCAGATGTGGATGTTTGATGGTATTATATTATTATTATTATTATTATTATTATTATTATTATTATTATTATTATTATTATTATTTAAACTTCCAACTTCCCAATCTGGAGCTGAGATAGAGTAGTTGGTGCAAAGGACCTAAGAGAAGAATGTAACCTGAGACTCTTAATCTCAGGGCTTTTTTTTGTCATAGAATGCACTGGAACAGAGTCCCAGCACCTTTTTTGACAGATGTTCCAGATTTGCATTCTTTTCCTATTGTTTCTCTTCCTATCCTCATTTGTTTTTGAAAATGGCAGTACGGTGTGAGCGGGGTCCCCTTCGGCGCTGTCTGCCTTCTCTAGGAGGAGCCATGAGGCACCGGAGCATCACAGCCAGAGTGTGGCTTGATTGGCTGGGTCGGACCCTGTGGTGTGGAAGCTGTGGGAGACATATAAACATGGAGGCCATCTTTCATGAGAGGGTGAGTGAGCCTTTTGCCTTTCCTTACAGAAGGTGGAGTGTGGGGTTAAAAAGAAGGAAAGTAAGGGGAAAGAAAGGCAGCTGGTGTAGAAGCTTGAGAAACTTTGCTGTTTCAGTTCCTTGGGTAGTTCAAAGGCTGGGATGTCTATGAAAATCTCTTTTTAATCTTTTATACTGTATATTCAAACTGCAGAGGGGAAGAATAAGAATAAAGCCAATGTCTTGTGATTTGAAGGTATTATTATTATTAATAATATATATTAATTATGTATTGGTCAGATGTAAAGGTAGACCTACAGTATAAGGTTTAATCAGATCTATTTATTAAATTGGGTTTAACTTAAAGGTAAATTAAAAGTAATCTGTTCACTGACAAAGTTTCAACTTTAATTTGTTTCAAGTCAATATCCATACTAAACTCCAAATGTAAATTTTTCCACCTTGTTTGACAACTTCTTAAAAAATAATTCAATCTTTTACAAGCAACCAAATTTTGTTTTATTGGGCCAATTTCATTTCACATAGAAAGCTGACATTTCCACTCATTAAACTAAATATGTATGCCAGTGGTAAATGTCCCAAAAGATTAATAAAATGCCTTTGTGTAATTTAAAGCCACACAGTGCATGGTAACATTAATAGTATTAATTTACCTTGAACAAAATCCTAGTCTTTTAGATACACTAAAAATTGAAGGGTTTTTTTTTTCAACTATAAAGGTAAACCTTGTAGGGTAGGCAAGCCAGGTTGTATGACAAATGTGAATTCCTGCACCTTTTTTTTTCTTCAAAAAAAGCACTGCCTAATCTTAAACCTACATTTAACTATTATGCTGCACTGGTGTTGACTCTTAGCAAGATCTCTCCAGGGTGGTCTCTCCTTAATCTGGTCTTTTAGTTCTTTCAACAGTGAATCCAAATTGTTGTAACTGAGTCATTCCACTTGCTGCTGATTCATCATCTCTCTCTTTTTCCTTCTACCCTTCCCAGCATCGTAGACCTGACTAAAGAACTAGGTCTTCACATAATGTGTCTAAAATATGGTCATTTATGGAGCAAGTGAGAATATTTACTTGATTTTCTCTACGATCCATTGTTTTCTTGACTATCCTTGGGGTTCTCAGGACTCTTCTCAAAATCCAATTATTTTTTATTTATATATGAATTATTGTTCCTAATGTTTGTCATGCTTATTTGCACAGTCCACTGGTTTCTATTGAATTGGCCTAGTTCACAGTGTGAAGCCATCAATACATAATAGTTTGTTTTCTCTTTTGTGTTGTTGTTTGTGTTGCTTTGTTTTTATAGTCTTTCATGTGTTTCTTTCTTCGGCAGGTTTGGGAGAGGTTGTTTGTTTGTATTTTTTTCCATCCCCTTCTGTAAAACTTGTTAAGATTTTTAGTGGAAAAAATGGATTAGATTTGTTTGAATCCCAAATCCTGGGCAAGTATTTCAATTTGAAACTTGTCATTCAGTTTTAATTTTGTTATAACTGTATTTTTTATATGATTTTATGAATTGTATCTGTAAACCACCCACAGTCACTTGGATAATGAGATGAGTGATGCCTAAATTTGATAAATAAAATAAACTTGATTCAAGGGCTCTAGCAACTAAAATAGATTTTCTTCTCAAGTGGCCATACATGTTGGGAGTTGTAAATGGATTTCCGACTTAATACAGTGGTTTAAAGCAGTGCAGAAAGGCAGATACTCTATCTTCCATTAATCCCAAACTGAGTTTATATTTTTCCATAAAATGTCAAAGTGGGGCAAAGTTCCCCAAAATACTTTGTAGACTGTTTATATTTACTAGGTTTGCAACATTCCTCCAGAGTAGTGGTAGAACAAATTAGCTCAATATGATGAGATATGATGAGATAATTTTCAGATGTGTTCCTGGTCCACATAGTTAACAATATACCATTTACAATGATTGAGCCTTCTGCTCAGTGTAGTCTATTTGTAGGCTCAACACCCCCCCCCCTGCACTAATTCCTCAGTCGAACTGAGCTATGATCAATCATACCCATCCATATGCATGTTGTTTCAAATTGTATTCCTCAGCACACATGGCACTTTACAGCCTGTCTTCAGTTCACAGCCATCATCCAAAGGAAACAGACAGACAGACAGACGGATGGACGGACAGGCGGGTGGGCGGGTGGGCAGGCGGGCAGGTGGGTGGGTGTATAGGTAGATAGGTAGGTAGGTAGATAGAGTGGTAGATGGATGGATGACTGTTTTGCTAGTTTTTATAAAGTCTTTGTATCTAGCTTGACTTCTTAAGGCCGCTTGAGAGTTTTCTCCAAAGCAGTCTGAGATTGTTGCTCTTCAGATGGAGCACAGCTCAAATTTGGCAAAAAAGGGCTACTGCACAGTAAAACACAAAAATTCAGAGAATTGTGATGAAGTGGAGAATGATGACTACTGTAAAAAATACTGGCTATCTTGACCTAAGGAAGGAGATTATTGCAGACATTTTTATAGAAACTAGCTTTCTGAAAATGATTCATTTCTAATGTTATTTCTTTATTACTTGTTTTTGAAAGTGAAAAGATGAAGTTTGACAAATAGGCAAAATACAATATAAACCTGCAAATACTGTATGAAATAAAGATTTACTTGGAAGTTATGAGGGGCAAAAAAAATTACCAACCATCAGCAATAATAATGTATAGCATGATTAATGTTATGCTGTCTTCAACTGATCATGACTTCAATTTATCATCTCAAAGGGAATCTAATATTTTGTCAATGTATACGAGAAGAAAATGAAGAGAAATTGACTTTCCCTTTGATCTGTTGATGGAATGTAGCCATCACAGATCAATATGAGTTTGTGGAGGATTATTCTTTTTTTGAAAATATTAAATCACAGATGGGCATTTTTATGGCTTATGATATTACCTGAACCTCTTTATTTTGGCTTGGATTTAAATACTGGAATTTTGGGGGTTCTTTACCTCATAGCTTTAATAAAAGTAAAATAAAATACTGTTCACTTCTGCTGGTTACCAAAAAAGAATATTCATGTTAGCTAAATAACAATTAACAGATCTGAGAAGCAATCACAAGAAGAACTGGATCAAATACAGTAAAAGAGATTGTATCTTTGGTGGAATAATATTTCTCTTTTTCATTTCCCTCCTGCAGACCATCTTTTATTGTGCATGACTAGGTTAGCATTTTAATTGCATCTTAATATGTCAGAGGGAATTGACCTCTGATTATTTAAACCAGGGATAGAGATCCTGCATTCTTTTCTGTTTGGACATTTAATTCTACTATGTTAACTTAGCAGGGCTAATTGGTAGGATGATGGGATTTTAGATCCAACATCTAGAGGATTACAATTTTCCTAGCCCTGCTTTTTACTGAAATATTTCTATAAAAATATATTTTTATAAAAATATATATTTGAATAAATGTTTTTGACTGCTGGAAGAAATATATAGTTAAGAAATGGATTGGTATAATAACTAACGATATACCAGTTAAATTAAAAGAATCATAATGAAAAATAGTTACTTATAGCCAGCATTTTTATGTTATTGTGATTCTTAGAGTCAGCATTTGACTTGGAGTGATTATGGTGATCCAGGTTTTTTGACAGTGGTTTGTGATTGCTTTCAACCTAAGGCTGAAAGCAATCACAATAGCTGGCTCAAAGTCACCAAGCTGATTTTTGTACTTAAGGTAGGACTAGAACCAAGAATTCCACACTTGAAATCCAGCACCTGAAACCAATACACCAAATTGGCTATAATTTGCATTATCACAATGTAACATTGTGAATGTTTCCCAAGTCTTCATCTATTTTTTTTTTCTTACAATTCTTATAATGCAAGTTATAAAAAGAATGATTATGCTATTATAATTATTCTAAGCATTTGGAAACTAGACTTGGAAATAAATTACTGGTACCTATAAATGTAATCTCTGAAACTCTATACCACAATTACAGACTTTAGAGCTTTGCTTTGATAAACGCCTTAAGATCTACCACTCAGAGACTGATGAAAAACAATGGCATCCTTGATACTCTCTGAGCTTGTTTGTTTGCTTGCAGTTGTTTCATTAGGTAACCAACTAGGTAACATCATTGGTGCCAGTGAATGTGAGATTTGCTCCCTGTTTGTATATAGTAGGTTGCCTTCCAGTATTGGTGGGGGTGTCATATTTTCCATCACATTATGAGGTAGGAATTATGACCAGAGAAGCTAATTCTACTTTGAGAGTGAAGGTTCGTTCTCCAAGCTTCTGAGTTAGTTTCCAAACATTTTGTTACCAGGCTGGGTAACAGCTTCAGTGGAGATTAGAGGATGGCAGTCCTACTGTTTTTAAGGGCTTCAGGTGTGGGTGTGTCAAGTGAGGGTCTTGTGATGGGTCAGGTGTGAGTCATCAGGGAGAGGCTTGTGATGGGACTTATGATGGGGAGGTTACATCAGATCAGGGTCATTGGGAGGGGAACTGCTGGTGGTGGGGAATTGTGTGGGTTGGTTGGTTGATGGTTGGTGCTGTGTCTGTTTGGTTATGTGGTTGATTTGAATTCTCCTCCTCCTGTGTCTCTTTCCTTACCTGTTTGCCTTTATCAACCTTCTTCCCAGTCATCTTATTTATGGCCCCTCTAAAACTACCTGCTGTTTCGCCAGTCACTATCAAGTATCTTCCTTAGATATCCTGAGGAGGAATGGTTGTTGGCTTTTGGTGACCTTTCTCATAATCGGATATGGACTCAGTCTCAAGATATAAAATTCACATGTATGTGATTCCATCTCTCAAAAGTTACTAGTACAGGAGAGAGATGGACAATGGCTGGAAATGGACCATCACCTTTGCCATTGCTTTTCAACAAGATTCAGTGTGTGGCTGCTTTTTCCCCCACAAATACTGCAAGTTTATTTAGGAACCTTATCTTCAGAAAACCTACCTTCAGAAAGAAAAAAATGAGAATTCTTCCACACCGTTTTCCTTTGTCATAGCACATCTGCACATCTGCATCTCTGTATTTTATATTATAGCCACCACAAAACAGAGAGTTGTGTGAATGCTGAACATTCAAAAGCAGTGAGAATCAGAATTTAATCCAAAATTGTAGGATATGACCAGGCTGAGTTCAAGGGAGGGGTCAAGCACATCATCAGTCTCGAGTCCCTTTGTACCCACAAGAGAGCTATGTCCAGCCCACTTTGAATTCTGTTGACTTTTATCTACCACCAATTTGCTTCGACCATTAGTAGTTCAGATTCTTGTAGAAAGTGTTAGCATGCAATAAACCTCTATTCATTCGAACTGCCTCGACTCCTGATTTCCTGCACTTGGCAAAAACTCTGCTGTGATATTGCATTGATATGTAAGGATTGATCAAGTTCCAAAGATATAAGATGTCTAGAAAGAGTTGTTAGTCCTTCCCTATGATTCTTCTATAGCATTGTCTCCCAACTCTGACAATTCCATATGTATTGACTTCAGATCTCAGAATTGCACAGCCCTCATGCCCTCTACTGAGAATTCTCGAGTTGAAGGTTCTCACACCTGGCTGTTGCCATGACTGCACATGTATCTCTTGCTTTTTGTATGACCACATTTAAAGACAATCAGGAATTACAGTGTTGCTCAATCAGAACATCATGTTACAAAATAATTGAATTGGCAATATGGTTTGTTTAGAAATGTTCTTAGGTTTTTGTAACTTAACTAAATCATATGGTTCTTTAATCTCAAAGGTGTTTTTCTTTTAAGGCAACTGCGCTGGTTTTTTTCCCCTTGAGGAAGAAGAACAAAATATTTCACTTCTCATTCAAGAAACTTCATCAGTGGGTTGGTGGGGGGTGAGGGTGGGAGGGATGGAAGGATAGGTACCTATCCTTTCATCCCACCTCATTCCCAACTGATGAAGTTTCTTTGATGGGAAATGAAATGCTTTGTTCTTCTTCAAGGGAAAAAATAAACAGTCCAGTTGCCTTTTGGAAAAAAAACACCTATGAGACAACTATGACTTGGAAGACTGAGAATCTCCACAGACATGATTGTTTAGTGTTTCAGTATTTATAAAAAAAATACAGGAATAATAAAGGTAAAACAAACCAAACATGTAGCAATGACTGAATTGATAGTTAGTTGTAGGTCCTGCAAAATTATGTGCTGAAATGAATTTTTATTTATCTTCAGGGTATTGAGTGCTGAAGTCAGTTCTTGTGAAATTTTAGACACCATGGAGAAGAATCGAGATGAAGATGACTCAGAGGCTTTTGTAGGAGTGATGATTATGGGTATCCATGGGGGGTAGGAGAATAGCAGAATTTAAGATGGCACTTGGCAACTGCACAATCAAAGCTGCTATTCTCACATTTTTATGCCTCCATAGGCCCCTCTCCAGTAATAAGCTGTTGATTAGCTATTAAGTATTCAAAGTGCAAAAACTTAAGTAGCCATAATGTTAATATAACTTTGTCCAAATTACACTTCCAAAACCAAACTGAGATCTGAAATGCAATTCTAGATTGATATTCACCAATTTGCAGGCTAGTTCTTTCTCTAAATAATGTGCACAGAAGTATGTTTTCTTAAAGTTCATACCGAAAAAAATGGGTAATAATTTGAATGAACCTAGCATAGAAAATGCATTCCCTTGGAGAAAATGATTTGGAAAAAAATTGTATTAGAAAAGCAAGCACAAACATATTAGGATAAAACTGCCCAGAAATGAGCACAGCTTTTCTTGCAAACTTTTTTTTAAAGCTACAGTAAGTGATAGAAAAATGTCTGATATTTTAAGAAAATTAAATGAGCAAATGAGTAACATCAACATCACCCAGTTTATTCTTAAACACGAGTTCTTTAGCAGCTTGAGGAACAGCTTGGCCAGTGACTGGTAATGTGGCTTATAGAACTGATATAAAATATTGAGTTAATATGAAAATCAACACAGAATTTCTGCAAGAATCTGAGGCTTTGTGCCAAAAAAAGTATGGTTAGCTGTGACCTGTTGCTGGAAATAACTATTGTATTCTGATGCCTCAACCCAGATTATAGTAGCACTATACACCCAATACTCCATCCCTCCCTTCCTATCTGTCAATTTGTGTTCAATACATTTTTTAAAAAAGACAATAATTTTAGTTTGGGATCATTCATTTTAACTGCTACAATGACCTAGTCCTAGATAATTGTGGGGGCATACAGATTCTCAAAAACATGTTTTTCTTCCTTGCAGCAAGTTGTGATGGAGCTTTTTTTAGTCTCATTGCCCAGCAGAAAAAATAATTAATCCACCCACACATTGTGATGAGGTCATGAGTTACCATTTTAAGATCCTTATTATACTCCTTATAATGTTGTTTGCCCTTATAGGGTGAAGAATATAGTTTAAGACTATGAGGGGCAGATCAGTAATAGTGTTTTGGGGTAGAAAATGTACAATAAAATCACTTATCCAGTTCAGCCTCCTGTTCTACTAGTTATCACTTTGATATGTGTAGGAAAATGGAAAGAGAGCACAACTCCAATTCTGTTCCCTAGCATGCTGCATCTGAAAGGATTAATAATATGTAAGAATATATAGGTGCAGTTCACAAGCCAATACAAATATAGTTTTTTTTTTTGTAAATTAATGAGTTGTATGAACTTACTGTTGTAGTTTATAAACTGTGGTTTAGTATGTTACATGCACTCAGCCATTTATGCTTCTTCAATAAATCATGGTTTAACCTAATTTTTGAAGCTAACCATTGCCAGCATATCATACAGTATCAGGTGGCAGAACAAGTTCTCCTTTGATTAGTGATGAAGCAAATTTCTTCAGATGGCAACAGTGAAAGGGTGTGGGAGTTGTAGTTCAGCAATATTTGCAAGCAGAATACTCTCACCTGTTTCAACTCCCCCTCTCACTTATTCACAGTTTTTCAGAAATTAATTAATCTGAAAATGAGTAGAGGTGACATTTATTCAAATGAGTTTCAACAAATATAAAATGGGGTAAAATATACATGTGCATGCTTTGTTTTTGTTTAATGATAAATGAAATACATAGTGCTCATAGAAATGATATGATATAGTGCAAGGCTGACCCTGGGCATTTTGGTGCTTTGGAAAAGTCAAATTATGGTTAGGAATTTCAAAAAGGCACCCTCTTGTTATTTCTTCAAGTTTTCCAGCTTTACAATTACAATTTTCAGCCCTGGACAAGTATTTTTTTTCCTTTTCTCATACATTTTCATCCTATTTCCACTGCAGAAATATATTTAACCCTCAAGTGGTTGTGTTGGTGCACAAAGTACATTGTTATTGCTTTTCATTTTTTTTAATTGTGTTTTTCCAAAGTCTTTTCCACTTTGATGCCCCCTAACATTTGGCATCTCAAAACTTGCATTTACTTAGCCTTAACCTAGACTTTATGGATTACTGCCTTGTCGTGGCGAAGGGGCTTGTGTAACTCAATGAAGCTATAAGCTATGCCGTGCAGGGCCACCCAAGACGGACAGGTCATAGCAGAGAGTTCTGACAAAATGTGATCCACTGGAGAAGGAAATGGCAAACCACTCCAGTATCTTTGCCATGAAAACCCCATGGACAGTACAAAAGGCAAAAAGATATGACGCTGGAAGATGAGCCCCTCAGGTCGGAAGGTGTCCAATATGCTACTGGGGAAGAGCAGAAGGCTAGTACTAGTAGCACCAGAAAGAATGAAGCGACTGGGCCAAAGCCAAAAGGACGCTCAGCTGTGGATATATCTGGTGGTGAAAGGAAAGTCCGATGCTGTAAAGATTTTTTCTCCATAGGAACCTGGAATGTAAGATCCATGAATCAAGGCAAGCTAGACGTAGTCAAAAAAGAGATGACAAGACTGAACATTGACATCTTAGGAATCAGTGAACTAAAATGGACAGGAATGGGTGAATTTAACTCAGATGACCATCAGGTATACTACTGTGGGCAAGAATCCCTCAGAAGAAATGGAGTAGCCTTCATAGTCAATAAAAGAATAGGAAAAGCAATACTGGGATACAATCCCCAAAATGACAGAATGATCTCAATTCGAATCCAAGGCAAACCATTCAATATCACAATAGTCCAAATCTATGCCCCAACCACTGGTGCTGAAGAGGATGAAATTGACCAGTTCTATGAAGCCCTACAGCACCTTATAGAATTAACACCAAAAAATGATGTCCTTATCATCATGGGGGATCGGAATGCTAAGGTAGGAAGCTAAAAGTTAACTGGAATAACAGGCAAGTTTGGCCTTGGAGTACAAAATGAAGCAGGGCACAGGCTGATAGAATTTTGTCAAGAGAATATGATGGTCATAACAAACACTCTTTTCCAACAACCCAAGAGACAGCTCTACACATGGACATCACCAGATGGTCAACATAGAAATCAGATTGACTATGTGCTCTGCAGCCAAAGATGGAGAAGCTCTATACAGTCAGTAAAAACAAGACCAGGAGCTGACTGTGGCTCAGATCATGAGCTTCTTGTTGCAAAATTTAGGCTTAAATTGAAAAAAGTAGGGAAAAGCACTAGGCCACTCAGGTATGAACTAAATCATATTCCTGATGAATATACAGTAGAGGTGACAAATAGATTTAAGGAATAGATCTGATAGACAGAGTGCCTGAAGAACTATGGATGGAAGTTCGCAACATTGTACAAGAGGTAGCAACTAAAACCATCCCAAAGAAAAAGAAATGCAAGAAAACAAAATGGCTGTCTGAGGAAGCTTTGCAAATAGCTGAGGAAAGAAGGGAAGCGAAAGGCAAAGGAGAAAGAGAAAGATACACCCAATTGAATGCAGAATTCCAGAAAATAGCTAGAAGAGATAAGAATGCCTTCTTAAATGAACAGTGCAAAGAAATAGAAGAAAACAACAGAATAGGGAGGACCAGAGATCTCTTCAAGAAAATTGGAGATATGAAGGGAACATTTCATGCAAAGATGGGCATGATAAAGGACCAAAATGGCAGGGACCTAACAGAGGCAGAAGAGATTAAGAAGAGATGGCAAAACTACACAGAAGAACTATACAAGAATGAGCTTAACGTCCCAGATAACCACAATGAGATGGTCACTGACCTCGAACCAGACATCCTGGAATGTGAAGTGAAATGGGCCTTAGAAAATCTGAGCAACAACAAGGCTAGTGGAGGTGAGAGTATTCCAGCTGAGCTATTCAAAATCTTAAAAGACGATGCAGTAAAAGTGCTACACTCAATTTGCCAGCAAATTTGGAAAACTCAACAGTGGCCACAGGATTGGAAAAGGTCAGTTTACATTCCAATTCCAAAGAAAGGCAATGCCAAAGAATGTTCAAACTATCGCACCATTGCACTCATTTCACATGCTAGTAAAGTTATGCTTAAAATCCTACAAGCTAGACTCCAGCAGTATGTGGATCGAGAACTACCAGAAGTACAGGCAGGATTTCGAAGAGGCAGAGGAACTAGAGATCAAATTGCCAACATACGCTGGATCATGGAGAAAGCTAGGGAGTTCCAGAAAAACATCTACTTCTGCTTCATTGACTATGCAAAAGCCTTTGATTGTGTGGATCACAACAAATTGTGGCAAGTTCTTAAAGAGATGGGAGTACCAGACCATCTCATTTGTCTCTTGAGAAACCTATATGCGGGTCAAGAAGCAACAGTGAGAACTGGACACGGAACCACTGATTGGTTCAAAATTGGAAAAGGAGTCCGGCAAGGCTGTATACTGTCGCCCTGCCTATTTAACTTATATGCAGAGCACATCATGAGAAAGGCAGGGCTAGATGAATCAAAAGTTGGAATTAAGATTGCCGGGAGAAATATCAACAACCTAAGATATGCAGATGATACCACTCTAATGGCAGAAAGTGAAGAGGAACTAAAGAGCCTCTTGATGCGGGTGAAGAAGGAGAGTGCAAAAGTTGGCTTGAAACTCAACATTAAGAAAACCAAAATCATGGCATCCGGCCCTCTCAATTCCTGGCAAATAGATGGGGAAGAAATGGAGGTAGTGACAGATTTTATTTTTCTGGGCTCAAAGATCACCTCAGGTGGGGACTGCAGCCAAGAAATTAAAAGACGCTTGCTCCTGGGGAGGAAAGCTATGGCAAATCTAGACAGCATACTAAAAAGCAGAGACATCACCCTGCCAACAAAAGTGCGTATAGTCCAGGCCATGGTTTTCCCAGTTGCAATGTATGGCTGTGAAAGTTGGACCATAAGAAAGGCTGAGCGCCAAAGAATTGAGGCCTTTGAACTATGGTGCTGGAGAAGACTCCTGCGAGTCCCTTGGACTGCAAGGCGTTCAAACCGGTCAGTCCTAGAAGAGATCAACCCCGACTGCTCTTTAGAAGGCCAGATCCTGAAGTTGAAACTCAAATACTTTGGCCACCTAATGAGAAGGAAGGACTCACTGGAGAAGGGCCTAATGCTGGGAAAGATTGAGGGCAATAGAAGAAGGGGACTACAGAGAATGAGATGGCTGGATGGAGTCATTGAAGCAGTAGGTGTGAACGTAAATGGACTCCAGAAGATGGTAGAGGACAGGAAGACCTGGAGGAACATTGTCCATGGGGTCGCGATGGGTTGGACACGACTTCGCAATTAACAACAACAACAGACTTACTATTGAGATTAGAAACTTTGGGTCAAGTCCCACCTTCAGCCATGGAAGCCCCTATGTGACCTTGGGACCTTGGGACAGTCACTGTTTCTCTGTCCAACCTATCTAATAGGACTGCTATGTTGGAACAAAATAGAGACTGCAAAGGACCCTATCTCTAACCGCTGGAGGAATGGTGGATGGCTATAACAAATAAAGGAATCAATGCACATTACTCCACAACAGGGTTCTTCAAAGCATGCCTGGCTGAGGAATTCTAGGAGTTGAAGTCCACAAGTCATAAAAGGGCCAGGTTTGAAGAACCTTGCTCTACAAGAACATAGCCATAGCACAAGGAAATTATCTTATTACTAGAACTACCCAATATCCATAATTGATACCTCTGTTTTGGAAACTCTTGTACTTTCTTCTGAAATTCTGAAGTTCTTACACTTTCAGGGAGGTGCAATGTAACATCTGGGAATGATTTCCCTAGTACAAGGCATGCCTGTTGAGATAATATAATTATTTTGACAAAGGAAGTTAAGGAAATATACAGTCAGAGACAATGATGTTTGAATAGGTTTTTTTTTTTTTTGCGAATTCTGTCTTTGTTCAGAGGCTTATGAAGAATAGCCTGAGAAACTGACAACATAACTATAGATCATGTTAAACTGACAAAGGAGGAAGACAAAAAATAATCCTGGAATTGGATTAGCTTGTCATTCATCTTTGACAAACTCTTTTGGAATTTCATGGAAACTTTGACAACCATAGAAATCAAACCCATTACTATTTGAATATCTGGGGATTATGATGCTGAGGCCTCAAGCTTTAGCACATCTCACTGCTTGATAGATAGATAGATCTGATGACATATATTTCCAAGAATTTGGCCAAAATATTTGTTTTCCTAGTCCTAATATTCTCAGTGTCAGCAGTGTTCTGAATTCAGCCAACACGCTCAGTTAGAGGCAATTAACATCTATCAACTCAGGAGCCAATCAAATTTTGTGGAGAATGTCAAGAGTTTCATTTCAAACATAGGCAGAACTATGCTTTGTTTTTCTAATTGTATTGTCTCATATTTTCATTCTATCATATTTTTATTTTGGTATTTTATTTTATTTTTTTAATATATTTATATACAGTGTATATAAATATATTAAGGTATTCATTGTTACTTGGTTCTGGGAGGCGCGATGAGTACCAAACAAATTTTTCCCATAAGGAATAATGTAGTGAATCACAAGCCGACACTGACAGGTCTAGCTTGTGCATTGAGTATCAAGCAAACACTTAGTATCAAGACAAAATTCAATGAGTACCAAATTCGATGAGTTTCAAAGCAGTTGAGTGCCAAAGTCTGTCTGTAGCAGCATTCCTTCTTACCTCATGTGTGTATGAGGTGTGTGTGTGTGTGTGTGTGTGTGTGTGTGTGTGAGAGAGAGAGAGAGAGAGAGAGAGAGAGAGAGAGAGAAGCAAATCCCAAATCATAACATACAAACTATATAGGCTGAATGTATGCAACATACTAAGCCAAAATCAAACAGTTTGGATTAGAGCAATATATGAATCAGTCTGGCATGAGGCCAGGTAAAGCTATTTAGTGGGGTATTAAAATGATACAATCCAGTGCCTGTCTATTAAAAAAAATAAGTGAAATAAGTGAACCTTTCTGTGAAGTAAGTGGATTGTGGATTACATTGTAAATCTTTCACTTTTAAGTCTAACATATATTTGGATGATTTTTAGCATGTTGGACTAAGAAGCCCTGGAAATTAATCAACTTGGCCTCTTCATTTATGTACACAGTGACCTTGGCAATAAAAATGCTACTCACACATTATAACAGCAAGAGGAGAAACTCAATTTCGTTTAAAAGGTTGCAAGCTTTCAGGCAGAATGATTTTGAGTCCTTCCAGATTTACTCATTGTATGCAATCACCGATATCCATCTTGTAAAAAATTGTCAAGAAGCACATGTCCAATAAATACGGGGTGCCATTACATTAAATTACCCACAATGTATTGCTCAGACAGAGAATTGAGTGCTAACACTTGCCTTCTTGGACTAAACAGTATTCATTGAGCAAGGCAGTGGACCCAGATGTAGGCAAATGACTTTATCCAAATTGCTTGGAAAAGTTGACCAGAAACATAAGAAAGATAGATTAGATAGTACTCTTAAATCCCTCTCAGATGAACCCCAAAGGACCAGAGAGAGAAAGGGTCCAAGAGATGATCTATGATTTTCCAACAGCTAGGATTATAGTTCCCAGAATTCCTGCCCAGAATTGCTGAGTGAGAGCAGAATGATATTACAATTTACAGCTAGTCTTCAATTTATGATCACAATTAAGTCCAAAATGTCTGTTGCTAAGTGAAACAATTGTTAAGTGAGTTGTGCCCCATGTTACAATCTTTCTTGCCACAATTGTTAAGTGAATCACTGCAGTTGTTAAGTTAGTAACACAGTCATTAAGTGAATCTGGCTTTCCCATTGACTTTGCTTGTCAGAAGATCGCAAATATGATCACATGACTAGGGACACCACAATTATAATAAATACGAGTCAGTTGCCAAGCATCCGAATTTTGATAATGTGACCATGGGGATGCTGCAATAATCATAAATGTGAAAACCAATAAATCACTTTTTTCAGTGCCGTTGTAACTTCAAACAGTCACTAAAGGCATAGTTGTAAGTTGAGGACTACCTATATAATACTCGATAGCTTCGTAGTGGCTGCTAATAATATGGGTTACCGATCACACAAACTGTTTTGGTACATGGATTAGAGCAATAATCAAGAAGGATAAGCTTGGCTTACCCTTGAATAAGCTGGCTGAATGGCTGGATATTTCCTAAAACTCTTTAGAAGATTATTTCACCTTCCAAAGATTCATGCTCATAGAGGTGAGGAATGCTGCAAACTCAACGTCCATTGACGATTCATAGCAAACTAGACATCCATAAAGGAGCAGAGATAGCATTATGGTGAAGATCGGCTGCTAAATGGTGAATTCTGGTGGTGAAATCTCTCTGAAAAAAGGACAGATTATGAGATCGCCCACTTGTACCCTAGACTGGGGTCCCCAAACCCCAGTCCGTGAACCAGCACTGGGCCACGGCATGCCAGAAACCGGACTGTGCGAACATGTGGAGCCCCAACTGCGAGTTGCAGGCAACATGTGAAACCATGGTCCATGGAACTGGTCCCTGCTGCCCAAAAGGTTGGGGGCCGTTGCCCTAGACAGCTGCTCCTTGTGAATGCAGGTAATCCTCGACTTATCACCATTCATTTAACAGCCATTTGAAGTTGCAACAGCACTGGAAAAAAGTGATATAAGACCTGTTCCTCGCACTTACAAATGTCGTGGCATCTGCATGGTCACATGATCATAATTCAGGCCCTTGGCAACTGGGGGTCATTTGCAACCTTCCCATCTGGTTTCTGAAAAACAAAGTCAACGGGGCAAGTCGGATTTGCTGAATAAACCGTAGGATTCACAAAACAATTGCAGTGATCCACTTAACAACCCTGGCAAAAAAGATCCTAAAATTGAACATGATTCACTTAACAACCCTCCTTGCTTAGCAATGGGAATTCTAGTCCCAATTGCCATCGTAGGTTGAGGGCTGCCTGGAATGTGATGGAGCACAAAAAGAAAAATGGAGTCCTATCTCCATAAATGATGTTAGATGGTAAGAATGTTTTTTGTTTAATTTGGAGCCATCCTCAAGGGATTTTCTATTTCACTAGATGAGTGTATCTAGTGATGAGTGTATCTGTTTATAGTGCTACAGTTGCCAAAACAAACAATAGTTGCATAAATAGCAAACATAGGGTTTTAATTGTTTGGAATAAGAGGTAAATGCTGAAGATAACTGTTTCAGCTCCTCCCCTTGGGATGCTGCTATAGGGCAAAAGAATTAGACACAAGGACAGTTTTTCTCCATGCCATCAATCTGCTAAACACCTATTTCCCACATTACTGTCTTATACCTAAGGATATTTATCCATGTAGTAGGGCTGTGTTACTATTATACTTCACATTTTTCCTATTACCTTCTCCTATTGGTATCTTATAGTTTGTTGTTTGTGTGTACACTGAGAACTTATGCACCAGAGACAAATTCCTTGTGTGTCCAATCACACTTGGCCAATAAAGAGTATTCAATTCTATAAGTCTCCTGAGTATATACTAGATGTTTTCAAGGTGGAGATCAAAATTAGGGGGAGAGAGAAAAAGGAGGTGAAACATACAAATAGTAAGCTGGTTAATCATTCTGGCTATTTCTGTAGCTAGATGCAGACTAGAACTGGTGAAAGTCAACTCGATAACTTAGCCACGATGATATATGTGCTAAGAATGGAAACCAAGTGCAACTTAATTGTCTAAAGCCAATCAATATTAAGTCAACTCTGACAACTCTATACATCCAGAATAGTAAGATCTGGCTGTTTCTAACTTTAAATAAAGATAATTATATTGATATAATGTGCGACAGTAATATTAACAGTGATGATGATCACACAGCTTTGTATAACTGGAAAATATGAATCATAGTCAAATACAAAACTGGACCCTTAAAATGAGTGCAAACTAAATTTGTCAGAATTCCCAGTTGGCCATGCTAGCTAAAAGCAGTAGGAGTAATAGATTGAAACTGGAAGATTTCAGGGTTGGAGAACATTGCATTGTTCTCCATATAGGAAGCTAATTACTTTTTAAAATGGTAATAACTGCAGTCAAGTCTAAAGAAGTAAAGCGTACTGTAGTTGCAATAGAACAGGGTCTTCAAACTTGGCTCTTTTATGACTTGTGGATTTCAACTCCCAAAGTCCACAAGTCATAAAAGGGCCAAGTTTGAAGACCCCTGCAATAAAATAAGTATTTTTTCTAAATGCCCCATTTGATGGCCCTTACATGGTTATTAACCAAATAAAGAATGTTACTGTAATGGTGATGGAGAAGGTCCATCATGTAACAATATACTTATTTTGATTGAACATTATACTAGCTTTGATTTCAACCCAGATTTCCAAGGTTCAAATCTTGTCGATCCCAGAAATGACAGTGACAGCTGTCATTGACAGTTAGGAAAGAATCGTGTTTGGGGAATCACTTTACTAGGCGACATGAATATATAAAAGTCTGCCAATCATCCCTGTTCTGTCTCGGGGCTGAATGTTCAGTTCCATCTTTCTATAAGATCTTTCCCAAATGATCTCTGCTTCCACAACTACTCTGAGAGGGAAAGGATTATGCTGACATGAAGCAACACACTCAGCCTCTATTAAATGAGTATCCTTCTGAGGCCACTGCTGTATTACCTCATTTGGCTTTGATGGCCACATGGAAATGAAAGATATCTCATCTAATCTCTGACAGATCAAATCTCCTAATATTGGGAAGGGCACAGGAGACAGACTGAAATACAAGAGGGGCAGCAGGATGAGAATGGAAAGAGCACATCTCTTAAAGTTTTAACATCACAGCTTGCTTAAACATCAATATACTATATATGTGTGTGTGTGTGTGTGTGTGTGTATGTGTGTATTCAATGATGCAATCTTCGATCTCCGGGAAGAATATACTCCAGTTATTTATTGTTAAAACAACATTTAAAAACAATAAAAACAGTTATATACAAGGTTATGCCCGGGATTCGTATTTTTATAACCATTAAGGATATATATATGATGCAATAATGATGTTATTAATAATATATATTATTGCATTATAACGCAATATAATATAATATAATATATATGTTTTCTGAGGTTTTCGCGGGTGTTTGTATGTAGGTCTTTGGTTGTTCGGGTTTTCTCCCGCGTAAAATTGGAAGTGTCTTGGCGACGTTTCGACGAAGTCCCATTCGTCATCTTCAGGCTGGTGTTTTCAGCTTCGTGCTTCGAGCAGCAATGTGTGGTCTTAGCTGTTTCTTCCTTTTAACTGCCAGTGGGGGTATGAACTGATTGGGTGGGAGCTTGGCTGTGTTCTGATTGGGTGGAGGTGTGTTCTGATTGGTTAGGGGCTTGGCTGTGCTCTGATTGGCTGGGGGGTTGGCTGTGCTCTGATTGGCTGGGGGAGTGTTCTGTTTGGTTGTGCTCAGGTTAGTCTGAGTTGCAGAGGGGTTTAAGATTTTGGGCTGCCTTGCTATTTTTTGGCTTCGCGTTCGTGGTCGTGCCTCCTCTTCATGGAGGGTGTCAGTTTGCTTCATGTATGGATTGGAGGGGTTTAAAGTGGCTAATGATGCAGCTGTGGTCTGGCTTCTGGTTTGTGGTCGTGCCTCATCATCGGTGTGGCTTTGGGTTTGTTTTTTGCGTGGATGTGTGGTGGTGACATCCTGTGTGGTTTTTGTGAGTGTGGGTCTGGTATCATTTTTTGTGTTAGGGAGTCGTTTGTCAATAAGGGCGGGTTTCCAAATGGCTGGTAGGCGGGAGGTATCATCTCGCTTGTTCATGCTGTGTGGGCGTTTTTCTATCTCGATGGCTTCTCTGATTATTCTGTTATTAAAATGTTCACTTTTGGCAATGGTTCTGGTATTTTTAAAGTCAATTTCATGTCCTGTGGCTTTAAGGTGTTGGACCAGGGAAGATGTTGGTTCCTCTTTTTTGACTGAGTTCTTATGTTCTTCAATGCGTGCACTTATTCTTCTGTTGGTTTGTCCGATGTATGTGGTGGGACAAGTGGTGCATGGGATTTCGTATACTCCTTGATTTTCTAATTCAATTTTATCTTTGGGGTTTCTAAGGATGGTGGATATTTTTCTGTTTGTGCAGAATGCTGTTTTGATGTTGTGTTTATGGAGGATCTTACTGATTCTGTCTGTGGTGCCTTTTATGTATGGGAGGAGGGCTTTGCCGTTTTCTTGTTCTTTGTCTTGGATTTTAGTGGGGGTTTCTTTTTGGATTAGGTTTGTAATCTTATTTCTATGGAATCCATTGGATGTTAGTACCTTGGTGAGAGTGTGTAGTTCGGTTTTTAGGTGTTGTTCATCAGCTAAGCGTTTTGTTCTGGAGATGAGTGTCTTGGCTACAGAGTTGATCTCTGCTGGGTGGTGGTGTGAGAGAAGCGTGCAGATAGTGGTTTGTGTGTGTTTTCTTCTGGTAGATGGTGTGTCCTAGGGAGCCATTGGATTTCTTGTAGACTAAGACATCCAGGAAGGGAAGTTGGTTGTTAGCTTCTGTTTCCATGGTGAACTGTATTTTGGGGTGTAGGCTGTTGAGGTGTGTGAGGAAGTTGTCCAGTTTTTCTTTCCCATGTGGCCAGATTATGAAGGTGTCGTCTACGTATCTGAGCCAGAGTTTGGGTTTGTGATCCGATTTTTCTAGAGCTTGGGTTTCAAAGTGTTCCATGTAGAGGTTGGCAATGACAGGTGAGAGGGGTGATCCCATGGGTGCTCCTTCTGTTTGTTTGTATTTTTGTCCATTATAGATGAAGTATGTGTTGGATAGGCAGTGGTTGGTCAGATCTAAGATGTGTTTGGGGGGGTTATATTTGTTTTGAATAGCTGTCAAGGCTTCTTTGATAGGCACTTGGGTGAAGAGGGATATGACATCGAAGCTCACTAGTAGGTCGCTGGGCTGTAAGTTTTGTTTCTTTATGATCTCTATAAACTGGAATGAGTTTTTTACGTGTGAGGTGATGGATTCTGCATAGGGCTGTAGTTGTTTGGCGAGAAATTTGGCTAGGTTTTGTAGAGGTGAGCCTATGGAGCTGACTATAGGTCTGAGTGGGGTTCCTTCTTTGTGTATCTTGGGGAGACCATAGAGTTTGGGGCATCTGGATGATTTCTCTCTGGGAATGATTCTTTGCTGGATCTCTTCGCTAATGGGGGAGGCTTTTATTTTGGATCTGGTGGTTTTTTCCAGGTAGGTGGTGGGATCTGTATTTAGGGGTTTGTATGTGGAGTCTTGGAGTAGGTTGGTTAATTTGGTTTGGTAGTCAGATGTGTTCATAACCACCGTGGCGTTGCCCTTGTCTGCTGGTAGGATTATTATGCTGGTGTCTTCTTTCAGGTTACGTAGTGCTGTCTGTTCCTCTTTGGGTAAGTTGCTTTTGGGTGGCTTGCTGGTGCAGAGGATGTTGGTGATTTCTAGTCTGATTTTGTTAGCGTCGTCGGGGTTGATTTTGGTCAGGCTGGTTTCAATTCCACATATAATGGTTTCAGTGGGGATGTGTTTGGGAGCGACTGCAAAGTTGAATCCTTTGGAAAGGACATTGGTTTCGGCTTTGATGAGGATCCTCACCATATTGCATTCACAGTTAATATTTGAGCAATAAATACTTGGGGTTAGCCTGTGTGGCACCTCCCTTTTCTTCAACAAAAGTGAGTCAACAGCATGCTTCTTTAAAAATGCAATCATGCTAACAGCTATATTGGGTTTTATTTTATTTTTATTACCATTAGTCAACATCACTAGGCTCCTGCTGAGCCCTGGGCCCATTGTAGTTGCTAATGCCTGGATGTGTCTTCAGCATGTTAGCATGCAAAAGCTTTTGTGAACAACAGCATGTGAATTTTGTTATGCATTTCCCCTCTCTAGGGCAGTTCAGTTCAGATATCAGTTCTGTTCACATATGCAAGAGCATCACTCCATTTCCCATAAGTTCCTTATCCTTCTTACATTACAAGATCATCTTTGCTTATCTTTTTTTTAAAAAAAAATATGTGAACTATCTCATCTAAACCACTTTAATGTATTAGGAAGGTATATGTAAATTCTGTCTGGGGTATTTGATCAATGAAGGCTGAGTCACATACTGAAATCACGACCATGTTGTGGTGATAAAGTAATAAGCAAGGATGTTGTCCAAACATCCAGAACCAATCATTGCAATATGAAATGTGGGATTCAGATGCTAGGAGGGAGAAGATGAAATATTTATCCCCTAAAGCCAACTTTCACCTTTTCATGCCTGTTCATTGATGCTGGCATTCCCTTTTGGCATCTGTTCTAGCATTATTTTGTAAACCATATTCTTATAAATCATATTCTTATCTTGAGATGAGCCAACTGAATAACACATTGAGAGACATAGCGCCATGGAAATAATCAACACAGTTCAGAGTAAGGCCCACTTCTGACTTAAATAGATGAATATTAATGTGTGTGTTTAGCAGAAGGAGCTGCTTTGTAAAATTGAAGCCAAAACCATTTTTTCCATTGTTTGCCATTATCCCCCCCCTCAATTCATTGAAAGTCAGATGTTTTTAGAAGATGAGAAAGCTTTAATAGAAACTGTGCTCTCTTAACCTCTCAGATTTTTCACAGTTACAATTTAAAGGTATATCCTTCTGTCTTCAATTTTAAACATAAATATATTCCTGGAATACACATTCAATTAGCTTTCTGAGGAAGTACCTTGGCAGATTTTTTTTTTGCTAAGTACTCTATGCCTTTTTTAAAAAAAATTCTACACTTGGAGGATATTGCAAATTAAAATTTACTATTTATGGATGACAGTAATGAGATTTAAACTGAAGTTTTACACTGAAAGTTTACTTAGTTGGCTAAAAATTTAGAAAGAAAATCTTATATATAGCCATCCAACAACATATTCCCTCATTTTGGGTAGCTCATGACAATTTCTAACCAAAAGTAATAGACGGCAATATGAGTGGGAAGAACAGAGTTACATAGTACCACCGTTATTAAAGTAGATCTTAACTCCCACTGCTGTATAGTATAATAGCACTTAAAAGTTAGTTCTAGTGAAAAGGATTCTTAAAGTTTATTTTCAGTTTCACTTCAGACAAAATGTCAGTGCTATTTCTTTTCTTATCTATCTTATACCTAATATCTTTGATTGGTAAAGTTTCAGACTTCATCTCTGGCTTTTTCCAAACCAACCTGGGGAGAGTTCACACATGCGTGCATTTTTAGAATGTGAACTAATACTTTAACTCAGAATTCCCCAATCTTTCCGGCTTTGAGGTCCGGCAGGGTGGGAAGGGGATGGTACCACCACTCGCACAAATGGAGCATGCATGCACGTGCTCACCCGCTGTTCATACGTGGGGATGAGCACATGAGCAGGCTTGCCTACCACTTCTGCTGCCTAGATCCAAATGACTCAAGCCCAGTAGTGGACCAGCTTGGGGGTTGGGACCCCTGCTTTAACTAACACATATGTAAGTTTTGTTGGTGGTACTTGCTCAATGAAGACTGATTCATATAGTCAAACCATAACTATTCTATGATTGGAAAGCAATAAGCATTACAGATATGTATTTTTGAATAAGGGATGTGCCAACCATTGCAGAGCTGACCATTGCAATATGAAATTTGGAGAATTGTTGGCAGTCACTGGTTAGGAGAAAGAAAGTGGTGTCCTGCAGATATTCTGGACAATGACTTCAATCAGTTCAGTTCCCTTTAGTTGCTGATTTTAGAAATGGGCCCTGTAATCGAAAAAAGAAACTTACCCTATCCGCAAAGTTGATTATACTAAAATTGATATACAAAATGAATTAACTTGTCCTCTAGCATCATCTGATATTTTTGACTTAAGTTTTATTTGACATTAAATCGGAGATATTTTTAATTCTTTCAGTTAGCAATTAAGCCAGGGGTGCACAATTTTGCTTCAGTCCAAAGGCCAGACTTGAAGAGCATCTCAGAGGCAAGGTTCAACAAGTGGGTGAGGCTAAGATGAAGAATTAGAACCATGATTCAAGATATAATTTAATGGAATCGATAACATTGGATTCAATCTATAAATATAGTTAATATGTTTTAAAGGGACAAGATGGCCTAGAGGTAAGGATGCTGGGCTTGTCAACCAGAAGGTTTGCAGTCAGAGACCGGAGGACCACGTGACAAGGTGAGTTCCCATTCTTGGCCCAGCT
Organism: Crotalus tigris; assembly: GCF_016545835.1. Taxonomy (NCBI): domain Eukaryota; kingdom Metazoa; phylum Chordata; class Lepidosauria; order Squamata; family Viperidae; genus Crotalus; species Crotalus tigris. The sequence goes on along the minus strand of NW_024097388.1, from coordinate 461,475 downwards.
CCTGCCCACCTAACAGTTTAAAAGCATGTAATTGTGAGTAGATAAATAGATACCACTTTGGTGGGAAGGTAACAGCATTCCATGTACCTCGGCATATAGTCCTGCCAGCCACATGACCCCAGAAGTATCTTTGGACAACACTGGCTCCCTCAGCTAAGAAATGGAGATGAGCACCATCCCCTAGAAAAGGACACAACTGGGCAGGGGAAATCTTTACCTATGTTTTTAAAGAATCTTTCAGGCCAAAAATTGCTGGCAGCTATTATTGAACTTTGAAAAGGTCCAATCTGAAATAAACCACTTACCTGTGTGTTCCCCTTTGATTGAGAGTACCCAATCCTACTGCAGAATATATTGGCAAGTAAGACAGACCGCTGTCATTAATATGCTGCTACATTCTTTTGCATATGCTGTTGCCTGAGCTTTTCATTTACACTTGTGCATTTCATTATAGAGGGGGAGGGGGAAATGACAGATGTTTACTGGTATTGCTAATCAAGCGCCTTAGGAAATGCATTTCCATTGTAATATATATGTGCTTAGAGTAATCCAGATTTATGAGGTGCCCATTTCTATGAGCCACTCAGGCTGCATTTTTCTTGCTACAAGCATTTAATTATATGATAAGATTTCTTTATGAAAATAACTATTGGTATATTGCAATTAGCCTGTGCATCTTCATAAGCAGGGTCCCCCCTCTGCTTTGTTAGAAATCCATTGGGGATTACATTTGATTTAAACACACACTTAGGCTATTTGGCCTGTGGTCTCTAATACAGATATGTCACAGATGAAATTAGGATTTGTTTTGCTAAAAGTTCACATTTTATGAAAGCGGAAGGAAAAGGAAAGTAAAAGCAGAGGAAAGTAAAATACAGGAATTACAGTAAATCTAAATTTAGGAATACTTCCTAAAAGACTGAAGCAGTATGTTCATACTTAAACATTATAACAGTGATTCTTAGAGAGGAGAGGCAGGAAAGCCAGAAATGATTTTCTTTCCAATACAGTTGCATTGGAAAAATATGAAATAGTGTCGAGAATTTTTTGCAGCTTTACCTAACTTTTTCATCTCCATCTGCTTCTTTTTTGGTTCTGTCCATTTTTACTGAAATATGTTGAAAAAGATTCTCAATTATCCAGTTAGGGTTGTCTGGAAGTTGAGTCAATGCAACTGGACTTCTTTTCTTGTTGGTTTGAAACATTTCACTACTTATCCAAATCACTTCTTCAGTCAGAACAAACTGGTTAGAAGGACCCCATATATGTCCCCTGGGGGTGGCTTCCTTTCTTACCTAATTTGAATAGGCTTGTTAAGTGAATAGGCTGAAATACATATTCCAACAGATTCTGACTGCAGGTATATTGAACTTATCTAAAATATGCTATATCCTCACCCTGTGTTTGCCTATCTTTCTCCATTCCCAGAGCCAGATGAAAACCAAATCTTTGGGAAGTACCATAGCTTAGTAATAATGCAGATGAAACATTTTAAATTCCTCAACCTCTTTTGTGAGTAGCATCTGTGTATGAGAAAGTTATTAGTCAACTAGTATATCTTAGATCCACCACTGATCAGGATAGATAAGTCCGGGTGAAGTGGGATAATACACTTCCATATTATCATGTGTTCTGTTACAAGGGTTCCCATTCCTAATATCAAGTTAATATTCTTGTGGTGTTCGGAATGCTACACAGTTTCCAAATCCGTAGGATTAAGGTCAGCATTTCAACAAACAAAACTTTCCCTCTTTTTTAAACACCTATCTGTAGTCTAGAAAGCTAAAGATATAATTTCATATAGGTGATATGTTCAATCCTTTGAAAGTCAACAATATATCTAATATCCAACTTTCTCTCTCTTTTTTTGGTGATCATTTAGTTGCTAAGTGACTAGACTGTCAACTCTGCAATGATCTTGGCTGAAGCCATTTTTGCTTCATTTTCGGTTGCCACAGTGCTGGGAGGGGGGATGGGTGGTTTTAATGTTAGATTAAACAATAATTTGTCCCATGGGAACCAAGGTCATTGCTGTCTGAGTTTTGGCGGGCTGAGCCTTCCATTAGAAAGCTCACCAAAGCATTCTATTGGGGATCATAGTTTATTATATCAAGCTGGGGTAAGAAGTTCAATTTTGTAACATTGTAATGCTTTGGAGGGAACTCCAGACTTGGTTTCACTTTTGACTGTGCTGATACTTTGTAGCCAATAAACATGTTCTTTAAGGAAACCTCTTGCCTTGAAGTTCTGCTTTTACTGGTCTCATCTATTGGAACCATGACATAGACATCATGTGATGACCCAGGGCCCTGGAACGAAGGCAAAGCAGTTGGCTGGCAAGAAAAACAGTCCTTTAATCACTGCCAATGTTCCCTAAAAGCTCCCACGTATGCTTGCAAGAGTTCAGCTAAAGCACATACACGCACATTCCTTTCAGCTGCCTCTGGCTAAAGGCAATTTCAATACAGCCAGGGAAGTTTACAATGTCCTCAAGGCAAGACAGATAACAAGAAAACAAAACAGAAACGTAATGAGTCCTTTTAACTCTCAGCTTGCCTGCAGACTGCAAGGAGAGACTCAGAAATGCAGTCTGTGATCGTGAAGCAGGAAACCAACTGGTCCAGAATTCAAAGTGTCCAGATTAAATAAAGACAAGAGCACAATTCACAACTATCTCAAGATACCACGTTTGTTCCCGGCAAATGTCCCACCCCACAGCGTCTCCTTAAATCTTAATCCCCAGGTGTGTCTTGTGGAGTGGGGCGGGACACTCTCCTCTCAAGCAATTGAGCTTGCCTCCATTGTTCTCTCCTCCTTTCTGCTCTCCTTGCTCTAGGATCAACTGGGGGGGCTTGCTCCTCGCCTGAACTCTGCCTTTCCTTTTCCAAACCTGAAGGACCCTGGCTTGCCTCAGCCTGCTCTTCCCTTCAGTCCTCTGAAGCCACAGACATCCCCTCCTGTGCCTCAACAGAGTCCTGCTCTAACTCCGTGTCTTCCTCGGATTCAGGCTCGGCGGGAGTCATAACACATCATCTGAGTTGGCTTTGAAGGTTAAGCAGTCAATCCTGGACTGGACAGATGATCATTTGATCACCTGAGTATCCTAAGTGACAGTCATTGCCTCACAATGGCAGCTGTAGCTGGGCAATCAAAGTCTCACCCCTCTGTAACATATATACATTGTAGCTCTACACAAAGGGGCAGGGCTACAGTTGTTTGGTAACAATGGCCATTGCTGTGGGAATTCGTAATCCTAGGACTAGACTGCAAAAAAATTCCAGAAGAAGACAGTAGCAACCATTTCCACAGAGTCACCCAGAAATCATTTTGACTACTTGTGTGAGATCACCAAGAATTTTAAGTGTCTTTCTTAGTCATATAGCTTTGTTTCATTTGCTCACTGAAATGAAGAACATTTTTATATGAAAGTAGTACTTTATGTGGCACTTAGGAGATATCGGGCAGTATTGAAAAAAATTGTTTTCCTTCCTCAGCACCTTGAAAGATGATAGACTTGCCAGCCTTTTATGAAATTACATTAATTTTGACAGCCATACTTATCTATTTGACATGTTTCTACAGCAACATGTTTCTACTAGCAGCTTTGGGGGACTTAACTGAAGAGTACAATATCATTTTCTTCTGAGGAGGGGGTTAAGCCCTTTTTTACCTGTCTAGATCAAAGCAATGCAAAATTTCAACCAGCTGCACAGGTGCATCAAGAGATAGTAGACTTCTGACAAATTTCAGAGGATTAGCAGAGGTTGGCTGTGGGTAAGCATTTAAAACTAAACTGAGTAGACATGACTACTCAAAAATAAGCCTCCCTGATATTCTCCCAATACATGATTTGCAAATGGGAACCTGAAATGAGATACTAATGGATGGATGGAATCACTCTGTGTGAAGTGATTTGTAGCTGTTCGGTATAACCAGCTAGAAGAATTTTAATCAGCTAGGCTTAAGCTTTTTCTTCCTGATGTCCTCATTCTAATGTTTCCTATCTATATCTGACAGTGCATTTGCTTATGATGATGCTGTCATGTGCTCTTCAAATCCTTCTAACCACTTCTTCATTCTTGCCAAACCTGTGATATTAAGGGTTTCTGAACCACTGAATGTTTGTCTCTTTTATTCAATATATGGATTTCCAGTCCTTGCTGCTTTTCATTCCCTGCCAGTTCAGAAAAACAACAGGCTATAATAGGGAGGTAAAGATCCTTGTTATTTAAATACCAGACTTAAAAACACTTGCCTCATCTCCTTAAACTTCCTTGTAGCAGGGAAATAAGAAATAAGGAAACATTTGCTTCTTTCCTAAACTGCATGTGTTCAGTTTTCCAATTTAAGATTACGTATTATAGTTAATACATAATACATAGTTTGCCATATCTCTAGTACAATAATCTTCCCATCATTTTTATTTTTATCCCCTTTTGTACTAAGTTTCAATCTTTTTCAGACAACTTGAACTAATTTCATTTTAACTGCAGTTTCAGAGTTAAGAGCTGATTCAGTAATTTAGCTAGAACTTATTGCCTAATTAGCATGCAATCAACTTTCACTATATCCCATATTTTACACTTTGAAATGTCAGTTGTAAAATTCCACCAGTTTAATTAATTAAACTATATGTTGTATTGAAAGAACAATTCATATGGAACATGGATGAAGTTGTTTCATACATTTGTTGCACTGTGTTGTTGTTGTTTTTAAGAAAATTGAATTTGACTTCCTTGATGAAATAAACTGGTAGATTCTCCTGACTGTGAATTGTGCATAAATTCTGCTTGTCATAATGGACCAGGGTTCCACTCTAGCAAAACTATATCTCTGTTAAATGGGGGGTAACTACTGTGATGCTGAGATTGATATCACGGTATTTGCATATGTCATCATACACATAATCATCTTCCCAGTGCTTTTTTCTAAAAAAAAAAAAAGATGCTAGAACTCACACACGTCATACAACCCACCTTGCCTACCCTACAAGGTTCCATCCAAAAAAGGTGCCGGGACTCCCTTCTGGGCATTCTCTGAGAAAAAAAGCCCTGCATCTTCCCCTCCCCTGTTTGCCATCACCAAATATACCCAAAGATGAGAGATTTCTAGTCATGGTTATTTGTGCAGGATGAATAAAGGAACATTCCTATAGTTTCATTAATGAATAAAATAATACAGATGCATGAACTGTTATGGTCCACTCTGATTTCAACTCTGAATTCTGGTGACTCAGGGATATGTACAATGTTTTTAGAAGCATCTGGCCACACTGCCTTTTTCCTCAGGCTGAGCATGAGTGGTGGGTCCAAAGTCACCTAGTTGGTTTTCAAGCCTAAGATAAGACTGGAACCTATGATCTCCCAGCTTCTGATCCAGTGTCTTTACCACTAGGCCAATCTCCTTAATTGTTTGGGGTAGAAGCATTCTGATTTGCTGCAATAGGGTGATTCCCTCCCCCCCACTCAAAGCAGATAAGATATTCTCTCTTAAGGCTCAAAAAAAGAATGGCCCTTTCAGGTAGTCCTGGTTGGGGAAAAAATGCAGTTTGCAAAAACAATGAGGATCCATGACCATGAATTTTCTCATTGACTAATTCAACAGAGCCTGTTCTTTATAAAAAAATATTATCAAGAAAACTGTAAAGACCTGTCAGGGAAGTTGCCCATAGTCAAGAGTGACTTTAAAGTGCACACACACACACACACACACACACACACACACACACACACCAAACCTATCAGCAGAGAGGGGGAAAAAAACCTTAAAAGCAAGAAAAGAAGATGTATTTGTTTTTGATTGATTTTAAAAAAAAGCCAGAGTTTCCTGCCCGTGAAAGACTTTCTTCCAAATTCCTGATACTGTAAAGAAAAAGAGCTCCCTTCATTTTCAGATTGAAAGTATGGCTGAGGAAATGGAAACATGTTTATTATTCAAATGGTTTCATGCATAGACCTTAAACCTTCCTGACCTATTATGGTAGGCTTTTAAACCGAAACAGACAAGTTTTAAGTGGTCTGAACTTTTGTCAATTTTTAGGATAATTCCAGCTCAAGGGGTCAGGCAGCCCTGCTGGCAACTCTTTTGTGTCATTTCAAAAGTCATTGTTGCCTACTTAAAATCAGACCCAAGGACAAATTTAGAGAACTTCCTTGTTATTATGAACAAGCATTATTCCCTGCTGTTCTATTGGTGAGAGCAGTCCTGCTTAATACAGAGCCTGAAATGAATACAACAAAAAGGCAGAATAAATAAAAAGTGATTTTCAGGTGATCATATCTGATCACTTCAATGATCTCATTCCTGAAGACATTTGCATCTCACTCTTAACTTCAGCATCAGCTGAAATGTTACAAGCCTCATTTGTGTTACACCGAAGGCTGCCCTATCCCCTTAATCTTGCTGGAGGTTTCCTTTCTTACTGTCAGCATCTCTAGCAGAGGCCGAGATCACATTCAAGTTGCAATCAGTTATTCTGAATCTGCGGTTGATGTCTCCATTATGATTTGATAATATTGAATGAGGGAATGAGAATCTGATTGCAGTTTGTGCCTGTAGTCCTAGCTCTTTCAGAGAAGAGGAAGAAAAGCTAGATACATTCCCTTTAGAGAACCTGAGAATTTCATTTATTGTCATTTGTTTTGAAGAAAAAAGTTTCTCTTGTAAAATGCACCATTTTAGCATTTTCATTATGACAGCTAACTCTGCTTGGGCATTATTAACCCCAGATGATTTCATGAGAAAAGTGAAAAGGGTCAATGTGACAGCAACATAGCACTATAGTAGCCTAAGTTACTTAAATATGTTCAGATTTAAAGTTGCTAAGTATGTTAAACAAGAAAGTAGAGAAAGTATTTTCTTCTGACATTAAGTTATTTGTTCTCTTCTATTGGAGTTTTCCCCGTCACATGAGAAGAACACATCTTCCTTCCCCTGTCCTTACCACTTTCTATTGAGGGACAATTGACAGCATCCTGTCAAATCGCATTACAGTCTAGTTTGGAAGCATCACTGCTTCAGATAGGAAGGTGGTGCAGAGAGTGGTGAGGATAGTAGAAAAGATTATTGGCAGTTCCTTCCCTTCTATGCAGGACATAGCATATAAGCATTGCTTGAGCAGGGTCCGCAGGATTGTCTGGGACACTACACATCCTCTTCATGACCAGCTGTCTTTGTTACCTTCTGGGAGGAGGCTTCGTGGTATCTGAAGCAAATTCAGTCACAGTTTTGTTCCATACAGTATTAACCTTGTGAACTCTCAAACTTCCTCTTTCCACTATGTATTCAAGGTGGACAGTGATTAATATTTATAGGAATTTATATGAAAGTGTGTATGTATATATGTATGCATATAACATAACTATATATGTGTTTTGTATGTGTAGAGAACAGGTAATTGAATTTCATTTTTAATGTGTGCCAGTGTGCCCACGGTAAAAAATGACAATAGAGGTTATCTTCTGTTGTTTTTCACATGAACATAGAATGAATGCATTCCCAAACAAGTTTAGGAAAGATTTATGCAGTGGTGGGATTCAACCACTTAGCACCAGTTCAGAGTGTTTTAGCAGAACCCAATACCTAATTTTTTGTTCGGCGAACCGGCTATGATAAATCTGTTTTTTTCTGGAACATGTCTGGTTTTCATTCAACTACCTTCCAGGCGGGGGAAAAAAACCTCCCCAAAAGTCCAAGAGAGGAGCAACAGAAACCAAACAGAGACATAGCACCTTCGATCACACCACTCAGGCGAAAACTAGGTGGTGCTTCTCAGAGAGTAGAGAACCATTTGTTAAATTATTTGAATCCCACCACTGGATTTATGTGTTTTTTTCCAGGAGATGTTGTCGTGATCAATGAGGACCAAAAATAGAGGCATGTGGTCTTCCAGAGATTGCTAAACTATAACTCCCAGCATCCCTTACTATTTACATATCATCTGGAACTATTAAAAATTGTAGTTCAGCAATATCTGTGAAGCTGCAATTCTATTTTGAATAATAATGAGAATACATGGCAACTTTCAATGCATATTTTCTTTTGATAACCCCATAAATCCAGAAAAAGTTCCCATAGCTTCACAGCAATGTGATTTAAATAATTTTGGCAGTACATCAGTGTAATGAAATTATTTTTAAAAATCATGCAGGCATACAAACAGATATATTCTGACCCTGGAACCAAATTTAACATGTATTTTGGATTTTGTTAAAATTATGTTCTGAGCATAAACATGAATGGATACACAGACTATATATTCTGTAGTTCGACTGCAGCATTCACCATGTCAGAAATGAGAAAATTTTACCTGAACTGCTGTTTAGACCAATTATTTCTAGTGTTAACACATATGGAAATTGCCCTTTCTTTCATACTTTTATTACAACTTGTCAAATTACAATGAATAAAAGCAAGTATTTTATGTCACATTAGTAGGAAACTGTCAGTTGGAACAGTTACCAGTTCTAACTGCAAATTTCTAGCAAAATCTGTTTTTTTTATGTCCTGCGTTTCAAATAATTCATTTATCAATCATACAAAATATTCCTGTGTTGATTTTTAAGGGTAGCTGTGCTTTATTTCAGTGGAATAACTGCTTTTTCATCATACTTTATATCCCTTCCAACATGAAGTAGTATTTATTTTGTTCCTTCAATTATTTCATTTTCAGTGCTATAGGTGCAAGTTACATTAGCCAGAATTTGGGAAGGTAAAGGTGAAACATCAAATGGTTGGTTATTAGTATTACTAGTACTAATCATATTGTACTGTAACCTTATTTATGTAGCACATCAGTGCTGGATTTCAAACTTCTTTTGACAAATGGAGAACAGTGCATGGTTATTGCTTATATTTTTCCTTTGTAATATCTATGAATCAAACTACATTGCTTATATATTATGAAACCCATCTGGCACAAAGTAATAATTTTGGGGTATGGATCTATTTAAAATGTCCAGGATGATGCTTCCCAAGTTGGACTTCATCTCTATCTGTCCTTCACACAATATGGCTAATAACATCTGGGTGTGGCTTCAAATGAGCAAGATGGAGGATGATGTGAAGGAAAAGCCCATTGCTTTTGAATGTATGTGACACTGTGTGCTTATTCAAAAAGGGCAAAGTTTGTATCACAGTGTTTCATCTGCCATCTTGCTGATTTTGATGCCTGAGCATGGCCATGGATGGGCAGCTAGGTGAACATCTCATTGGCCTAGTTGACCCATCACAGTCTGACATTCACTTGTACTGGAGATGAATGCAAGGCATCTCTATTATTGGACACCTCAGAGAAAGAACTGGATTTCTCTTGAAGTGTTATATGGCTATTTTGTGCCTGTTTCAAATTGTGTTTGTTTTTGTAGTTGCTCCTTTGCTGTTAATTCTGTAATGCAGAGGACCTCAACTCCTGGGCCATGGTCTGGTACCAGGCCATGACCCATTTGGAACCAGGCCATGCAAGCAGCAAGCAAGCACAGCTCCACTTGTACAAGCACAGACACTCGCACACACCTGCTGGTCATGCAGCACGAAATCATCTACCCCCCCCCCCGCACTGCAGCTTCCACTGGTTCACAAAGCTGGAAAGATTGGGGACTTCTCCTATAATGTTATTCTATGCATGTGTATATTGCATGAGCAAGCCACTTAAAGCAAGAAAAAAAAAATCCAAGACTTCCAAAAACAGACCCCAAATCAGATGTGGATCTTAATCACAACAAGAAAAGCTCAGCATTTCAAAAAACAAATCCATTAACCTTTCTAGAAGATTTCAATATTCCACAGGGAATGGCAGTAGTACAATTTTTTTGCAGTTGTTTTAATGTCAGTTCTCATTCAATCAATCAATCAATTAGAATAGAGCTGGAAAGGACCTTGGAGGTCTTCTAGTCCAACCCCCTACTCAAGCAGGAGACCTTATACTATTTCAGACAAGTGGCTGTCCAGTCTCTTCTTAAAAACCTCCAGTGATGAAACACCCACAACTTCTGACAGCAAGCTATTCCACTGGTTAATTGTCCTCACTGTAAGGAAGTTTCTCCTTAGTTCCAGGTTGCATGGAACTAATTGCAACAATTCAGGTGGATGAAAACAAATTTGCTTCAGAAATTGTTTCAAATAAGAAGATAATTTCATTTAAAAAGACAATGGGTGGAAAGAAGTGTTCTTGACTGAAATTAGCCAAAGGGTGTATGTATATGTAGGTCCATTTTTCACCTCACAATCATCTCTCGATTGGTATGCAATTTCCTTCTCACATCTCAGTTAAATGCCAAGGGGAGACATTATGAAAAATCATGTCTGGTTTTTTTTTTAAAAAAATATAAGATACAAGACAAGTATTAAAAAATTAAAACTAAGATAAATCAGCTTTATCAGTAGCAACACTGTAGTTGCTACAGAGTCTCGCCCTTGGAAAAAATGGTGTAGATTCTGTTCTTCTCCTGATATGTTTTTGCCTTCGATTCTGAGGAGAATTTTGAAATGCCGGGGGTGCCCATCTCTAACAAAGTTTTACAACCATTCTGAAAAGGATTGATATTCCAAGCAACTTAATTGTAATCTGACCATGGTGAAATCATTGTCTGAGTATGATTCCAATACTCAACTCTTAATTACTGAAGTGCTCGTCATTTATTATATGCAAATGACAATGTCAAGAAAAGTTAAAGATTGATCTGAGGCATGTGATGAACTCTCTTATGCTATGAAATTGGCCAAATAAATAATTCATTTTGGGGGGGGGGACTTTAACCAGATATGGGAACTGAATCTCTCTCTCTCTCTTTTATAAGCAAGAACAGCAGCAAAGAGCCAAGATTTGTAGCCAATTCTCCCCACGTCTGATAACACATATGTCAGAAAGCATGGGAAACCATATATTTTACTCTTTGGAACTCCAAGAAACAGAGAATTAATAAATTGTAAGCCATGGATTATCATGGCCTTGCTTTGCTCAGTAGGTACAGCATAGATTTTCTTCCAGAAAAGAAGAATAGCGGGGGTCTTTTTTTGCCTTGAGCAAATGGCAAATTGTCCATCTAGAGGGCCTGGAACAGCTTTTCATTTGATGGACTAAAATCTTTATTTTCCTTTCACTGTTTTGCTTCTGGCAGTTCAGCTAAGTTTATAGAAAGCTGATGCAACCAAAAGGGAGGGGAAAGAATAATCTAGGAATTAAACTAAAAATGGATTAATAGAAGTCAAGGCAAAGGATTATAAGAAAGAAAGAAAGAAAGAAAGAAAGAAAGAAAGAAAGAAAGAAAGAAAGAAAGAAAGAAAGAAAGAAAGAAAGGGAAAAATGTCTCTTATGCAATCTCATAAACAGAGATAATGATGTTGTAACTAACACATGGAATCTTCCAATAATTTCTTAATGTGGGGTGCCCATTTCCCCCCATTTGTTTACAATGCTACTTACATCACAGCACGTAAGGTAAGCATGCAATAATCCATAATGAACATAAAAGTCAGATGGAATTAAATTATTCCTATATGTCAGCCTCGAAGTATTAAAAATCACAGTTAAAATGCATCTTTTTGTTCTACTGCTTTCCTGCCAGGGATACATCATTTCACTGCTGTTATTTATTTAATTTATAGAAAGCTATATCTCCAACCTTTCTGGCATACCCAAACTGTTCCAGAGATCTAACAACCATAAAAGTAGCATGACATTAAAATTGTTTCAAACAAAAATGAGACAAAAATGCAAAAGAAAGGATAATCACATTTTTTAAAAGGCAGAATAGATAAAATGTTCATGCCAAATTTACAAAATATGCAAAGCTGGTGAAAGAAATGAAGGAAGGCAGATGTGCTACCTTAGCATCTTAATGCAAACAGTTTTACAGTTTAACTGCTGCAAGTTTTTTCTTCACTTTTACATTTTCTAAGTGGACATCACCTCTAATTGCCATCACATACCAAACTATCTTAAATATATCTCAAAGCAAATATTTGCCTCCTAGCATGGATCTCGTATAGAAGGGAAATAGAAGGAGATTCTGTGAATATAACGCTTTGGCTCATGGCCTGTATATTTGTAGAATATCAAAGTTCTACAAAGTTTTGCAAAGATATTTGTAATTTTTCTTTCTCTACCTTGAACAATGAAAATTTTCAACCCCTTTAGATAGAGCAAAAGGGAATAGTATTTTTTAAAAAAATAGTATTTTAAATTTCAGAAGTAAGGAAGCGTAACACAAGGATCTCTACCTTTACCTGGCTATACCTTCTTTTTTAGAGTATGTTGACACAGCTTTTTAGTATCTTTCTTGTACATAAGACAATAAAACAAAATTAAAGAAATAATGGCAGAGTTGATGAAGAGGTTGGACAAATTAAGAATAGTGCTAGACACAATAATTCATAGGGCTTTTTGAAACAATTTGAGACACAAGTTTTAAGAAAAACTTGGAGAATGTAAATAGATAGCTACTGCTGCTGATGATGATGATGAGAGCAATAGCACTTAGACTTATTATATACCACTTCACAATGCTTTACATCCCTCTCTAAGCAGTTTAGAGAGTCAGCATATTGCCCCCAACAATCTGGGTCCTCATTTTACTGACCTCGGAAGGATGGAAGGCTGAGACAACTTTGAGCCAGTGAGAATTGAACTGCCAAACTGCTGGCAACCGGCAGTTAGCAGAAGTAGCCTGCAGTACTACATTCTAACCACTGTGCCACCACGGCTCTTCATGATGATGATGTTATCCATTCAGTCGTGTCTGACTCTTGACGATTCTGTGGGACAGGTCTGTCTACATTTTCCAACCTTCCATTATTTCTTTGAGTTGTTCTGTGCTCTGACTGGTGTCAACTTTTTGGTGTCCAGCCATCTTGTTCTTTGATGGCCTGGTTTTCTTTTACCACTAACTCTGAATTGCTAAGTCTGAATTGCTCTGAGCTGCTCTATGTTTAGGATTCAATGGGTACAGAGACCAAGCAATTAAATATCATTTTGATGTCCTTATCTGAGTCACAAGCAAAATAATTACAAACACACCCCACTCCGAGATGGAACATGAAAGAAAAGTAAGGCTTTTGTAGTTGATTGATCTCTACTGATCAACATGACAAGAAAACTCTGTAATTAGAAAAGATGTAAACCTGACCTAATGTGTAAATTAAATTAGGATTTGCTGCTGTAATTACAATTAACATGTTCTATTTGATTTTCATAACCAGGCTATGTTGGAAATTCTATTTATAATTCAGGAAAAAGAACAGATATTGATCCATCCTAGGAATGCAGTGTGCAGTGGCATCTATTAATTCTTGCTATGCAAAGAAATACAGTTTTCAGGAATAAACACACAGAGCGGTAATCCTCATGCATCTAATATTTTACTGTCTATTTACCTACTGCCTACCATCAAAAAAGATGTATGTTATTTGCAGCCCAAAGAATATGTATAGAAAACAATAATTTTATGATACTTTGCTCGTCCTGGGGGGTGGGGATTATCTAAATTAGGTAACAATCAGTTTCAATTTTAATTTGGTGCAGAGGGAGGATTCACAAGCAAATGTGCCTTCCTCTCCTTTTGATATTTTAAATTGGAGAGAGATTAACCTGGGATATTTGAACTATGCTTAGATATCCTGAGTTGTCCCAATGCTAATAATACCATTGTCAACTTTATTATTGATGTAATTATGAATGGAAAAGTGATTTGACCTCTTCCTGGCTCTTGTGTATGTTCCCCCACCAGTTAGTAATCAGGTTAATGGTCCTAATTAGTTTTAAAGTTGATTAGGGTTGTGGGTTTTTTTGTTTGTTTTTGTTTTTTGTAGCTTCATGCATTGTAGAACTTGGTATGGTTAGCTTAGGGCACGGGTCGGTAACCCGCGGCTCCGGAGCTGCATGTGGCTCTTTGAGCCATCTCCTGCAGCTCCGGAGCCGCCTCCTCTCCCCTCCCCCTCCCCCTTCTGCTGCCCTCCCAGGCTTTAGTCCCGGCTGGGGCAGCAGGAACATCACTTGCTGGGCCGTCGAGCCGGCCACGTGTCTGCCCGTGCCAGGTGGAAGTCCCGGCTGGGGTGGCGGCGGCATCTCTCCCTGGGCCATCCCCTGGCCACTGAGCCGGCTATGCGTCTTTCCAGGCCGGGCCGGGCAGCAGTCCAGGCTGGGGCGGTGGCAGGAGAGCATTGCTTCCTGGGCCATCCCCGGGCAGCTGAGCTGGCCACGCATCTCCTTGGCCCGGGCTGAGCAGCAGTCCCAGCTGGGGGGGCGGGGGCGGGGGGCATCGCTCCCTGGGCCATCCCCAGGTCGCCAAGCCGGTCACATGTCTCCCCGCACTGGGCTGGGGACATTCCTTCCTGGGCCATCCCTGGGCCGCCGAGCAGACCACGTGTCTGCCCAGGCCAGGTGGCAGTCCTGGCTGGGGCGGCGGCAGGGGCATTGCTTTCTGGGCCATCCCCGGGCCGCTGAGTCACTACGCGTCTCCCTAGGCCGGGCTGGATGGCAGGGGGACATTGCTTCCTGTGCCGTCCCTGGGCCACTCACCCAGCCATATGTCTCCCTGGGCTGGGCAGGCTGCAGCAGGGGGGCATCACTTCCTGGGCCGTCCCCAGGCCGTTCCCTAGGCAGCCTAGCTCACCATGCATCTCCCCGGGCTGGTCCGTGGGGTCCCGGACACCTTTCAGCGACTTTTACCGCCTCCTGCCTCCCTCCCCTCCCTGCCCCTTTGGCTCCATCTGCCTTTCTCTCTCTCTCTCTCTCCTCATCTGGAGAGAGGGGGGGCAGAGGAAAGAGAGAAAGAGGGTGACTTGTTCGGGCAAAGAACCAGTGGGGGACAAGGCGAGCTAAGTCAAAAGACACGGAACTTTCGTGCTAGCTTCTCCCGAACCCTTGTTATCCCTGCCACAAACTCAGCTCATCCGTCCTCACTCTCTCCTCTCCTCTCTCTGCGGACGAGGCTGCTTGCTTCAAATGGTTTGCTACTGAGGCCCGGGAGCCAGGCAGGCGGGTAAGTCTTGATCGCAGTATTTTGTTGCTGTTGTTTTGCGCACGCGTGGCGCTGGTTGGGAACAGAGCCAAGCAAGCTCTGTGGTTGGAAGTCCCTGCAGCTTAGGAGCCAGGATTTCCCCCCTCTCAGTCCCAAATCCCAAGCAGGATTCACCACTTTGGGATTGGAAGTGAGCTGCGAGGAGATGGTCTGTCTCTTTTCCTCCCCTGCTCCCTTCCATGCTGGCTACTGAGGCTCCCTGCTGGGTGCAGTCGGCCTGAAGCGGAGGAGGGGGAGGGGCCTTTCAAAGCATGACATTGCAATGGATGGGACAGCCTTTCAGGAGGGTGCGGATGAACTGTAGCTCTCCAGATATTGCTAACATACCGCATTTGCTGTCCCTGCAGCAGACTTGATGAGAGGTGCTGGCATTTCTCTTTGTCAGAATGTGGTGAATCTACATTGCCCATCTCTAAAGGAGGAAGTTAAACGTTTTGGTAGGTGAACTGGTTCTGTTAGTAAAGGGGGGGAGGTGAAGAGAAAAAGAGAGGGAGAGAGAGAGGAAAGAGGGAGGAAAGAAAGAGAAAGAGAAAAGAGGAAGAAAGAGAAAGGGAGAGGAAAAAGAGAGGGAGGGGGGAGAGAAAGAAAAGAGGAAGGGAGAGGGGGAGAGAGAGGAAAGAGAAAGAGGAAAGGGAGAAAGGAAAGAAAGAGGAAGAAAGAGAAAGGGAGATGAAAGAAAGGGAGAGGGGGAGAGAGAGGAAAGAAATAGAGGGAGAAAGGGAGGAAAGGGAGAAAGAGGAAAGGAAAGAGGAGAGAAAGGGAGAGGGGGAGAGAGGAAAGAAAGGAAAGAGAGAAAGGGAGAAAGAGAAGAAAGGATAGAAAGGGAGAAAGAGGAAAGAAAGAAAGGGATAGGGAGAGGAAAGGGGGAGAGAGGAAAGAGAGAGGAAAGGGAGAAAGAGAGGAAAGAGAAAGGGAGGTAGAGGAAAGGGAGAGAGGAAAGGGAGGGGAAAGAGAAAGAGGGAGGGGGAGAGAGGAAAGAAAGGAAAGAGGAAAGAAAGAAAGCGAGAAAGAGAAAAGAGAAAGGGAGATGAAAGAAAGGGAGAGGGGGGAGAGAGGAAAGAAATAGAAAGAGGGAGAAAGAGGAAAGAAAGAAAGGAAGAAAAGAGAAAGGGAAAGGAAAGAGAAAGAGGGGGAGGGGAGAGAGAGGAAAGAGAGGAAAGGAAGGGAGAAAGAAAAGAGAAAGGGAGATGAAAGAAGGTGAGGGAGAGGGGGAGAGGAAAGAAATAGAAAAAGGGAGACAGGAAAGAAAGGGAGAAAGGAAAAGAAGAAAGAAAAGAAAGGGAGGGGAGAGAGGGAAGAGGGAGAAAGAGAAAGGGAGATGAAAGAAAGGGAGAGGAGGAGAGAGGAAAGAAAGAGGGAGAAAGAGAGGAAAGAGGAAGAAAAGAGAAAGGGAGAGGAAAGAGAAAGGAAAGGAAAGGAAAGAGGGAGAAAGAAAAGAGAAAGAGAGATGAAAGAAGGAGAGGGAGAGAGAGAGAGAGGAAAGAAATAGAAAGGGGGAAAGGGAGAAAGGAAAAAAAAGGGAGAGAGAGGAAAGAAAGGAAAGAGGAAAGAGGGAGAAAGAGGAAAGGAAAGAGGAGAGGAAGGGAGAAAGGAAAGAAAGGGAGAGGAAGGAAAGAGAAAGGGAGAGGGAGAGGAAAGGGGGAGAGAGTAAATAGAAAGAGGAAAGAGAAAAGAGAAAGGGAGAAGAAAGAGGAAAGAGAAAGGGAGGGAGAGGAAAGAAAGGGAGAAAAGAAAGAGGGAGAGGAAAGAGAGAAAGGGGGGAAGCGCAAGTGCCTCTCTCTCTCTCTCTCTCTCTCTCACACACACACACACACACACACACACACACACAGGGGGAAGAAGACTAGCAGACCAAGGGCAGAAAGAGGGAGGGGGAGGGGGAGAGGGAGAGGGAGAGAGAGAGAGAGATCCTTTTGACATCTAAAATGAAGATAAGACTGCATATATCCATATATATATATGGATATATGCAATCTTATCTTCATTTTAGATATCCAAAGGGTTTTGCAGCTCCCTGTGTTTTGTTTTCAGTGGGAAACGGGTCCAAGTGGCTCTTTGAGTATTTTGGGTTGCCTACCCCTGGCTTAGGGTTATTAGGTTGAGCAAACCAAGAACTTTGATAAATTCAATAAAATTACAGTAAATCTAACCACATTTAAATTCAGCCAAGGAATTGTTTCACACATCATATTAAGTCTTCCTCCTGGTATATGAAGGACAGAGAAAGCAAATCCATAAATTTCACAATTTTGTTTTGCATTAATTTCCGGTCTTTTTCTGTGTCCAAAGAGCTATTTGATCTGGCTAGCAAATACAATTGAGATCAGAACATTTTTTTTTCATTTTCTTATTGGTCAAATATATCTTTTCACTCAGCTGAGTCCAGTTCTTCAAAGTGAGTGGTTTTCAATTCTGTAATTGGGATTGTAGCTACAGGAAATGGAGTTGCTGCAAGGAACTTGCTACTTCTCTTGGATACCTGGATGTGATGTGTGGAAGGGATGATGTGGTGAGCAATCTCTCAACTGTAGCAATGCTGCTGTGCAATTACTAGCCTCAATCCACCACCATCAAATCACAGAGAAATAATAATGACAACCAGCTTCTACCAATAGCCTAAATTGTCTAGATAACTCCTCAGTTTAATATGCAACAGCTTTTAGATTTAATTTTCTTCCTAAAGCTTGTAAGTAGATAGATAGCTACAGGAGACTTTTTCTTTGATGATTCTTCTGCATTTTGGAATATTCTGCCCTAAGAATTTTCACTTTTTTTCTCTTCACCCCCCCCCCCCCATTACTAGACCAGATTGTTTACTTCATTATGTTCTTTCACAACTTTGTGATTTTAATACTTATTGCACATTGGTGCAATAGCCTGTTTTAAAAGCTGTTTTATGTCTCTTTGACTGGTTTTAACTTCTTATTTAAAAAAGGCTAATTCTATTTTTATCATTATAGCTTCTGCTGTTTTATGATGCTGACTACACAGACTCATGCACACACACACACACACACACACACACACACACACACACACACACAGTATCTCAAAAATCTTAGTGCAATTTTAAGCTTTTGGGCCATCCTGCATATACCTATATATGATGAGTTTTTGTATGTTTTTATATTTTCGCATTTCACTGTATTATTTTAAAGAAACCAGGTGACACTTAGCAGAGCTATGTGACACCTCCCTCATGCCCAAACAACTCATCATGTAGAAGTTTGATAAATATAAATATAAAGACCAAAGCAGCAACAAACAGAACCTTGTCATTTACAGCTTATCTGAAAAATTATATGCCTCTTGGAATCAAATGTAGGCAGCATTGGTCTAGCTGGACCAGTAAGCCAACTCAACGTACATCTTTTTCTAGGCATCCTAAAATCTTTCCTTATCTTTTCCTTTTATGATGCTCTTTAAGCCAGCTGGCACATAAATAAATAAAAGATGCAGAATGACTAACCCCTAAAAAGTATTTATTAACCTTCCTATTCCAACTTCCATAAAGGTTCACTGCCTGATTCTCTGGGCAAGATTCAAACTTGTCCCAAGGAACTCCAGAGCTATTTACACAGCTGCCAGTTGGCCTTATGATGGATGGGCTCCAACATCAGCCCAGAGTCATTTTTGACTTCCAATAAAAGGTATGAGTACGGTAGGTACTTTGCAAGCAACACTGACTCTTTTCACCAGCTCCCACTCCTTTAAAATCTATTGTTTACCTACAGCAAAAATCAGTTTCAGAGCTGGGGAAGGAGTTTTTTTAAAAAAAGTTTTAAATCGATAATCATTTATTTCAAGAACAGAATAGGAAAGAAAGTGAGATGGTGTCTCTGGGCAACAGAAGCTTGGGAATATGAATTCATCATTACTCTGTGTTTATTTGGATGGTGTCATGAATTCCAGCCACTTTTTAGCACTGGCATCAACCTTTAGTGATGGCATCAATCGATATATGAATCAGTAATTGTGACATGAACAAAAAAAATGCCAACATCTACCACCCTTTGTTTTCTCACCACCAAGCTCCTATATGAATTAGGAAGTTTCTTCCCTGACAGACCTGGCCAGGGATATTGATCGATTACAGCTGAATCCCATTTGCATGGATTTTGCTTTTCAGCGTAAACAATTCTCTCCAAAATGCTAACACTTTCCCTTTCTTGACAAGACAGTTTAACGGGCATTTACCCAGAAATCCTATTGGGAAGAATACAATTGCAACTTTGAAAGGACAGTGGCCACTTTAAAGAAGAAACATACTTTTGTACCAGATTCGAGCCTCAAGTGAGAGTTGATTAAATAGTTTGATTCAATGGCTATAGGGAGTTGGAATAATTTCAGCTGCATAAAAAATAATTTCAGCTGCATATTCAGCTTGGTAAAAAAATGTGCGTTAAGCAACATTGAAGAAAAGGCGCCACTTCATACTCTGTAAAGAAGCTTAAATGTTCACTTCCCTGCTGCTTTCTTAGCAGCTCCTTGCTTTCAAGGGATATGGGAGACCGTGAGAGAAAGATCATCTATACCAGGGGTAGGCAACTTTGGCTCTTTTATGACTCGTGGACTTCAATTCCCAGAATTCGTGAGCCAGCCATGCTGGCTCAGGAATTCTGGGAGTTGAAGTCCATGAGTCATAAAAGAGCCAAGGTTGCCTACCTCTGATCTATACTCTTACAGATGTACTCTACATTGATGGAGAAGCATTGCTGGATGCCTCTTGTATCTATATGAACCATCGTTGAAACATTAAGGATAAAAAAATAATCGCAAAAACAAATTCATCTGGTCCCATTTGATATCAGAACATAGCTGTGGGGATTCTTACTAGTTTTCTATATCTAAAATAGTTATTTACCACATTTCTGAAGTAATGAACAGAAATATGTTATAATATAAGCTATGTTCATTAAACATAACAGTCAACTCCATAGAGCATCATTTTTTATCTAACAGATTTCAAAATGTTCTGTGCATATTTTGTCTCAATGATCTTTACAACAGCCCCATAACATCAATATTATTTATTATTATTACCATAGTCAAACAGTAATAATGATGTGTCACAAACTTGTCGAAGGTTAACCAATCAGCTAACCAGCTTGAGTTGGCTGAGCTGAGATAAAAACTGTGGGTTGTGGATAATTGCGAAATTCACCTCCTTTGAATTTCCTCCCTAGAAATCGGAAATTTGAGATTCCCAGGTTAAACCATTCATGTTTCTGATTCTAGCAATGCTTAGGAACAGTCCATGGTTACAGTGAAAAAGAGAGAGTGAGTGCACTGTTAGTTCTTCTCCTTTCATATTTTCAGTTCATCTGGTTCATCTAGGTTTAACACCCCCAACATGTTAATAGCACTTTTTTTTCTTTTAATGACCCTGCAATCCCTTGCATCAGGGTGAGGGGGAGACTGAATGGTGCTGAGCATTTACTGGTGGGATGCCCTTCCTGATGCCTACATGGAGGTCACAGCAGCTCATTCTCTTTGTGTTCAGAGAGAGAAATATCTGCTGCTTCCTAGGATCGAACTCACAGCCTCCTGATTGTGAGGTGAGAGCTCCACTGCTAGGCCACCACGCCGCTCATGTTAGTAGCGCAAATATCTCCATTAATGTCATCTCCCAAAATTTATATACAACTGAATGTAATCTATTGCAGATTCAAATCCTGCCGAGTATGCCAAGCAGTTTGGGGGAAATGTCTCTTTAAATAATGAGCTGAAGTATTTAGAGATAGATGCAGCAAAGTTTCTTTTATAGGCATGCACAACTACAGTGATCACTGAGCTCCTAATCAAAAGAATACAAAAGAGCCCTGAACACAGCAATATTATAGATTACATACAGTATCTTTGGGCTTATTAGGAATGATAAAGAAAATAGTGTAAATCATACGATGACTTTTTTGACTGGAATGTAGTATCTGATAATATGGGATGACCTTACTATGGATATCCAAGCTTCTCCACATTGCTCTCTTCTTCTGCATTGAGCCTAATTACAAATACTAACACCATGAACAATAAAATGTATTGCACCCACATGTTGCCTCCCTTCACAGCAAAAGAAACACTACAGTCTGGTTTTTATCATTTACACCTTCTCCCTCCAGGATTGAAAAGTGGTTTTAGACTGCTTAGTTTTTACTTCTGTATTTTTGTGCAAGCTAATGCCATGAACAAGCCTTCCTACTCAATATGAATCCTCCATAACATTAATTGCTTTTGTACTGAGTTTATCTAAATATTTTGTAATATGAAAGAGGGAAAGGATTATATAGAAAAGTATTTGTTAGCTGCGCATGTGTGTGTGAGTGTGTGTGCGTGTGTGTGTAGGGGGGTTGCAATAAATACTCCCCATTCTATTTTGATAATAAACCAAAATGAAAAAGAAATGGATTGCAGGATTTTCTCCTAGATTTATTGCTAATTATTGCCATCAGTAGTTTCTTTTTATCAAAGGTAGCTGATCTGCCAGCTGCATTCATCTTCAAAGGTTGCTAGTTACTATTCTCTCCATAAATCCACCCTTATCTATTGAAACATATGCTAAGTGGGTATGCTGTAAAGTTGCAGCTCTGTGGGAAGATAATGTTGATCTTGATTACTTGGGTGCCAGTATATTTTTGAGACTATTTAAACATTAATACCCAGCTGTCCTAAACAGCTTGGGACAAATTATTTGAAGGAAGGTCTCTGATGATCTATAAAGACCCTGCCACCATTAACAATATCAGTTTCATCTAATGGTAAAGACGTCAGTAAAGATTAAGTCATCAGCAGACAGGCAGTTTGGTGTAGTTGCAGGGGTCTTCAAACTTGGCCCTTTTATGACTTGTGGACTTCAACTCCCAGAATTCCTCAGCCGGGCACACTGGCTGAGGAATTCTGGGAGTTGAAGTCCACAAATCATAAAAGGGTCAGGTTTGAAGACTCCTGGTGTAGTGGTTAAGGTACCAGACTAGAAAGTGGAAGATCATGAATCCACCTTGGGCCCAAAGATAGCTATGTGACCTTGGACTAACTCCTTCACAGCCCTAGGAAGAAGGCAATGGCAAATCACTTCCAAAAACTTGCCAAGGCATCACATTGACTGAACGCCACAAATGAATTATCAAGCAAATAACCGGTCAACCAGCTAACACTTTGTTGTAAGGCTCAAAGAAAAATGAGGCTTAATCATTTTTGAAAAGTGCTTCTTCCAAACCTAAACCTTTGTAAATATTCTGAATTAAAAATCTGGATCCTTCAGTCAACTTTCAGTTGAATAATGCTTTTGGTCTCTATGATATAAACTATAGCTTCAACTAATATTTTCCATTAGATTTGTAATAAAATCAGTTGTCAATGCAGCTGCTTTTGTTAACTCTATGTTATTTTATTATACTTTTATTGCCCGTTTCTTTTCTTTTTTAATTTGGAAGCTACCTTGGGAGGGCTTTAGCTCTAAAAGGATATATAAACCAATTTCAAGTCTTTCAAAAATGAAGATAAAATCACAAGAATCTATTAAATTTACTCCTACACTTTCCTTTTAATTACATATCTACACTAGTTTAATGTTAGTATTTTGAAACCAGGGAGATTAAAAACAATATTGAATTAGAATTTTTATAGTTCATATATATCTCATTTTTATACATCTACATCATCACCTCATCATTAAATTTGTAAAAAAAACTATTAAGTAAAACGAATAAATCTGAAATGAATATTACTATGGGGAAACATATATTTTCACGTCTGAACAATTTGCAGGAATTAAGCAACATTATTTTGGACACATTAAGATCATTAAGGTAAAATTAATTGAGATATTTGTATGTCTGGGATGTATGACTGCTGTAATGAAATTGGAACAGGAGGATAATTAGCCCTTGGTACTTACTAAACTCAGCTGGTAATATTTTTAATAATCTGGGATGAAGTTTTATTTTAAAATAATGTCACACCTTTATGTGTAAGTCTTTTCATCTTTCTTTATAGTGTGTAATTACCATTCAGTGACTACAGCAGAAGAATGGCAAAAGAATGGCATGAAGGCAATCTTCAATACATTATGATTTTTCCAATTGTATCATATATATATATAATGAGCCGAGGTGGCACAGCAGTTAGAGTGCAGTACTGCAGGCCACTTTAGCTGACTGTGTTCAGCAGGTCAGCGGTTCAAATCTCACCGGCTCAAGCTTGACTCAGCCTTCCATCCTTCCGGGGTAGGTAAAATGAGGACCCAGATTGTTGAGGGCAATGTAAATATATATATACATTGCTTACTTGTGTACACTGCTTAGAGAGTGCTTGCACTTAAAGCAGTATATAAGTCTCATAAATAAATAAATAAATAAATTGAATTTTGGTTTTAGAGAAGACTCCAGAGAATATTGTGGCAGCCAAGAAAGAAAACATGTGGGACAGGATTCTCACTTGGGACACCAATGTACAGGCTCAAATGATCTCACTTTGGATGGATTCTGTGAATACCTAACTCCCTAGAGAAGACTCTAATGCTGGAAAAGATGAGAAGCCACAAGGTGAATGGTTGTTTCTGAGATGTTTGAACAGAACAGAAGGTATGAAAAGGACAACACAATCATACATAAAATTATCTCAAGGAAAAACCAAGGGATATTATAGCCAGATGACATACCCTCCAAAATCTTGTAAGACCCAGGAGACCAAGAATTTAAAAAGCAGTCATGTACAACATACAGGATAAGGAATGTAACAGTCCCTATGAAGGACAGGCAGTGAGAAGACTAGTAAAGACATCTATGAATGTCAATTAATAGTCAGGAGACACAATAAAACTTTGATGAACATTCTCAGTCTTCCAGACAGAGTTGTGTGGAACTTGAGTCCGAGTCAGAATGGGAAACTCAACACAGCCAATTCGCCATGGCCAACTTGCCATGGGACAACTCACCACAGGACAATTCAATAAATACAAAAGTTAAATTAATTTTGATGGAACTGTGGCCAATAGTAATGAAATAAAGAAAGCCAATCCAGAAATACAAGAATTACAATAATTTAATGAAACCTTGGTCACCAATAATAAAAGCATCTGAATGAAATGATTTATTTGTCCCATGGCGAGTTATCCTGCAGTGAGTTGGTCGTGGTGAATTGCCCACGATGAGTTGTCCCAGATTCACCTTAGTAACTTCTTCAATCTGAGAGAGTTGGTTAGGGGGATCCATATATGGCCTTTAAGGTGGTTTCCTTTCTCACCTAATCTGAACAGGCTCATTAGGTAAGTAGGCAGAGAGTTGTTAAGAGTAGTTGTTCATAACTTCTTCTCTTAGGTGGGCCATTAAAGTAGCCTTCCTGGTGAATCTGTGAAATGGTCTTGATCTTCCAGGTGACATACATGGGTTTCTCCAACCAACTTACTCAGACTGAAGAAGCTACATGGATAAGCAGCGAAGCGTTTCAAACCAAAAAAGTCCAGGTGCCATGACTCAATTTCCAGACAATAAAAAAACCTCATCTCACAACATATGGACAGACATAATCCTAGCTTCAGCTGAGAAACTGAGCATCCAAGATTAAGATAAATCCAAAACCTCTAGGGAAGCTTGGCATTCAGACAAATCAGCCATTAATAGACACATAGAGAAAAACCACATTTTTACACCATTCAAAAGAAACAAAAAGCTAACAAGGAAACAAACAAACAAAAAACAGAATACATCCTTTTCAGCAGCCAATATTTAGATAAGCAAGGTTTACCACCAGAAAAAACTATCAAGCGTTTTAATCAAGGAGAAGACCATACCCCCACCAACACTGACAGGTCAAGTTACTGTATATAAATAGGACCAAATGCCACACTCATTTGTAGTGATGATGTTACTCAGGTGGCTAATGAAATGTCTGCAAGCAAACAACCAAGCTCAGAGAGCACCAGGAATTCCATAAGTCAACCCTAAGGCACATATATATATTCTATTCACCTATGAGGCTTCAGGGAAAGTCATGATTTAACTTGACTTCTCTTGAGTTTACATAAATACATCACTATGTAGGCTTTCAGTTGATCAAGTGAGATACAGAGCTGTCCAAAGGATACAAATCTTCTTAGGTCCTAAGAAATGATGAATTGGAGGCAGAGACAGGGGCATATTCATCATTATCCTCAAAGGAATGTGGCAATTTTCTGTGAAATTGAGCTATTTAATTAGTCTATCACTAAAACAAAACAAAAAAAGTGGGGAATAGTTCACAGATATGCAAAACACAGACAATCCCTAGCAGTCTTTGTGGTTGGAGGAAATATTAAATAAGGCGAGCGAGCAATCAGTCTTCCTTACACCACCCACTGAAGTACACTTAACCAACCAGCTTTCTCTAGTTGCAATGTTTCATAGGTCAGAGATGGCCACATATGGGCATCTGGAGAATCAGGCCCCCATTTTTGTAAACATTGTTTTACTCTCTGCTTGATCACTATCAATGGTGAAAAAAGCAAGGTTCTACATTTAGGCAAGAAAAACCAAATGCACAAGTACAGCATAGGTGGCACCATGCTCAATAGTAGTAACTGTGAGAAGGACCTCGGAGTCCTAGTAGACAATCACCTAAATATGAGCCAGCAGTGTGCAGCAGCTGCCAAAAAGGCCAACACAGTGCTAGGCTGCATTAACAGAGGGATAGAATCAAGATCACGTGAAGTATTAATGCCACTCTACAATGCCTTGGTAAGGCCACACTTGGAATACTGCATCCAGTTTTGGTCACCACGATGTAAAAAAGATGTTGAAACACTAGAAAGAGTACAGAGAAGAGCAACAAAGATGATTAGGGGACTGGAGGCTAAAACATATAAGGAATGGTTGCTGGAATTGGGTATGTCTAGTTTAATGAAGAGAAGAACTAGGGGTGACATGATAGCAGTGTTCTAATATCTCAGGGGTTCCACAAAGAAGAGGGAGTCAAGCTATTTTCCAAAGTACCTGAAGGCTGGACAAGAAGCAATGAATGGAAATTAATCAAAGAGAGAAGCAACCTAGAACTAAGGAGAAATTTTCTGACAGATAGAACAATTAATCAGTGGAACAACCTGCCTCCAGAAGTTGTGAATGCTCCAACACTGGAAGTTTTTAAGAAGAGATTTGGCATTTTGTCTACCTATCGAGTCCTTACCTAGGACCTGAGATAGGCAGATGTGGATGTTTGATTGTATTACAGGTATCGTCACAGGATGGAAGCAGTTCCTAGTAAGGTCACCTTTTGCAATTGACTAATAGCGAATTTGTCAATGCCAATAGTGTTCAAGTGGTGCTCCAGTTGTTTTGGGATTGCACCTAAAGAGCCTATTACTATTGGTACTACCCTTGCTTGCTTTTGCCACAGTCTTTCTATTTCTATTTGTAGATCTTTGTATTTTGTTATCTTCTCCAGTTCTTTCTCGTCTATTCTGCTGTCTCCAGGCACTGCCACGTCCACTATCCAGACTTTTTTGTCTTTCTTATCGACAATTGTTAAGTCTGGGGTGTTATGTTGCAGGTGCTTGTCTGTTTGAATTCTGAAGTCCCAGAGCAGTTTAATTTTATCATTTTCTATGACTTTCTCTATTTTATGATCCCACCAGTTTTTGCTTACAGGCAAATGACATTTTTTGCAGATCTTCCAATGCACCATTGTTGCTACTTTGTCATGCCGCTGCTTGTAGTCAGTCTGTGCAATCTTCTTGCAACAGCTTGCCAGGTGGTCCACTGTTTCTTCAGCTTCTTTGCGTAGGCAGCACTTACTGTCTGTTGCTGTCTTCTCAATTTTTATATGCATTTGTCCTTAAGGCTTGGTCTTGTGCAGCCAGAATTAGTCCCTCGGTCTCTTTCTTCAATTTTCCTGCTCTTAGCCATTGCCAGGTTTTATTATTATCTGCTTTCCCAGCTATTTTTTTTAATGTATTGGCCATGTAGTGCTTTGTCTTCCCATGCCTCTATTCTGTTCTTCATTTGGTCTTTCTTGTAGGCCAGTTTGGTCTCTCCAGTAGTCAGTAAGCCTTCCTGATATACTAATTTCAGTGCATCTTCATCATTGTTCTTCAGATATTCTTCCAAAGCCATTTTTTCTTCTTCAACCATCTGATGTACTTGTAGCATTCCACGCCCACCTATTTGCCTTGGTAGATAAAGTCTGTCAATGTCACTGCGTGGATGAAGGGCATGATTCATTGTCATTATTTTTCTGGTCTTCTATCCATTGCTTTTAGTTCTGCTTGAGTCCAGTCCACTATTCCAGCTGTGTACCTAATGACTGGAATTGCCCAGGTGTTGATTGCCTTTATGGTATTTCCTCCATTGAGTTTGGACTTTAAGATCTTCTTCACTCTCTTGATGTATTCACTCTAATCTTTTTCTTGACTTCAGTGTGCTTGATGTTGTCAGCTTGAAAGATACCCAAGTATTTGTAGTAATCTTCCTCATCCAGACTCTTAATGTTATTTTCGTGGGGCATCTTGATTCCTTCAGTTTTCACTACTTTTCCTTGTTTGATAGTAAGTATGGCACATTTGTCCAAGCCAAACTCCATAACAATATCTTGGCTCTATATACAGACAGTGTTGAGCAGCAATTCTATTTCAGATTATGTTTTTCCATACAGCTTCAGATCATCCATATAAAGGAGGTGGGATAGTCTGGCAGATGTTTTTGATGTTTGATAGCCATGTTCTGAGTTATTCAGTACTATTATTATTATTATTATTATTATTATTATTATTACTATTATTATTATCCTAGCGCAGGGGTAGGCAACCTTGTCTCTTTTATGACTCGTGAACTTCAACTGCTGGCTCAGGAATTCTGGGAGTTGAAGTCCATGAGTCATAAAAGAGCCAAAGTTTCCTACCCCGGTCCTAGTGGCTAGAGTTCAATGTGATCAGCTTTCAAATTGGCTCACTCACTAGTCTTTACATATCCAGTTTTGCCTTTCTCAGATTGCTTTTTTGCTTTATTTTGCTGTTTTGCCAGCCCATTGCCAATATGCCATACTATCAAATTTATATGCTTGTGGAATAAAGCAAATAACAAGTATCAGCATTCATTCACTCACACATTGCTCAATAATTGTATGAAATTCTTTATATACCCTGAGTTATATATAAGTTTGCTAAAAGTTAAGAGTCTTGTACAAAGGGAAATGCAACAAGTAACTAAAATATGGAAGGCCACTAACTGAAATAATCTGGAGATAACACACATAATACAAACTTTTCTGTAAGGAAATATAACTCAGGAAAGCTAAAGTTGAGCTGATTCTAAAAAGTCTCCATCTCTATTGTCTGGGTCTGCCTTACCATATGGAGAAGTCTAGCTTTTATATATTTCATTCACATTATATTCTGTCTGACTATTGTTATGGAGATTTCCAGCCACAGAAAGAGTTTGTCCTAGCTGTATTCACAAATAAACCAGACTTAGGGAACACAGCAATATAAATTGATTCTGCTGGATTTTTGTACAAGAGATGCCCTCCTTAGGTCAAGCTTTTACAGGAGGGAACCCAGAAAGTTGTCAGCCTTCCTTTTTATTGGATTACAGAATATTCATTATTATTCACGGAGTTGTACTATAGGCACACTGCTCTAAGCCAATCACATGTAGTATGCATTAAATTTCCCTTCTTAAATGTCAGCCTTCCCTTGAACTTATCTCTATACTTTTAGAAATCTTTCTCGCCACCAGGCAGAGATGAGGTGTTGAAGCCATTATCTTGTTTCACATCTTCCATTTTCCTGCCCCCCCCATATAGTTTGCTTCTGTTTGACCCAGCGAAATAAAATTCTGCAACACCATGTTGATTATTTTAAAAGCAACAAAGATTTAATCTCCCCGTGTGATGCAAACAGCACACCAACTGCTAAGTGGTTTTGATTAATACTCTTTTACTCAGCTGTTCTATTTCACACTCTAGCAACCTAATACTGGAGGCTGTCATATTATAGGCCCCCTCCTGATTTCAACAGCAACCTTTACCAAAGCATTTTTCAGTTCATTCTATGGAAATAAAGTTGGAATAAAAGAGTTTTTTCTTTAAAAAATTACCCATGTTAGTAGATTGGGAATTGGTTTTGGAATTATATTATTTGAATTGGTATAAATGCTTTCAGGTGTTACAGGTTGTCCTCAACATATGACCAAAATCGAGCCCCAAATTTCTGTTGTTAAAGGAGGCATTTGTTAAGTGAGTTTTGCCCAATTTTATATCCTTTCTTGATGTTGCTGCAGTTAAGTGAATCACTGCAGTTATGAAGTTAGTAACGTGGTTGTTAAGTGAATCGGGCTTCCCCATTGACTTTCCTTGCCAGAAGGTTGTAAAAAATGATCACATGACCCTGGGACACTGCAACTGTCATAATTATGAGCCATAAAAATTTAGCCAAGCAACTGAATTTTGATCACATGACCATGGGGATGCTGCAATGGTCGTAAGTGAGATAAATGGTCATAAGTCACTTTTTTCAGTGCTGTTGTAACTTCATATAGTCACTAAATAAACTATTGTAATTGAGGACTACCTGTATTGAAATCTCAATGGAGGATAATCAAAGAGATTAATGTTACTACTGTACACGTCACCCAGGAGGATAAATAACATATATCTCATTACATTATTGAGCCATAGTTTCATTTGGTTTTTCTGATTCTTGTTTTCCAAGTGAGACAGGCAAGGAGTTACATGATAAGTGCCTATGAATGGACCTTTCTATTGTCCTTTCAAACTACCCACTAAACTTACTACTTCATTTCATCCATCCTTCCTTCATTCTCCTTGTCAGGTTTTCTCTCTTTCAGTGTCCGATTTGTCTTCTGAACTACTTCAATTCATTTTGGGATCAGAGTTTTCATTTCCTATACATTTTGTTCATTTCTCCAACTCTGGTTTCCCCTTGTTCCCCGAAGAGCACAGAGAATCCAGAAAGTAGTTCATATGAATGATAGTCATGTCACCAAAAATTGAACTCTTCAAGGCTTCTGAGACAAGAAGCATCTTTGGTTTGGTTGTGCATCACATTTGCATAAAGGCAGTTTTGATTATACCGTTCATATGCTCTACTTTTCCAAAACTACAGTTCTCCTCCCTGGAGAGAGCACCTGGAGAACATGGAACACAGAATGATAGAGTTGGGAGAGACCTTGGAGGTCTTTTCGTCCAACCCTCTGCTTGAGCAGGAGACCAGTCTCTTTTGGAAAACCTCCAGTGATGGATCACCCACAACATTCGCAGGCAAGCCCTTCTACTGATAAATTGTTCTCACCATCAGGAAACTTCTTCTTAGTTCTAGGTTGCTTCTCTCTTTGATTAGTTTCCATCCATTGTTTCTTGTCTTGCCTTCTGCTGCTTTGGAAAATAGTTTATTTATTTATTTAATTTATTTATATGCCGCCCAATCCCAAAGGACTCAGGGTGGCGTACAAAATTAAAACAATCATCGAGAATAAGACAATAAAATAATTCAATCATACCGCAAGTCTGATCATGTCCCGCCCCCCCGGGACATGATCCCTCCTCTTTGTGGCAGCCCCTCAAATATTGCACACTACTATCATGTCCCCCTTAGTCCTTTTCATTAGACTAGACAAGCCCAATTCCTGCAACTATTCTTCAGATGTTTTAGCCTCCAGCCCCCTAATTATCATTGTTGCTCTTTTTTTTTTTTTTTTGCCCTCTTTCCAGAGTCTCGGCATCTTTTTTATGTTGTCATGTCCAGAACTGGTTGCAATATTCAATGTGTGGTCTTACTAAGGCTTTGTAAAAGCGGGACTAGAACTTTACATGATCTTGATTTATCCCTCTATTAATGCAGCCTAGGATTCATGAGAGATTTCCCAGAATCTCAGATATAAATAATGACTCTTTGTTGGAACTCAAGTCATTAGGCCAATTGTATCTACCTATTACACCTTGGTAAAATATTTTATCAATACCAATGCAGTATTTTGTTTAGTAGGGAAAATCTCACCTGAATTGCTAAATCCATCAATAATGACCAGAAACGAATGATACCTTCTGCGGTCCACATATACTGTGTCTCTTGGACTACCAGTATGTTAGTTTTGATTATATAAAGTTTTAATGTTGTATAATCTCTATTTTGTACTTATTAGGGTAATTTTTCACAATATATTTGATTATTTATCCAAATATATTATAGATTATTTACCCAAAGCCCAAATTGTCATACATTGGCTAATATTTTATCAACATCTTCATGTGCCAGGTTGTCAATATAAAAAATAATCTGTTCTTCCTCCTAGCTAGAGACTTCAGCAGTTTTTGTAAAGGATGAAGCTACTCTTTTAGAAGGTATCTGCAAGTGCATTATATTTATTAATCTGATCTTGTTCTTCCATTTGGGCATCAGCTTTTTTTGTCAAAATTCAGAAACGCATTTCCAAATGTTGACAAGTTTCCGTTGTTTTTAATGAAGCATCAGACAATTACCTTTTGCCCAGTATTTTGTGTCATACTGTATATTCTTCATGATCTATTCACTCTCTGTAACTATAGCAACCACATGTTCTTCTCGGTTGCAATTTCAGGAACATTTAATACTGCTACTATTTCTCTTTCTGGAGTACTATAAATGTTAGCCATACAGGCTCCCATTGTTTGGTCACTTGTAGAAACCACGGCCCATGCATTAAATCTTTCCATTATTTTAAAACAAAGGAGGGAAATGATGGTGGATGCAGTGTTTGAGAGTGTTAAAATGTTAAAGTGTTAAAATGTGTTTAAAAAGAAATGCAAAGCCTTGGTAAAATATTTCAAGGCTGACAAAGCTTTATTTATAGATTATACCAGTGGTGGGATTCAGATATGTGAACAACTGGTTCTCTGTGTGGATGCCACTTCCGGAAGTCCGTTCTGGGCCTGGGCAACAAAAAATTAGCTACCGGTTCTGCCGAACTGGTGCGAACTGGCTGAATTCCACCACTGGATTGTACCCTCACTTATTCATAGTAGCAACTAACAAGGAAGCCAAATTTGGTCTCTTCTCCTTATATTCTAGTCTGCTTGATTTTTAAGTAGTCAGAAATCTTTTCTTTAGTTTCAACACAAGTTTCTATTCTCCCTCTCCATTTGAAAATCATGCCTCAGAAAATTCTGGTCAGATCCTCCAATTCTCTCATGTTGTTTGGTATATAAAAGATTAATACCAATCTCTGATGTTCCAGCTGGGATTAAAGGATAATGTTTGGAGTCTGTGGTGCTCTTTCTGGGCATTGGTTTTTTGCTTCATTGACAGACCAAGCCAAATCCAAAATTGCTAGGGAATTCCTGAGAGCTTGGCATTCAGACAAAACAGTCCTCAGTAGCTACATAGAAATGAACCATATTTGCACAGCATTCAAAAGTGACAACAAAGAGCTAAGAAAGAAATAAAAAGGTCTGATGACATTCCCTCCAGCAGTCAATATTCAGATAAGCAGGGATTAACACCAGACAAAAAATTCAAGCGGAAAACAGTAGCCTAATCTAAGAATTGCGAAAGAGAAAAACCACACCCCCACCAACACTGGAAGGGTGCTGCATCTAAACAGGGAAAAATATCCCACAATCAATAATGATGATTATGTTACGTAGTGGGATAATGAAATACCTGAAAGCAAACTACCAAGCTTGTAAAGTACTCCACAATTCAACCTTGAGCTATATATATTTTCTTCTATGGGCTATCAGTTGACATGTCTGACTATTGTCATATTCTTTTCTTTTTCATGTGGCCCATGGGTATCCCCATGTCTCATAGTCCATATCCATATGTCTGAACTAAAAAAAATCTACTGAAATTATAAATAATACATGAATTGTCTGCTGGGGTCTCTATCGTTATATGTTATATTTCAATAGTCAACCAGTCCTTGCACTACTCACTGAGATACAAGTAACCAATTTTGCAATGCTCTGTGGTTTAGAAATGGATGAAAACCAGTATCCTGAGTGATTAGTGAAGTCTCACTATAAATAACATTAAATAAAGGTTTTAAAATAATTCTGCACACCATCTCCTCCCATTTATAAGTCAAATGATGTAATCAATTTTCAGCTATTAAGTTATGAATATATGGGCTTTTAAAATGTATTTGTGAAAACTGTCTCTTTCTTTGTGTTGCTGGCAATATTTTAATGAACAAGAACTATATTTTGAAAATCTTCATGCCTTCAGGCTAATGCAAAACATTTTGATGCACTGTTTTAATTCATAGATTTTGCCTTGCTACAGCCTCTTAAAGGTATATGAGCCAAACAACTTGATGTGATGCATAAAATCCCAAAACACCTATCCTCATCCTGGCACAATCAAAACACAAAAATAAAAAATTCAACAACAATTCATTAGTGTTTGGAACACCAACATTTATTGCCTCGCTGTGCCTAATTGTGGAGTTGGGCTGTTTTTTTAATTTACAATCCCAATCATCCATTCATTCTTGCATTTCATTCCCATGTAAAATAACAGCTGGGGACTAATCCAAGATATTCTGTTGCCTGAAGCAAAGACATAAATGTGGAAGCCATCCAGTCAAATAATACCCAAAGCAAGCCAGGTTACTCTAGTTACCTAGGCAGAAAATCTAATCCCTACCAAAATATTAGGACTGTGCACAGACTATGTACTGTAATCTGAATGGGAAATCTACAAATGGATCACTGCGCTATTAAACTAAACTGATTCTATGTCATGGTACCATTCAGAAAAACTCAGTACTGTTTTTTCCATATCTATAATGAGATAGGACTAATTAATTTCCCAATTTTAATTTCCAGTACAGCCAATAGAATTACTTTTTAGGGCTGCACAAAGCTTTGAATGATTAGATGCGAGCTTCAATCAAATCAAAGCTTCAGTCAAATCAAAGCCTTCAATGCATATTAGAAAATCAAACTAGGGGCTTGCTCTGAAGCAACAAATTGAATCAGATGGCTTCAGAGCTCCGCTGACTTTTCTGTAATTTCTGAGATTCTCACAGACAATATTGAACATTGTAACTTCACTATTATATATGGAGGCTGCTCGGTGGGGTGAAGAATAGTTGGCTGACTGATAGGATGGGCTCTCTGACATTTCCATAAGCAGCTGCCAGTGAGATTTGTCATTTTATTAAACACTCTGCCTATCCAAGCTCTTTCAGGGTACAAGGCTAACCTTGCTTTAAAAGGCTTTGTTCCCATTACTTGGCTCAGAACCTCTTTACAAGGCTAAGCTTTGCAATGTGGAAAATAATACTTCTTTTATGCTTGTCCTGCCAATGCTAGTTGAACTCAGCTCTTAGCATACTGGAAGTGCTTCTAGGCTGAGCAATTTGGTAGTACTATTTCTTGGCTGAGGTGGTTTCTTATTTCTATATTATGTATAAAAGGGTAAAGTTAAAACCAAGGCCCAGTTTGGATAAGTGGTTAAGGTGCTGGCCCACAAACCAGGAGACCTTGAGTTGTGGTCCCACCATGCAGGGCTCCTACAAGGTTATATCTTGTAGGACCCCTGGTAACACATTGATTGAATGCAGTATTGCATGCTAATTCTGCCTGCAGTCTGGAGTTCGATCCTGATGGGGCTCTTGGTTGACTCAGCCTTCTATCCTTCCAAGGTTGGTAAAATGAGGACCCAGTTTGTTGGGGGCAATATGCTGACACTGTAAACCACTCAAAGAGTTGTGTAAAGAACTCTGAGGCAGTATATAAGACCAAGTGCTATTACTATTGGTATGAAAGCCAACTTGATGACTTTGGGTCAGTTGCTCTCTCTTAGCCCAATTCATCTCACAGGGTTGTTGTGGAGAAAACAAAAAGAGTAAGGAGTATTATGTTTGTTTGCCACCTTGAGTTACTTATAAAGTAATAAAGGAAGGAAGGAAGGAAGGAAGGAAGGAAGGAAGGAAGGAAGGAAGGAAGGAAGGAAGGAAGGAAGGAAGGAAGGACTATTTACCCTACAGTGAGGGAAGATTACCTTGGCAGGTGCTGGGCCAAACATGTAGAGCTTTTAAGAAACATGGGGGTCAGTGGTGGGTTGGAAAGAAGGCTATGAATGCAATTTCTTCTAACATCAGCCTGTTTTCTATGGCATTGTTTCTGCTGTTTGGTGTGGTAGTTAATTAACTACCATAGAGTATTATCAGCAAAGTGGGACTCTGACACTGTTGAGACAGTCCTTCCTGGAAGATACTAATCTTTCCAAGCAGCTAGCACCAGCCCTCCTGACATCCTAGAGAAGTGTGAAATCTAAAACAGCAATGCTACACAAGGGCACATCAGTTTTTGTTTTTTTGTCAAGTTCCGCACTGAACAAGTCAAACATTGCCACTGACATCTCCCCAAACGGAGCAATCATCTGAAGGAGAGAGAGAGAGAGAGAGAGAGAGAGAGAGAGAGAGGGAGGGAGGGAGGGAGGGAGGGAGGGAGGGAGAGAGCGAGAGAGTGAGTCCCATTCTGAGGTCAAACTTCCCAGGCAACTAGGCCAACTCTGATATTATCACAAAAATTCCAGAGATCAAGGCTATTAAAATGACTCGCCAGCAAACCCTAGAAAAAAACAAGGGGAAGGAAGGGTGGAAACTGCTTTGAGAGTTTGGGTGATGAACAATTTTGGATATTTAGGTTTTAAACTTGTAGTTGGATAATCTATTAATTCATCCAATTTCTCTCTGGTCTCTTTGCAGTTTGGAAATTTATTGTGTTGGTCATTCCTAAGCTCACCTATCCCTGCCTTGGAAGAGGGAGAATATTTAATAAATGTAATACAGTAAAACCCTTGAACACTCTCAGGCTTAAATGTAAGAGGCTTAATGTTAATATCAGTTGAAGTTTTCAAGATTTGTATTTTTTGAGTGCACAAAACGCTTGCACACACTGCACTGAGGCTGATTTAAACTCTCCTCCATGATGTTCCCCATCATTTTGTGGTGCTATCCACCTTTCCTAACTTTTAACACTGCCATGGGAGAACATCATATTAAGATAACTGCCAATTAACAATTTTCAAAGTGTAAAGACTAGAAAAGTTGCCAAGTCTACTGAAAGAACAACTATTTTGTGTTTTAAAAAAAAATTCTAAATTTATGGGAAAACTGGATCATGATTTAACTTCATAGAGTTAGGAGATGTGAATTCAGATTTCTAATTTAGATTGCTACATGTATTGAGTTCATGGGTAGAACAAGATCCAGAATTGGACCTGTTGGTTTTTCCAGGAATATAGTGGAACATCTGTTGTAATGTTATATCATTTTAGGTTTTTTTCCTGCTTTTATATTTTGAGCTAAATCCTATTGGTTTTTGTACTACAATATCCCATCATACCTTATCTATTTTCTCTCTATTTTTCTGTCCCAGATTTAATTATCACTTGAATGCTATTAATGCTTTCGGTTGCTTGTGAGGCATCAGAGCAGAAGAGTTAAATCAGAATCGCACTTGTATTCTGCATAGAAGTGGTCTGTTCAGAATATGTCTTCTCTATAGAACAGTGATGGCGAACCTATGGCATGGGTGCCAGAGGCGACACTCAGAGCCCTCTCTGTGGGCACGTGTGCTAGGCCTTCAGCTGGGTTTTATAAAACCTTTTCACTTTAGGCCTCCGCTGCAATGTGCAAAAAAAAAAAAAAGGTTCAATCACTCAGTTTCAACTTCTCATGGGAAAAAAAAATCTTGCAAAGTTGGAATTGATTGATTGAACTTTTTAGTCCCACCCATCTGCTCTTACCACTGCAGCCACACCCACCAAATTGGTCACACCCAGCCAATGGGCCACACCCACCTGGTACTCGACGATGCATAAATGGGTTTTGGGTTGCAGTTTGGGCACTCAGTCTCTAAAAGGTTCGCCATCACTGCTATAGAAAGTTCTTTTTCTTGTTGCTAATTGTTGCTAATTGCAACCCTTTGTTTAGTGACTGTTCAAACTTACAATCGCACTGAGAAAAGTGATTTATGATTGTTTTTACACTTATGTCCATTACAGCATCTCCATAGTCCTGTGAATATATATAATTGCACACATTAGGTTTGCTTTAATAGCGTTTCCAACATAAGTGGGCTACAGGTGATGCCCTCTGTTAACTTAAATTTGAGGAGATGCAAAGGGAAAATGAAATGTCAGTACTGTTTTATGATTCCTAAGAGTTATACATTTATTCATTTAAATCAGCATAAATTAAAGAGAAAATATTTAATGTTTTGGCATGTAGTTTTATTCAAACCAGCAACCTATATACTACTTTATGGGCTTAAAAAAAAACTAACAGATTACTTACTTCTGGGATCTACACACAACATTTATATTTTCTGTTTAGCAAATACAACCAGCTCCCTCCTGAGAAAAAAATATAGTCCCCAAAATATACCCTAGCAAACTTTGCCCTTAAGAAATTTCAGAATACAGTAACTGAAGTCCCAGGGGCAAAGCAATTAGGTGAATAAATGCACAGAGTCGGGATTTGGGGAATACTAAATTTTTTAGTACTGAAATTATATTCACAACCTAATATTTGTAGCAAACATACAAAGATTTGTTCTGAACATATGGCTTATAGGAGAACACTGAAATCATAAGAGACTAGAACTTCCTCCAGTCAGTTAGCATATGATTATCAATGAATGAGAAGTGTAGGAAAGAATCCAATGGATGTAATGCCTCATGCTTTTCTCCTTTGCCAGTCCTGCAGTTCTCCTAGAACAGGGGTCTTCAAACTTGGCCCATTTATGACTTGTGGACTTCAACTCCCAGAATTCCTCAACCAGTATGCCTGGCTGAGGAGTTCTGGGAGTTGAAGTCGACAAGTCATAAAAGGGCCAAGTTTGAAGACCCCTGTTATATAGTCTCCTGCTTGAGCATGGAATTGGACTAGAAGAACTCCAAGGTCGTTTCCAAACCTATTATTCTATGTTCTGGGATTCTAACTTTAACGAAACATGGGATGGAATGGAGGAAGATGACATAAATACTTCTTAGGGTCTCATCTTCACCATTTCTTGCAGCAAACCAGGGAAGATTGACAGTGGTCTACATTTTCTTTGTAAATTCAATCTTGTTGTTTAGGAATGAAAGTCAGATTCATGTAACATACTTTTTTATTACCACAATTAGTATTACTTAGTCAGACAGCTAAGTAAAAATTAATGAAGAATTAATTAAATTAATCAGTAGAACAACCTGCCTCCAGAAGTTGTGAATGCTCCAACACTGGAAGTTTTTAAGAAGAGACTGGACAGCTATTTGTCTGAAATGGTATAGAGCAGGGGTGTCAAACTCGCAATGTCACATGATGTGTCATGACATATCGCAACTCTTTTGCCATTGCCGGCAATGGGATGGGCACGGTTTCGCTATGATGCATCCGGCCTGTAGGCCGGCAGTTTGACACCCCTGGTACAGGGCTTCCTGCCTGAGCAGAAGGTTGGACTAGAAGACCTCCAAGGTCCCTTCCAACTCTACTACTATTACTACTACTACTACTACTACTACTATTACTACTACTACTATTTTTATTATTATATTTTTTCAAGGTCATTCTAAAAGTATG
This sequence comes from Crotalus tigris, assembly GCF_016545835.1. Classification (NCBI taxonomy): domain Eukaryota; kingdom Metazoa; phylum Chordata; class Lepidosauria; order Squamata; family Viperidae; genus Crotalus; species Crotalus tigris. Next base: position 422,918 of record NW_024097388.1, on the reverse strand, counting down.
GAAAGAAAATAATAAATAAAATAATTAACATTTAAAAGCAACAAAGAACCTTGGCAATGCGTGATATGTTCCTGAAAATATTAGTCTTCTAAAAGTCCTTTTACCTTCCCTTGAAATTTATATGATGTTTCTTCTGAGCATAAATATAAAACCTACCTTGAAATTGGGAATATGAGACTCGGTATACATATATTATTTTACTGTCTCTTTTAGAAAGGTGGTATTTCAGTCTGTATTCTAGCCTATCCTTCTACCCATAACTTTTCCTAATATATGGAGCTGTTAGGAATAAGCAATTTCCTGAATAAAAATGTTTTCAAAACAAATAAATTTTCCTGATATATTTTTAATATAAGTATAAAGTTCATTGATGCAAACTCTTTTAGGCTCTTTTTTAAATAAACAACTTTCCCTTTTTATATCTAACTTCATACAAAGCCTTTTTCAGCTGCATTCTTCACTTTTTTTTTTTTTACTGGTGCAATTTTCTAATCTCAAAATAGTCTTCAGTTTCAGTCTGTTCTACATATTGGAGTGGATTCTGGGAGATCAGAAACCTACTGAAATTGTGTCAGATCTAGTCTTGTGCCTTATTGACTTACCCATTGAATAAAATGCTGAAATAAATATTTACTGCTGATTTAGAGGAGGATTATGATTTGATTAAAATCTATGTGTTTTTCATTATTTTCAATACGTTTCTCATTATTTTAATTGATAATGTTGATTTTTTTTCCAGCTGCTATTTTTGAAATTTATAATATTGTTATATTGTATTTATTCTAAGTATTGTGGGTTGGTTTTTTTAAAAAAAATTAAGAATCCTGTAATTCCTTGCATCAGGTTGGAGTCAGAGCAATTGAACGCAGCTGAGCATTTACCAGCCGGATGCCCTTCTTGACACCTATGCGGAGTTCACAGCAGATATTTTCTCTTTGTGCCCAGAGACAGAAATATCTGCTGTTATCTAGGATTGAACTCATAGCCTCCAGATTGTGAGGCAAGAGCTCCACCTCTAGGCCACCACACTGCTATATTTTAAGTATTGTTAGCTGCTTAGAATTATGTTTGCAAGATAGGCGGCTTTATAAATTCACTACATTGTGCCAAGTAATGCAAAAATTGTAATTGATAAGTTGAGATCCTATTCATTCTTGTGTCCAAGTACTTTTCCAGATCTTTTGGTATAGCACCAAGTTCACTGGCCAATGTCGATACCATTGCAACTACTGTTTTCCACATTTGTTTATTCTCTGTTTGAAGGGCATTCTTACTTTCCTCTTGTTTCTTGCTCATTGACCCATTTATCTCCAGTTATTACAGTGCAGTTATTGATATCATCTTATGTGTTTCCACTATGGTTCCACAATTTCCATTGCAGGCACATCATATTGCATAAACAAAGGCATAAAATCAAGATCACACAAAATATTAGTACCACTTTATAAAACCTTAGTAAGACCATAGCTGGAATACTGCAGCCAATTTTGGTTACCATATCACAAAAAAGATGTTGAGAGTTTGGAAAAAAATTAGAGAAGAGCAACTAAGTTAATCAAAGGCCTGAAGACTAAAACATACGAAGAATGGCTGCAGGACTTGGGTTTTGCTAGTCTAAAGAAAAGAAGAAATAGGGGAGTCATGATAGCAGTGTTCCAGTATTTGAGGGGCTGCCACAAGGCAGAGGAGGCCAGGTTGTTCACCAAAGCACAAGAAGGAAGGACAAGAAACAATGGTTGGAAACTGATCAAAGAGAGAAGTAACCTGGAATTAAGGAGAAACTTTCTGACAGTGAGGACAATCAACCAATGGAACAGCTTGTCTCCAGAAATTGTGGGCGCACCATCATGGAGATTTTTAAGAAGAGACTAGACAGTCACTTGTCTGAGATGGTATAGGTTCTCCTGCCTGAGCAGAGGGCTGGACTAGAAGACCTCCAAAGCCCCTTCCAGCTCTATTCTATATATAATCAATAGTCTCAATGAGCTATAAGTAACTTTTGCTAAAATAAGCATAATTACATTTATGAGTCAACAGTTGACTTTAGACCATGCTGCAACACGCTTCTAAATAAAAACAGAATACATTTAATGAATAGCATAACTATCAGCCTTCCTTTGTTGGGAAATCAGCTTTGATTTACAGCTACTCTGAATTATGTTCCCAGTTACAAAGAGGTTTTCTTACCTGACTATTCATATGGCTGAAGAAGCGTTTGCCAGATGTTTTTTTAGGTGTTTTAGTCAGCAGTATGTTAATGAAGAGGTATTACCATCAAATACTTTAACAGCTGCAATTTAAACTGGCAGGTGCACCATTATAGATTAATATATGCAATGAGGAAGCAAAATGCTGTCACCCTCCTTCAAGACAAAATAAATGCCACAGAAGTAGGTGAGCTGTGACAGATGCTAAATTTCTGAACTGTCACGCCAGAATGAAAGGAAGATTAATGAGGGTCCTTAAATGTTTTTCACATTCACAGTAATACTCTGAATTCTGCTATTTTATGCTTTATACTTGCATAGTAGTCAGCCTCTCTACAGATAATAAGACTGTATTTATAAACAATTCGTTCAGCTGCGTAGCACAGAATTTAGGTTTTCTTTCATCCTTAGCCATTGCCATTTTAGCAAAATTTTATTCAGAATTTAATTCAAAACTAGATGATAATGGGTACATCCGGGAGAATGGATTAGGTGGAAAATGTTCAAATTCTAACATGGGCTAACCTGATCTCACAATCTAACAGATAGGAGTGTAATTCTCATGTCAGCTTGTACACTTAGCAAAATGGTTAAGATTGTTTATCAGCTCCATGAAATGTCACATGCATTTTTAGGATCTGCATTTTAAGACAAGTGCAATTAAAATACAGCTATAAAGTCAAATTATGTGGATTATTTTTTTTAAAATGCAGACAATGCAAAAAAAAACCAGCAGTCAAAAAACCAAAAACACTAACACACCCAAATGAAAACACTTTATCTGTAAAAGGTTTTTTTTGTCCATTAGTTAAAGAAATAAAACTAACCACATGCGGACAACAATAATAAATATTTTATTTCTCCTACAAGATATTGTGATCAGGCTTTCTGTTTGCTACAAATTTATATTGGTTTTCTCAGCTCTGTCCCATTCTTTAGAGGAACTATGTACACTATGTAAGTGTAGGAGATGACCAGGTTGAGTACGAGGGAGGAGTCAAACACATCATCAGTCATGAGTCATGTGTCCCTGGCATCCACAAGAGGTCTAAGTCCAGCCCACCTTGAATGCCCTTCTTATCTCCTGCTCATTTCCCAGATTCTTGTACAGAGCTTATGTTTGCAATAATTCTTTATACTCATTTGAACTGCCTGAATCTCCTCATTTCCCTGACGCTTGACAGTAAGGTTGGAAAGCTATCACTACAAGTTTGGTGTTCCTACTCAGTTATGTGAAGAGTGTAAGAGTATAAAATCTGGCACAATGTGCCATTTGTTGCAGGTAAGCATTGTTAATAATGGACTAGGAGGAATGGATGACACATTAGTAAAAAAAATCATGAAAAAATATCTAGATGATTTTGAAACTGCTAGGTTTAAAATTGTGTGTTGCCTTATATTTCATTATCTGACAGAACTACACAGTCCTCGAGGAACCCCATATACCATATTCATCATTCTCAAATCCTGCCTTGGGACTATCCCATGCAAATTTTGGAAGGTCACAATGACAGACCTCTTAGATATGGAAGCTACATGAAAATAATTTCCTTAAGGTCCAGTGCAAGACCCGTGGAAAGCATGTCTCAAGGTAGTGGGGTGAACAAGTGTGTCTACTAACTCCTTTCCTATTTAGCCTTTTATTTAAACTCTGAAACCCAGGTGCTTTGAAACCCACATTACTATGCTGTGTTTTTGATCAGCAATGAATTTCCTCCCATGATGTATGCCAATAACATTCTCATTCTTTGTTTCTGATGTAAGGACCAAAAAGCGTGCTACAGTTCTTTGCAATGTATTGTGAAGAAGGAAGTTTCATTCTAAATTACTCTAAATTTATGTGTATGGAGATTGTCAGTCATCCAAGTCATGGTTGTCCCAAAGGTGCTTTTTCAAAAGGCAGCTGGACTTTGCTTTTCCTTGAAGTCATTTTTCTTCTCATCCAAGAAGCTTCTTCCATTCTGAATAACTGAAGTAGCTTCTTGGATGAGAAGTGAAACATCTCAAGGAAAACCAAAGGCCAGTTGCCTTTTGGAAAAGCACCTTTGGAACTCTAAATTTATACTCCAAAGTTATGATCTTTTAAAAAAACAGACATAATTGTCAGATCAATGGCCACATTCTTTAGCAAGTAAGGCAATACATCATGTTTTAGGATTCAGATTGGAATGTCCAAATTCTGTGAATCACAGAAAACAATCTGAAGTCTGCATTCAAATCAAACCTTTGCTGTTGTCTTGGCCAACAGAAAAAGGTATCAACAGAAAAATAACAAACAGTGATATTTAAATCTGAATGAAAAGTTGTACATTAAAATCAGTTAGAATGATACTGAGAACACATGTGAAGTAATATTGTATTAACCCACTTCTAAAGTAAAATTTTAGTTAAGGTTTTATGTAGTCTAGTAGACTGAGGAATTAAAAAACAACAACAACAATGCAGGTAATTACATGTAACCTTTATCGAGTCTACTTAATAGATCGAGTTGTTCTATTATTTATATTTCCTTAACTAGCCTGTATCTTAACTAAGTGATTCCATGCTGCTAGTAATGTAAATTTAGTAACCACATATTATTTTGGAATTTTTGTAATAAATCAGACATAGAATTCATCTGAATGGCCAGGAAATGTTTAAAAAGGGTTCAATGAAGATCTCTGTAGAAGTGGCCCTATAGCAGGATATGGGCCAGACAGTCAGTGGTCCCTTAGCCACATGGACAGAGTATTTCCACATAGAAGATCCACCTATATCTGTTTTTAAGAACTACTGTTCAAAAACATAAAAATCTAAGCAATGTAAAAGCCTTAGAAGCTAGTATTTTAAGACACTGTTATCCAATGGTGATATTTTGCTTTCTAGATTTTCCAGGGGAAAAGCAAATGTATCTATAGAGAGAGTCATCATTGTGAAAAGTACAGTCTAAATTCCCGAGAAAGACTGGTGGCATTCCACCTTGTGTTCCAACTATCACAGTATAAATCAAAGCTGGGCTTGATTCCCTAAACCTCAGATTTGGCAAAGCAAATTTGTATATTGGCGAAAGCACTTATATCAGACATGTCAAACTCGCAATGTCATGTGACGTTGTGCAACATATCAGGACAGTTTTGCCATTGCCGGCAATGGGGTGGGCACAGCTTCCTGATGACGCGTCCGGCCCATGGGCCGGCAGTTTGACACCCCTGACTTATATGATCCAGACATTGTCAGCCCCTTAAGAGTGCATAATCAACATCACTCCATGCAGCTAATTCCACCAGAATCAAATTTAATGACTTGTAACCTTTCTTCATCTATAAAAGCATCTGATGGAAATGCAAAACCAAAGAAATTGTAAAATCAGTACACAAGATGAGCTTAGTCCAACCACCTGTTGCTATGCAATCGGAAATCCAAATGGAAAGTTTAGTAACCTTTGCTCGGTGCCTGCCTTTTAAAAAATGTGTTATTCCTTACAAGATAGGTTTCCTGGTGTCCCATATGAGAAACTCCTATGTCAATGCCTTTCTGGATCTGCTAAGACTAGTCAATGGTCATGCATGACTGTTCTGTTCCTTGAACTGGGACTCCTGATATTTGCTCATAACACACCTAAAACAATATGCCAAGGAAGCTTTTGTGCCTACCTTTTTTTTAAATCAGATTAAAACCCAGATACTACTTTTACAAAATGGCCAAATTTGTCTCTGAAGCTATGAGTATTAAGAAACAAATGGTGCTTTAAAGATAGATCAGTATGTTTTGATTTAACATTGTCTATATCAGAAACTTTAACTGATGTTTCCTTTCTTCATTTCCGCATTTGCTGTTTCTTTCCGTTGATATATTCTGTCTCTCTTCCAAACCAAAACTAACAAATGATGCAAACCAAAATGATAGTAATGTAAACTCTTAGTTTCATTTACTCTATATAGTCTAAGTTGCTTGATCTGTTGTTGATTTCAGTCCATTCTTTTTAATTTTATTTATATTTATGCCATCCGTGTCCATATTGTATTACCATATCATAATTTTATAATTTTATTAATAGCAACTACCTTACAAAGAATTGCCTTAGTAATTCTTATAGCCTTCTTACTAATCTGTTATTCCATGCTCTAATTTGTCATGCCTATTATGCTTGCATTTTTGTACATTTTATATTGGTCTATGATTGAAAGATGGGACTAGCCTGATGGTATGAGCAATTAACAAATGGAATTGTTTGCCTTATATCATAGATGTTCTCCTTCACACTTAGTTTGGAAAGCTATCTATCCAAACTAGATAGTAAATCCTGCACTGAGCAAGGGATTTATAGGAATGGCAAAACCTATAAAGTTAAAAGAGAGATCAGCCTATAATCCCTACATAGCTCCATCTCCAGGTTCTGACACTCTTCCCTACACATTCCAAATTTTTGATTCTATGAATCAATGAAATACAAAAGTGTGTCATTTGTATATGATACAAATAGATGCCAATTATATAATTGTAGATGTTGTAAAGGTAAATTTAAGGGAAGTTTAATTTTCTTCTCTGGAATGATGATGATGATGATGATAAAGATGATGATGATGATGATGTTATCCATTCAGTCATGTTTGACTCTTGGTAATTCTATAGGCCAGGTCTTACCACATCTTCTAGTCTTGCACTACTTCTTTGAGTTTTTCTACACTCTGGCTAGTGTCAGCTTTGATGGAATCCAGCCACCGTGGTCTTTGATAGCCTTGTTTCCCTTTATTGGTAACTCTTCTAAACATAGCTTTCTCCAGTGACATGGGCCAAAGTAAGTGAGATGCCTCTGGACTACATAGTGCATGGTTGCAATAGACTTGTGTGTTATATTAGACAGATGTTTGGATAGAAATTTTATCTACTAGATCCAAAGTCCATTAAATTTAAGAGAGAGAGAAAAAAAGAAGAAATGAAAAAAGAAGAAAACATATACTTGCTGCCCTTTTTTCAATCAAGTAATTAATAATATTTTTCCCCATCCTCTTTGGCCCTTTTTAATCTTCAAATCCAGAAATCATTAATTCAGTCTTTTCTTCTTTCAACAGAAAATATCCATATACAATGGCCAAAATTGCGGAAATCTTTTGGGAAAAATGTACAGTAGAAATACCACCTTTTTCTTCTAATTTCTTTATAACTGTAGCCTTGTTCGCTTAATAATACTATTTTACATGGCTTTCTGGGCAACCAGTCAACTCTTCGCACCATTACTTTAATTTTATTATGTTTTACAAGCTCACTAAATGAAAGAACACAAAAAAACCCAACCAACTTGATAGCGATCACATAACACACTGACAAATGTCCACTCAGCTTCAATACATGACATCAATAACTGAATCCTACTGTGATCTGATTGGCTCATTGCCAAAATAAGATGACACCTGATTGGCTCTCTAAACACACAGGCTCATTGGCTACAATCAGATGAAGGAAAGCTACCTGATATCAGCCTAAGCAAGCTATGCTTCCTTTTTCTGGTTATTTGGCTATATAAACTTTTCATAGAATACAGTACAGATAATTGAACAAATTTTGTTGCATTACATTCTTGATTAAATTATCTTTCCATTGATATATAATTTTATGGTACTACTCCAAAAAAAGTGTTATTAGCCATCAAACCTCAAAAATGCACTTTTCCCCAAAGGTTTCGACAATTTTGGCCACTACTGTAAGGTTTCCAGTCTTTCAGAAAAGGTCTATGTCACTTTTTCCTAACCAAAGTGGTCAGTTTTTCCATTTCTTCAAATTCAGTTAATTTGATAATCCAAACTTTCACTGTAGCTTTTCATTATTTATCATCTTTTTGCATGCAGTAATCTTGCCACATACTATTCCTGTGTTTTGCATGACAGTGCTTACTTACCCCAAAGGGAAATAATTTGATTGGAATGCATTTATGTACAATTTAATCTAAAAGTTAAGAAAAATAATAAAAATGCTGCTTTGTTCTTTTCAAGCATTAAGGGCATTTTGGGATGTTATTTTGTTGCTTAACATTCTCTAAACAATTAGACAACGTTTTCCTCTTTGTCCCTGTGTGAATTGGCTCAATCTGTTTGATCAGTTAGTTTTATGAGGATTTAAGGACTGAAACTGGTTTAAGTGCATTTATTGATCCCTGGAAAACATACTTACAGTGACAGAATTGCCTGTCTGCAAGAGGAAAATGTTTAAAAACAGGACAACTGGCTTGAGATTAACACTTTTAGATTAATGACTGAAACTCAAATTAGATTTGCAAACAAACAAACAAACAAACCTCCAGATATAATAGAATAATTGCATAATAATGTTATAGTCTTTATAACATTAGTGCATCTAAACTGGCATAATTATTTCATCAGCATTATTAAATATGATTAATTGAAAAGTTAATTAGTAATGTGTCAAGAAATAGTATTTGGGTGAGAAACGGAGCTGTTATTTTATTTCCTTCATGGTCTCTGTAATGGTATTTTGTTCCACATCAGTTTTAGAACTAATTTATGTCATGAGCATCAGCCATGAAGAAATTTATATCAGAATAGTAGGGGCTAATTATATATTTGGTTTCTGCAGAGCTATATTAATATTATAATGTGGCTAAAAATGAGGGAGGGAGGGAGGGAGGGAGGGAGGGAGGAAGGAAGGAAGGAAGGAAGGAAGGAAGGAAGGAAGGAAGGAAGGAAGGAAGGAAGGAAGGAAGGAAGGAAGAAAGAAAGGAAGGAAGATTGTATCATCACTAATAAATGGTCTTAGGAAAGTTATCCTCTAGTCTACATTTGTGTTATGTAGAAAAATAACGTTGAAAACCTAGATTATGGTGTAAAGCTGCAGTGAGAACCTTTTCTCTAATTTAAAAAAAAACAGGATTTGGAAAAAAGAAATTAAACTCCTTTTAGTAAAGAGCCAGATGAAAACCCACATGGGATAGTGACTTAGACATTGGAATGAAAGCAGATCTCAGAGTTCAACCATGGAACTGATTAAGTAACAAGAGCAGTATCCATTCAACCATGGAACTGATTAGGTAACAAGAGCAGTTGTCCTATTTTAAATGGTTGCCCTTGGTATGATCTAATGGAGGCCCTGATGTCTTAGTGGCAAGAGCAATGTGAGATAAACATGTAATAAACTTCACTCGCAATTTGGGATCCAGAAATGAAGTCACATTATATGAATGAAGAGTAAAAAGCTAAAGTCCACTCCTTTGTTTCTTACTCCCCTGCAAATCGTACTTATATTTCCAGCCCAAACATAGCCTAGTAAGAGCCAAATCATTCTTGCCAAAGGTCTGAATTTAGCTGCCTGCAAACAGCTTTAGAAATTAGACTGAGGGTTGCATAAAATTAGGCAAAAGGTCTAAACATTCAATCCATCACTCTCCATGATACTAGTCGTTCTCATCCCCAAACCATGATGGCCATAACCTTCTATTTTCTGTTCCACAAGACACTTGTTTACTAATAAGGACATACCATAGGAACAATTAACTGAATTGTGAAAACACCACTCCTCTCCCCTTTTGGATTAAGTAACCAGTAAGTAGCTTGCTTTTTGTTGGAGTCTTCAAGAGAAAGGGGAAAAGAAATCAGGAGTTGCCCCAGTTTATATGAAGAGAATATTTTCCCAGACACAGAAAATAATGAAGCGCGTATGACTTCTAAGATTGGATAGGTTGGATTGGATTATAACCACGTGGCCATTTGAATTCAGGGCCCCTGAATTCAGGGCCCTTGAATGGGCAAAGGCATATATTGATAATCTTGTGCTCTTGTGTTGAATGAACATACCTATTATTATTAAAAATTGTAGAGCTAAGAAATAAAATGCAAATATAAAATACCCCAGCGTTTAAAACATACTAGAATTTTAATCGTTCAGCAAAATATAATTCAAACAGAACCCTGGGTAAAAAAAAATAGTTTTAAGCAGTTAACAGAAATAAATTATGAAAAATGCCTGACACCTGTACAAATAAAAACATGTACCAAATGGAAAGCCTATTTTGTTCTGAACTCAAAACAAGACAGTTCCGCTCCAAATGTTTTGTGCTCCAATGAAACAAAATTTGAAATAATGAATATTCCATGTTTCCATGAAACAAAAAAACCCCGTGGGGAAGAATGCCTTCACAGCATGTTCTCAGCCATTAAAAATATCTGGCAGGTGATGGGAGGAAGGGATGAGAAAGGTATTCTTTGCCCAAGCCACTTTCAGCATGGCAGTAAAATGGGCTGATGATTCTGTTATGTGTCCATGCCTTCTTCCATGGAACATAAAAGAGAATACAAAAAAAAAAAAAATAGTTTCATTAAGGATAATAAAATTCTGTCCATCTTGTTGGATTGTTGATTGTGATGGCCTCCACCCTGCTGTTTAGTTAGCAGGTATCACCCAAGCGTCCTTGTGCTTCATGTGCTTCATCCCTGTCTTCAGTACTTCCACTTGGGTATTTAATTAATTGATACCACATGTTAGGTATCTTCTTCTTCTTGTGCCATATCCGTTATCGGACGTTGGCGATCATGTTGGCAATCCTGTTTTTATCAGCAGCTGCACAAAAAAGTGCTGCTGAGTTTTGTCCAAACCAGTCCCTTAGATTTTGAAGCCATGATGTTCTTCTTCTGCCTGGACCTCATTTGCCTTCAATCTTTCCCTGGAGGATTAAACGGAGTATGCCGTATTTTTCTGGGTGTCGCCACCTGCTATTCTGTGATGCAAAACTGGGATACATAAACCAGGTAAATAAAATAAAAGTTCTAGTTTTAGTCCTTAGTGTTTCCAACTTCCAGTGATTGGAAATTCCTCTTAAGAATACCATGGACCATTAGATGCTGATTAGAGAATACTGGACTAGACTAGACTAGACTAGACTAGACTAGACTACTTTATTGGCCAAGTGCAATTAGACAGACAAGGAATTTGCTCATGTGCATAAGCTCCCAGTATACATACAAACAACAAAATGATAGGTCATAGATCATAAATCATAGTTGCAATCATTAATTAGTTGTTATAAAAATGGCTAGTACTCATTAGCATGTAAAAGTGAAAAGTAAAAGTAAAGTAAAAAATGAGGTTGTAATGTTACTATCTTATTCTACTGTGCTGAAAAGAGTCAGGACTCAATGTTTTTCTTTTCTTTTTTCCCTTTTACCCTACACTTGTTTCTTTCCCCTTTTTTGCCCCCTCCCCATTTTCCCACTATTTTCATTTTCTTTTGTATTTTATATCTTGATAACCTTAATAAAAATATTATTAAAAAGACCATAGACCAGAGGATTCAACAAAATGTGCAATAGCCTGATTAGCTGCATCCACATATTCTCACTGTTTTTATCAGAAAGGCAAAAAGAAAAAGGAAAAAAAAAGAGTCACTGCCTCATGTTCCAGGCTCTGCCCTTTAGGGCAGGTATTCAAAATCACAACATACATATTAAAAAAGAAGGCTTCGTGTCATGAGGCTGTAAGGCTACTTAGAATACTGTGAGCCCTTTGCTCCCTCCATATGCTGCTGTAGTCTGACCGAGTATGAAGAAACTTTCCCCATCCCTAAACTTCACTTGCAAAATGTTTGTAAACTGTCAGTGATTGTCCTTGCTTTTGTTATTATTATTTCACCATGACAAATTTTTAGATGTTCTGGAAGTGATAACAATAAAAGTGTTCTGCCAGACCTCAATCTAATTTATTTAGTTTAGGCACTGCCTGACTCCAAGTCAGGCACTGTACAATAAAAGCAAACAAAATTCAAAGAATACATATAATGTCAAAGATATAAGTTAGGAAACACCAGAGTCACTTTTCTGGGAAAATTAGGAAGTGGCAATACACTGAGTTTTGCTTCTGGAGAAAAGGCAGGGTGTGTAGTTAAGATATGTGCAAGAAATATACTAACTCTTTGTGAGACTCTGTGAAAATGACTGCCTTACCATCCTCCATGGTGGGATCTATATATGCAAGGAACTTGGTTGCTAGGAACTGCAACCAAAATTTTGCCTTAAAGAAAAAGGCCTAGCTTATTCATTTGTTCATTCATTCATTCATTCGTTCAGTCATTCATTCATTGCCTTAAGTATTTTTATAAATAACTCAAGACAGCAAACATGGCTAATATTCCTTCCTCTGCCTATTTTCCCCACCACAACCCAGTGACGTGGGTTTGGTCTAAGAGACAATGACTGGTCCGATGTCACCCAGCTGGCTTTCATGCCGAAGGCAGGACTAGAACTCACTATCTACCAATTTTTAGCCGGGTGCCTTCACCACTAGCTGAATCTGGTTCTGATGATAATATGTCCCCAAGTTACAGCTAAATATTGTGTTCCAAAAATAGGAAGCTTAAAAAGATACCCTTAATGTTATTGTAAACATCATACAAATGAAATGAGTACTAAAGCCTACAGGTTCGACAGGTATGGCTTAATTTTTTTCATGTGTACAAGAGGGAGACCAATTTTTTTAGTCAGTTCAAGAGTACCTGGCCCAAGGATTCAGTGGCAGAATCAGCTTCTGATCTGGGAGTTGTTCATCAAGATTGCCCCTTCATTTGACAAGAGTAAGGACCCAAATAGTAGAACTTGCAAGACATTGAGGTAAAGTTATATCTTGTAATGCTAAGGTGACCAACCGTCCTCCTTTAGGGAGGACAGTCCTCCTTTTGTAAGTTCTGTCCTCCCTCGAAAAGTGTCCTCCTTCATGTCCTCCTTTTCAATATTTGAAGACTAATATGCAGGGCTTTTTTTTCTCATAGAACGCTCAGAACGGCGTTCCAGCATCTTTTTTTTGATGGTTTTTTTTCAACTTTTGCAGGAGCTGTGCTACTCCCACTATTGGCTTTCGAAAGCCAATAGGAATTGCTGCTGAGCGCGCCAAAACACCCGGCTGGCAAACTTTGCACATGCAAGTTGTCTGTATTATTGTTGCAATGAATAAAATGTTTCTTTTATTTACGATATTTTTTTCTTCAATTTATTTGTGTCCTCCTTTTCATTGTAAAAAAGTTGGTCACCTTAATAATGCAATGTTACATATTGATATAAGGGGGTCAGGGGACCAGGTTAAATAGGCAGAGGTTTCATGAATGTTAAAAGGCTCAAAAGTTAAACAAGCAGGAGATATTGTACCTTCCAGAAAGGGAATGAAAGCTTTCAGATGCAATGTGAAACTACCGTATATGCCGGCGTATAAGGCGACTTCCGCAAGCGTTAAAATCGGCACTGAAGTTGGGGGTCGTCTTATACGCCGAGTCGTCTTATACGCCAGAAATACTGGTAGTTTCCGCTATATAAAATGACATTCTAGGTATGCGACTCGGCGCCAAAGACGGGGGTTGTCTTATACGCCGGGTCGCCTTATACGCCGGCATATATGGTATATATTTCAGGGTTTTTTTCCCCTCAAATGGCTCCTTGTAGAATATTGGAATGTGGCACATGTCATATTTCAAAAAGCTATTGTATCCTCTCACTACCTAGGAGTATAAGTGTCAAAAGTTTAGCTAACAAATCATGAGACTACTCTTTTGCTGTCCTTTCTCTCTGAAAGAAGAAAGAAGAAGAAAGGAAGAAAAATCTTATAAACTAGACATCTTGCAACTTATAAAAGAGGAGATAGAGTCAGTGTGCTCTCCATACCGAGCAAAACCTCTTCTGAACATTTAACATTTTGTCTCTCAACTGTATACACACACACATACCCACACAGAGACAGAGACTGAGAAATAGACACACACACACACATCTATATTCATAAAAAAACTAATACAATTATCAAAAAGGGGCTTAAGAATTATAAACTGCTCTTACAGACCTCTATGAAACCTGAGAAAAATATACTACAATAGCTGATATGACATAAAGTAAAATATAAACAATGAATGTTTGTAGTACAGAAATAAATCTGGGTATTCAAATCTGGCGTATTTTCAGTTGGAGAGGCTTTTGAGAAATATGTAGATTGGCCCCATTCTGCACATGGAGGAATGCATTATATTAAGATAAATAAATACATTTAAATCACTGAAAGCGATTTATCAGAGTGGTAGAATTAGGTAAGGCAGGATCTGCATTCTACGATTAAAGTCAAGTGGCTTAGAGACTAGTTGAGTAGACCATAATTCATCTAGTTATAATAGTCTGGATTGTATCAGATGATTTATGGAATCATCTGAGAATCCTGATTACCTGTCTCAAGAACAGATGTCATATAGCTGAGCAATATTTACTATTTAAATTTACCGTAGAAAACAAGGGAGTAGGAAACAAGAAACGAAAGTACAACTTCTACCAGATACATCAGAGTTTAAGAAGAATTTAAGGCTGTGAATATGAAATTAGTGTTTTGATCCTTTTTCTCATGCTAAACGTATCATACTGTAATTTAGATCTTGGATTTTTTTTTTTTAAAAAAAGAAACTTATTATATTGGAAATGTGGATTTATATTTGGATCAATTAGAATTACTATCTTTTTCCTTGGCATTATTGGACCAATATTTGCTCAGTACTGCATGGTGGAAATATTAACAATTATAACATCTCACTTTGAACCTGTGGTATTTTCAGTCTCAGAAATTGCTAGTTCTTACTCATGATTGTTATATTCTAAGCTACACCCCCCCCCTAAAATTATTCTTTTTAAAATTATGTTAGTGATGAACAAAAATTATATACAAGCACTTAAATATCAAATGGAATAGAGAATTAGAGATTTGTATTTTGCTTTGACCATGGGAAAAGGTATTAAAATCAATGCAAAGAACCTCATTAAAACTTTATGTCTCATTCAACAAACAATAATATTTGAGATGTATTTAAATTCATTGTATTGATATAGAAGAAACTTGAGTATATTGTGTTATTGGAGATGAAATGAGATTAACGCTTCATTTCACCATATGAACAGTTCCTATAATTTTTGCACTTGGGAAGAAAGTTATTACATGTATTAACTGAACTGAAACAAGATTTAATATTCTCATATATTCATATTCTACAATGTGTTTCAGCGCTATCTGATTTGATCGGCTGCTTCGTTTTGATTCATGACTCTGTTTGGCACAAGTGTTTACAGAAGCTTTGTCAGATTGAAGTATATTATTATTATTATTATTATCGATCATCGCACAGTCAGCCAGATGTTCAGACTGGACTTGGCATTTTGTCCACCTATCGAGTCCTTACCCAGGACCTGGGATAGGCAGATGTGGATGTTTGATGGTATTACAGATATCGTCGCAGGATGGAAGCAGTTCCTAATAAGGCCGCCTTTTGCAATTGACTAATAGCGAATTTGTCAATGCCAATCGTGTTCAAGTGGTGCTCCAGTTGTTTTGGGATTGCACCCAAGGAGCCTATGACTATTGGTACTACCCTTGCTTGCTTTTGCCACAGTCTTTCTATTTCTATTTGTAGGTCTTTGTATTTTGTTATCTTCTCCAGTTCTTTCTCTTCTATTCTGCTATCTCCAGGCACTGCCACGTCCACTATCCAGACTTTTTTGTCTTTCTTATCGACAATTGTTAAGTCTGGGGTGTTATGTTGCAGGTGCTTGTCTGTTTGAATTCTGAAGTCCCAGAGCAGTTTAATTTTATCATTTTCTATGACTTTCTCTATTTTATGATCCCACCAGTTTTTGCTTACAGGCAAATGATATTTTTTGCAGATCTTCCAATGCACCATTGTTGCTACTTTGTCATGCCGCTGCTTGTAATCAGTTTGTGCAATCTTCTTGCAACAGCTTACCAAGTGGTCCACTGTTTCTTCAGCTTCTTTGCATAGGCGGCACTTACTGTCTGTTGCTGTCTTCTCAATTTTGACTTTGTATGCATTTGTCCTTAAGGCTTGGTCTTGTGCAGCCAGAATTAGTCCCTCGGTCTCTTTCTTCAATTTTCCTGCTCTTAGCCATTGCCAGGTTTTATTATTATCTGCTTTCCCAGCTATTTTTTTCATGTATTGGCCATGTAGTGCTTTGTCTTCCCATGCCTCTATTCTGTTCTTCATTTGGTCTTTCTTGTAGGCCAGTTTGGTCTCTCCAGTAGTTAGTAAGCCTTCCTGATATACTAATTTCAGTGCATCTTCATCATTGTTCTTCAGATATTCTTCCAAAGCCATTTTTTCTTCTTCAACCATCTGATGTACTTGTAGCATTCCACGCCCACCTATTTGCCTTGGTAGATAAAGTCTATCAATGTCACTGCGTGGATGAAGGGCATGATTCATTGTCATTATTTTTCTGGTCTGCCTATCCATTGCTTTTAGTTCTGCTTGAGTCCAGTCCACTATTCCAGCTGTGTACCTAATGACTGGATTGCCCAGGTGTTGATTGCTTTTATGGTATTTCCTCCATTGAGTTTGGACTTTAAGATCTTCTTCACTCTCTTGATGTATTCACCTCTAATCTTTTTCTTGACTTCAGTGTGCTTGATGTTGTCAGCTTGAAGGATACCCAAGTATTTGTAGTACTCTTCCTCATCCAGACTCTTAATGTTATTTTCGTGGGGCATCTTGATTCCTTCAGTTTTCACTATTTTTCCTTGTTTGATAGTAAGTGTGGCACATTTGTCCAAGCCAAACTCCATTACAATATCTTGGCTATATATACGGACAGTGTTGAGCAGCGATTCTATTTCAGATGATGTTTTTCCATACAGCTTCAGATCATCCATATAAAGGAGGTGGGATAGTCTGGCAGATGTTTTTGATGTTTGATAGCCATGTCCTGAGTTATTCAGTATTGTTGACAGAGGAAACAGTGCAATAACAAATAGTAATGGTGATAATGAATCTCCTTGAAATATTCCTCTCTTGATATTAACCTCTCCCAGCCTCTCACCATTGATCTGCAACTGTGTCTTCCATTGTGCCATCGATCTTTGCACAAATTTTCTGATGTTTCTACTGACTCCTGTTATTTCTAGGCACTTTATTATCCAATCATGTGGCAGAGAGTCAAATGCCTTTTTGTAGTCAATCCATGCCACATTCAGGTTGGTCTTCCTTCTCTTGCAGTTTTCCAAGATCATTTTGTCTATTAGGAGTTGATCTTTTGTTCCTCTGCATTGGGGCGGTTTCCTTTCTGCTCAGGTGGAAAGAGATTGTTTTCAACTAGATGCTGTTGCACTGCATCAGCTACTACACCAGTTAGTAATTTGAAAGTTGTTGGTAAGCAGGTAATTGGCCTGTAGTTACCTGGTGTTGCCCCTTTTGCTGGATTTTTCATTATTAGGTAGGTTTTCCCAGTTGTTAGCCACTTTTCAATTTCTCCTCCTTGTAGTATATTGTTGAACTGTTTGGCAATGAGTGGGTGTATAACAGTTAGATGTTTCAACCAAAACCCATGCAGTTCATCTTCACCTGGTGCTGACCAATTTTTGATTTTCTTTGCTCTTTTTTCTACCATTTTTGTTGTTATTACTAGTTCTTTCATTTCAACTTCTGTTTTATTTGCATCCACCTCTTTTAACCAAGCCGCATCCTTGTTGTATTTCTTTGGGTTATCCCATATCTGCTTCCAGAACTGCACTGTTTCTTCCTTGTCAGGTACTGACTGATTCCTTGCAGTTTCTCCATTGATGGATTGGTAGAAACGTTTCTGATTGGATTGAAATTGGAGGTTCTGCCTATAGTTTGCAATTCGAGCTTCATATCTACTGATTTTCCTGGCTATAGCTGTTATTTGTTGCTTTATTATTTCCAGTGCTTCCTTGATCTTCCTTGTTTCTAAGTGGTATTTCTTGATTAGGTATTCTTTGGTCTTCTTGTTCTTCAGCTTCTTTTCTTTCATCTGTTCTAGCTTGCTTGCATGTGATCTTAACTTGCTGATCTTATTTTCTAGTCTAACCTTCCATTTTTCTGGTGCACTGTTTGTTTGTTTTTCTTCTTTGTTGATTTTGCATCCCAGGTATTCTGTTATAACTGCAGCTGTGCTGTACATTAGTTGGTTTGTTTCTTGCAGTGAATTGGTGCTTATACTTGATATTGCAGTATTTGCATCTTTTAATGCTTGTGCTAGCTGTTTCTTTGGAACAAGCTTCAATGCAGGTAGCCTTATTCTGTTGTTTTTGTGCTGTTCTAGATGCTCAGTTATTCTTTGTTTCAATTCTTTTATTTCTTTAGTTAGAGGGTTTTGTTCTTCCTGAGGAAGAGGTGCCTGGTTTCCAAATGAGAACAGTTGTATATCTCTGCTGGATTCCTTCACTGCCAACTCCCCCTGGTTTGCCTCTACATTCTGAATTACTTCTGGTAAGGCTTTGATTTCTTTGCCCTGGGTAAACCTTTGCAGTTCGTCCAATTCTGTTTCTGTGAATACTTTATTTCGTGTTATATTATTATTATTATTATTATTATTATGATGATGATTATGATTATTATTATTATTAAAAGACCAAATGAAGAACAGAATAGAGGCATGGGAAGACAAAGCACTACATGGTCAATACATTAAAAAAATAGCTGGGAAAGCAGATAATAACAAGACCTGGCAATGGCTAAGAGCAGGAAAATTGAAGAAAGAGACCAAGGGACTAATTCTGGCTGCACAAGACCAAGCCTTAAGGACAAATGCATACAAAGTCAAAGTTGAGAAGACAGCAACAGACAGTAAGTGCCGCCTATGCAAAGAACCTGAAGAAACAGTGGACCACTTGGTAAGCTGTTGCAAGAAGATTGCACAGACTGACTACAAACAGCGGCATGACAAAGTAGCAACAATGGTGCATTGGAAGATCTGCAAAAAATATCATTTGCCTGTAAGCAAAAACTGGTGGGATCATAAAATAGAGAAAGTCATAGAAAATGATAAAATTAAACTGCTCTGGGACTTCAGAATTCAAACAGACAAGCACCTGCAACATAACACCCCAGACTTAACAATTGTCGATAAGAAAGACAAAAAAGTCTGGATAGTGGACGTGGCAGTGCCTGGAGACAGCAGAATAGAGAGAAAGAACTGGAGAAGATAACAAAATACAAAGACCTACAAACAGAAATAGAAAGACTGTGGCAAAAGCAAGCAAGGGTAGTACCAATAGTGATAGGCTCCTTGGGTGCAATCCCAAAACAACTGGAGCACCACTTGAACACCATTGGCATTGACAAATTCGCTATTAGTCAATTGCAAAAGGCGGCCTTACTAGGAACTACTTCCATCCTTCGACGATATCTGTAATACCATCAAACATCCATATCTGCCTATCCCAGGTCCTGGGTAAGGACTCGATAGGTAGACAAAATGCCAAATCCAGTCTGAACATCTGGCTGACTGTGCGATGATCCAAAATAATAATAATAATAATAATAAAGTTGGAAGGGACCTTGGAGGTCATCAAGTCCAACCCCCCTGCTCAGGCAGGTAACCCTATACCATTTTGGACAAATGGCTGTCCAGTCTCTTCAGGAAAACCTCCAGTGTTGGAGCATTCATCACTTCTGGAGGCAGGTTGTTCCACTGGTTAATTGTTCTAACTGTCAGGAAATTTCTCCTTAGTTCTAGGTTGCTTCTCTCCTTGATTAGTTTCCATCCGTTGCTTCTTGTCCTGCCTTCAGGCGCTTTGAAAAATAGCTTGACTCCCTCTTCTTTGTGGCAGCCCCTGAGATATTGGAACACTGCTATCATGTCCCCCCTCGTCCTTCTCTTCATTAAACTAGACATACCCAATTCCAGCAACTGTTTTTTATATGTTTTAGCCTTCAGTCCCCTAATCATCTTTGTTGCTCTTCTCTGTACTCTTTCTAGAGTCTCAACATCTTTTTTACATCGTGGTGACCAAAACTGGGTGCAGTATTCCAAGTGTGGCCTTACCAAGGCATTGTAAAGCGGTATTAATATTTCACGTGGTCCTTCTTAGATATTTTGCACCATCCCATGGATTGTCATCTGATCTTTCCAGCCATCCTCAGAAACTGATTGGAAAGGAGGAGGAAAGGAATGAAGATTAGATGTTATCCTAGACATTGTGCAATTATAGTTATATGCATATGGACAACAAAGGACATTTTTTGAAAAGACAGTAGCTACCGTGTTTCCCCCAAAATAAGACCCACCCAGAAAATAAACCCTAGCCTGATTTTTGGGGTGGGTGGGCCCAATATAAGCCCTACCCCAAAAATAAGCCCGGGGGTGGGTGTGGCCAGCACAAGCATGGACCGACAGTGGGCTGTGTCCAGCAGTAGCCACAGCCCACTGGCCCCATTGAACAGAGCAGGTAAGTCCAGCGCAGAGGTGGGGGGAGGGGGGCGATCTGGACACAATGTGCACTTTTCGCCCAGAGAGAGAGAGACTGAAAGCTTCGTCTGCTTGCAAATGGGGCAGTTGGAAACCGAGGGATTTGCTCCATTTCCAGCTGCCCCATTTGCAAGCTAATGAAGTTTCCAGTCTCCATCATTACTTTGTCTGGGCAAAAAGTGCTTGGGCACCTATGGGATGCTTGGAAACTGAGAAAATTGCTCATTTACTAAGCGTCCCATAGGCACCCAAACTCTTTTTGCCCAGAGGGAAACTGGAAGCTTTGCCTGCTTGCAAATGGGGTGGTTGGAAATGAAGTGAATCTCTCAGTTTCCAATTCCCCATTTGCAAGCATACTAAGCTTGCAGTCTTTGGGCAAAAAGAGTTTGGGCACCTATGGGGCAGCTCCATCCCCTCCCCTACCTGCCTTGCATGGCATGGTGGGCTATGCAGCCTCCTGACACAAGTGGTCACAGAAGTGGGCCAGTGGCCACACAGGCTCCTGCTAGACAGAGCTGTCAGTGCCACCATCATGAAGCAAAGTAGGTGTCAGGAAAAAAATAAGATATCCCCTGAAAGTAAGACCTACTGCCTTTTTGGAAGGCAAAAAATAAGACTGGGTCTTATTTTCAGGGAAACAGAATAGCCACTAAAGATAAAGGATTCCCCTGTCCATTTGTTCCCAACTGTAGGGGCAGTGTTCATCTCCATTACTTAGTTGTCTTTAAATGCTTCTGTAGTCATGTGGCCCAGCATCACTATATGCTGAGTTGCAAGAAATACCATTACCTTCCTACTGAAGCTGTGCCTATTTATCTACTCATATTTGCATGCTTTTGAACTGCTAGGTGGGCAGGAGCTGGAGCAAGTAATAGGAGCTCATCCTGTCATGGTATACTTGGGTCTCAAACTCAGGCTGACAGCTTTCCAGCTGACAAGTTCAGCTTCTTTAACTGCTGAGCCATCGCACCCTTTAAGCTAGCCACTAAATGCCCATTTTTAGCAAATGGCCATTGGAAATCAACATTTCAAGAAACTGTCCCAAGACTACAGAATCCATTGGTTTGTCAACATGATGCACGGTGTATCATACACAAGCTACCGTATATGTATGTGTTGTCACAATCCATGTAGAAAAGAATCAGAACTTGCATTCTGGTATCATTGCAATTCATGCATACAGGTCATTAAGAGGCTTAATGAAGCATTAAATATCAACAAAGCATTGAACTCTCAATTGATAGTCACTGTCACCTAGTCTCTTCAAACTGTGAACTTAGTTACACAAATATAAACCATCAGTAAAGATGTATTTATTTATATTGGCTCATGTATTTTCTCTAGTGCAGGGGTAGGCAATCTGGCTGGCTCAGGAATTCTGAGAATTGAAGTCCACGAGTCATAAAAGAGCCAAGGTTGCCTACCCCTGCGCCTAGTGATTCCACTAATTATCTGTTTCCAAGAGAAGAGCAGATCCCTCTGCCCTGGCCTATGAAATCTACTGAATTCAGTTTTGTTGTGGGCTTATTTACTATTCATTACATTTAGTAAAATGTGGTGTGGGGAATATTGTCAGAGAATGAATGAATGGACTGAAGGCTATTATTACTCATCTGTCCTGTATTGAACAGATATGATCTCATCCACAATGTCTCTGGAGTCTGATAGGCAAGCAACATCCCATTTGTATTTTGTGGGGTTATGCAAAGCTTTAAAGGGGTGTTTTTCTTCACCCAATGATCGGTCCCTTTGAAAACAGCCTTATAAATGAGATGAATGGTCAAGGCAACTAGAAGCACTTCCAGCTCTTCATATAGTCCTAATATGTTGCAACTCTGAAGACTGCTAAAAATGGGTTGTGATTTCTTTTCCTACTATACTGAATTTGAAGTAATGATAAGCAGACAGTAAGCTGCATGAAGATTTAAAGGAGATTCAGACAAAGATCTGAAACATGCCTCACTTTTTATGATGTGCCTTTGAGTTATGCTGTTTATGCATTTGCAGTATGAGAGCAGAACAGATGGAGAAGATTTTTGTTAAAATAAAAAGGAAATATTTATTCTGAAAATAGCTGCCAGGAGACTATTTCCCACATCAAAATCCCTCTCCTCCTCCTGCCATTCAGGTTTTTGCTCAGCTGATGTATTAAATGAAACAGGCAGGAAAGCTTTCATTAAGCTTCACAAAACCCAGGGATTGAAAAGGGTGGGATTTACAGCAAACAACCATTTCCAAAGGCGAGTCAATCATTTATTAGGCTTCTTGGGTGGCAGTGCCTAGAAAAGCAGGGGACCAGAAAATATGATTCTATGAAGGATAAAATAAATAGTGCATGTAATTCAAGACGTGGTAAGAAGTGGACTAAATCTATCAGGTCCAGTGAAACATTGCATTTAACTTAATGTGATGAAGATTTAATATGCATAAGCTTTTTTTCTTTGCATAAAGTTACTTGGAAGATACAGTAGTGTTTGTCATGGGGAGGAAGGAAGGAAGGAAGGAAGGAAGGAAGGAAGGAAGGAAGGAAGGAAGGAAGGAAGGAAGGAAGGAAGGAAGGAAGGAAGGAAGGGAGATGGCAAATATTACCCACTCTGTTTAGCATTTTAGGCAGAGTTTTTTTTTTTTTCCTGTCTCCCTTACTGGAAATATGGAAGATTTAAACAGAGGCCTTCCATGAGCAGATCTTTAAGCTATATCACAGTTCCATTCCCATTCTAGTCAAACTGAAACATACAAAGGTAAGTATTTGATTCAGCCAGTATTACAAATAAACCACAAATGGTGCCCCAAAATCAACATTTTTGACTCTCTGCACTTACCTATGCTAATTATTCGTGGCTCACACAGACCACTTGAAAGACAAAAAACAAAAAGAAGAGGGAAGGGAAGAAGGGAGCAGAGGGAAGAAGTCATGACTCATTACCAGAAGGCAATTCTTACTCATCTGGCAATGTAGGTAGACAGTTATTTATTGGCACATCTGTAAATAAAAAAATGCTTGTGTGGGCCTCTGAAACCGCCCTCTACTACTTCTCATTAGCTTTTCTGAACATGGAAAACATTGGAAAGTTCTGTTTCTTTCCTCTTGCAACAGATGAAGAAAGATGGTTGCAGTAATATTTGTGGGGTTTTTTTCCCTCTTCTTGAACTTCTTAGGTGATCCCTTCTGTTAGCTTTGTGTCTGCTGCACAGACAGACACCAACCTTGGAAGACGGCCATCCCACCATTGAGATCCAGTAGGTATGCAACACTGATGCACATACAAAAGGGATGGAGCTTCCATTATGATGCTGCCACCATCATCTTCCCTATTTTGAGCCTCTCCTGCGGATTCACTGGAACAGAAAGCATCAGTGGATGTTAACTTCAAAGGCAACATGCATTTCTCTGAGGGTCATCTGTTGGGAACCTAACGGGCTTCCTTGTGCAGGGGCTGGCCACTGTGAGGCCAGACTGCTGGACTAGATGAACCAGAAGTCAAATCCAATAGGGCATTGCTTATATCCTTATGATCTTATTATTCCACTGAAAATATTAAAGTAAAACCAAATTGCCCTTGCAAGTTTCTGTCTATAGAAGAAACTGGCAGCCTCAAGGAATGAAACATATTGTACAAATACATTGATATATATCACAAAACCAGACATTAGTTACACAAGGTAAAGCATGAATACATGCAAATGATGAGTCACAATGGGAGCTATCTTCCGCTAAGCTCAAAACAAGGAAGATGTCCAAATAATGTTTTATCAGAGATAGAAACATGATGGTATTATAATCACTATTACAGTGAGATTTACAATAACATTTAAGCTAGCGCAAATATATATAGCTCTTTTAGATTAGCAGAGATGGTTAAGTCTTGACTTTCAGCATATTTTAAAACTTTTCCAAATCACTGGAAGGTTCCAGGGTGACAACAGAAACACTGTTTTATTGCCTGAAGCAAAGAACAGCAAGGACCTTCATTATTATATCCCATATAATTGGTGATTGAATGGGTCAATGTGCTTCCTTAAAGCTGAGGTCAACAGACTAAGTTTACGGGTTCAACATAGCTTATGTTTATAGTTATTTTTCTATAAATATTTGTATGCTACTTTCTTTGTGATTATATCTGTTGTGTTGCCCACATAGTGTTGTGTTCCAAGAAAGATTTGCTGGATCTGACTCAACAAGTTGTAACTTCAGAGTGGCCTTCAAGGAGAACCCCGAATAAAGCATGTTGCAGTAATCCAAATAGGATAAATAGCCAGAGACTCTTGCTTGCAATCACAGAATCTGCTACAAACTTGTTATTTCCTTTTCTAAATATATATTTTTTTATTTATTTTTCAAACGCTCTCCAGTGTCTTACTTGGTTTTCCCTCAAAACTGCTTCAAGGTGCCACCAAAAGAGGAATCTCTTTGTTTTCCCTCAAATTTCCTTCAGAGAAACATTCTGCAGTTTAAAGACATATCTTGAGAGATTTCCTTAACCTTAAGAGATGGCATTTTGCCTTGCATATTTCTCAGGCTTTGCATTTTAGGTGATTCTATATGGCTCATTAGTTCTTGTGAGATCTTTCGATATGGAGGGGGCAATATTTAAGCTGGGGTGAAGGGACCACAGACTTTTCGCTACTGATGCTGCTGTAAGGGAGTTGATAACCATCCAAATGAAGGTAGCAGTTTCCAGAGAACTGACTCTATTGCCCCTTTAGGGGCAAACTTGTTGTAATTTATTGTAAAGAGACTGAGGCACTTGTTGAATAAAAGGCACTTGGCTGTAATGTCACTTGAACTTTGATTTCCAGATGTGAAATTAAAAAGAGTGTATCTGGAGTTACACTACAGTAACCAAGAAAGATAAAATAAGCCAACTGGGAATGTACTAAAGTAAATTCTTCAGTTAATAAATGAGATTCCTTTCAGAGTTTTAATATGCTTCATAAAGGGCAATTTCTTAAGGCAATTTTTTAACCGACTTAACAACATATTAACATGGGGGGGGGGGTTTAAGAAAAAGCATCAGGATAAAAAAAGAAGAAATTCCTAAGAAAATGAGTTTTATAACTAAACTAGAACTTTTAGGAAGGAAGTTTATTCTTAAAGAAATAAACATAGCAAAATGTATATATTCAGTTTTACATATGTAAAATATAGGCATTTCTACTTAGATGGCTATGCCACTGAATGGAACATTATTTTCTCTTTATGACCATAAATGACTGGAATCCTATATGATAGCCCTAGGAGTCCTAGTGTCACATCCATGAGTAAGATTCATTCCTACTTGAGAACATTCAGTTAAAAAGTAGGAAGTCTTACAGACAGCTACTCTATATTAATAAGAACTAGTTCTAAAAGGTCAAAAGTAAGAAGTGTTTTGTTTCACTCATAAAATATATGTGTAAGATTTCAGAGCATGATAGACAAGCTTTCATAGAGTAACAATAGGTGATGGGAGCCTGTAGAGGTCTGTGCTTGCTCCATTATCAGTCTTCATAAAAGGCCTAGTTTACAGGACATGATCAAATTTGTCAGTTGCTTGGAACTGGGCAACTCTCAAATAAATTTAAATGAACAAACAAGCAAACTATCCAAGCACAATTCAGAAAATGCTGAGAAGGTATAATTTGCCAACCCATGGAGTCATTGTTCTAATCCTCCCCAAATACATATCATAGAATTATGAATTTGGAAGAATACATGAAATCCAACAGTCTGCCTTGATGTAATATTTCCAGATTGATCCTTGGACCCAATCCATTTTCTGAATTCTTTGTTCAGGAAAAAAAAAGGAGAGTCTTCAATTTAAGAATGCTATAAGCAGAGAGGTTGCAATGGGAGCGAATGTTATTTCTATTTATTATATTTGAGTATTGTCTCTTCTTCAGGCATTTAAAGTAACATTCTTGGTTCTATCTCTGTTTTGTTTTTTTTACCTTTATAATAATCCCATGAGAAATATTGGGCCGCAAGTGAGTGGCTACATAAAGGAATGTGGACTTCACCAAAGCAATCTCAGTTTTAATCTTACAATAATCATTATACCACAGTTCAACCACAGTGGATCTTGATTTTTACTTTCCCCTTAGCACTCTTTTGTGCATAGTTATTAAAATTATTATCCACTTATATTCAGGACACATATCCACAACAACACATCTATAAAAGTTGGTGCCATGATGTGCTATTTCATGACAAGAATGATCCACTGATATTCATAGTCCAATTTTTATACTGTACTTTGATTTGTACAGCATTTTAATTCATGTAAATAGAGTGCCACGTACTGCCACCTACTGGCCACAACATAAAGGCTTGTTTTAACTGAGTATTCTCAATATTTCAAGCCTAGGATTCTGCTTGATCTTTGAATAGAATATTGCTTCTATAAAAATGACAATGATCTTTGCACTTTTATACAAGCTGCACTAAAAAGAATTGGGTGGAAAAAATTGTCTAAAGAAATTTCATTATAAATCTCCAATAATACTAGGGCCAAGAACTCAGTGCAGTAGTTACCTTATTCCTGTCAATCATTGATATAGGAGCATTCCTTGCCTGCAAAGGTCTAATGGTACCTATTGTTTCTTAGAGATATAAAGGAGAATTAAACTGGCAATTTAGTCATGTGTAGTCTGAAGAAGAGCTTCACTGTACAAAAAATGATTAATTCTTCCCTCATATACATTTGACTTAATATGATACAATGAAAAATGCTTTTAAAATGTTGATTTATTGAGTCAGAACCATACAGTTTACCCTGAGCATCCTTAATAATAAAAATAACATTATTTTGTTGTAAATATTCCAGCTGAGTGCCCATCTCCTCCTCAATATCTTTGCTTTATGACATTCAACTTCAAGTTAAAGAGGGGATTGGGTTCCTTTTTAGTGCTTATAGCTTTATGTATTTCTGGTTTAAGCTATCTTTCACATTTATTCCAAAATTCCTCAATGTTTTTCCTCATAAATCACAGAGAGTAATCAAACCATGTATACTTACTCAAAGGCATACAAACAAAATGTCTACATAATAAGTCTGAGAAAGCACTAATAGGATCATAATAATTAATATTTTCAGTACATTTTGAAAGAATCACCATCATTTTAAAATATTTTTAAAGAATCCAACCCAGCTCAACTCAACCCAGAAATATATTTCTTTTATACTTTACACCTCTTGAGCACTTTTTAAACAAAATAAGCAGAAATTGCCTGCCAGTAAGAACAATTAATCAGTGGAAGGGCTTGTCTCCAGAAGTTGTGGGAGCTCCAACACTGGAGGTTTTTAAGAAGAGATTGGACAACCATTTATCTGAAATGGTTTAGGGTCTTCTGCTTGAGCAGAGGGTTGGACTAGAAGACCTTCCAGGTCCCTTCCAACTCTGTTATTCTGTTAAAATTACCAAAGCTCTAACAGAAATTTTGAACCTCTGTCTGTAATGGCTACTGACTACTTAGTAAGGTTTCTGCACATGTGTCCTCTAGCAAATAAAAACTGGGCCCTTCCTGACTTCACTTTGAAGAAACATTGGGGCCCCAACTGAGTAAAGCACTTCTTTGAAGATCCGCACAGGTCTCAGAAATAATACTTTACAACTTGAAGGGGAACAGCTTTAAAAAAAATTCCCGACAAACAAAGATCTTCAAAAGCTAGCAGAACAGTACTAAATATTATAATTAATCTCTTGAGACTGACACAGCAAAGCACTGCCATCACAAAGCTTATCTTTTTAATAAATGCAAGTTATTTCTATCCTGCATGCACCTTCATCTTGATGTTTGGTGGGTTTCGGTGTGACATTTTTGGTGGGTACTTTTTTTAAAAAAATCACAATCTGAATTTATTCCTGAGGAACTGGGAAGGAGTCAAGTGGAAATATTATGTTTTGTATTATGTGTCATTCGATGTCATTGACAGATCAAAGGCTTTTATGGACCATTTGTGTCAAAGGCTATTTTGTGCATCACTGTCTGCTGTGGTGCTAGTTAGTGAATGGCAAATCAATCCAATTATTATAGCCTTTTGTTCATTTGAAAATTAAGTTGGTCACAATTCAGTCTGGTGAAATGCATTAAACACTTTAATTAAAATTGTCTGGGAAAATTGCTGATTTGTTGATTTATTGGCAGACTTAGCCCAGGCATTGTGAGTCTGGCTGCTTGGGATCTTTGAATGTTGACCATGTTTAGAACATTTTTTGGCAAGAAGGATTTTGTACTTGGGACTTCAATGTTTCCCACAAGCACAGATATCTCTCTGCGTTGTAGGCTTGTGCCTAATAAGAGGTTCAGTATGTCTCATAGTGTAAAGGGTGTAGAGCAGTGGTTCTCAACCTTTTTAATGCCGCAACCCCCAACCAGTCGTAAGTCGAGGACTACTCAACTGGTGCAGCACCGTTTTCAGAATGGGACTTTTGGCAGGCTCAGCAGGGCAGAGACAGCCTGGACAATTCCTATTGGCTTTTGAAAGCCAATAGAATTAGACTCTATTCAAGAGAGTCTATTCTATTGGCTTTCAAAAGCCAATAGAATAAAAGGGAGTAGCACAGCTAAGGAAAAGGGGGAAAAAATGGCGGACTGCGTTGTTTGGCGACCCCCGTGAAATGGTCGTTCGACCCCAAATGGGGTCCCGACCCACAGGTTGAGAACCGCTGGTGTAGAGAATGGCCCTGAAGGACAGATAGAAGAGGCACTATAAGGTGATGGTTAAATAAGAAGACTTTGTGCCCAGGTCAAGAAAATGATGGGATAAAACATCTTAGACAAGCTCCTGCCTAACATACATGAAAATAATGACAGGGAGAGGAAAGCACCTTCAAAATTGCAAAATTCCATTACTACAACTTTAAAATAAAGTAGTCCTAATCTACATGGTGTTGGTTTCCTAGCTGGTCTATCTTTTGGGGTTGACAAGATGGTTGTTTGGGAGAAGAACTCTTCTCTGTCATGGCTCCTGCTCTCTAGAAGACCATTCTTCCTGAGATGCATGCAGCTTTCAACCTTGGCTCTGTTTAAGCAAGTTCTTATTACTTGGCTATTTTCCCAGGTCATATAAGAGTATGGCATATTTCTATTGTTTCATTGCTTGTTGATTTTCTCCAGACTTTTTTTTTAACTGTCCTTTCTATGTTTTTAATTGCATTGTACTAGAGCATTCTGCAAGAGACATAAAGAATGAAAGAGCAAGGCCCTGGTAGTTAACGTATACATGCTCAAGGCTGTGGTTAAAGTAATTCTACAACTATACATATGAAATTAGAGCAACCACAAAAGAACAGAAGAGATTAAATGTCACATATCAGAGCTTAAGGGGCTTGTTAATACAAGTTCCCCTCTTCCAGAAAAAGACCCCAATCTTAAAAAAAAAAATCACTGATTTACCAACGTGGAAGCTGTAAATACCTGGCAGTGCCCATATCCACTGTATGCCATAACATTATGGATATTTTATTATGAAAGTGCAAGATAAATTGTAAGAAGGGAATTTCCAAATTAGTTAGAAGATGACCAAATATGGAATAAGTCACACATTCACCAATGTGATTGTCCCACCTATAACTCTTTCGGTGAAAACAATTATGAAAGCTTGCTTCTGCGTGTGTTCAGGGTCTTATCTGAGGAACATTTCTTACTGTATTCTTGTGTGTTCGACCCAGATTCTGCAAACTCTGACAAAAAGTATTTTGAAGACTTTCAAACTATGTCCTCAATAAGTTGTAGTCCCAAACTTTGTCATTCAGGTGATTGAAAATATTACCCAGGAATTTCCCCCCAACAACATGCAGAGATGTACAGATTGGGGTGACTTATAAATCAGATGAAATCTAGAAATCAAATCAATCAATGCCATGAACAACTCCCTACTAATTTGTTACAAATTTTGCTTTTCCTGCAAAAGCAAAACATCCCGAATCTCAAAGTGCTGCTTCCCTAAATCTTCCTTTAAAACTTCACATGATTTTTCCAGGAGACAAATAAAATACAATTTCTTGAATGCTCCTTGCTTATATATTATAAGCTAATGACAAGAAGAGGGGGAGATGAAGAAACATTGTCATTTTTGAGAAGCTTCTTGGAAAGCTGTAAACATACCGCTGGTGCTGTTTCATTGTGTTTAAGCATGGTTGCAATGCTCCTGGCCTCTTACTTGGAGACGCCCTCCTTGATTGCATTGATAGTTGAATAGGAGCTTATAGGGTGGCCTCATGAAAATAACAATGCATCTACTTTGCCTATGAGAATAAATGAGTTTCTCCAGATGGCTTTTCACAAGAAAAGAAAAAGTGGTGGTGCCAGAAGAACCTGCTGTGTTATTTGTATGGCATGTTTACTGTTTAATTCTTGTTAAGAAGGCTGCGGTCTTACATTTTATTCCTTGGGAATAAACCATATTGAATCTTTGAGACTCGCACAGTGGTATAGTAATAAATGTACAAGCACCGCTGTGATGCACTGCAAGGCATCAAACAGCTGATTAGCATGCTGGGCATCACGGCTCGGCTCTGCTGTCAACAGGCTTGCAGAATTCCTGAAAATTTAACAATCCGTTCTCATGAACTGATACAAGCCAGCTCCAGCATACCAGTGGAGTCACATCTCATTAGGCTTCAAAAGACTAGTTCTTTCAACAGATACCCTTGTTGATTGCTGAGAGAAGGTGTACAGGGAAAAATCACATGCAACTACTTGGTGCAGAAATGTATAGATCGAAGACAACCCTTTAAGGAACTGAGAGACTGACTATAAGACAGAGTGGAGGGAAAGGAAACAGCAAAGATATTTTGCATATTACATTGAAATAATCTTGTGCCTGTTTTTTTTTCCTCAGATGTCACTAGGTATAGACTTCAAAAAGATCTGTTAGCATCTCCTTGAGCAAACTGGTCCAAAATGGCAAGAGAAAGAACTTTTAAGCATCAAATATCTCTGAAATAGAGATATTGGCAGTACAAAGGACTTCCAGAAAATCAGGAATCCAGTCCATTCAGACATACAGTAAATGGTATAGCCATTGAAGGGTTCTGACAAAAATTGCAATTCATATTATGCTCTAAGCCAGTGGTTCTTAATCTGGGCGATATTGCCCCCCAGCAGGCGATTTCATTTTTCAGGGGGGCGATGGAACAAAAAGGGGCGATGTGGGGGTGAAGGAATGAAAAGGGGGCGATCTGGGGGCGATGGAGCAAGACGTTTTGGGGACACTTTTGAGACTTTTTCATACAGTGAATGGCTGTATATCTGTCATACATAAACATCAGATTGCTCGCTATTAGTGGATTGAATTGTGTGTTCAAATGTTCTTCCAGCTAGCTTCAGTACAGAACGCCGTACATATGTGAATATGCATCGCTTATCTTCATGCACATTGTGGTTTGTTCTTATGCTCTTTTTATATTTCTTTTTGTGTCTTAAATTTCACTTGTAATTCAATCATTAAATATTACTGTTCTTCTTTTCGGGCATTTCACTTTCTTGCAATTGAATTTTGTTTTCAAAGTGGTCATTACATTTAAGTGTCTTGAATAAATAAGATAATAATGAAATATATGTATCACAAAGTTTGGGAATAAAGTGACGGGTGGCACCAAAATTTTTCACGCAGTTGAGATATGGGAAAAAGATTGGAAATAAATTATTTGCATCAATATGTCCTGATGACAATTTTAAAGAAAATAAAACAAATGTTTGCATAAATTGAAGAATTATTTCCTATGTTGTGATTGAGAGGTTATGTTGGGGGAGGGGGGCGATGACAACTTTCTCATTGGCTCAACGGGGGGATTTGTTCAAAAAGATTAAGAACCACTGCTCTAAGCCATGTAGCAATTTGTTCCAATCCAGACAAGTGTTCCAGATTTATTTAATATATGATTATGCATCAAACTAGTATAAGTATATATTATATTACTATATATTATTATTACTTGAAGGTGGCATACTATAACACTACTAGGAAATAGTGTTATTAAATGATATAAACCAGGGGTCCCCAACCCTTGGTCCATGGACTAGCACTGGTCCATGGCATGCCAGAAACCAGTCCGTGCAAACAAGCAAAGCCCCATCCGCAGGATGCAGGTAGTGTGCAAAACCATGCCCCTTCCAGTCCACAAAAAAGCCTCTCTCCACAGAACCAGTCCCTGATGCCCAAAGGTTGGGGACCTCTGATATAAACTATTATAATATTACAACAAACTACTACAACCATTATAACTTCGTATTTTATGTTCTATTGACTTGATTTAATTTTTGCTTTGATTATTGCGAGCCACCCAAATAAATAAATAAATGCCTCATCAATTTCTTCTATAATTATTTACTACCTCATCCTGGTTTCATGTGACATATAAATCTAAAGCAGGGCTTATACAATCGCTACTTCTCTTCTAATCCCAGATATAGAACCTGGTGGTAGAAGTGATGTAAAGCAGAACAGAATACCCTTACAGCTTCAGAGTCTGTCTCTCACCTAATATTGGATATCTCTCTCTTTCTTAAAATAAATGCACTGGGAAAGGTTAAGCCCTTGTGCGATAGTTTCAGCCATAATTAGGTCATTTGATTGGTTTGTATCTTTGTTGGAGGGGACAACCAGCAATTTGTCAAGTTAGCCAGAATTTCAGTCAGTGATTAGAGCAGATATGTCAAACTCGCGACGTCATGTGACATTGTGCAAAGTATCAGGATGGTTTTGCCATTGCCAGCAATGGGGTGGGCGCAGCTTCCAGATGACGCATCTGGCCTGTGAGCCGGCAGTTTGACACCCCTGGATTAGAGGATCTGTATTTGGTACAACACCTCTATTGCTGATAATTAAAGCTACAGTTTGCTTAGCATTTTTATGCATGAACCTGTATAGTGGGAATTACCATTCTTGTTTTTCCTGAACTGAAGATTCTTACAAACTGCAGAGTGTCAAGCATGCAAGCATTCTATATTTTCAGCCATCAGCAGAACAGAGGAAATGGGAATACAGTATAGCAGTTGCAGAGTTTCTAAAGATCATAGAGAAAATATATATATTTATTATATATTTTTGTAATGACATTTTGCCAAGTTGGTTATGAAAGTTAAAAATAATATAATTAAACTTGATTCAAATATAATAAAAGTAAAAAAAGGAAAACAGGAAGAACATCTAGCATCAAGATTGTTTGCAAAGGAGATTTGACATTAAAGAAATTATATATTTGACACACACCTAAACATCCTATATATAACATATATATGCATATGTATATATGTGGTTGAATACACATATAAACACAGTCATACACATGTGCATATGTATATTATAACCTATTTGCATTAGCATTGGAATAAGCTGTTGTACAGCTTCCATGTATGCAAAGAAGTTTCTTCAAACGACAGGAATTAACCAGACTACAAGCAACATAAAAACATTTTGTTCAGAAGAACCATATTGCCTTTCTGCTGGCAAAGAAAATTGTTTTATGTTTATGATAGAAACAAGTCATCAATGTAAAAACAAGCCTCTTTACCTGTGTCTATTTAAGTCTCATTTCAGTTGCTAGTGTGCTGAATTTATGACTTTGTATCTTTTGAGTTAAGTGGTAATCTCCGTATCAGTTAACAGATTAACTGCTTAATTGCTAAAGAGAAAAAAAATCTTGTCTAAAACATTGACCAACATTTGTTGGCAATAATTTCATTGGTTCCAAAATCAACAAGAAAGAGCAGATTGCTCAACTGGTAGCTAACTAGTAGGCTATATTGTACTTAATTGGTTATACTTGGTTATACAGTAAAGACTTAGAATGACTGAAATTATTTAGAACATTAAGGATAGTTTGAATTAGAAATCTGTCTATTTGAATAAATGATGTGAAGTTTAAAGCTGACAAAGCTGAATACTTGCTGATTGATTTCCCCCCCCCCCCCAAAAAAAGAACCAGTAATATTGAAAACTTTATTAAAGAACTTGCAATAAAAATGGGAAAGTTCTGAAGAGAAACAATGTCTTAGAATGAAGTGCCCTAATTCTAGTGTGCTTGCACAAAAATATGTTTTTTTCCCTTCATGTTTAGTTTTTAACGGGGTATTAACCAGTCTTTTCCTTTCTCTCTCTTCCATAACTTACATGCAATATATAATTATTGGATTTTTTTTTCTTTGAAAAAATGAAAATGAAAAAATAGACAAAAAGAAAAAATTGGTAAAAATGAAAAAAAAATCAGAAGACAGAGAAAAGTGAATAGACAGGGAATTCAGTAGCATCATATAATTTTCAATATTTCATTAATTTTAAGTAATTGAATACACTGTATGATTTTAAAAATTATAAATTGCTGTTAAAATATAAATAATATTTAATTAAAATTAATTTTAATTAATTTTAATTAAAATTAATTTCATTAATTAAAATTTAAAATAGCACTTCCTCAAATTGTTGAATTTCAGATTTCTAAATATGGAAAATAATCCAACCTGATTGTTACATTTCCAGCAATTCTTAGAAACATAACTATTCACCAGAGCAATCTGTACTAGCAGTTAAACCAGTTTTTCTGCAGTTATAATGCTTAGTTGAATTTAATGTTTTTCTCCCATTGAAATTCTTACTGTGGCATATCCATTATTGCACCCTAATTTTGCATCTATTTATTTGTGTTTGATTCTGAGTCATACTTCACCAATGATTTAGAAAAGTATCTGCAGGTTTAGAGTTAGGTTTTAGGGTACCACACCAATTGTTCAGTAAATCCTCCCCCCCCCCCTTGACAATTGGTAAAGTCTGTAAGTATTCTTCCTTGTTTTTGCAGTTCTTTAATGTTGTCCTTAGCTGAAAATACTGAAAGTGTAATGCGACTCTGGTCATTCCAAAGAGAAAGTCTAAAAAGAATTTATCTGTGTCTTATTGATAATCAAGTCTTCCAGTCTATACAGATTTGTTATCTCTCACTGAGTGAATTTGTTTCTCAAGTTCTGTGTCAAATCTGAGCTTTATCTATATTGATCCTAGATCCTGTCGCTGAACCATGGTGCTGTATTTGTTATGTTATTAATTCTTATTCTTGTCCTTTAAGTGCAAGATAGCCAGCCTATAATTTTGATTCATGTACTTGAGTTCTTAATTTAATTCTTGAAATTTTACAGATGTATCATCTTTATCAACAAGTCCAGTATCAATAAAAACAAGGAGGAAGGGGAAAAACAACAACAACTTTATTTTGTCTTCATTATTGTAAGGACTTTTGCAGAGTTTTATTTATTTATTTATATCTTTTTATTGTAAACTGCCCAGGATTGTGATTTGTAATATCAGTAGCTATATAAGTCTTTTAAACAAACAAACCAAAAAAATGAATGAATAAAGTAGGATTGTATTCAAACACTTATTTAAATCTTTTTTGGTTCAGATTTCTGTTTATTGTATAATCTTCAGTAATATGTATAGCAAATTGCTCCCTCATCTCATACAATGTGAAAATATGGCTTGATGGTGTAAACTCCTGGAATCCAGCCATTTTGTTTCCACAATGAGAAGCCTGGATATTTTCAGATGTAAACATAGTACAACTCAATCAGAAAGCCCCAAACTTTACCCAACTTCCTTTTTCCTGTTTAATCTGAGGCTTTAACTTTATGGAAGTTAAAGTACTTGACATTTTTATGCAGTATTTCCTCCCTATGCCTTCTCAGATGCCGTATAACAATTGTCACAGCATTTCAGTTTCACTCTAAGTCCAATCTGAGCTGTCTTTTAAGCTGCTGGGGTTCTGTCAATGTGCACCAGTGCAATCAATTTGATGCCACATGTTGTCTGCCATCATTACTTCTTCCCTAGAGATGTCTGAACTATTGCTGAGAACAGCCTTATACAATCGTTCACAGATGGTTAGCCTGAGGGGGAACCTCCAGAGAGAGAGAGAGAGAGAAATCCTTACATTTAAGGGGAACTTCAAATGTTTCGCTTGTTTGAGCGGCAGGCACGCGCACTGCTCATGTGAGTGGGCTGTGAGCACCGGTGTCCACCACTCATATGGCCGGATTGCAAATAGATCACAGCCCAGTACACATTGGGGACCCCTGTCAATTTTGGGGTCGAAACTGGGAAATAGGGAAAGGGAAAAGAATATTTTAGAGAAAGGTAGTGATCAGGAGCAGCTTTTTAAAACTTCATTTTATTGCAGGTTGGACTTGTTATCAAGACAATTGTGAATAAATCTCTGCAAGAATTATACACAGAAAAGTTGCATATATGGAAATGACCACTCTGACAGCAGAGCTATCAATTTTGTTTCTTCAGGGTTTTATCCATGTGTACACCACTAATGTAAGACTGGGAAAAGGGGTAATTCACAAATGTGTGAACTTAATTTGTGTACAAAATTCAGAAGAACAATGCAAAGCCACAAGTAAATCAATTCCAACTCAAAAAACAAGACTAGAGTATTCAGAATGCCAAATTCTTTCAAGAATATTTATTTCAAATGTCATGTAATTCATAAAAGTTGAGAAAAAAATCAATATTAATAATAAAATGGCACAATATAAAACCATAAAAATTAAGCCATAAAATTCAGTGCATATGGACATTAAAATCTAAAACTTAATTTTTGAAGGTTTGTTTATTTATTTGTTTTATATGATGTCTGGGCCTGCTTATCCCATAGCACTGACTTTGGGTGATGTACATCTGGATCATAGGAGGAATGCAGGTACCACAACAGAGAAGGCTCTACTCCTGGGTCCAGCAAAATGACATCATTTGAAGGATGAGAGTTGGATCAGATCCTGCCTGTTGATGGGAGAAGAAAAAACAATTGGAGGCAGTTGGTTGGCCCCACAAATAGTACCAGGGATCATCTCTTATAGAACATGTCTTTTTTTCTTAGCTACTTACTGGATCTTGAGGGGTGAAGAAGGGTTTCTAGCAGTGATCTCAAAGTGATTCCCTAGACCAAGGGTCTTCAAACCTGGCCCTTTTATGACTTGTGGACTTCAACTCCCAGAATTCCTCAGCCAGCATGCCTGGCTGAAGAATTCTTTGAGTTGAAGTCCACAAGTCACAAAAGGGCCAAGTTTGAAAACTCCTGCCCTAGACATTGTGGTACCAATTGTAAAGTTAAACCACTCCAGGCTCAGAGTTAGCAAAAGAATACAGTGATGCGATAGTAAGAATTTGACCACTCTTTCTATTTGTTTTGGAATAAGCTTAGGACAGCATGGTAGATCCTCAAAGATTCTGCACATCTCTCTTTTCCTTTTGACGCTTTTCTGATTTGTGGTTCAGAGCTTTGAAGAATGATGTGGGAGAGGAAGAAAACACAGCATAGGTTTTCTCCCTGCCTCTGTCTTTGGAGAAAGAACTGAAGATCTCCAACTTTGGAGGAGGAAATTAAAGTATTGTATGAACTTTTAAGACACTATCCATTTTGATCCTACTGGTTTCAGATCTATAACAATGGCATATTATACAGTCCTCATTTATGAGCAAGTAAATGTTTTGCTGTCCTGCACTTTCATATGATAGTTTATGGGGGAGCAAAACCTTGTCCTTACATTGTTTTTGAATACTGAATATTTGTTGTTTGATTTGCTCCTCGCCTTTCAAAGTTACCTTTTTTTATGACAGTGTTTAGCAGCTCCCAGCATGTTGCTATTATTCACAGATTCAATTTCAACTTAAAATGTTATATTCTGGTGCCATTTCTTTGATCAGTTACATTTTCCATTCAAATATGAAATACCCTGTAGAACCAATCTTTGTTCTGATTTCACAGATTAAATTGGCTTTCATTTGCTTCTGATCCAGAGGGAAAAAACCTTTCATCCTCAAACTTTCATCCCCACATTTAGTTCTACATAGGGCTGTATTATAGAAAATGCATTGTGTGGATACAAGAAAGAAATGACCAAGGAAATATAAGTTAGGGATTTCTTCTTCTGAGATATCTAGATTTTATTTGAAGATGAAGGGGTTGGAATGAGGGAGTTATTTCCTGTTCCCAAATATGATAAGTTGTTTCCCACTGGACAAGGCCCAAGGAGAAAGAAAAGAAAAGAAAAGAAAAGAAAAGAAAGAAAGAAAGAAAGAAAGAAAGAAAGAAAGAAAGAAAGAAAGAAAGAAAGAAAGAAAGAAAGAGGGAGGGAGGGAGGGAGGGAGGGAGGGAGGGAGGGAGGAAGGAAGGAAGGAAGGAAGGAAAGAAGGAAGGAAGGAAGGAAAGAAGGAAGGAAGAGTAATATTTATTCAATTATTCCTCTAAGAAAAACATACATGCATTTTATTTGATTCTCATCACATCTCTTTGAGGAAGGGAAAGCCAAGAAGTTGGCAACTGAATTTTGTCTTATTAATTTTATTTATTTATGCAATTCATCTGCCACCTCAAACATATGGACTTTAAGTGGCTTACAAGTCCAAACCTGAAATCTCCAAAATGAACAAATTAGAAAGAACATGAATTGATATCTAAAATATCAAACGATTCTAAGCCATCTGGAATCACTTCAGACCATGACATGGGCAGCAAATAAATTTAATAAATACATATAAATAAATAAAATCAGTCTACATACAGTAATGATGGGTGGGGTCATTGAAAAAAGGTTTTAGGGCTGCTTAGTGAGGCATTTTGGATTACCCTGATAGCCTTTTCCAGCAGGTCCAGTAATCAATAGAAACATTTACAAATGCATTTATAGATGCATGGAAGGCCATGTATAGAAGCCTCTTCCAACTCTCAGATGTGCTGAAAATATTTTTGGGGTGATACAATTCAACAATTTTGTTCTCCTTTCAAGAAGTAGGAGACCATTTTGTGAGGCAATGTTTGACTACATACAACTGTTGACAATTGTCCTATGTGAGTCATGCCATATCTAAGCTAGGGGTTTTGCAATCTAGAGGCAATGCTACTTGCGGCACCAAAGTTCAAGGGTCAGATGGTTTCCCTCAGCAAGGTTCTTCACTTCCCTCTAAGGGCCTCTGCTAGTAGCTCCAATAATCAAAAGAACCTTCCGAACATGCAGCGAACATGCACAGAAAACATTTTTAAAGCAAGCACCATAGCTATTTTACTTCGCTCTTCAGCAAGTTATCAGATGCAGCTGACTTGATTGAGGGCATCTATCAAAGGTTATTTGATTAAGGAATTTTTACTGCTCATTATCATTTTTGTCATTTTTATTAATTTCGTTCTTTGTTCTCTTGGCCTAAGAATTATAGGCCAATTTCATTATTGAATGTTGATTATAAGATCTTTACAAAAATTTTGGCAAATAGATTAATGCAGGTTATGAAAGACTTGATTCATAGTGATCAAGCAGGATTTATAACAGGGAGATATATGAAACATAATGTTAGACAAATTATTAACTTAATTGAGTACTTGGATAAGAATAATCAGATTCCTGTGGCTTTTATCTTTTTGGACGCTGAAAAAGCTTTTGATCAATTGGACTGGCAATTTTTATTTTCTTTGGTAGAGAAAATGAATTTTGGGGATAATTTTTTACATGCACTTAAAGCTATATATCAGCAGCAATCTGCACAAATTGTTGTAAATGGGGGATTGACTGAGAATTTCAATATTCAAAAAGGGACAAGACAAGGATGTCCATTATCCCCATTGTTATTTGTTTTAACATTGGAAATTTTATTGATTCAGATTCGGGAATCGAAGTTAGTTAAGGGTGTAAAGATAAGGAAGAATGAGTATAAATTGCGGGCATTTGCGGATGATTTGGTTTTAATTTTGGAACAGCCGAATCAGGCGATTGATGGTTTATTAGAACTTATAACACAGTATGGGAATGTTTCTGGTTTTAAAGTTAATAATTATAAGACTAAGATATTATCTAAGAATATGTCAGTTAAAGAAAGGGAAAGTTTGATTAAAGCCACAGGTTTTCAGATGGTAAAAAAGGTTAAATACTTGGGAGTATATCTAACTGCTTCAAATGGAAAATTGTACAAGAACAATTATGAACCACTATGGGCAAAAGTCCAAAAGGATTTAATAGATTGGAAAAAAATTGCAATTGTCATTGTTGGGGAGAATTTCAGCTGTAAAAATGAATGTTCTACCAAAGTTTCTTTTTTTGTTTCAGATGATACCTATTCTTAAAAAAGAGGCAAATTTGGAGGAATGGCAAAAGGGTATCAATAATTTTATATGGGCTGGGAAGAAACCAAGGGTTAAATTTAAGATATTACAGGATGCTCAAGAAAGAGGGGGACTTAAGGCACCCAATTTGAAATTATATTATGATGCAGCCGCCCTAACTTGGTTAAGTGATTGGCTTAATTTAACAAATATGGATATTCTTTTTTTGGAAGGTTGGGATTTAATATATGGTTGGCATGCATATTTAATTTTTAATAAGAAAGTTGATCGGACTTTTAAATCACATATTTTGAGGAATGCCTTACTTCGTGTTTGGAAGAAGTATTATTATAGATTAAATTATAAAATACCTATCTGGGGGATTCCCAGACATGCAATTGAGGGAACCTCTAAGGGGACAAATTTTGATAAAATTTCATATAAAGAATTGTTAATTTGTTCTGGTTCGAATTGGCATTTGAAATCCCTAGATGTATTAAGGCAGCAAAATATTCTACAGTCATGGTTTCAATATTTACAAATAATGGATAGATGGACTGTAGACAAGAAAGAGGGAATAACACTAGAAGATAGACAATTGGTTATTCAGATTAAAAACCAAGGTCCGGCTCATATAAAAAGAATATATAATGTTTTATTAGAGTTAGATTCGGAAACAGAATTGGTTAAAGATTGTATGATTAAATGGGCTCAGAATATACAGGAGCTGATCTCATTGGATTTATGAGAGATAATTTGGATAAGAAATGTTAAATTTACACAAGCTCAAAATTTGAGAGAAAATTTTTATAAAATGTTTTATAGATGGCATTTAGATCCTAAAAAATTATCTTGTATGTATTCCAACATACAGCCCAAATGACTTCCGGTGGATTTTGCGCGCGCGATGGCGGCTACTTTGTAGCCGTCCTCCTGGGTAAGTGTAAGAACTGCTATGAACAGCAGACATCAGCTGTTCAGCGGTTCAAAATCCCCCTCCCGGGCAAAGGGGGGGGGGCAGAGAGTGTCTGAATAGTGGTAGAGCCTCTTTTGCACCCCCCAAGTCCTTTTTTTGGGGGGTGAAAGGAGTGCTCCCACGGAGTTCAGACTTGTCTCCGC
Source organism: Crotalus tigris (assembly GCF_016545835.1). NCBI lineage: Eukaryota > Metazoa > Chordata > Lepidosauria > Squamata > Viperidae > Crotalus > Crotalus tigris. Next base: position 381,304 of record NW_024097388.1, on the reverse strand, counting down.
TTCCCAGCTGTTTTTGTCCTCAGGGACAAAACGAGCCGCTGCAAACACCTCCATGCTTAAAGAGAACTGGTGAGTTTTTTTTTTAAACGGACAGAGCTGAGTAGAGGATTTAGTTTTTGCTTTCTTTGACTTATTTGGATTTTAAGTTTTTAAGACTTGTTTCTATTTTTACTCTCTCTTTTTATTTCTCCTTCTTTGCTGAAAGGGAAAGTAAAATGGCGATCGGCAAATCTCTCGGTGTTTTTTTTTTTTTTTTGGAAGTTAGAATGCTGACCGGCAGGCTTTTTGGTGCTTTTTTTTTTTTTTTTCCTTTCCCTTTTCCTTTTTTATTTTCTTATGATTGGAATGGACTGTTAGAATTATTATTTTTGTTTAATCTTTGTGTTTGTTTTTGGTATCTCTAAGTATTTTTTTTTAAAAAAAATGGAACGGACCTTTTCTATTTAATTATTTTTTTCTTCTCCCCCTTTTTTTTTCTTTCTCTCTTTTCTTTTTTTCTGAACTCCTTTCCTTTTATTGCAATGACCCCTTTTTGAAGGATTTCCCCCCCTCTTTCTTTTTGAATTCATGGAGTTAACTCCTTTTTTTTGCTTAATTTTTGCAATTTTTAAGGAGGAGTAAAGCTTTTTTAATTCCTTTTCTCTTCTTTTTTTTCCCCCCTTTTTTCTTTTTATTATAATGACCTTCTTTGGAGGGAGTTATGATTTTTGAAGGAATTTTTATAATTTTTTAAGAAGGACTAAAGGGTTTTTTTTTTAAGATGGCTCCAAAGCGTCCAGGGATTTCTACAGCTTCTAAATTAACAGTCTCACCCTCTTCTGGGGGTCAGCTAACAACTATGAAGGATTTGCAAGACATGATGGGAGATGTCATAATTCAAATTAGGGCAGAAATGAAAAAGATTTTAGAGGAAAACAATAAGATCTTGAGACAAGACTTTGTTTTGGCTTTAAAAGGAGTTGCTTCTGTTCTTGAAAAGATGAACTCCCATGTGGAAGAGGTAGATGAAAAAGTGGAGATAATGGAGGGGAAAATTGAAAGTATGGAAAAAGAGATGGAAAATGAAATTCTTATGTTTCAATATGGACAAATGGAATATGCCTTAAGAATCAGGGGCCTGGAAGAGTCTTTGCAAGGAAATTTGAAAGAGATGGTTGCAAAGGACTTTGCATTGATTTTGAATAAAGAAAAAGAGGGAATACTTAGTGAAATTGAAAAATTATTCAGGGTTAATTCTGTGGTGGCAGCACAGAAGAATCTGCCAAGAGATGTGGTAATTTACTTTGGTAAAAAATCTCTACGCAATGAAATTGTGCAAGCCTATTATAAGAAGAGATTTCAAATTGCTTCACAAGATGTTATAATTTTTAAGGAGATCCCATCTAAAATTTTAAGAAGAAGAAAGGAGTTTGCTTTTCTAGCAAATGAACTTAAAAAGAGAAAAATACTATTCAGATGGGATGTCCCGACTGGAATGGTGGTGAACCACCTGGGGACATGTTATAGACTTAATACTGTTTCTCAAGCAAAAGATTTTTATACCTCGGTCCTGGGGGTATGTGTATCGCCATCTATTAAGTTTAAAGCTTTGGAAGAAAAGAATGTAGAATTACAGCTTGAAGAGCCTATATTTATGAAAATTGGGGAACCCTTGTTTGAGAGGCCCCAACAAGTCCAGGTTGAGGAACAGAAGACAACTTGTGCAGCATACAATTGCAAAGAAAAGCAGCAACAGAAGAAGGTCTCTGAATCTCTGGGAGAAGTTAGACCTACAAAGTCTCTGGAGCAATCTTCAAGGGTGGAATTGCTGCCTGAAATGGAAATTGGGAAATTTCAGCTTGAGGGGCACCAACAAGAGAGGAACGGGCAGAGGATAACTTGTACAACTTATAATTGTGAAGATCAACACAAGGAGGAATTCACTGAGGAAGTTTTACAGGTATCGGTCCCTGAGACTTGTGCAACATATAAATGTAAAGAAAAAGTAACATATAAATGTAAAGAGAAAGACCAACAGAAGAAGGAGGTTGAGGAAGTTTCACAGGTACTGATTCCTGAGCTTGTGGGTCAACCAGGACTTACAAACTCTTTGGAGCGATCTTCAAGGGCAGAATTCCACGCATTTTTTTCGATGCTTGCGGGCAAGAGAAACCGATATGGATTGTGCTTATAGTAGATGTAACTGGCTATTAGACAGAAGATTATGGATATTGAATGAAAATTTTAGATAAGAAGTTTGTGTTTATAGTGGGTGCAACTGGTTATCGGACAGAAAATTATGGACATTGAATGAGAACTTTAGACAAGAAGTTTACTATTGAGATTGTGGGAGAAGTAAAACTTACATCGTTTTTGGAAAATGTCTTATGTAATGTCTAAATATGTGTTTTGGGATAATAATATATTTCAGCTTTAAGTTTTAAACCTTTAATGATAATATTGTTTAAACCTGTGTTTTGAAGGGATTATAATTTGTTTATTTCAGTGAGGGGATTCTAATAAATTTGTGTTTTGAAGGGAGTATAATTTGTTTAAGTTCCAAGTAATGCTTAAATTTGGTTTTTAAATATTATTATTAATATTTCTAAGAGAAAATAATTTGTTTAATTAAATGTCTAGATTTGTTTAGGAAAGAAAGTAATGCTTAAATCTGTGTTTTTGGAGGAAGTTTATATAGAATGATGATTGTATTTAGATTTGTTTAGGATTCAAAAGTGTTTCAAGTTTTTAAATATTATTAATATCTTTAAGAGAAAATAATTTGTTTAACTAAATGTGTCTAGATTTGTTTAGGATTTTTAAGTTTTTTTTTGGATAGGTGAGAAGATTATGAAGATTGAAGGAAATATGTATTTACTTTAAGTTTTCTAAGAGTATTTAGTTTTGATGGTATAACAAAGGTTTATATATTTATTTTTTTGTATTAGGATAAAGAAAGAGGGAGAAATTAGATTTTACATTATAGGTATAGATATTCAAAGAAAGTAATGTTTAAATTTGCGTTTTTGGAGGGAGTTTATATAGAATGATGATTGTATTTAAATTTGTTTAGGTTTTAAAAGTGTTTTAAGTTTTTTTCTCAATTAAGCCTGTACTCAGCTCTGGGAAGTCCAGGGGAGGGTTTGGGAGGTTGGGGAGGAGGGGGGTGAGGTAGGGTTGGGGGGGGTATGGGAAGGGGATTTGTTTTTGTAAAATTTAAAAATTTTCAATTAAAAAAAAAAAAAAAAAAAAAAAAAACATACAGCCCAAATGTTGGAGATGTGGCAATAATGATGCGACATACTTTCATATTTGGTGGAATTGTAAAAAAGTAAAGGCTTTTTGGATTATGATTTGGTGGAACATTCAAAAGATTTTTAGAAAGAAGATAAAGTTTACTCCTCAACTATTTTTACTTGGTATTTTTTTTTGACTTAAATGAAAAAGAAACTACTTTGATGTTGAATTTATTAACTGCAGCAAGGTTACTAGTAGGTCTATATTGGAAGAAAGATTCTTTGCCTACTTTAGAAGAATGGATATTTAAAGTATCTAGTTTTGCAGAAATGGCAAAAATTTCTGCTTATTTAAAGGATCATACACAAGAAAGATATATTACTGTATGGGGAAGGTGGATAGATTATATTCAGAAAAAATATGGAATTAAAAAGTTTTATTTATTTTATGAATGAATATCAAATATTATAGAGAATTGTTTTATAAGTTATGGAGTTAAAGGTTAATTATGATATTTTTTTTTCTTTCTCTTTTTTTTCTTTTTTTTTAATTATTATAATTTTCTTTTTCTTTTTTTTTCTTAACCCTGTATTCTGCTCTGGGAAGTGAAGGGAGGGGGGGTGGGAGTGGGAGGGAGGGTAAGGGGGGGGTTCTCTATTTTAAAATTTTATTGTATTTTTATAAATGATTGTATGTTTTAAAAAATAAAAATTTTCAATAAAAAAAAAGAAGTAGGAGACCATTTTGTGAGGCAATGTTTGACTACATACAACTGTTGACAATTGTCCTATGTGAGGTAGTCATGCCATATCTAAGCGAGGGGTTTTGCAATCTAGAGGCAATGCTACTTGCGGCACCAAAGTTCAAGGGTCAGATGGTTTCCCTCAGCAAGGTTCTTCACTTCCCTCTAAGGGCCTCTGCTAGTAGCTCCAATAATCAAAAGAACCTTCCGAACATGCAGCGAACATGCACAGAAAACATTTTTAAAGCAAGCACCATAGCTATTTTACTTCGCTCTTCAGCAAGTTATCAGATGCAGCTGACTTGATTGAGGGCATCTATCAAAGGTTATTTGATTAAGGAATTTTTACTGCTCATTATCATTTTTGTCATTTTTATTAATTTCGTTCTTTGTTCTCTTGTGCATGGTCCAGAATCCTTTGCAAAACCTGTTCCCAGCTTCAAAAGGATGCATTACTCAAAGGTTTGGTATCTTCCTGAAGTTTTGCCCAGTTCTATAATGTAGCTATTCCAAACATTGCTGAGTTACTATTATTATATTTGACATTTCACCTTTTTTTTTTTTTTTTTACTTTAATGTAGTCCTGGGCAAATGTTTGTTGGTGAAGAACTTACCTTGTTATTACTTCTTTAATTTTTTTTCAGGAAGAAAGCCACAGATGGTGGGACCATGTGGAAAAGTGAATAGGACTATGTAAACAATTATGAAAATTAAGAAGAAGAACAACAGCCCTCAGACAAAAGTATTACGAATTAAAGGATTTTATCCCTTAAATGATAAATGATTTTCAATGGTATGCCACATCATTACATCTCTACAGTAAATAACGAAGGGACTATTGGAGTTGTAAATGAATATTGCAGGAATGTTAGAGAGGTAATATTAATGTTGAGACTTCCAGGCCAGCAATGGTCGACCGCACATGGTCTCCACCAACTGTGGCAGAAACAGGAGCCAGTGAATAAATTGGCTCCTTAGAATTCCTCTCTGGATTAAGGGGAGGACAAGGATCATCCATAAGTTTGCTCCACACAAAATCTCCCTCAAGAGACTTTGTAAAACAACATTCTCCAGCAGATTTGAGAGATCTGTGGGAACTAGGGGAACAATTATCTTAACTAAGCCAAGGTACTGTACCTCCTAAAGAGCTACTGGGTTATCTACGTGCTCTCTTAACTATTTTAGGAAGCTGCTTATTACTGACTTCTTTGAAGTTAAGAACATTCCAAAGGAAAAACTTTCAAGCTTTACTAGGTCACAGTGAAAACATCCTTCTACCCTGGATGAAAGAAACCCCAATGTAAGTTTAAGGATTAAAAAGAAAAATATTACTTTTGGGAAAGCAACAAAAGGGGGGCTAGAAAGTGAATTCTGGAAAGTTAAGGGACTTGAGAGACTTGAAGGAATATTTCCTGTGGAGTGTTTAAAAATTTATCAAAGAATATTTGAATATTTTGAAATCAATTGTAAGAAATTCTCCCATGGGAAAGTTTTGTTGGTTGAAAAATAAATAGATAATAACAGAGGACTTGAAGGCTGTCTAAAGGGACCCAGAGAGAACAAAGAATTACTCGTAAAGGAGGGCAGACCCATTAATACAATGGAGGAATAGTATTTGACTATAGAAAAAAAAATCAAGGCTGTTGGGGAAAATATATTAAAAGTTACTTAAAAGAATGGTTGACATTATAGCAGAGGATGTAGAAGAAGTTTTTATTTGATAAAACAGACTGATTTGAATGTGAATTTGGAGAAGAAATTCTGGACTGTACTGTAAACGTGATATGGAAAAAGATGGAGTGTATCTGAAAAGGCATCTAAAAATGCCAGTGTGTAACAGTGAAATTGGAAAAAGACGCCAACATGAACTTACAAGTGAAACTGGCTGATATCTTAATAATTAAGGGGGATATGCAAATAATAAATCAGAAGAGTGACTTGGAATGTGTGAAACCAAGGAAACTGTTTTTGAGATGAGATAAAGAGAAATTACTGAAATTGTTCCTGAAAGGACACAAAGAGAAAATGATAAGAAATCAACTTGTAAGGCATTATTTGATGGGATTAAAGATTGAGCTTTTATAAAGTAAACCAAAGGTTTACAAAGAGTATCTGTTTGATCAGGGTTGAAATATGTATGTTGTGTTTCTGGTAGCTGCTAATGGGATTTCTTTTTGAGCAGGAGTGATGAGACTGTAAAGAACCATCTAGAAGTGGGGAGATATTTATTTTGGTTCATTTCTTAGAGAAAGATAAGTTTGAATTACAAAATGGAATTTCTAGATTGAAATATATATATATATATATATATATATATATATATATATATATATATAGGTCTTTGGTTGTTCAGGTTTTCTCCCGCGTAAAATTGGAAGTGTCTTGGCAACGTTTCGACGAAATCTCATTCGTCATCTTCAGGCTGGTGTTTTCAGCTTCTTGCTTTGAGCAGCAATGTGTGGTCTTAGCTGTTTCTTCCTTTTAACTGCCAGTGGGGGTATGAACTGATTGGGTGGGAGCTTGGCTGTGTTCTGATTGGGTGGAGGTGTGTTCTGAATGGTTAGGGGCTTGGCTGTGCTCTGATTGGCTGGGGGAATGTTCTGTTTGGTTGTGCTCAGGTTAGTCTGAGTTGCAGAGGGGTTTGAGATTTTGGGCTGCCTTCTTATTTTTTTTTTGGCTTCGCGTTCGTGGTCGTGCTTCTTCTTCATGGAGGGTGTCAGTTTGCTTCATGTATGGATTGGAGGGGTTTAAAGTGGCTAATGATGCAGCTGTGGTCTGGCTTCTGGTTTGTGGTCGTGCCTCGTCATCGGTGTGGCTTCGGGTTTGTTTTTTGCGTGGATGTGTGGTGGTGACCTCCTGTGTGGTTTTTGTGAGTGTGGGTCTGGTATCATTATTGGTCTTTAGATGCGTTAATAACCTTACATCCCCTCCTCTTCCGATAATACCAACGTCTGCCGTGTCGGGGGGAGGACTTGATCTGATGTTTTCTTGTGTTTTACAATGGGGATAGGGCTCCACTAACTGTGGGTTAATATCCCTTCCCAATTGTGTATCTCTCTCCTCCTTTGTCATGTTAACAGCTCCTATCCGGGTATGGTATGCCTCAACAATCAAGTCTTTATTCCCCACCTCAGTCTTCCTTACATACGTTCCCTCCCGTTGTTTGGCACTCAAACCGCTCTTATTACTCCTCCCCTTGCTGATCGAGTGGGTTGTCATTCTATGCTTTCTCTCCCCTCTCCACATGGAACGCTCCTCTTCATTGCTATGGGCAACCGCACACTCCGAGATTTTAGCATTAAGTCTTTTAGGTGTTCCGGCTCCATTAAAATCGCTCCCTCCCTCCTGGGGGTGTGTGAGGCTCACATGGGGTTGTTAGGCGGTGCATGGATCGTCCATATTGGCCCCCCCTCCCTTTCTTTCTCCCTGCGTAGACGTTGGTATTATCGGAAGAGGAGGGGATGTAAGGTTACTAACGCCTCTAAAGACCAATAGTGGAGGGATAGGGAAGGGCATCCGAAGAAAAGAACATAACGTTATAGACACATCTTGGCTTTCAGCTGGCCAATCAGGGCCAGTAACACGGTCTAAGAGCCGTGCGCAAACGTTACTTGAACCTACTTAAACTACCTTTACTGCAATGGCCTTTTAGCCCTGACGATGCTGGGGAGTTCCCCCAGCGAAAGCTTGGCAACTTTTTAGTATTAATATATTTTTAGTAAAGTATTTTTACTTCAACTCTCCTGGTGATCGTGTTTTATTCTTTTATTTATAATTATGCCCGGGAGTCGTATTTTTACCAATATATTAAAATTTCTAGTCGCTCTTAATAATAGCAGCTGAATGATGGGAGTTTGCTATCTGATTATTGATAAGAGGTGAGCTATGGAAAGAAGAGGGTTTTTTTATCTGAAGTACTAGAGAAGTTACTCTAATTATTTATATTTGTCTGGAGGGAGCAGAACATTTTAAAAATATATTTTCTCTTTTTTCCATCTCTCTTCACTTTTTTCCTTTACTTTTTATGTTTTCCTTACTTTAAATTAGTTTGATAGCTTTGTACTTATAAATAATGTGCAATTATCAATTACATTCTAGTTTGCACTTTGTTATCATAATGATTGTGGGTTAGTATTTGCTCTTTTTTAAAGAAGAAAACAGCCTCAAATATTTTAAAAATGGTAATTTTGCAAGTCAACATCACATCACTGTCAGCCCTACAGCAGATTGTGTGGCCTCCACTTATAAATTTGATCATGGGAATTTTCTGCCTTCAGAGGCAGACCTTAGCAAGACTAAACAATACTTTTATTTAGATTCTAAGCTTGCAAATCTGGTTGTGTTCTTTCCCCCTCCCGCTCCCCTTATAACCATGTGAATTAGACAGGTATCTGTTTGAGATGTTTGCACATATTTTCAGCATGGCCTGGATTTAATCTATGTTTTCTTTCTTGTCTCTTTGGAAACTGTTCTGTTCATTCTTCCTCATGGCCATCCTCTTTATTCTGCACATAAACCACAGGAATGGTTTATTTCTTAGAGTGCTCCTGGTTAATATTCCTAAATCTGCTCATCCTCTTTATTTGCCATATATAGCCACTGTTGTGCTAATTATATTTCCAAAATAAGTTTGCATTGTCAGCTTGCAGAAACCATCTGTTTGATGTCTCTCGCCTTTAAGCTGTCAATCTCTTTTTGCCTTCAACTCCAGTTTGTTAATGGCTCCATTGCAAGTCCCAGTTTCTGAATGAAGCCTATTTTTTCATTATCTTGCTGTGCTATAATATTTTGAAATGAAGAGAGGAGCTCTATGATAGGATATGACTCACAAGTAGGATATGCTTACAATATCCTTTGCCTCCAGCAAGATGCAGTCTAAGACAAGCTGGGCAAAAACTCTTAAAATGTTTAATTTGACAGGTCTGGTAAAGAACAAGCTGTATAGATACAGTGGATTGAACAGACATCCCCTGTATGGGCTTTCTAGACATGGTAAAAGTACTCTTCATGCTTTTCTAATGAATGGTAGCATCCTCTATAATGGATTGTGGTACAGTCTAAAGAAGACACAATGTAGGTTAGGAAATCGCCTCTTTCTCAGTCTTGGCCTCATGCTAATCTCTTCTGATTTGGACATCAAGAATCCATGCTCACAATAAGATTAAAGGTTTTTTGTCCACGTTTTTCTGTCTTCATTGCTGCATCAACCAGCAGTCCTGTAAAAATAATATCTACATAACACAATGACAGAATTGGAAGGGACCTTGGAGGCCTTCTAGTTCAACCCCCTGCTCAGGCAGGAAACCTTATACCATTTCAGACAAATGATTGTCCAATCTCTGCTTAAAATCTTCCAGTGATAGGGCATTCATAACTTCTGAAAGTAAGCCATTCTACTGGTTGATTGTTCTCATCATTAGGAAATTTCTCCTTAGTTCTAGGTTGCTTCTCTCCTTGATTAGCTTCCATCCATTGTTTGTGTCCTGCATTCAGGTGCTTTGGGCAACACCTTGACTCCCTCTTCTTTGTGGCAACCCGTGAGATATTGGAACTCCTAGTCCTTCTTTCCATTAAACTAAACATATCCCGTTCCAGCAACCATTCTTTATATGTTTTAGCCTCCAATCCCCTAATCATCTTTGTTGCTTTTCTCTGCTCAGAAATGAATTGTTAAATATAGATGTGTTTATTATATTGTTTGCCAAAGAATACAGTCCTGAATAGATATACCAGAATGTATATCTAAATGCTTATTTTAAGATTATATATATATATATATATATATATATATATATATATATATATATATATATATATATATATAATCTTAAAATAAGCATTTAGATATACATTCTGGTATCTCCCCTAAACTAACCACAACTCAAAATTCCAAGAAGCACGTTCTAAAGGACACACATGCTTCCATCAGCAATTACTCCAGAAGATATGGATAGACTATCTGAAATTTATGAGAGAATCTATATCTTTTGGTTCACATATAAGAAATATATCAAACACATTTCAAGAAATTTATCACTGTATGATGTGGGTCTTGTGCATATTTTCCTGGTAGTTGTATGTTTGCTTTGCATCAAAACGTATTTCAGTTTCCTAACATAAAAAGAAGAAATATAAATACAGGGGATCAAAAATATATATTTAATGCACAGAGAATGAGGACTGACTGACTACTCCTTCTTGTCCCGTATTTTTATTCTAACACTGCTGCTTTTCATCAGTTTACAAATATATCTGAACTTTCAAAGAGCCTTTAAGAAACTCATCAAAGGCTTCTGAGCACATTCAACAGCCTTGGGAATATGAGGAAAAGCTAAAGAACAGGAACTTGAAAGTAAAAGATTTTTACTTTTTACTCTTTTTTTACAGTGGAGGAGATATTCAATATATGTTCAATGTGCAGGATTGATTTGTTTTTTTAATTGTTTATATATAATATGAAATTAGAATGAGTAGTGAGGTGTCACTACTCCTGAGCACTTAACAGTTCAAGAGCATGTAAATGCAAATACAATAGCTTAATAGGTACTACTTCAGTGGGAAGTGAGCCTTTGGCCTATAGCCATGTTGGCCACATGATCATAGAAATTGTCTTAAGAAAATGCTGGCTCCCTTAGCCAAGAAACAGAGATGAACACCCTGCTCTAGAGTTAGACATTACCCACACGGAAAGTTTTATCTTTTAGTGAGGTGGTCAAGGTTGCTGATGATACTGACACTAGAATAGAATAGAGCTGGAAGAGACCTTGGAGGTCTTTTAGTCCAGCCCCCTACTTGAGCAGGAGAACTTATACCATCTCAGACAAGTGACTGTCTAGTCTCTTCTTAAAAATCTCCAGTGATGGAGTGCCCACGATTTCTGAAGGCAAGCTGTTCCACTGGTTAATTGTCCTCACTGTCAGGAAGTTTCTCCTTAATTCCAGGTTGCTTCTCTCTTTGGTCAGTTTCCAACCATTGTTTCTTGTCTTGCCCTCCGGTGCTTTGGAGAATAGTTTGATGCTCTCTTCTTTGTGGCAGTCCCTCAAATACTGGAATACTGCTATCATGTTATCCCTATTTCTTTTTTTCTTTAGACTTGCCAAACCCAAGTCCTGCAGCCATTCTTCATATGTTTTAGTCTCAAGGCCAGTGATCATTTTAGTTGCTCTTCTCTGAATTTTTTCCAAGGTCTCAACATCTTGTTTGTAGTATGGTGACCAGAACTGATTGCAGTATTCCAGGTTCGGTCTTACTAGGTTTTTATAAAGCAATACTAATATTTCACGTGATCTTGATTCTATGTCTATGTTTATACAACCTGGGATTGTAGATTACTGAAGAAGTAATAATATAATATAAAAATGAAATTAGGAAGAGTTTCAAAAGGAAGTCTTCAAACCTGAGAGAATCTTCATTGATTGTAAATGAAAACTTCATTTCAATGTAAGCAATACAAAGGGATGCACAGTGGCACAAAATATTCTGGTTTCATAAATATATTAATGGGAGCTGGGCTGTCTGTGACCAATCAAGAAGAGCTCTTGCAATCCTGATGGATAGTTTAATGAAAATGTCAACCCCATTTATAGCTGATATAAAAAGGAGGACATTCTATGTTTGCAATCACAAATGAAACAGAACATAAAGGGCTCTTTTGCAGGACTCTGGGGAAACTGAACTTCTGCATACTGTTCCGGGCATCATGTCTCAGAAAGGATATTATGTGCAAAATTGACCAAAGCAGTTAAAGGGCTAGAACATCTGTTCTACAGGAAAGATTTGTTGTATACGGAGCTTTTTCAGCAGGAGAGAAGATTGGATAAAGAAAGACATGATAAAGGCATATATAAAATTATGGATGCTATGCACAATATGGACAAAAAGGAAGGATCTGTCCTTTCTTGGGGTCATTTATTAAAGTGGGGTACACAATTTCTTTTGGTTTGAAAGTTGCAGCAGGCTTTGTGTTGCATGTTTAAGAATCAAACTTGCAACACTAAGGCATGATTGGGGAGGAAAATATGGAGTGGGGTTTCGGAGTTTGTCAAGGGTGAAATACAACATGCACCTTAAACTCCTTAAGTCTCTTATTAACACCTAGAAAGGATGAGGAGGAAGAGGAGGATGGAGTGACAAAATAAAGGAACACTTTGGCTACATTATTTTTAATCTTTATATTAAAACTAGGGACATTCAGAGCTGATGCTTTTCTCTTTTTTGGTAATATTTTATTAGTTTTCTAATTTTACATTTAAGTATTTAAAAAGCAATGTGGTGGCTGGATTAATCAATAATTCAATAACATACAAAAATCTTTAGTACAAATCTCAAGTTACAACATCAAATACTGTATTTCTTCTCTTTTTCCCTTAGTATCTACTATCTCGTATTTAAGCTAATAGTTCTTATTATAACAACCAAGTTAAAAACATCTTTATTACATTTATTAATAAATTTTTAGCTTATACATATCTTAATTACTTTTACATTCAATCTTTATAGACAATCAATGTCCTTTTATTGTTTTTTTCTCAGTTTTTAGTTTCCCATCAATATTCAAAGTTAACATTTGATATTTATAATTTCCAGGCTTTAGGTAACCAAGGTTTCCCTAATCTCAATTCATAGCAGAATCTAATATTCAAAATACAGATCTTATCTATTTTAGTATACTTTTGTTCTATTTTCTAAAAGTTATCTATTTCCCACCACATTAAATCATCTAATTAATAATACAGTATCACCTTCAATAAATCAAAACCATTATATATATATATTGTCTGGGTTAATCAATAAATCAAACATATTCATATTTTTTTCTTTTGGGTCTAATTTTTAAATATTAAACAAATAGAATCCTTATTTTCAACTGATTTCCAAATATTTTAAATTAAATGACCAAAATTCCCCTTATCTCAACTTCTCCCTTTAACCCTCTAATTAGTAATATAAAATCCCCTCTAATAAATCAAAACCCCAATTTTCTTCAGCCTTATTCTGGCTTTCTTCCTTTGCAAACTAGCCTTCCATGTCAGTGCTTTAAATCTTCAAATAGATCTCCTTCTATTATTACTGTATATATACTATTTGAAATAAGAGAGACCATTCATTGCCACTTTTTGGGAAGGGCTAGCCCATTTGTGTTAATTAGATTGTCTCTCTATTATTTTAATTTCCCATGATTGTCCTGATATGTTTATCTTCCATTCAATCTGTTCTTCTTCTTTCTCCTCAAATTTCTTCTGATTTATATAAAAAGTCTTTTCCATTTTCAATTTTGTCACTCCCTTTTCTGGATTTTTCCATTAACTGTATTTGTTGGTCAATTGAATCCTCTGTCTTAGTATTTGATTGTTCTGCTTCTTCTGTTATCTTCTGATTTGTTAGTTCTTTGGTTGTAGTCAAAATCTGGGTTTGTATATCTAAGCTGTCATCTTGTTCTTTTATGTTGCATCTTATTTTGTCACAGGCTGAAAGAATGGTTTCATGTATTGCTTTCAACATGGAAAGGATCTTTTCCTGGTCTTCATCCATACTCTATTAATAGTGTATTAAGTTGAGGATTTTAAAATCAGTCATTAAAAATGATTTTATAACTAGGTATGGGACCTCTATTTCACGTATTATAGGTGGTCTTTATAGTAGAAGTCATTTGTCAAGTAAGATTTTATAGTGTAAGGTATTCCATCATCTCATGTAATAACAAATGTTTCTCATATAAAGAACTAGGAAAGCGATTCCCCACATATAGCTCTGAAAGTCAGTAAAGGTTTACATTCATAGTTCAAAAAGGCCAATTATGCTGCCCAGAAATTATCTTTACAGCTGAATTTCTCACAGGTGGTATCTATCAAGGTTGAAAGAGTTTTATCTGAAATCTGGGTTTCAAACCAAGTCTCTTTTAGGCAATAACAAGTTGTATTGCCACAAGATGCCACTGATGCAGTTTAAAGTTTTTTAAGTCCAAAATTTTTATAAGCCTTTTCCCAGTTTTATTATTATTATTATTTTGTAGATAAAAACAAAAGTCTCCAGTAAAAATAAGAAAACATTTGATCCCCAAATTTAAGAAACATATAAATCCAATTAGATTAAAATTGTTCTTATAGTGCTTTAACTCCCCTGGGTAGTCAGTCACTGCTGTTCTAAAGGGTGTGGTAGAAATTCCCTTCCATCTCTCCTCACATGAGGAAAAAATACTTCGGGCAGCTTTTACAGGAAAAGAAAATACTTAAGTTCTTAAAGAGAAGATCAGATCTCATCCAGTTTCATCCATGTTGCTTTAGAAGTACTTGATGGTAAGTTTGACTTCGGCTGTCAGCAGCTTAGTGACGAGCCATATTGCTATGTCCGGTCTTTCCTCCACAGGTTTGGAAGGCTGCCCTGGATCAAGCAGAAGGGCTGCTGCCCTCCCGTGATCAAGCAAGTATCCCCTCCTTGCTCATCACCCCTATGGGATGACTTCTGACCCTTTCCAGGGTCCCCCAGTGGAACAAAATTGAACACGAAAGACGGAGCTCACCTTCCAGTGGCTGCAGCAGCTACAATGGCAAACCGGAAGTCCAGAGCTGATGCTTTTCAATTGCTATCTAGCTATTATACTGCTGTGCTAAAAATAAGCTATTATTTTTCAAAACCACCTCCATCTTTCAAGGTGTTTTCTTCCTCCACCTGACAAATAATTCATCTCCCAAAAAACTGGATCCCCGAGCTTTGTATTTTGGCACAGAGCTCTTAGAGAAAAGTGAAAAAGTGTACGTAAATATGGCCAATAGGAATTTTATTTCGAAGCAAGTGATATAAACAAAACAACTGTGGGATTCTTTTAAAAAACAGAAGCAGAAATAGTTTTTGATTTGGGGCAGTGTGAAAAGGAGGCAACATGTTGGACTGCTAATTGACCAGGGGAAAACTCAGTGTGCTCTATTTCTCTGCTTTTAACTGGTGTTTGATCTGCAGAAATCAGTAAGTGAAGGTTTATTCAAGTTAAGAATCGCTTCCTGTTTTTCTGTTGTCAATCTGGGGTGAAGGGGAAGCAAAATAAACCACATTATATAGCCTGCAAAATCAGTGCTCATGGTGTTTTTATGGGAAGAGACTGAGGACCACAAGCTGAGTGAATGTTTATATGTAAACCACAATATGTATGAGATAGGGAGCCTTGTAGGCCCCAAGAGAGATATGCATGTAAGAATGCATGTATGTTAAAAAGCCTGATTTGTTTTTTTCCATAATGGATGAATGGCTACAAAAGTTGATTGAGTTAGCAGAGATGGCTAAACTGACTGCTTTGATTAAAGAAAAAAAACACAATTACTTTTGTTTTTACTTGGAAACTGCTTCTGGACTTTGTGCTTGAGGTGGAAAAAATTGAAACTTTGATTTAGGATTTTACCGATTAGATAGGTTTGTTGTTATAGAAGTGGCTAGTTTATACCATGTAAAAGTAAAAAGTTAAGGTTTGATGCTGTTGTCTTATTCTACTGCACTGAAGGGGTCGGCCTTTTCTTTCTTTTTTCTCCTTTTTCCTACACTTTTCCCTTCCCTTCTCCCTATGGTACTATTTTCTTTTATATTTTGTATTTTTGTCTTTATATTATAAACTATTAATAAAAAGCCTGATTTATTTTTAATGTCTGGATTGCATGAGTCAGTAGTCTACCTAGTCCAGCATCTTACTGATCAGATTCTCTTACACATAGTGGTGGGTTTCAAATATGTGAACAACTGGTTCTTTGTGTGGATGCCACTTCTGGAAGTTCATTCTGGGCCTGGGCAACAAAAAAATTAGATATTGGTTCTGCCAAAGTGGTGCAAACCAGCTGAATCCCACCACTGCTTACACAGCTACTATCTCCACTCAGCAAAGCCAAATGGAAATTAAGGGATGAAGCTAGGATGCATACTCCTCCTGCTCTACCCACCCTTGCACAAGGTTTCAAAGAAGACTTCAAGGGCTCAAGGACCAGTAAGTTATCTTCACCCATCACTCATCATCCACCACCCACCCCTCCCTTCAAGATTTCCTTTCCCACTTTTCCAGCCTGATTATGTCGAGCTGCCAACATCTCCAGGCTTGAAACAAAAATCTTCCATGGCATTTCCATTCCTCAATTTTGCAGGAGTTTGACATGTCAGGTATTTGAAAGACGTCAGGCAGCATCAGGCAGGTGCAGCTCTGGAATCATGAAGGCTTGTCAACTTTGTTAAGGCAATGCTTAACTCTTGGTACTTGTTGACCTAACAGCTCTAAATGAAATTGAACTCTGTCAATGGAGTTTGTGTTTCTTGCTCCATAAAAAGTAGGAATTGGCTGCTTAGGTGAGCAGTGGCCACATTAGCTGTATTGTAAAGTAATCAGAAGTCTCTCTCGTGGATTTGAGTTATCATGTTACATTATGTTGATTTATTCTTGTTGCATTTTATACCATCTTACTCAAAAGCTCAGGATACCATTGAGACACATCAACTTAACCATTAAAAGTCTATACATGCACTCCCCATAAAAAGTCAAAAAGTGTCCTATTCAATGTCAGCCACATTTAAGCACTTGACATCAAATGCTCATTTCAGCACCTAATGGAATACCAGAATTGTAAGGGGAAAGTATACCTCTGGGGTGGTATGTTCCATAAATTGGGGGTGACCACAAAGAAGGTGTATCTCCTGATCTATGTTCTTCTTTTGGGAGCGAAGCACCCATCAGGCCCTCTCTAGATATCTGCACAGGATGGGCAGAACCCTACTTGATAAAATGATTTTTTCAATACAGTCAGAGTTGCTTTTAAAGGGAGTTTAGCTTATTCTAGAGCTAACATTAACTTTCATATATTTCCCCATCTCAAAATAGATAATCTGTTTGGTTTTGGCTAGTATGTAATTAGAACCCAGCATTACATATTCTAAATTGAGGCTTATGCCTTAGCATGTTTTGTGAATTCATCTGATTACTAGCCAGCTAATAAACCATGATAAATCAAGCTATAATATAGAAGAATGTGTGAACCCAACTATGAAGTTCACTGATAGAGGTTTTCAATAGGCCATTAATTTGTTTAATTATGTTTTTTAAGAACTAGAAAAAAAAATAAGGCACTCATGAAGAAGTGTCCCCACTTAGAGGAAATAGTATGATACAACATGGGATTATAGTTATCAACTAATTTCCCAAAACAAGGCTGAAGAAGCAAAGTAATACTTGAGCCCCTGTAAGTTTTTTATGACACATCTTGGTTCTGTTTAGATGACCTTTGTCTATTCATATCTTTACTTTCTTTGGATTGTTTCTATTGTCCCAGGATATATTTGATCTCCAGATTCCTGTGGAATTCAGTCAGAATAGAGCTGGAAGGGATCTCAAAGGTCTTCAACCCTTTGCTCAAGCAGGAGGCCCCATACAATTTGAGACAAATGGCTGATCAGTCTCTTCTTAAAAGCCTCCAGTGATAAATCACCCACAACTTCTGAAGGCAAGAGTTGGGCATTTTTAAATCCATGTTAGCAAATAAATACATATGTTCGAAAATTCTGAAAGGAGTAGGTACAGTTTCGTGAAGAGTTTCAAAACTGCAAAGCAGCTGATGACATCACTAGCATTTCTTCTCCCCTTCTCTATTTATTTAGTCTTTTCAGGATTTCAGTATGTAGAACCCTTGCTAATTCTTATTAGCTGATTCTTTGCTCAAACAATCACACTTCCCATAGAATGCCACAAAAAAACAATTTGTCAACTCATGGGAGTCCATCACAAGCTTATTAAAATCATCCAGTTTTCAAAGATTGATAGACTCAGATTGTTGTTTACCGAGAAACAGAGCAGGCAACACATAGCACACAAAAGGGACCGAATAGCAAACATATAAATCAGAATTAAAATCTCACCATTGACAAAAGCTGCATGCCAGCATTGCTGTGTTCTTCATTTTCATTGCTGGCATATAAAGGCATACATTAGCTTTGTTCCTTTTCCTTTTATTTATTCTTGTAATGTTAGAACAAGGAAATGCATCCTTAACAGATAACAGGTTATTATATACAACTCCTGCATACTAAACAGGCAAACACCTCATTTATTTGACCCAGTTAACTTTAATAGGACTAATACAGAGTAGGTGGCTTTGTTATTGAGTTCTGTAATGACAGCCATCAGCAATTTGTCTTGTGGCAAGTCAGCCAGGGTGAGTTGGCCCAATTGGGTCGGCTGTGGCAAGACAGCTGGGGTGAGTTGGCCAGGGTGAATTGGTCACAGCAAGTTGTCCTAGACCAGGGTACGCAGGCTGGCTCAGGAATTCCGGGAGTTGAAGTCCATAAGTCATAAAAGAGCCAAGGTTCCCCACCCTGTTCTAGACCCACCTCTGAGTTAGGGAGATTGCTCTACCCCTGTTTCCTGGGGGCAGCCTTATGAGCAAATCCATTCTCTGCATTCTAGGAGCTGTTATACATAGAGGATAATACAAAATTATAACCAGAGAAGTCAGACTCTCACTTGCCGACTGCTTCATTTAAAAACCATTTGAAGTTACAATCATGTAAAAAAATGCAACAACCCAGCTTTGTGACCAATTCTCATAAATATCATTGTGATGTGCTACAGTCAGGTGCTTCACAACCAACATCTGACAAGCACAATTAAGGAAGAATGTGGAAATACAATCACAAGTTGTGGTCTTGTGATTTCTCACATAAGAATCAAATGGGAAGTGATATAAATCTGTCATGGTCACATATGGTTTTTCCAATTGGCACTTAGTCATGGAGTTGCCTGTCACAACTATAGCTGCTAAACAAGGACTAATATACAGGCAGTTCTTGACTTACAACCACAACATTGTTGCTAAGCGAGACATTGTTGAGTTTTGCCCCATTTTATGTCTTTTCTTGCCACAGTTGTTAAGTGAATCATTGCAGGTCTTAGGATAGTATGATGGTTGTTCTATGAATCTGGCTTCCCCATTGATTTGCTTGTGGGAAGGTTGCAAAAAGTGATCACGTGATCCTAGGACATGCAACCTTCATAAATCTGAGTCAGTTGCCAAGCATCTGAATTTTGATCACATGTCCATGGGGAAGCTGCAATAGTTGTAAGTGTGAAAAACAGTCAGAAGTCACATATTCAGTGCCACTGTAACTTTGAACAGTCACTAAATGAACTGTTGTAAGTTAGATTTCTGATGACTCTTATTGTAGAGAAAGCTTTGAGAGATGCCTATTCTATTTGCTCCTACTTTGACGCATTATGTGAAGATATACTGTACCATGCTGAAAAAAGGCTGAATGCTTGGAAGGAAACAGAAGAGGCAACCAGCAGCAAGGTGGATGGAGTCAGTTACAGTGGCAATGTAACTGACATAACAGGTTAGGGAAAGAATGTCATGAAGAAATCTATCAGACTCAATCAGAATAGAGCTGGAAGGGACCTTGGAGGTCTTCTAGTCCAACCCCCTGCTCAAGCAGGAGACCCTATACTATTCCAGTCAAGTGGCTGTCCAGACTCTTCTTAAAAACCACGAGTGATGAAGCACTCACAACTTCTGAAGGCAAGCTGTTCCACTGGTTAATTGTCCTCAGTGTTAGGAAGGTTCTCCCTTAATTCCAGATTGCTTCTCTCCTTGGTTAGTTTCCATCTGTTGTTTCTTGTCTTGCCTTCTGGTGCTTTGGAAAACAAATTGACCCCCTTCTTCTTGTGGCAGCCTCTCAAATACTGGAATATTGCTATCATGTCCCTGCTAGTCCTTCTTTTCTCTAGACTGACCATTCCTGAATCCTGCAATCTTTCTTCATATGTTTTAGTCTCCATGCTTTTAATCATCTGAATTGCTCTTCTTTGCACTTTTTCCAAAGTCTCAACATCTTTTTTTTTAACGTGGTAACCAAAACTGGATGCAATATTCCAGATATGGCCTTACTAAGGCTTTATAAAATGGTACTAATACTTCACGTGATTTTAATTTCATGCCTCTGTTTATATAACCAAGGATTGTATTAGCTGTTTTGGCTTCTGCCACACACTGCTGACTCATGTTTAAGTGTTCGTCCACTAGGACTCCAAAGTCCCTCTCACAGTTACTATTTTTGATCCGGGTTTCACCTAATCTGTACTTGTACCTTTGGTTTTTCCTGCCCAGGAGTAAAACCTTGCTTTTTTCCACATTAAACGTCAGTTTGTTGGATAGGGCCCTTTGTTCAAGTCTGTCAAGATCTTTTTGGATTCTAAGCTTATCTTCTGGGGTGTTTGTTATTCATGCCAGCTTAGTGTCATCTGCAAATTTGATGAGATCCCCTCTTATTCCCTCGTCTCATTTATGAAGATATTGAAGAGGAATGGGCCTAAGACACAACCTTATGATACCCCACTGCTTACTTCCCTCCATGTAGTTGTAGTACCATTAAGGACTACTCATCGAGTATAGTTTGTCACTCAGTTACAAATCCATCTAGTGGTGATGCTGTCTATCCCACATTTTTCTAGCTTACCAAGAAGTAGGTTGTGGTCTACTTTTCAAATGCCTTGCTGAAATCTAACTATACTATGTCCACAGCATTTCACTGGTCTACTAATTTAGTCACTTTGTCAAAGAATGAAGTAAGATTGGTTTGGCATGATCTGTTTTTAACACACAGTGCTGGCTACAAATTATAAATTTATTTGTTTCTAGATGTTAGCAGATCTGTTTGTTGAATATTTTTTTTCCAGTATCTTCCCAGGTATTGACGTCAGGCTGATTGGTCTGTAGTTTCCTGGAATTTCCTAACAGTAAAAACAATCAGTGGAAGAGCTTGCCTTCAGAAGTTGTGGGTGCTTTATCACCGAAAGCTTTTAAAAAGAGACTGGATTGCCATTTGTCTGTAATGGTATAGGATCTTCTGCTTGTGTAGAGAGTTAGAGTAGAAGACCTCTATGGTTTTTCCAAGTATATTATTCTGTTGATATTCTGTTAGTTCACTTTGTGCACTCTTGGTTTAATGCTGGATGTGGCATTTGGTCACTCATCTGTTGAGCATATGGCAAAAAGGACATGTATGAATGTCTTTGAATAAGTTCATGTATTAGGTAAACATAATTGAATCATGCTTACCTAATATAACTGTTCATAACAGTTGAACTTCAGTGCATCAGTTTGACAGAGAGATGATTCTGGAATACCTCCACTGAAAGCTGTCAGAGCAATCACTTCTAGTGGCTTGGAACTCCCTGTTCTCTGGAGTTCATCAGATATCCATAAACTTGCTTTCCATAACATCTTATGAAGTTTTGTACGACTGCCTTTCCATCCATACCCCTGCACATACACTTAATAGACTGTGGGGTCCTTGGTGTTGTCTGAGCTTTGTTGTTTTCTTACAGATGTTTCATTATTCAAACTGAGCAACATCATCAGTGCTAGAAGAGAGTGGGGTTAGATTTCTGTTTATATATAGGTGACTTGCTCTGTCAGGACACTGAGGCCCCACATTTCAACCCTGAGCTACAAATGTCCTCTTATATTGGTAACATTTACTAAAATTTGGTAACCACACAAAGATAAACCAGTTATTTCTGTGAAATTGCCATTCTTTGAAAATAGCAGCCCAAGAACTGTATTCTTTTCAGTCATACTGGGTTAGTATACTTTATCTTGATAGAAAGCAGGATTCCATGTATTTTGTCTCCAAAAAAGTAAAAATAAGAAATTTATGCAGTTCTTGTTGACATTAGCCATGAGAGAAATATTTTATAAAGGAGAAAGATGGAAAGTGCAAGAAAATGTACTATGTCCAACATCCTCATTATTGCAAAGCTTTAATTCACATATGACGTTTGTTCATAAAAACTATTTATTTTGAAGATTTAAGTTGAAGTTAAACATTGTACTGAGATAGCAACTTCTCTCATTTCAATCAACTCACAATGACAGACAATTAGCACTAATAACTGTCAGATAGAAAGGAAGAGAGTAAAATGAGACCCATAGGAAAGTTGTTGTAGCCATCAATCTCTCTTTCACTACTGCAAAATACAATATCACCAATACTGGCTCATCTTAATGGCTTATTATGCATATTTACATTATCTCTTCCCTTCATTCTACATGACAGTGTTTTGCCTCCAAAGTCAGTCCGAGATAATTTTATTTTCTGAAGAGAATTTTCCTGGCTTCTTCTTCTGCTCGATTTATGACAGTGAGTGCCTGTTGGGATGACAAGTTTTCATAGCCTGAAAGTCTCCTTTTCAACTGTTTTGACTCTAAAAAGGTCAAAAAAAAAAATAGGCCAACCCTGGACTTGAAAAAAACTATAGGAGGGGAGGTTGACATGTTCATCACTCACTTTAGTTCTGGCTAGGATAAACTGATCAGAAGTAGCTTGTTCATCACAGATTCCTCTATTACTCTATATGTGTTCCCATGTTCAACTTACACTCACAGACCTGGAAAATAGCCACGCTCAAATCACTTTCAGCTGAACACTGAAGCTCAATCAGTTCATACACAGAAGCCTAGTGAGCTTAAAACAGCAAAACTTTACTGGTTACAATATATACTGTCTGTCTGTCTACCTATCATCTATATCTATCATCTATCTATCTCTTTGAATTTGTAAATAGAGTATATTTACTCATTGAGAATATAATTGTGATGTACTTTTTAACATGTTTGCCCAACAACAGTCTGTGAAGTAGGGATCTACTTCTTTTTCCTTTTTTTAAAGGACAATTGTCACAACTTTTCAGCTGCTTGAAACCTCTGCACTCCATGGCATTCTCATGGCTATTTCGTTTAACACCCACCCAGTTTTGTGTGATTGGACAAATAAATAAATCATCAATTAAAAATATTGGCAAGCACCTCCATTTTTTTCCCTTGCACGCAACTCTTACTGTACAAGAATACTTGTTTTTGACTGTCTTCTTTACCCACAGTTTTAATAAACATGGGATACAACAACTGTGACTCTTATATCATAAGTCATAGGATGAAATATGGATGCACAGCAGCAGAATTTTATCCCAACCTAGTGGCTAAGTCTCTCTGGAGTTACTCTCCACCAGCTTTTATTGATTCTAGTTTAATTTCAGCACTTTTGGGGGTCATTTTAAAGATTAAAGAATTGTCCCTTTCATTACTAACAACTATCCTGAGGGATGGGAGAGAATCATCATCAGGTTTGGTCAAATGCTTTAGCTTAATGTCAGTGCTCCTGAATGAATAAATTCTTGCCATAGGCTTAATGAGCTACAAGGAATTTCAAGAAGAAAATCAAAGAAGGTACCTGAGATATTTCAATACTCCCTTCTCCCCAACCCACCCCCCACACTCATGCACTAATCTTCTCCACAGTTTAGCATCTTGCCTGCCACTTTGTCTGGTTTGAAGCATCTTGCATGTCTGCATCTTGAGTGTCAGGTTTGGTGCAGAGTCGTGAAATATATAAAAAAGTTCATAAAAAAATATAAAGAATAGTTGCAGGATTTGGGTTTGGCTTGTCAAAAGAAGGACTGGGGGGACATGATAGCAGTATTTAAGAGGTAGAAGACCTCCAAGGTCCCTTCCAGCTGTATTCTGATTGAGTCTGATGTCTACTCATACACTAATACCTGCCAATAAATAGGGAAATAGCAACAGGAGCATTAGCAAAAAGAGCATAGATCAGTGGTTCTCAACCTATGGGTCGTGACTCTTTTGGAGGTTGAATGACCCTTTCACAGGGGTTACCTAAGACCACTGGAAAACACATATTTCCAATGGTCTTAGGAACCGAGACACCGCTCCACATCTGTAACTGCACGGCCTCCGCCGCCATTTGCAGAGAGAGAGAGGCACTTTCACTTCCCTTCTCTCTCTCTCTCTCTCTCTCTCTCTCTCTCTCTCTCTCTCTCTCTCTCTCTCTCTCTCTCTCTCAGGCAGTCTTACCTCCTGAAGAGCTCCTGATTGGCCCTGCACCCGGGTGCCCCACCCCCTGGGAGAAGCGCAGCCAGGGCTGTGGCCTTGGAGCCACCCGGGGAAGCCCCGGGATCTCTGCTGAGAGCAGCCCGTTGGAGGCTTCACTGAGTGGGCCAGCCATGGCCTAAGGGAGACCAGCCCCTGCGATCCTCAGCCAGCCCGACCATTGGACCCGCTGGCTAGGAAGGTGCACCAGAGTCCAGGCTGCCAGGAAGGAAGGAGATTCAGCAAAGGTAGGAGAGGAGAGCCACCTCCTGGGGCCCAGCGCTGGTGGTGGCTTCCTTGCCATCCTCTTCCTCCTCCCCTTCTTCCTCCTACTGCCCCAAGGCAGCTAGGGCAGGCGCCGGGGCAAAAGGGGTGCCTGGGGGAGCAGCCGGGCTGGCGGAGGGGCTGGCAGGCCGCATGGCACCAGCCCCACCATGGCTCCATCGGATGGGCAGAGGGCAAGGCCGGGCAGCGCGGAGTCCCAGCTGGGATGGCGGTGGCAGTCTTCTCACCCTTCTCCTCTCCTTCTTCCTCCTGCTGCCCCCAAGGCAGCTCGGGCGGGTGCCGGGGCAAGAAGGGTGCCTGGGGGGGAGCAGCCAGGCTGGCGGAGGGGTTGGTGGTCTGTGTGGCACCAGCCCCCACCGCGGCTCCATCAGATGGGTGGAGGGCGAGGCCGGGCAGCGTGGAGTCCCAGTTGGGGCGGCGGCAGTGGTTTTCTCGTCCTTCTCCTCTCCTTCCTCCTGCTGCCCCCAGAAGAGAGAGAGAGGAAAGAGAAAGAGAGGAAAGAGAGAAAAAGGAAAGAGAGAAACAGGAAAGAGAAAGAGAGAGGAAAGAGAGAAACAGGTAAAGAGGAAAGAGAGAGAGAAAGAGAGAGGAAGGAGAGAAATGGGGAGAGGAAAGAGAAAAAGAGGAAAGAGGGAAAGAGAGGAAAGAGAGATAGAGAGAAGAGAGAGAGGAAAGAGAGAGAAAGAGAAGAGAGAGGAAAGAGAAAGAGAAAGAGAAGAAAGAGAAAGAGAGAGGAAAGAGAGAAACAGGAAAGAGAGAAAGAGAAAGAGGGAGAAAAGAGAGAGAAAGAGAAAGAGGAAAGAGAGAGAAGAGAGAGAGGAAAGAGAGAAAGAGAGAGAGAAATATGGAGAGAAATGGCACTTCTCCAACCAGGCTGGGCGGAGCCGGCAAAGCGGCCTTCCTGCCCCTCCCTCCCCGGCCAGCTGGATGGGTGTTGGGGGTCACCACAACATGAGGAACTATATTAAAGGGCTGCAGCATTAGGAAGGTTTAGAACCACTGGCATAGATGAAGAGTTGAGCTTTAATTGTGGATGGCATAATAATAAACTTGGATAAAAAGATGACCATTCCATTAAAGAAACATTCAGCAACTCACTCTTGAAATATGTTGGGGGGGCTGTTTCAAGAAAGATCATACTGGCCCTTAATTTCAAACATCTTCTGGCAATATTTTGAGTTCACAGTGCCTGAATTATATTCTTTAAAATGACTAATATGATAAACTATACCGAGATGGGATCAGTTTCAGTCCAATTTATTTTACCATTTTGCATTAATCAAGGTATATTTCAGTGCATTGCTAGCAGAAGGCTGCATATATAATTATTTAAAGAAATCCATACCAATGTTCCCTGATTTTCAAGCAATGTGTATACAATATAGTTGCCATTCACATGTAGCATTTTGATTAGTGTTGATAGAGAAACTGTGCTGGGGAGTGACTGCAAAACAGCACAACTCAGTCACAACATTTAGTAAACCCTCTTTGAAATCGGCCTAGTCCTGTCTATCTAGGTTTAAACCTAACTAGTGTTTTCATGGCAAGCATGTAACCAAGATATCAACACAATGTAACAGATTTTTTTAATCCAGCCTAGGCTTTGGGGGTCCAGCGTAGTGCTTATGGATGCTAATGTATCAGCAAACAACTGCATTCATGACTTATAGATTCCATGCTGCACATACATTTATGATTCCAACTCAGTTTTCAAACATAGAATATATGAAATGAAGTAATTAAGATATTGGACTAGGACAGTGGTGGTGAACCTATGGCATGGGTGCCAGAGGAGGCACTCAGAGCACTCTCTGTGGACACGCATGCTGTTGCCCCAGTCCTAGGCCTTCAGCTGGGTTTTATAAAACCTTTTCGCTTTAGGCCTCTGCCGCCGTGTGCAAAAAAAGAGGTTCAATCAATCAGTCAATTTAAATTTCTTGCGGGGAAAAAAGAGATCTTGCAAAGTTGAAATTGATTGATTGAACTTTTTTAGTCCCACCCAGTCTGCTGTTACCACTACAGCCATGCCCACCATTGGCCACATCCAATTGTCCATACCCAGCCAATGGGCCACACCCAGCCAATGGGCTACACCCACCGGGCACCCGACAATGAATAAGTGGGTTTTGGGTTGCAGTTTGGGCACTCGGTCTCTAAAAGGTTTGCCATCACTGGACTAGGAGAAGGGAGAATAAAGATGTCCATTCAGGCTCTAATATTTGCAGAAAAAGAAAAATGCTCCAATCATACATCCATGCATCTTCTAGCTGCACCATTCTAGGCTATTAAAAGATCTGCATAACTTACAATATTAACCAGACTGTCAATAAAAAGGATTTGAGATACTACTAAATAGGCAATGAGAGTAATGGACCATTAGTTTCATTGAACATGGAAGGTCAAAAGAGAAATATCCATCTGTCATTTTGGTACTGACAGAATGCATATATTTTGAGGTGAATGTCTAGCACTTCAAAAATTTAGGGCAAATTGCATGGGGAATCAGCTCAATTTGTAAAAGCATAAATCTGTTGGTTTTCAACATTCTGAAATATTTTGTGGATTCAGACAGTTGTGACATACTTCATATAGTTTATTTAGTCATTTGTCTCTATTTCTTTAAATAATAGAAATCAGATATATGTGCATTTTATTTAATGTAGAGAGCATAAAATTGCAATAATGAAAAATGGATTCCACCTGTGAACTGATCGATTCTGAGTCTTTCTTGCCAGGGGTGAGGTAGGAACTTTGACACCTAAATTTTATAAAAAGAGAATCAACCTGGCCAGCTCATCAAGATTCTTAATTAATAGTAGAAAACTATTCTAGATAGTTTTCCGACATTTATTTAACCATCTCATTCAAATGGATGGAAAAGGGTCCTTCCCCCCCCCCAAGCAGAAAATTTCAGTAAAATCTGGAAGCTATAATCCTTATAATGGGCTGAAATTTTGTTTCAATTAAATGTTGGAAATTAGGCATGTCTAACCAAAACCTGGCTGGACCTGGGATGGGGGGATTCCTTTCTCAGATCTGTGTCCTCCCAAATTTGGTTTGGTATCAGCTCAGATCCATTGGGATGTGGTGTATGGTTATTGTTATGTATGGCTGCTCTCAGAAGTTCTGCTGTGCCAATATACAGATATGGAGTGGTCTAGTTGGTGGGCTCTAGGGAACAAATTGCAATGATTGCTGCACAACATCATCTCTTCCTCCACTACTGGATTACATCATGGGGCTGGTGATAGTTCCCAAAATTGTTGGTATTTGAAGATTTCAGTTTTCAGCCCGGCAGCATGGAATCTGGGGTAATTCAGGGATTTGTGATCTCCATGGCAACCATGGATCTGATCTCTAAGCCCAATGCATATTTATGGCTGCATGTTAGATCTAGTTTTTGACTCAGGTTAGCTGTGGAGAGATCTGGTATTGGAGAACATTAATATGAGTCTCTAGCCTTGGTCAGAGATGTACTTTCAGACTTGATGTCAGTCCTTCAAGGAAATCTAGACAAGAAGCACCAATCATGAGTACTAATACTATCTTTATTATAAGGTCACAGTAGTAGACTATCTGAAAATACAGTCTCCTTCCCCCCCTTACCTTTACAGTATAAGAAACTAGAGAAAGTCCCTTCTGAGATGTTTCCCATGTCCCCTTTCTTCTTCAGGCTACACTGCCTCTTATCTGACCATTGCCTAATCTGTAGCTCATGCTCTTTTTCCTCCTTCTGTCTGTCAAGGACATTCTCACAAAGCATTACAGGCATGGTGTGCAACTTAGAAGTTCTCTTGGACTTATTGAAAGTTTGCACAACTCCATCTGGTATTCCAGTTGTGCCTTTTCCTTTGCCAATCCTCCAGATAGTCACTCATGTGCCCCTCACCTCACAGTTTAACTGTTGCTGTAACTTGTGCTGCATGAGATTGCCCTTGAAGACCACTTGGAAGCTTCAGCAATGTGAGCAGTGATGGGCTTGTCTTGGTATGACCATATGACACCTCTGCACCATGAACTGCACTGGTTGCCGGTGTGCTTTCAAGTGCAGTTCCAGGTGATAGTCAACATTTATAAAGCCCTATATCAGTGGTTCTCAACCTATGGGTCGGGACCCCATTTGGGGTTGAACGACCATTTCACGGGGGTCGCCAAACAACGCAGTCCGCCATTTTTTCCCCTTTCCCTTAGCTGTGCTATTCCCTTTTATTCTATTGGCTTTTGAAAGCCAGTAGAATAGACTCTCTTGAATAGAGTCTAATTCTATTGGCTTTCAAAAGCCAATAGGAATTGTCCAGGCTGTCTCTGCCCTGCTGAGCCTGCCAAAAGTCCCATTCTGCTGCAAACGGTGCTGCACCAGTTGAGTAGTCCTCGACTTACGACCGGTTGAGTAGTCCTCGGCTTACAACCAGTTGGGGGTCGCGGCATTAAAAAGGTTGAGAACCACTGCCCTATATGGTATAGGGACAGCTGTTTGAGGGGCAACCTGCATTCTTTGGTTTCTGCCCATCTGGTATGATCTGGAAGAGAGGGTGTTCCAGGTCCCTTTGATTAAACATCTTTCAGCAGCTCCTTCTCTCTGGAATGAATTCTCCACTGAGATCTGTACTTGTTCCATCCTGATGACATTCAGGAAAGCCTTAAGGCATAGGCCTCGAGGTAAGGTGACGGAATTCCTTTGCTTATGATGTGTTACGTTTGATTGTTAGTGGATCGCTTATTTTGTAGGGTTTTTTTGGTAGTTTTGATTAGTTTTTGTATTTTATTGAGCTTATATTATTTCTTGAAGGGTTTGTGGCAGTTCTAATGGTATGTGGGAGTGCCCTGGGAAATAGGGTAAAGAAGTGTTGCCTAGGAATAGTTAGGTAAGTGAAGGTTTCAGCAGCATAATGGGCAGAAAAAGTGGCTCACAAATTCTCAGGCTGTAAAGGAGAGGGTGGGACATTTGTACTTTCAGACTTGCAATATGCTGTTAACGTATCCTTACAATAAGTAGAATTAGCTCATCTGGTCATGTTTCCTGTCTGGCTTACCTGGGAAGGCTAACATCAGTCTTGCAAGTCTAAAAGTACAAATCTTTTTTACAACTTGAGAATTTAGTCCCTTCTGAGCCTCCCTCCTCCCATTAGGCAGCTGTGCATTATATTCTCTTATTTGACCTTTCCCCTGGTGGCATCTCTTCCTCCATCTCCCAAGGTCATTTCCACCTACCATTATACAACCCGAATGCAATTAAAAATAAATATTGGGGACATAATTATGAGAAAAATCGTCATTTGGGGTTTTTTTTCCAATCAAAACCATAGGATTAACTAGGAAAGCTTCAGACTGATGACATAAAGCAGAACCACAATGGCCACCAGCACCTGAAGGATTGAGAAAGAAACCCCAAATGTACTTTGAGAATGGTGTTGAACACAGGAGTCACTTTTCATAAAATATTTGAGATTTTGGAAAACACATTTTGATATGGATTAATTTTAACAATGCAAACATACAGGACTTCTTTTAGGTTTCATTATCAGGCAATGTGAGCTGGAAATTAAATGTACCATCTCTTTGATCTGCTACTCTTGGGGCTGGCTTTCACTGCCAAATCAGTCTTTTACTTTTGTTCTCATTAAGAAAGCCTTGAGAAAGCTTTAAAAATCTCAAGGATCCCAGGAATGCAGTCAAAAAAGCTACTAAGGCAGAGGAATCAGCGGGATGTACAAGCCATAAATACACAGATTTAGAGAACAGATGTACATTTCCTGCTGTTTGGGGAGATGTGCTGAGATCAAAAACGAGCTAGCTGCAATAACCTTGAAGCCACACAGTCAGCCACAAAGTCCAATTTAGCAAAAGGAAATGTCTGATACCCAAATAACAATCTGGGTAACACTCCTTTTTGATAGAAGTTGCAGCATTGCTCATAGGTTACAGCATTGGAAAGGGGATTTCTCCCTCCCCCCAGCTCTTACAGATAAAGATTGGTTTGCAAAGTCATCTCCAGATTAAAGATCCTGGTTTGCATACAGTAGCAAGAACCTGCTGGGGGTAAAAATGGGTTTAGGTTGCTTTTGCAGCTTACATGCCAAAATGTACCAAAATTGCCAAAATTATTCTTACTTATAAGCAGAGATGCTTCATGGAGCTGGCAATGACTAAGATTTGTAACCTGGTGTATGCTTTATCTTAGTAAAAAAAAAAGAACAGGTGATAAAGTGAATAACGCTGAATAAATGTGAATGGAATTCAAAAATGGGAGATCAGTACAAAGGACTACATTGAGGTGAATGCCATATATAAAGAGAGTGAATTAGTATAAAATTGAAAAACAAAGATATGGATGAAAATTGGGTAAAGAGAAAGGGAAAGATGGCCCAGATGAAATTGATCAGATCCTGAAAAAAGTTCTGGGAAGTTTAAAGAACAAAATGCAATATTGTATATGAAGCAATGTGTGTAATTGCTGAAAGTAAATATGGTATAGAGTGTCAACTGTCTGACCAGTGAACTCAAAATCAAAGAATCTTCAAGGCTCTGAAATGCCATAAAAGATAAAACTTTATTGAGTATACACCTCAGAACTGAAGAAGCAAAACCAGCTCTGGTTTTCCTGCATGAAATTTTACCTCGTTAACAATAGGTTCCCTTAACCTCCCCCCCCCACTGGGTATTCACGTTGCCCAATTATAATTCTTTGGTTTGTTATGGGAATGGTCCACTTCTCCGTCTGACACCTGCTAGTGACCTTGGCATTATTGTAGCTCTCATGGTCTGTTGATGGCTTCTTAGAATCCCATTTCCTCTCCACGCTTTCTACTCCTCCCCCATTTCCATGGCAAGTTGAGTAGCATAGAAGTTAGCAGCATCTTAGCAATTCAACCTTGACATAGAGAGGTGTTGGTAAAAACTAATTTCAGTTCTGTTTCCCTTTTTGTTTTTCTCAACACATTCTTTTAATTCTTTTGGTTTACTACTTCTAATGCTTTTTCTAAGCCCCACCTATTGTTGCTAATCTTAGAATAAAGCAACAGGATTTTTGCATCCCCTTGTTTTTTTCTGCAAGCATGCATGCATATTCATTACCTTTATTATACTCAGATGTTAAAAATTTCAGCTAACTCCCCCCCCCGCAACCTAGAAAACTGTTTGTAAAACTTTTGGTTCAGATATAGTTGGTGAAATAAGCCAGTATCTGCATTATAGTCTACATCACTGTATAAAGTGAATTTAAACAAGCCACTTCTCCTGTTCTGGCAAAGCCATCATTTCCCTTAGTATGAGAGAGTCTGCACCACTCCTATTTACATTTAGATTGAGAAAGTGTATGTGTATGTGCTTGTGAGTCTGTTTGTGTGGGTATGTATAATATATATACTGTAAATGCCGGCGTACAAGGCGACCCAGCGTATAAGACGACCCCTGTCTTTATAGCCGGGCCGCATTCCTAGAACGTCGTCTTATACGCCGGAAACTACCAGTATTTCCAGCGTATAAGACAACTCGGCATATAAGACAATCCGCGTCTTTGGCGCCGATTTCAGCGCTCGCAGAAGTCGCCTTATACGCCGGCATTTACAGTACATACCCACGTATATATATTCATGCTTTTTTGGTTGCTAAATAAAAAATACTAAGAATACGTGTGTGAACCCATTTTTCTAATTAACATCTCAAATATTATGTAAATGAAGCCATTCAACAGAATTGAGCATTTGAAAGACAGTATGTGTGATTGGTTTTTTTTTAAAAAAAAAAGCTAATTAGTAGGGATTTTCTCCAAAATGGAATGGCTCATGTAATAATTTATTTCCATTACAGGATGTTGTCAACATTTTGAATGCCTTCTTTCTAATTAAGTATGATGGATGAAACATTTAATGATTTGTTCAAGCTCGGGCACAGGTGATTAATAGGGACAGCAGCAAAATTTCAACATTCCATCGTTCCCCTCCCCAGAGAGTTGATCCTCAACTTATGATGACAATTGAGACCAGAATTTCTGTTGCTAAGTAAGTTATTCAGTTGTTAAGTCCAATTTTAAATTTTTTTTGGCTAATTTCTTATCAACAGAAATCAGTTGATAAGAAAATTACTGCAGTTGTTAAATGAATCTGGCCTTCCCCATTGACTAGCTGAGAAGGTCATAAATGGCAATCACATGACCCTGGGACATTGCAACCCATTGTAAATACATGCCGGTTGCTAAGCAGCTGATCATGTGACTGTTGAAACAAATGGTAAATATAGGAAGCGGTCCTAAATTACTTTTTTTCAGTTCCGTTGTAACTTTGAATGGCCACTAAACAAACGGTTGTAGGTTGAAAACTATCCTTACATGTATTTCCCTTTATTTGTGTAATGTTCAAGTATTATTAGTTGTTGGCTTAACTATTCTATTCTGGCACACCAACCGTGTCTAGAATTCCATCTCTTTCCTCTTCTTGATATTATTTGAATTTCATTTTTATTCTTTGTGCTGTGATTGTGAGATCTCATATTTGACATCTGATGATACAGTAGATAACATTTGATGATCCTCTTCCAATAAATATCATCTGCCACAGAGCTGGGAAATGTCCATAATGGGGAAGTTGACGTGTATGCAGACTAGACTACCTTTTAGGTCCCAATCAAATAGTTTCTCCAAACATTATTAAATGCTAATAGAAAAGAAATAAACAAATAACATGCATGCAAAATCATGATTTAACTATATGTTGAGACCAAGAAAGCTGTGATAGCTATATATCATACCTACAGTGTAAGATAAATCCTATTCAAATTCCTGTGCAACTGATGCTGCCACATAAACATAGTATAGTTGATTGTTTTATAAAAGGAAAAAAACTGTAATGATTAAATGGAATCAGCCATTTCCAGTAGTTAAATTACATGGTATGTCCAATCTTTTGAAGACTGGTAATTGTGTCACTGTATTCAGAATGTTCATGTTTACAAAACTACACTATTATTTTAATGAAACCACATTATTATTTTAATAAAACCACATTATTATTTTAATAAAACCACATTATTATTTTAATAAAATCAGAGGAGGAGGTTGTTTTAGCAGCCTCCATGGTAAGGATTTTAGTATTTTCCCACACTAGCTATAAATTTCATGGTCAGAAGTTTCCAAATTATTCTGTCTAGTAAAATTTAAAAAGGGCACAGTAATAGATCTGATCTCTCCAAAAAACATTTGGACCCCAATTTTGTCATTACTATTTAAATACACAGATAAAACAGCGATGACTGCAAAACCAAGGTCTAATTGTAATTGTTCCAAATAATTTCAAATAGGGAATAAAGAACTTTCCAACAATTATTGCCCAATTACTTTATTAAGTACTGTTAGCACATTATATGAAAGCCATTTATATGAGAAATTGTTATGCTGGATGGAATTAGAAGTATTTTTTTCCTAAATGTTTGGTGGAACAAATATATTATATACCAAAAGTCTGTCCAGGAATTTTATCTCTAGATCTAAATTTGGGGAAAGCTCAGAAATGTAGCAATAGCAGTAGACTTATATACTGGTTCACAGTGCTTTACAGCCCTCTCTAAACAGTTTACAGAGTCAGCATATTGCCCCCAACAATCTGGCTCCTCATTTTACCAACCTCGGAAGGATGGAAAGCTGAGTTAACCTTGGGCCAATGAGACTCAAACTGCCAAACTGCCGGCAGCCAGCAATCAGCAGAAGTAGCCTGCAGTACTACATTCTAACCACTGTGCCACCTTGATATCTATTGATCACTTTTACTGTGTTTCCCTGATCTTACTTTCTTTTTCCTCCAAAAGAGGCACCAGGTCTTATTTTCGGGGGGAGATGTCTTTTCCACTCACCTCCGGCACTGACAGCCCTGCCTAGCTGTCCCATTTCTTCTGCGGTCAAAGGAGCAGCTTAATTTTGCAGCTGAGAATGGAGCTCCAGCCTGCATGTCGCAGTCAAAGGCCTTTCTGGAAGGCCACTGCAGCCAAGAACCGAGCTATGGATTCAATCCATAGCTCAATTCTCGGCTGCAGAGGCCTTGCAGAACTGAGTTATGGATTGAATGCCTAGGTAGGTTCTCAGCTGCACAGGACTTCCGGAAAGGCCTCTGATTGTGAAATGCAAGCCTAGGGATGCCACAGAAGTGGGCCGGCCAGGAGAGGCCTGGCTGCAAGGTAAATGGGTGAGGAGCATGTCGGGCTTGATTTTTAGGCATGTGCCTCACCACAAAACTAGGGCTTATATTAGGCCCACCCACAAAAAACAAACTAGAGCTTATTTTCAGGGCAGGTCTTATTTTGGGGAAAACACAGTAAGTATAAGATATATGTGAGTATTAATCTAATGAAATAATATAGATAACATTCTACATAAAACTGCTTTTTATATGTATAATGGGCCATGAGAGTAACTTTGAGACACAGGAGGAAGAGCCATAGCCTAGGCTAGGGGTTCCCAATGAGGGTGCTTACAACCCCTGGGGGTGCGAGATGATATTCCAGGGGGTGCAAAGACTTGGCTTTTCAAAATTGTAATGTATAATTCGTTGCTGTTATTTCAGACTTTGAAAAGGGGCATTGTCTTACCTGAACGCCTTTTCTCAGCAGGATGATGTAGAATCCACCGGATGGGTTATTACAGCCTTCCCGCTCAGCAGACTAGGTCAGAACTTTGGCCACGCCCCTCCTTTGGGTGTGACTCCCAGTTTTGACAAGGCGAAGCAGCTCTGACGAATTCAACATAGTGGCTCCATTTGTTAAACACCTGCCTAGACTATCTGCGTGGGAGGGTGTGGATTCTACATCATCTTGCTGAGAAAAGGCATTCAGGTAAGACAACGCCCCTTCTCCAGCAGGATGGCTGTAGAATCCACCAGATGGGACATACCAAAGCCCTCATGTCCCTTCGGGAGGGAAAGTCTAGGCCCATGAACTCTGAGAAGAAACAACCTGTTGGAGTACACGCCTGCCAAACGCAGCATCAGCCACCGCAAAGGCATCTACACAGTAATGTCTGACAAATGCCGAAGGAGAAGACCACGTTGCAGCTCTGCAAATCTCCTCCACCGAAGCCTGTGTGGACCATGCGGCCGATGCGGCAGCGCTACGTATTGAGTGAGCCGTAATGTGCGAAGGAACAGGGATTGACTGAGAAGAATAGGCTCAGTCTATTATACAAGCCCTAATCCACCTACCTATGGTTGAAGAAGAAACCTTCTTCCCCATGCCCGAAGGTTGGAAAGATACAAATAGGGCCTCCGACTTACGGAAGGATGAAGTATGCTTCACACAGTAATGCAGAGCCCTGCATACGTCTAACTTATGCCACTGATGTTCCAACCTATGCGTGGGATTGGGACAGAAATTGGGGAGGATTAGCTCCTGAGATCTATGAAAGATAGTGTTAACCTTTGGAATGAATGAGGGGTCCAATCTAAGGACCACCCTGTCCTCGAAGAAGGTGCATAAATCCTCTCTGACTGATACCGTGGCTAATTCCGATATCCTTCTAGCTGAGGTAATAGCCACTAGAAAAGCTACCTTTAAAGACAAGAAGTGGAGAGAACATGAACTGAGAGGTTCAAACGGAAATGATCTCAAGGCCTGCAGCACCCTGGTTAAATCCCAAGAAGGATAGCAATGCAATTCAGAAGGTCTGGTATTGACCGCTCCCTTTAGAAAGGCACTGATTGCCGGATGTTGCGACAGGGGGCTGGAATTGTCGCAGGAAAGGACCGTTGAGAGGGCCGCTAGTTGCCTGCGAATAGTACTGGATGACAAACCCTTATTCAGACCTTCCAACAAATAATCTAGGATATTTGGAATAGTGACCAAGAGTGGTTCTAACTTATGTATAGAACACCACCTGCAGAATCCTCTCCATGTGGCGTCATAGATCCTGTTCATTGAAGGATGTCTCGATGCTTATATCATCGAGATCACCCCGGATGAATAAGACTGCCTGGCTAAACCTTCCCGCTCAAGTGCCAAGCGGCTAGTTGTAACCACTGCAGGTAGGGATGTAGAAGGTTGCCCTGGCTAAGGACCACTCGGTCCGGAGGGATCCTCCACGGAGGTGATATCGAGAGATCCACAAGGTTGGCAAACCACGGACGCCGTGGCCAATGTGGAGCAATCAAGACTACCTCTGCTCCTTCCAGGATCAGCTTGCATATGGTCGCCGGTATCAGAGGAAGTGGGGGGAAAGCGTGCAAAAGCTGCTCCGGCCACCGACATTGAAGGGCATCCGTTCCCTCTGTTCCCCATTTCAGAAACCTGGAGAAGAACCTGGGAAGCTATGTGTTCGTCGGGGTGGCAAATAGGTCCAGGTGCGGCCACCCGAACCTCCGTGAGATCTCCTCGAACAGAGCCGGATCCAGTCACCATTCCGCATGGTCCACCTTGGCTCTGCTCAGAGAGTCTGCTTGATGATTTGCCTCCCCTGAAATATGTTCTGCCCTGATGGAACCCAAATTTGACTCCGCCCAAAGACCCAGAGCCGATGCTTCTCGCATCAGTTCCCAGGACCGGGTCCCTCCTTCTTTGTTGACATGGGCCTTTGCTGCCACGTTGTTGGTCAGGACGAGGACAAGCTTCCCTTTTACTAGAGGAGAGAATTGAAGGAGGGCTAGGTGTATGGCCCGGAGTTCGAGCCAATTGATATTGTGGGCAAGATCCGAGCAGGTCCACTGTCCCTGAGCCAGATGGGTCCCCAGATGGGCTCCCCAACCGAACAGACTTGCTTCTGTTGTGAGAGTGACCTGGGTCGGCTCTCTGAATATGACTCCCTTGGTCATAGCAGATGATGTCCACCAAAGTAGAGACCGTAATTTGTGATGTGGAACTGTGACCTTCCTGGTGGAAGCACTGAGGTTCCGTCTTTGATAAGGAAGGAGGAACAACAGTAGGAGCCTGGATTGGAGCCTGGCCCACGGAACGATGCCCATGCAAGATATCATCTTTCCCAGGAGTTTTGACAGCTGTGCCAGAGACACCCTCCTGTCCTTCTGAACCTGATGGACCAATTTCCTGATGCTGATTCAACGCTCCTGAGAAAGATATACCTTGCAAAGTGATGAGTCTATTATTGCCCCCAGGTGTTGGAGTATCCTTGTGGGATTGGTGTGGCTCTTCTTGAAGTTCACAGAGAATCCGTGATTCTGAAAGGTGAGTATTGAGGTCTGAATGTCTAACTGTGCTGTCTGGAGAGAACTGGACTGGACTAGGATATCGTCCAGGTAACCTTGTACGCGCACTGGCATCAGCCTGAGGTAGGCCACTATGACTGCTAATATCTTTGTGACAACCCTTGAGGCTGAGGATAGACCGAAGGGTAAGGCCCTGTATTGGTAATGCCGGTGAGCGTAGCAAAACCTGAGAAACTTGCAATATTGGGGGTGAATGGGAATATGTAGATATGCCTCCGTGAGGTCTATTGAAGAGAGGAAGTCTCCCTTCCTGATGCTGGCTAATATGGACCTTAGGGACTGCATCTTGAACCTTCTGTAGGTTAAGAAATAATTCAGTCCCTTTAGATCCAATATCACCCTCCACCCTCCTGAGGCTTTTGGAACCACGAAGAGAATGGAGTAAAACCCCTTTCCTTCCTGGTCCCTTGGTACTGGATCTACGGCTTGAATTGATATCAAATGCAAAATGGCCGAGGCTACCAAGTTTGCCTTGGTAGTGTTTCGGGAAATTGGGCACCTGATGAAGCGGTCTGGTGGGGGAGAATAGAACTCTAGGGTAAGACCATACTTGATGGTCTCTAATACCCAGGCATCGGAGGTGGTCAGTTCCCAGACGTTGCTGAACCTTTCCAGCCGACCCCCAATGGGAGAGTCCTCCCTGGCGTCACTTGGACTGCCTGTAAGGACGGCCTCCAGATCCCCTGAAGGGGCGTTTAGACTGGAATTGGCCTCTGGCTCCAGTATTTTGGCGATCCTGGGAACGATCCTGTCTGGAGTAGAAGGATCGCGAGCCTCTTGACCAGTCCCAGGATTGCCCTGGCCGAAAGGGCTGTCTCCACTCCCAGGAGCCACTGGGATGGAAACTTTGTTTGCGGAATTCCTGTGGAGGTCTCCTGTCCAGTTTTTTCGAAGGGTGGACTAAGATCTTGTGTTTGTCCTTGCCCTCGCTAGCGTGTGGATCCAAGATAGATCCAAACAAGAGTGTCCCGCTGTATTTAGACGTGGACAGGCGCCATTTGGCCTTCAAGTCTGTTTTCCAATGTTTCAACCATAGGAGCCTACGAGAGGCTACCGTGGCTGTTATAGATCTTGCAGAATATTTAGTTGAGTGTAAGGAAGCCATGTATTGTGAAGCGGCCACTATTTTGGCCAAGGTTTGATGTGTTCTAACCTGATCTGGAGGGACACTGGCCTGTAGCTCGTGAAGCCACATGATACAAGCCCTGGCGAAGAAGGAGGACAAAGTTGCCACCTTGGCAACCCAGGCCGAGGCCAAGTGTGCCCAACAGATAGAGAGCTCAAATTTCTTGTCTTCCGCTTTCAGGGCCTCTGCCATGTCCCCTGGAATAGCAGATGTAGAAAACACTGAGATCAGTCAACAATGGGTACCTCTAACAGTGGGTACCTCTAACAGTGAGGCAAATGAAGGAGAAACGTTTAACAGCTTCTTTTCTACACTGTTAGGAGCAGGTGGAGCTGCCAGCGAGGACCGTTGATCTTCCACAGAGGTGCGAAAAACCTCTGGGCAAGGAATGTACTTGTCCTCCGCTACCTTCCTTACGAACAGAGGATTGGCCTCCTGACTGGTAGAAGGTTTTTTCCTCCTGTACAGAAGTTAGATTAACAGTGGTAATTGCTTTGATTAGGAGAGATTTAAGAAGAGAGGGGTCAAAGAGACCTGAAGTTGCGGTCTGCTCAGAAGCAGCCTTTTCATCTTCCGACAAGGGCATGTCAGCTATGTCTAGGTCCACCAACTCCGCCTCTCCCAGCTGTGAGGAGATCTCTGAAACATCTGTGGCAGAAACAGTGGCCCTCCCTTTTGGGATGGAGGTTGGAAGGTCAGTTGACCCTTGGAGGACATAAACAGAGTGAATGCATTTTGCATAAAGGCCTGAAATTGAGCAGACCATATATCTCCTGAGACCTGGCACTAGGGCCCGCCACAGCCGGAACATGATCTGGTGATGATGCAGATGATGAGGAGCGAAGGGAACCAACCTGCTCAGTTTCCCCCTGAGGAGACCAAGACCTTAGAATTTCCTGAGGAGGAACAAAAGTAGGCTCGGGCATAGGGGCCTCCAAAGGGGTGGGGGAAATCATGTCAGCCTCATTGGATCTAAGTCTTTGGGCCCTAGAGGATTGTTTTTCCAATGCCAAATGTCTCCTTGAGGCCTCTCACTCAGCTGTTTTAGAGGGCTCCTTCTGAGAAATATGTTTTGTTTTGGCTTTTTTCTCCCCCCCCCCGATTCAGATTCGGTGGATCTGCGCTTTTGTTGTTGTGGGGGGGCATTCTGGAGCCCTGTGGAGCTGAATGCGAGGTGCTGTCTGCCATTGCAAGCCAGATATACCAAGTAGGAAATACCTGGAGGTGGGGGGGAAATCCAAGCATGCAGACCAAGTTACAGAGATGGAAAGATGACAATCTTCGCTCTGTGCAACGCAATGGCCGGACAGTCAGGTGCTTCATCGAAAAAAACGCCTGTCAGGCCGGTGACAAATGCCACCTTAGTAGAACAATTGGGAATAATGAGGTCTTTCTTCTTGCTCCTTCACCTGGGTGCTAGAATGGCAACCACACAGATATGCTGACAGAATTAGACAGCTCAGTAATTGCAGACCGACTGAGCCTGTATTCCCCCCCCAATATGGGCTGATAAGTCAGACCCTAGGGTGTCTGGGATATTCCACCTGTAAGTACTGTTGATATTCCCTTCCCTCAATAGAAGAACTTGGAATCTCCGTGCAGGTAGACCCACCCAAGATGGTGGATATCTGTGAACACACCCAAAATGGCGTCCAGACTGAAACAACATGCCCTCAAATGGCTGCCGCCAGTGGAGCACGTGGTCAAAATGGTGGCCGCACTCCCTAATAGCTTCTTCCCCAGAAGGTGTAATTTAGGGTAGAATGATGGTGAAAACTAGGGCAAGTAAGCTAAAACAGGCAGGGTCCAAAGAGCACACTACAAATGACTTGCAGATTCGCGCCCCCTTCGCGAGGCTGGAGAAAGTGATCCATGCCGTTCCTCCGATCTGCTCCGGCCGCTGAAAAAGGCTCTGCGCGCCTCAGCTGAGTTATCACTTGTCGTTACTGCTGCCAAGGAGCGATCCAAGGCTCACCGATCAACAAGGAAAAAAACGGTCCGTTTGACAGAGGGCCAAAGCTCTGAGTTCGAGACCGATCGATGCGATGATGAAATGCTCCTGGAGCGATTGGAAAACGACCGGAGGTCCGGAGCTCAAGGCCAGAGGCCGGGGGCCGTCTGCCTGCCTATTTCGATAAATTTGTCAATTTGTCAAGTGATTTGAGCATTGCCAATTACAATCCAGCCAAATAAGATCGAATTGAAGCCTAATCCAAGAATTTCATTCTTTTTAACCTAATCTGTCTACGGAGCCTGAGAAACTATGTGCTGCTGAGCTCAAGACTAAGTCAAAACTGGGAGTCACACGCAAAGGAGGGGCGTGGCCAAAGTTCTGACCTAGTCTGCTGAGCGGGAATGCTGTAATAACCCATCCGGTGGATTCTACAGCCATCCTGCTGGAGGAGGGGTGCAAGAATATATCAGAAGCATTCTAGGGGTGTGGGGTATAGAAAAGATTGGGAACTACTGGCCTAGGCAATGGTCTAAGTCTAAAGGAGGGATGGGGTGGAGAAAGCATCTCAGAATTGGTTCCCTGGGATGCAAAAGCAAGAGGGGGGAAATGCCTTCTCTTCTGTCCCCAGAGCATTTGCTGCTCTGGCAGGATAGGGTTAATTTCTTTCTGTTTAGCTAGGTTATAGGTAAGTTTGGTAATGCTGATCTTCCTGGCCAAAGTAGGTGTAGCATGTTCCCTTCAAAAGGAAGTGCTCAGGGATTAATACTTACTTCCCCTTTCCTGTCTTGTCACTTCCTGTTACAAGCATTGATGGGAAAGAGAAGGGAAGTGAGGCCATTCCAGCCTCCATCTTCCATTCAGAGAAGCCACTCATGGTTCTTCAGCTGCAATCTCCACCCATCTGGAGGTGGTGCAGGTGAGCAGTTATATTTTTGGTCTAGTCCAGGGGTAGGCAACCTTGGCTTCTTTATTGAATGGCAAGAAAGGTTAATTGCCTGGATAGCTTTTCATAGAGCCACACGGTTAGGGATTGGCAAGTCCAGGGCACCTTCTGACTTGCAAAGATTAGTAGAGTCCTTGCTGCTCTCTTAGCTTGGTAGTTGCATGCAGAATGCTTTGTTACCTGACTAGGTAATGTCTTCACTGATAGAAGGGAGCGGGGTTTGCTCCCTGCTTATCTTCAGTGCCTTGCCCTGTCAATGTTGGTGGGAGTGTTGTTTTCTTTTGGGTAGTTCCTTGATTAGGTTGTTGTTTACTGCTTGATTGTTTGCTTGAATTGATAGTTCCTTGATTAAGATATTGTTTACTGTTGGATTATATATCTGTTGTTAATCCTGATGTTAAATCTTGGTTTATCTGGATGTTGACAGCTGTGAAAGAGATATTTCGCTCTTCTTGTTTTGCTTTTACCTTTTTATTGTCTCTTTGGAATGCTGTGTAATTTTTGTTTATATCCATATGCCTGTTGATTTGTCTAAGTGCCAATTTTCTAGCATTTTTGGTCTAGGATGCTTACCATTTCCTAGGTGCAACTAGGGTTAAGTTTATGCATTGTGAATTGCAGTTTTCAGTCTTTTCTGACTGCTACTTGATGTTCATGGATGTACTCTGCTGGTCTTTTACTAAGGTGACCAACTTTTTTACAATGAAAAGGAGGACACAAATAAATTGAAGAAAAAAATATCGTAAATAAAAGAAACATTTTATTCACTGCAACAATAATACAGAATACACTATAATATGATAAATGCATAATAAAAAACATTTGTAACAATAACATTTTATATTGTAATTATGCTTACATGCCATGCCCCCGCCTGCAGCTGCCCCGCCAGCACTGCTGCCCTGCCGTGTAGAGTGGACCCCGTGGCTCCCATAGCACGGGAGTCAGCTGGCCACTGCCACCCCTCATACCCCCGCCCGCAGCAGCCCCGTCGGCCCTGCCTCTTGCACTTGCAGCCATTATTGCCCTAGTAGGGCCGAAAATCAAGAGAAAGTTACCATGGCGTTGCCGCTCCAGTCTCCTCCAGGTATCTTCGGGACTAACTAGGAGATGGTGTAGTTGGGTAGCAGGGAGGGGTGCAAAGTTCCTGCCAATTTGTCTTCACTGCAGACAACTTACATGTGCAAAGTTTGCCGGCTGGGTGTTTTGGCGCGCTCAGCAGCAATTCCTATTGGCTTTCGAAAGTCAATAGGGGGAGTAGCAAAGTTCATGCAAAAGTTGAAAAAAAAACATCAAAAAAAGGTGCCGGAACGCCGTTCTGAGCGTTCTATGAGCAAAAAAAAAGCCCTGCAGATTAGTCTTCAAATATCAGAAAGGAGGACATGTAGGAGGACACTTTTCAAGGGAGGACAGAACTTACAAAAGGAGGACTGTCCTCCCTAAAGGAGGACGGCTGGTCACCTTACTTTTACCTGTCCGTTCTATACAATGGCTGTTATAGACTTACACTGTATGTTGTAGATTAAGGGTCCTCAAACTTGATCCTTTTATGACTTGTGGACTTCCACTCCCAGAATTCCTCAGCCAGCATGCCTGGATGAGGAATTCTGTGAGTTGAAGTCCACAAGTCATAAAAGGGCCAAGTTTGAAGACCCCTGTTGTAGATGACTCCTGTCTTTTCAATTTGCGTTACTGGGTTTTTTTTTTAATTTACTTAAGATGTTTTGGAGGGCTTTAGTTGGTTTGTGTGCTATAGTGATGCACTGTGGTTGTATGAGTCTGTGGGTTGTTTCTGAGGTACTTTTTTGATGGATAGCAGTTTCATAGTTTATGTTGGCTGTGCTGTAATAGGTTGAATGGTTAGCCCCTTTTGGATGAAGTTGTGTGGGTATGCATTTTGTTGAAGATGCCATGTAGGTGGTCTGTTTCCTTCTTTTGATGTTCTGGTTTCTGCAGTGTATTTGTGTTCATCTGAGTAATGTTCTTACACAGCTTCTCTTATGGAGATTGGTTTGTTACTTTATAGTAGTGGAGCACTAAATTTGTTACCTAATGAGGTAATGAACAATGAGCAAATCTACTTGTGGATATGGATTTAACATTGTATGGCAGCTAGCAAAAAGTTAATAGCATGGTAAATATGGCACTTCTAGAAAAGAAAGCACAAATGAGATGCCAATTATTGGATTTTATGTTGTTTCACGGGATTTAAAATATTTGATTTTGGCCTATAAATTGTAATTTACTCATTTACTTATTAAAATTGCTCTTTCAATCACTTTGATTCTAATAAAGTGACTTGAGTGATCGACTGATAAATAGGGCTATACTTGAAATATTTTATTAGCTTATTAATTCAATTTTCCAGTTCCTAGATATAGCATAGTAATATTTTATTTTTAGTAGTTCAGCAATTTTGTAATTTAGGGTTAAGCATATTAGATTTCTTTTTAACATTTGCTATTTGGGCATGTTGCATTTTAATCTACGTAATCTGCTTACAATTACAAAGCTCTGAATTTTAATTTTAATTTTCATCAATCATCAGTGACTGTAACAAAAATCAGTTTTTTGACTCTTGATTGATGAATGGATGGGTGAAAGATGGATGGATTTTTTTAAAAAAATTAATTGCTTTTTCGATTGATTAATCATTAAGGACAAGTGA
This sequence comes from Crotalus tigris, assembly GCF_016545835.1. Taxonomy (NCBI): domain Eukaryota; kingdom Metazoa; phylum Chordata; class Lepidosauria; order Squamata; family Viperidae; genus Crotalus; species Crotalus tigris. The sequence goes on along the minus strand of NW_024097388.1, from coordinate 337,273 downwards.
GAAGTATATTTTGTCTATGTGCATAAACTAAAAGCCTCCTGGATTTAAAACAGTCAGAATTATGGCAATTGCGGCCATAATTCTGAGCTTTCTTTTAAAAAATATCCATTTCAGTCTCACATTGCACTGGAAAGTGCTCCTGAAACCCATAGAAAATTGATATCTAAACAGTATAGATCAGAATTGGTAGATTTCAAGTATTTGGGGTCTGTGTTGTTGCCAACATATTTTGCAAGAATACCAAAAGTCTCTCTCTCTCTCTCTCTCTCTCTCTCTCTCTCTCTCTCACACACACACACACACACACACACACACACACACACACACAAATAGAATTGAGAAATGTTCAACCCAAGGTGGGATTTTTTTTAATTATTAGTAGTACAAAGCGGAAACACTTCTGTACAAAAAATCCAGATTGGTTACAGATTTCACAAATATGATTTGTAAATGCATGTACAGGCATGGGGATCTCAAGGTTGACTCAGCCTTCCATCCTTCCAAAGTCAGTAAAATGAGGACCCAGATTGTTGGGGGCATTATGCTGACCCTGTAAACCACTTAGAGAGGGCTGCATAGCACTGTGAGGTGGTATATAAGTCTAAGTGCTATTGCTATTTCCATATGCACATATGAGTGAGGTTATTGCTGTGCTCTTGGTTAAACAATTGAAAGCAAGAGGTCATTCTACAGTGATCTTTGCCTCTTGAAAGTTAATGCCTTTTAATAGCAATTTATTAGTCTGAAAAGATATAACTGGACCTCTTCATTATCATTCCAAAAGATCTCTTGAATATTGCTGCTACACATTGCTTCATAGAGCTATTTACAATTATGAATGTCTAAAAATTGGCAAGGACCCTGTTTCTACCATGTATGCAGAGCATAGCATTGTAAAATAGGCAGCTAATTTTCAGTCAAAGGCTGCATTCATTTTGATTCAGAATTAAGAACACTCTCTATATATTTTTCTTTCTACAATGTATCTCAAGACTGACTCAGTTCTGTTTTAATTAACTATCTGTCACTTCATACTGTACTAAGCTTATTCCACTATTCTAATATAGGCCTTGCTTATCAGATGAAAACTCAGAGAAAGGCCCATCTCTATGTTCAGTATTGGAACAAAAAGTAATTAAAAGCTATTTTTCCTGTTTTTAATCTTGCCATCTTGCGCATTTAAAATTCAAGGCTCTTTGGGGAATAAGCATAAAGTTCAGCAAACTTTGACTAACTAAGACATAGGACCACTTCAGATCTATTTTCAGCTTGATGGGTTCTAACCATGTATTTTTCAGAAAGCACATTTAAGGGATGGATGAATGATAAATTTGCTCCATCAATATTTCCACATACAACACACACACACAGAGAGAGAGACACATGTAATCCATGCGTTTAAACATAATAAATGAAGCAATTTGCACTGCAATTGATGAAAATGATTAAATCATAATATATAATACCCAAGAAACTAATAAAACCATAGTGGAAAAAAACATAAATAAAGCAGGAAAAAAATATAAATTCTGAGCTATGCATCCCCATTTCCAATGCAAGCATTTCTGATCACTCTAAATATTTAAGTATAAAGGCAATATACTGGATATATCCATAGACAGCCTTATTTGCGAATAAGCCCGCACTTCAATTTTTAACCAAAATACTATGAAAAACACAGATAAGCCAATCCTTGAGATTTTCATGTTTTAATTTTTCACAATTGGCTTATCTCGGGGTGGTTAATTTTTCATCATATTGTCACCCCGTCTTTGGCACCCACTCCAATAAAAGAAGCACCTCGCCAGGAACGGAGAACACCCAGTTTATTATGCACGAACAAACGGAATAAAGTCAGCACTGACGATGTATACACCCATTCCCTTTTTATACAATTACTGAAACCGCGCCTAAACCACACCCCCTATCACCGCCCATACACCCAACGTCCCAAATGTTGCTTCGTCATCCTGACCTAAACGTTTCCCGACGCCCCGGCCGCTTCCCGACGCCCCAGCCGTTTCCCGACGATTCGCGACTCTTCAGTAGTTCCTAACACTGTCTGGTAATGCGTCCGCGGTCTCCTCCAGCCGCGCATGCCCCGTTGATCTCCAACAGTCCCTGGCGTCTGCGCATGTGCACCCACCGGCCGGCTGTCACTCCGTAAGACAGATTGTTGGCTTCCCCGGCGCGCTCGGCTGTCCGTTTACACGGCGGGCCGGCTATAAGTTGTTCCGGGCGGATGTCTGCTGCTGCATTCAGGGTAGGCGGCCCGACATACTGCCCCCTTCTACCAGGGCTCCCCCTGGGAAAGAAAAGTAGGGTTACATCGTTTCCATGACTTCGTTTATCCACTCCCCCCTGGCCCGGTCAATTTCGGTTTCCCAGGGTACATATAGACCGGTTTGATTAAGCTACAATGGAATACTGGGTGCACTTTGCCCAGTAATCTGGGTAAGTGCAATTGCACAGTTACCGGGTTAATGATCTTCACAATTTTAAACGGACCAATATATTTGGGCGCCAATTTTTTGCAAGGGACCTTCAATTTCAGATACTTGGTGGACAGATATACTAGTTGACCTATCCGAAATGGTTTACAGGGTTGCCTTCTCTTGTCCGCCTGCTTCCGCATCCTTCTTCCATATTCTGCTAACGCTGTTCTTACTGCCGCCCATGCTCCTGACACCCATTGAACCCACTCTTGGGGAAGGTAAGACTGTGTCTGTAAATCCATACATTCAGGTATAGGTACAAAATCCTTTCCCGAGACTACCTTAAAAGGGGCAAATCCAGTACTGGTATGCACCGCAATATTATACGCCACTTCCGCAAATACCAAAAGATCAGCCCAGTTAGCCTGTTGATAGGAAACGTAACTCCGTAAAAATCTCTCAACGGCTGCGTTTGCCCGTTCAGCAGCTCCGTTCGTGGCGGGATGGTATGCGGTGCTGAGCCCCTGTGACGTCCCCAGAAGCGCCGTAAAACCCCTCCAAAATCTCGCGGTAAACTGAACCCCCCGATCCGATATTATGCGCCGAGGGGCTCCATGGATCCGATATATATGTGTCAAAAACATGTATGCCAATCGTTTAGCCGTTGGTAATCGTTTACACGGAATGAAATGTGCCTGTTTTGAAAACAGGTCGATTACTGTCCAAATGACAGTATATCCTCTACTGCTTGGTAAGTCTACAATAAAATCCATGGCAATATCTTGCCATGGATGCTCAGGGTTGGCCACTGGCTGTAGATATCCCACCGGCTTTCCTGGCTGATTTTTACAAGCAGCACATACAGAACATGCCTTTATATAATGTGCCACATCTTTTCTTAATGTAGGCCACCAAAATTGGCGCCTAATTAAATGTAAGGTCTTGACGAACCCAAAATGCCCCGCTAATTGTGCATCATGGCACCTCTGAAGAACCTTGGCCCTTAAAACAAGGGGAACATATAGCTTCCTACCAAACCATGCCAACCCGTCCCTCTGAGTGAATAGCGAACAATGGGTTTGGAACCACGAATCCTGGGACAACACCTTCCTCAGTTCCACCTCAAAATTATCGAAATTGGAACGGACTCTTAGCCTACTCACCCCCTGGGTATATGGTGGCAAAATAGCCTGTACTACTTCCTCTCGTTGGCTCTCGTACTGAGGTAACCTGGACAAGGCATCTGCCAAGAAATTACGTCCCCCAGGAACATATTTAAGTCGGAAGGTGAACCGTTGAAAGTATTGTGCCCACCTCACATGCTTTGGTGCTAAGCGTCGGGGGGATTGCACTATAGCTAAGTTTTTATGGTCCGTCCATATCTCTATTTCATGTGTCGCGCCTTCTAGAAGATGCCTCCATGTTACTAGGGCCCATTTAATAGCGAAGGCCTCCTTCTCCCATATAGCCCATCTCCTTTCAGCTTCTGTCAGTTTGCGCGAGGTGTCAGCGCATGGTTGTAAGTTTTCCTTATCATTTCGTTGTAACAAGACTGCACCCACTGCCACATCACTCGCATCAGCTTGGACAATATACTGCTTATCGGGATTTGGATGTAATAAAATGGGCTCTTGAGCAAACAATGTCTTTAAATATTCAAAAGCAGCTTGACTTTCCTTGGACCACGCTAGTGGTTGACTAGAGCGTACCTTAACTGGGGAGTTCCTCGTTTTCAACAATTCTGTGAGAGGCAAAGCCACCCGTGCAAAATTAGGGATGAACTGCCTATAGAAATTTGCGAACCCCAGGAAGCTCTGCAATTGCCGTCTCGTCCGAGGGGCCTGCCATTCGAGTACCGTCCTCACCTTTTCTGGATCCATTTCGATACCCGAAGCTGATATTTTGTATCCCAAATATTCAATACAGGTTTTATGGAATTCGCATTTCGAAAGCTTCACAAACAACTGAGCTTTAAGGAGTTTGCGTAATACTTCCCTGACTAACCGTATGTGTTCTGTCATAGTTTTAGAATATATTAAAATGTCATCCAGATAAACCAATACCCCGCGATATAGATGATCATGTAATACCGCGTTAATGGTCTGCATGAATACTGCAGGCGCTCCTTTAAGGCCAAATGGCATAACAGTAAACTGGAAACAGCCTAAAGGGCAGTTGAATGCGGTCTTCCACTCATCCCCCGGCTTTATTCGGATGCGATAATAAGCCTCCCGTAAGTCAAGCTTAGTAAACACCCTCCCTTGGGATAAATGAGATAGCATGTCCTTTAACAAGGGTAATGGATACATATTTTCGGTGCTCACCGCATTTAACCCCCTGAAATCCACACACAACCGCAACCCACCATCCTTTTTCCCTTGGAATATCACTGGGGCCGCTATTCTCGATCGGGCCGGCTCTATAAACCCCCGTTCCAGGTTAGTATCAATATACTTCCTTAGTTCCACCAACTCCTTAGGTGACATGGGATACATCCGGGGCTTTGGCAGCTTCGCCCCCGGTATGATGTCTATTGCACAGTCCGTGGAACGGTGTGGTGGCAACGTATCACACTCCCGTTCGCTGAATACCTCCTTTAGATCGTCATACTCCACAGGGAATAGCCGTGCCGTCCCGGTAGCTTCCACTGCTACCTTACTTCTTTCCATGTGTTGTGTTTCCCTAAGGGGTGATTGTTTCTGTGGCTTCTTTTTGCCATTACCTGGAGCCCGGGGACCTGTTACCAACCTCATACGACGATACCCATCTGCCCACCAAATCACCGGCTGCCATTTGTCAAGCCAGGCCAGCCCTAAAATCACTTCCTCAGTCATTGAGGGAATTACAATGAAACGGAGCAACTCCCAATGCTCCCCCATCTCCAATCGGACCGGCTCGGTTACCTGACATACCGGCGCCCCCCCTAATAAAGAACCATCCACTTGTTCAAAATTAATAGGTCGAGATAGGTTGACCAATCTAAGCTCCAACATATTTGCTAATTTCCGACTAATCAAACATCGAGTACAACCCGAATCTATTAAAGCCTTACAGTTTTTATATTGTCCCGATCTACAATTCGTCAGACGTATCGATATATTAAACGGTACCACCGGCGTACATACCATGGGGTCTTGTTCCGGGTCATCCTGGCCATACGTCTCAGGCACTACCTCCGATGTGGCACCCGGCACTACCGGTGTAGACCTATATGGGATGCTACTTTCATCTTGTACCGCCTTTGTCTGATCCTTCCCTCGGAACGGGGTGATGGTTTGTCTTCTTGTCTCCAGGGTGGACTGTCCCGAACTCAAACCCTGTCTAGGTGGGATCGGGCACTGAGCCACCCTGTGACCCGGTTTGTTCCACCTATAACATCGGAAAGTCCCCCTGGACACCCCAGGTGGAACTGTTTGAACTGGTACGCCTAACGCCCTTGGTTTATTTGCCGCTTGCGGAACGGATGCCGGAAGTAGGGCGGATGCTCTTGGCGCCAATTCTTGTAGTCCTGCATGGAGTTCGGTTACAGTCTTATACCATTCAGGTAAACGGGAGGGCACTCCTCTTACCAAACAAGCCTGGCGGAGTTCTACATCCAAGCCCTGCCTGAAATAATGTACCAGTAATTTCTCTGGCCAGGACCGCAACCGACCCGCCACCCGCTGAAATTCTTTAATGAATTCCCTCACCGGTCTCCCTCCCTGCCTCAGTGTCACTATTTCAGCTTCCGCTCTCTGAGCTCTGGTGGAGTCTTCGAACCTAATCCTCAAGGCATCCAAAAAGGAACCTATGTCGGCCAATTCACTAGCATGGTCCCCAAAGAGATCAGCCGCCCAGGAAGCTGCTTCGCCTTGTAAACTGGCCGTTACCGCCACCACTATCGCCCAGTGGGAGGAATAATGGGCTGCGAAACGATCTAGATGATTTAGCACATGTCCCAAAAACATAGCCAACTTGTCCGGATCTCCATCAAAAGTAATTCCAATCGGTGGAGGGGTCCATGGTATCCCTGTGGGCCACGCTACAGGTTGGCCTCCATGCTGCCCGTCTGCGATGTTAGTGCGCTGGCCAAGATCCCCGGGTCCCAAAGGCAAGAAGGCTGGAGTGCCCTGAGTAGCAGCCATGGTTCCTAACCTTGCAGCTCCGTGCCCCCCACGGTCCAACTGTACTGCTGGCCCCCTCAATAGTGGACTAGCCAAACGGACTCCAGGTGAGTCAGTGGGACGGCGTGGGATTGCTCCCTGTCTTGGTAGGAATCCTGGTTCTCCAAACCTAGCCTTTAACACGTCAAGGGTATACTGCCCCGGGGTTGTGGAGTAGCTCCAATCACCCTCTTCGCCGCTAACCGCTCTCCTCTCCCTCCATCCTTCAGCAAGACCTTTGTCCGTCGTTACAAACCGCCCTTCAGTTTCCACACGCTGAAGTGTCGAACTTAACCCCCAGTCCACAGTCTCCGTTAATGCCGGCTGCTGCTTCAGCCCAGGATCCACACCCAGCATGGGCGGAATACCCCTCTCCTTCGGACGCACGACCGGACCTTCCAGCGTTGCCCCAGGGTCCACAGACGACCCGGGATCCCCCTCTTGCTCCGGAATATCTTCCATTGCTTCGGCACCTTGCACCCCTTCGGCCATGGCACCAAATCGTCCGGCAACCGTCCCTGAGGGAGTGCTGACTTACTGTCACCCCGTCTTTGGCACCCACTCCAATAAAAGAAGCACCTCGCCAGGAACGGAGAACACCCAGTTTATTATGCACGAACAAACGGAATAAAGTCAGCACTGACGATGTATACACCCATTACCTTTTTATACAATTACTGAAACCGCGCCTAAACCACACCCCCTATCACCGCCCATACACCCAACGTCCCAAATGTTGCTTCGTCATCCTGACCTAAACGTTTCCCGACGCCCCGGCCGCTTCCCGACGCCCCAGCCGTTTCCCGACGATTCGCGACTCTTCAGTAGTTCCTAACAATGTCTGGTAATGCGTCCGCGGTCTCCTCCAGCCGCGCATGCCCCGTTGATCTCCAACAGTCCCTGGCGTCTGCGCATGTGCACCCACCGGCCGGCTGTCACTCCGTAAGACAGATTGTTGGCTTCCCCGGCGCGCTCGGCTGTCCGTTTACATGGCGGGCCGGCTATAAGTTGTTCCGGGCGGATGTCTGCTGCTGCATTCAGGGTAGGCGGCCCGACACATATTTTGACTGAAAATGTGAGAGCTGACTTATCTGTAAATGGGGTTATCTGGGAGTATATACAAGTACTTTAAAAATATTACTGTATATATTTGCAGATAAGCCCATCCATAATTTGGGAATTGTATTTTGGAACCTTAAAGTTACCTACAAGTAAATATGGTATGGGCAATAACTTGCATATGATGTGTCATCGCCACAACAATAACACATATATATATATATATATATATATATATATATATATATATATATATATAGGTCTTTGGTTGTTCGGGTTTTCTCCCACGTAAAATTGGAAGTGTCTTGGTGACGTTTCGATGAAGTCCCATTCGTCATCTTCAGGCTGGTGTTTTCAGCTTCATGCTTCGAGCAGCAATGTGTGCTCTTAGCGGGGAATCAGAATGCAGAGATCTGGAGACCTGGTGTCCGCCTGAATACCATTCCTATCAGCAATGGGGAAGAGCGTGCGATAGGGAGGAGGGATGAATTGAGAGACGGGGTAAGCACCCGATCACGCAGCAAACAAATGGAACGGTGAAGAACTGCGACACGAAGATTACCAGGACGGAGGAGGAGGGCATAGACCCCCAAATATGTAACACCCGTATGAAAGTTACTCATGACAGTGGAAGAGTGAGAAGAAAGGGTGTGGAGCAGGGATTGGGAAAAGCGTGTGTGTGCGGGAGAGTCTATGACCCCAGGGAAGCTTGTAACACTGATAGAGGAGAAACAGATGCCCCCAGGGTGGAGAATGAAAACAAAAAGGGGAGGAGGGTCAGTGCTATGGAAGGAAATAAGGATAAAGGGGTGGTGGAGGAGATGAATACCAGTAATGAGATAGTTGAAGGAATGATCCGGAAGAACCATAGAAGGAAGCGTAAGGAGAGTAATAAAGAAACATCTGGAACACTAATTAACCGGCCGGGACCGGTGACGCGGTCCATGAGCCGGGTGCAGATGCCAGCACAACCCATTTAAGTCATCATTGTTTACTGGCTCCTGAGCCCTGATGATGTTTGGAGTTTCCAAACGAAAGCTTGGCAGCTTTTAGTAAAGTATATTTTTATATTTATACTCTCCTGGTGTTCGTATTTTATTTGTACCATAGACATGCCCAGGAGTCGTATTTTTATGCAAATTTTCCAGCATAAATATATATATATATATATATATATATATATATATATATATATATATATACACGTAACTGTTTGGCATAGTTTCATTAAAATGTTGTTAGTTTTGTAAGTTACATTTAGTTCTATATTTCTCCAAGGAACAGCCAATGTCATGGTCTTAATGACTTATTTTAATTATAAAGATCTGCAGGTGTTTTATCTTCAGTTCTACAGACATTAAAGTAGCTTCTTATGGCATATTGCGCTCTGTAATTTATTGTCTGTCTGATCTTTCTATGAACTTAAGCCTCTTGTGATTCTGCATATTTTCCTGGAAGAGTGAGAGAAACCAACAGGGATTCTTGAAAGAAATCTTTACATCATGCAGTTGAACCAAACAAATATATCTAGTTGAAAGTGACTCTGATTCAGAAATTACTCAGTTTGCATGCAAAAGGTTCTGTCTTAAATCAGTTCTGACTGTTCCCAGTATCCTTAAAGAATGTATTTGGCTCAGACTGCCTCAGAGTGAAAATTCAATAGACTTCTATATTTCAGAGGCCAAGGCTGAGGAATTCTGGGAGTTGAAGTCCACAAATCATAAAAGGGCCAAGTTTGAAGACCCCTGGTTTAAATGAATCTGGCTTCCCTCATTGACTTTGCTGGTCAAAAGCCACCTGGAAAGATCCCAAATGGTAATCACATGATCCCGGGGACGTTTCAACCATCATAAATATTTGCCAGTTGCCAAGAATTTTGATCATGTGACTTTGGGAATGCTGTAACAATCATAAATGTAGGACCAGTTGTAAATCACTTTTTTCAATGCAGGTATATCTGACATTTACAGGAATCTCAACTCTTAGAGTCACTAATCTTAGAGTCACTAAGAGGCACATTTCTGCAAACGGAATGAGAATTTATGCAAAATCTTGATACCCTTCTTTGAAAAAAGTGGATTTAATCGCCTGGCAGAAATAAATACAATTACATTGAGCTTTTTCACCAAATAGGTTATCTGCTAAGCCACATATTCTCTAGCCAGCTAACAGTGGGGTTGCTACCTATGGACTGCTAATATCTGGGTGAGAACTTTTTTTTTTTAAACCTCCAGTTTAAAAGTCAGTTTTGTTCTTGCAGATTTCTTGGCAAGGTGGGTTTTTTTTTTGGGGGGGGGGGGAGTATTTTGTAGCTACAAAGCTACAGAAAACTCTAATCCATGAAATGATGATCCAGATTTTTGAAGCTCAGGTATGGTAGTTCTAGCTAATATAACTCACCAATTGCTCAGGGAAAGACACAGAGAAATAACAAGGATTAATGAAGCTGTACCTGATATAACTGATGGTGGTTTGATTCAGAGATCACTCTGATTTGAGAACCATCCTTGGATTCAGCACACTCTCTCTTCTTTTCCCCCATTGTATTCCCAAATAACAACTTTTCTTTTGTGTGAGGCTGCTATAGCGTTACATTTGCTGGGTGGCCAGTCATTGTCTCTCAGCCCAACCCACCTCACAGGGTTGTTGTGGAAAAAATGGGAGGCATAAGGTGTGTTGTATATGCTCACCACCTTGGTTTATTTGTAAAAAAATAATACAGGCGGGATACAAATAAATACATTTTGCAGTGAAACAAACTGGGAACAATTTGATTGAAGTTTCAGATTTAATCCAAGAATATCTAGAGCAGATCAAATCCAATGCATATTTTGGCAATGTTAAGTGGCTAGATCACATTAAGTTTAGCATGGCAGTTATATAAATTCAATCAATCAATCATCTACATGGAAACCATAAATCACTGAGAAGATCTTTGTCCTATTTGTGCAATTATAATTAACAACTTGTAAAACATCTTTCCATTTTTAAACTTTATCCCTTTGTTTGTCAGAACATTTGTTGAATAAGCAATTTGTTGTTGGTTTTTTTTTTTTTTGGCCAGTGTACGTATTCATAAAAAATAAATGAAGACTTAGCCTATGAAACCCAAATTGCCACATTATGGTTGCCCAGGAAAGTATATAACAGACACATTTGCTTTATAGGGTCCTCTTGTGAGATTTTGTATCTTGGTTTTAATTAGCATTGTTTTCGATGTTCCTTGCTTCTGAACTCTCCAATGTAACATTCAGCTGTAATTAACAAACAAAAGACTGTGTGAGAGAGATTTAAATCAAGGACACAGTGTCAAGAGATGAAGTTCATAACGATTTGAAGATGCTACTAGGAGATCAACTATTTATTAAAATGAGGATGGGGGAAAGGGAAAGAGGATAAAATAAATAAAGGTGAAAGTGACAGGATCACAGATCATTCAGGAACATAGAGATATCTGGGATACTATGGAAAGAGAAAGTTGTACAACTTCTCTGGCTTATGTAATGTACATAGAGTAAACAAGAAACCTAAAATGTTTTTTGGGAAAGTTTTACATCTATCCATTAGTGGCACAACTCGAAATTCATTGACTCAGAAATATGAACAGACAGGGTAAGCAACATGCCAGTTTTCAGAGCAGGCACATCTGCAGGGAAAGAGGGCTAAAAATTCAGGATGGGGCTACAGTCACAGAGCTTAAACCCAACCCCTTTTCAGGCTTATAAAAAGGAGCAAGCCTTCAATTATAATATCATGGCTATCATCTTGACTTTTTAGATATACATCTGGCAAGTCCTGCTATGAAAAAGCTCCTATTTCAAATACTTCAGAATCCACCAACTTCCTCCTTCCCTCCCTTATTGGCCTCTTTAAAGCATTTAACCTTAATATCATCTTTATTCCCTAGAATAGCGATCCCCAACTTTTTCAGCACCAGGGACTGGTTTTGTGGAAAACATTTTTTCCATGGATGGGGGAGGGGAGGATTATCAATCTAGATCCCACGCATGTGCAGTTTTGCTTGCCTGCAACTGACCTCTAGCTGGGCGGCCTGGTTCTTAACAGGACATAGATTGGTACCAGTTTGCGACCCAGGGATTGGGGACCTTTGCCCTAGAATACTGATGGACCCTATATGTGCCCAGAAAAATAGAAGTAGTATCTCAAAACTAAATATATGTGCCTGCCCCTCACAAAGGCAAAGCTCACCTGGGGTGTAGAGAAGAGCTAGAGGTTTGGTGAGAAGCAGTTCAGAATAGTGAGTTAACCTTGGATAAATTATCTTAAATCAGATTAAATTATGATTATCGCCCTAGTTAAGATATTATGATTATCAATATGAAGAAATTATCAAATTATCAGAAATTATCAACACAGATACATTATCAGAAATTAACACAGATAAATTATCAGAAATTATGATTATTACTGCTAAATTACTGTAACTATGATTATCAGCATCAATAAATTATCATAAATTTGATTTGTTTGTTTGATGTCCAATGGATTGAAATGATTTAAGTTTGATATTATCTTTTCAGCTTAAAAAGTAAGAGAAAAAGGGGTGATTAATGGTCAGGATAGTTAAGAAAAGTTCATACCAAAAAAAAGGCTAAAAGACAATGTTAAAAGGCTTACTCAAGCTAAATATAGCAAAAAAATATTTGATAGGATCCCTATTGACAATCTGCTAACAATAATTTATCATAATTTATGATAATTTAATAATTGATAATTTATTCAAGACAAAAACAATAATTGATAACTTATCCAGGATGGGTGACGTGGTTAGGACGCTGGGGCTGATAATCAGCAGGCTAGTGTTTGAGACCTGATGTTGCTGCATGGCAAGATGAGTCCCCGTCACTCGCTCCTGCTCCTGCCAACCTTGCAGTTCAGAAGTGGGTAACTGTGAGTATATAGATGGGTACCATTTTGGTGGGCAACTTAAAGGGGACACAAACTGGACATCCCCCCCCCTCTGGGCAATGGTGATGGCACCAGTTGTTCCTTGCATCACAGAAGCATTTCGGTGCTTCTGACACAGAAGTCTAATATAATATAACCTTAGGAAGCGGGCAATGGCAAGCCACCACCACCTCTGCAAAAAAAAACTTTGCCAAGAAAATTGCAGGGCAATTGTAGGGCAGGGGTAGACAATCTTAGCTCTTTTATGACTCGTGGACTTCAACTTCCAGAATTCCTGAGCCAGCCATGCTGGCTCAGGAATTCTGGGAGTTGAAGTCCACGAGTCATAAAAGAGCCAAGGTTGCCTACCCCCTGGTCTAGGGCTAGGCAGTCACCTGGAGTCAACATAGCCTTAAAGAAACAAAAAAAGAAAAGATTTATTAAGATAATCTATGTTGATTTTCAGCCTTATAACTACCAGAATGGTATACAAAAAGGACAATTTGCTCTGAATTGAGTTCAGCTCCTGTTTTTATTGACAACAGTGTGGACGTGGTTTGTTGTTTTCATTCTCCATGATATCACATAAATGTGTCACATAAATGGGAAATGCCTAAAATAATCTACTACTGCTACTGCTACTGCTCCTTTCTGTCTCTTCCTCCTCCTTGTTTTTAATCATCATCTTTATTTCCACCATTTTCAATATTCTCAACATCATTTTTTAAAGAGCTATTCAGTTATTCAACAGCTTTACAGGGTCTTTTGTTCAAATTTGTTCATATTTTGATCAGATATAATGCAACGCTCTTTTCTTTCCCACAATGGATCTTGCAAATCTGCAGTTCATAGAAATATAAAATTCTTCATTTCTTTAATTGAACGCACATGAAAAAGAGTCTTACTCTTTTCAAAACAAGCAGCAAAGTTACACAGTATGATCTAGTGGTGTGTGTGTGTGTGTGTGTGTGTGTGTGTGTGTTTAAGAATTATGGGACATGCTCGTTGTTATGTACTTATTTATGCTGCAGAGCTGTATAGGCAGATTTTCTGGGGGAAAAAAAACCCTGGGGACTTTAAATTGAGTAAATAAGCATCATACCGACTGGAAAATATCTGTCATCTTCAAGTGCTGAAGCTTTTACAACCATACCCAAGATTTTGAAAAACTTCAGGTAGGACATCTGCTCTAATCAATGTTAATTGAGGTATCAAAATGTTATGCTGTTAATGGATAGATCAAAATGTTAGAACTGAATTCTTTTAGGTCAGTACTATTTTGTACCTCATCTACAACATCCAAAAGCTGTACTTGCACGATACTTCTATAAGACGTGATAAACAGTCAATAGTCTTCACTCTATCAGTGTGATTTTCTGCAGCAAGGAGCCTATATAGAATAGAATAGAATAGAATAGAATAGAATAGAATAGAATAGAATAGAATAGAATAGAATAGAATAGAGCTGGAAGGTACCTTGGAGGTCTTCTAGTCCAGCCCCTTGCTCAAGCAGGAGAACCTATACCATCTCAGGCAGGTGAATGTCTAGTCTCTTCTTAAAAATCTCCAGTGATGGAGTGCCCACAATTTCTGGGGGTAAGCTGTTCCACTGGTTGATTGTCCTCACTGTCAGAAAGTTTCTCCTTAATTCCAGATTGCTTCTCTCTTTGATCAGTTTCCGATCATTGTTTCTTGTCCTTCCCTCTGGTACTTTGGTGAACAACCTGGCCCCCTCTGCCTTGTGGCAGCCCCTCAGATACTGGAATACTGCTCTCCCCTATTTCTTCTTTTCTTTAGACTAGCTAAACCCAAGCCCCATAACCGTTCTTCGTATGTTTTAGTCTCCAGGTCTTTCATCATCTTAGTTGCTCTTCTCTGAATTTTTTCCAAACTCTCAACATCTTTTTTGTGATATGGTGACCAAAACTGGCTGCAGTATTCCAGGTGTGGTCTTACTAGGGTTTTATAAAGCGGTACTAATACTTCACATGATCTTGATTCTATGCCTCTGTTTATACAATCCAGGATTGTATTAGCTTTTCTGGTTGCTGCTGCATACTGCTAGCTCATAATCAAGTGATTGTCCACTAGGACTCCAAGGTCCCTCTCACAGTTACTGTTTTTGAGGCAGGTCTTGCCCAATCTGTATTTGTACCTTTGGTTTTTCCTGCCTAAATGTAAGACTTTGCTGTTCTCCACATTGAAACTCATTTTTATCTCTGTATCATCATCTCTATTCTACCTCATCCTCTATCTCTATCTTTACCTGCATCTCCATGTCTGTCTGTCTGTCTGTCTGTCTGTCTGTCTGTCTGTCTATCTATCTATCTATCTATCTATCTATCTATCTATCTATCTATCTATCTATCCCATGTCAGCTGGAATCCTCTGGTATCTAGGCCTTGCGTAGACTGCCTGTCTTTACATGAATAAAATGAAATGGCCCCTTACTCTTTCATAATCATGCATTATTTTATTATTATGCAATAATTACATTCACTGATGCTCAAGATATCAGTGAGATATCCATGCATCAGTTAGATGTTGGGATACAAAGATTTGTGTTCAAGTCCCTCTCAACCCAGCCCACATTACAAAGTTGTTGATGGGATAAAGTTAAACATGGCCCTATCCATCTTTCCAAGAACATCTAGAGAAAAGGCAGAACAGAAATGCAATAAATGACTAAATCCCACAGGAAAGTGCAGTTTAAATTTAGCACTATCAAAACAATTAGAAAAGTTTAAAAAAAGAGAATTCATCAGCATGAAACTAGCTGAAGAATTGATCCATATTAGTCAAGAGTTCCTATCTATTAAGCACTGACTTCATTTTCCATTTCCAAAAATCACTACTTTAATTTTTGGCAGAGATATTGGTCAATTTCAGTCCCTTCTTGGAGTAAGCCAAAAATACGGTGTCATTAAAATCTTAATGTGAAAATAACAGCTGTTCCTGCAATGTTTTCTTTGTGGATAAAAATTGCAACATATCATCTGATATACTAAGCACAGTCACCCAGTTCTCAAATGCCAATTTCTTACACCTAAAAGGGAACCTGTGTGTTGATGATGGAGACGTCAGAAGATCCAAGAGATGGATCCCTACAGTGCAAACCAATCTTTAAGAAAGAAAATCAAGAAGGACATGTAAAACCTTCTTATGAGGACTGAATGCGCTTAGCATGACATGTGGGTGAACATGAAAAAGGGTGCAAAATAAGAATACAGGTAATCCTCAACTTACGACCACAATTGAGCCCAAAATTTCTGTGGTTAAGTGAGACATTTGTTAAGTGAATTTTGGGCCATTTTACAACCTTTCTTGCCTCAGTTTTTAACTGTATCTTTGGAGTCGGTAAGTTAGTAACTTGATTATTAAGTCAACCTGGCTTCCCCATTGACTGACAGGAGGTTGCAAAAGGTAACCACATGACCTTGGGTCACAGCAACAGTTATAAATAGGAACCAGTTGCCAAGCATCTAAATTTTGATCACATGATCATGGGGACTCTGCAAAGCTTGTAACTGTGAAAAATGGGCATAACTCACTTTTCTCAGTGCTGTTGTAACTGTGAACAGTCACTAAATGAACTGTTGTAAGTCAAGGACTACTTGTATTCTATAAACCAGACATGCCATATCATATTTCTTGTTACTGCACCAAACTTCTTCTGATTTCCTATCAGATATGTTTCTGAAATTTCAGTCTTCAAGTATCCATTTTCCCTCTCCAAAATGTTAACCTCCACCACTTAAAAGTAACAGCTCCCAAGATCAGGCCAGCTCATACTTTACTTTAAAAAAAAAAATCTGTAAATGATTACAGTTTCCTTGAATAGGACAATTTGTGTCCATATTCTGTTAATATGGAAATTTCCTTAAGGACTTAGAAGTACTTTCCAGAAATGATTCTTAAATGGAAACACTTTCAAGAAATGAAATATTAATGCCTCAGTTATTTTAAAGTAGGCTTTACACTTGAGCATAATGAACATTGATGAACAAATCTATTAATCAGCAAACAGGAACCAAAATGCTCTGGTTGATTGGCAGAGTGTGTGATGCTTAAAGAAAAGATTTTATATGAATATGTAATTATCCCATTATTATGGAAAATGCCATTTATGTTTCATCCTGAAAGTTTTAAGATGTAATACATTTCTTGTGGTACAGTCTTAAACTTTTTTTGATTCAATGAAATATGGATCCTAGGTAAATGTTAATAGTATTACAATTGAGGCTTTTGGAGGATTGGAATCTCGTAGATATACTCGATCAGTGGTGTCGAACGTATGGCATGCATGCCAGAGGTGGCACTCAGAGCCCTCTCTGTGGGCACGTGCACCATCGCCTCAGCCCCGCCTCCCCCCACAGCCCCCTCCTCACCAGCAGCCCCCGCAGAAGAAAGTCGCCCCCGAGCATGGCCTGCACGGAGCAGTGCAGCCAAGGATATGGCAGCAGGGACATACTCTGCCCTCTCACCTGTTGTGTGCAGTTGATGTTGCGTGGCGCAGGTGGAAGGGGTGGCTGCCATAGCACTGCTGGGCCGCCAGGGTGATCTGTGGCAGGCCATACAGGCGGTGGGTGGCCCTGCGGGTGGGGGCAGAGTGGGCAGGGGTGGGGGGCAGAGTGGGCAGGGGTGGGGGGCAGAGCAGAGTGGGCAGGGGTGGCGTGTCCAGTTTTGGGGCCCTCGGTCTCTAAAAGGTTTGCCATCACTGTACTAGATGTAAGTCTTCGTAGTGTTGCTTTCACTTAGTGACATGAATGTGAAATTTTGCAGCCCCTATTCCATTCAGTCATGTCTGACTCTTAGCAATTCTATGAGCCAGGTCTCTCCACATTCTCCGATCTTGCTCTACTTGAGTTTTTTATGTTCTGGCTAGTGTCAACTTTAATGGTGTCCAGGCACCATGTTCTTTGGCTGGCTGGTTTCCTTTGGTACCTTTGTCTACCTACATTCTTCTTCTTGTGCCATATCCATTATCGGACATTGGCAATCATGTTGGCAATCCTGTTTTTATCAGCAGCCACACGAAAAAGTGCTGCTAAATTTTGTCCAAACCAGTCCCTTAGATTTTGAAGACATGATGTTCTTCTTCTGCCTGGACCTCGTTTGCCTTCAATCTTTCCCTGGAGGATTAAATGGAGTACGCTGTATTTTTCTGGGTGTCGCATCACATGTCCAAAATATTTTAATTTTCATTTTTTAATTGTTTTGATGATTTCCCTTGGCTTCCCCAGGTGGCTTATCACCTCCTCTTTTCTGATTTTGTCAACCCAGCTTATACGTAACAGCCACCTGTAAATCCACATTTCAAATGCTTCTAGTCTCTTCAGATGGCCTTCTATCAGAGACCAACTTTCTACTCTATAGAGCAGAAAAATGGTTTGGACATATTTTACAGACTGAAATAGCAATAACAATAGCATCTAGACTTATATACTACCCCATGTTGCTTTACAGCACTCTCCAGGCAGTTTACAATGTCAGCATATTGCCCCTAACAATCCAGGTTCTCATTTTACCGAGCTCAGAAGGATGGAAGGCGAAATCAACCTTGAGCCCATCAGGATCGAACTCGTGACTGTGGGCAGAATTCACCAACAATACTGTGTTCTAACCACTGCGCCACCAGTACTCCTGGTGAAGTGCCCATTTACCCTCCCAGTATTGACTGCACAATATTTGGACAGTATTGCATCTCCAATATAAGCTACTGAAGAACAAACCTAAATCCCTACTCAATCACTATGATTAGCATTTCAAACAGCAACCCTTCATTGATTTGTTTCTTTCTCTGTATGTGAACCCAAAGTGCTCATTTCACGTACAATAAATGCCTACATGCTTAAAACTGCTTAGATAAAATCTGAGACTCAATTAGATTTGTTCAGATTGCATTCATTATTTTTCATTTCTACAAATGGTTGGTAATTCAAAATACAGTAGGATGAAAATATATTAAATATGGAGCTAAAACTGAGGATTGTAATCCTTGAAGATGCTCAAACCCTATTAAATATGAATAGTTTTCCTAGACAACTTGTCAGATGAAGAAATCAAAGATTCTTCTATGCCATTATAGTTATGAAACATTTGATATTTGATTGGTCAGAGAATACATAATATAAAATTCAATGTTTCATTGATCAGAGAATACATAATGTAAAAATATTGTATATTTAGAGAAAAATGTACTCATTCTCTAATGAGGCATTCGGATTATACAAGTTTCTCGCTACTGCATCATGCAAAAATTCTTCTAGCTGGATTTCATTTCTTCTTTTGTGTTTGCTTGTTCATCCCTTGTTTATCTGCTTCAAGGGGGGGAAGTGTTGAGCTTCTGAAATGGCTGAGCAAAATCAGAATATACTGAATCTTAGCACATTCCAAAAATAAAAGAAGAGAAACATTCCTTGTTTTCTCTGACAAAAGTAGGAAGATATTATGCCATAGTTTCTGGGAAATTAGCAGGTCTTGGATTGTGCAGGTGCTACATATAATTTATTTTTACTTTTGTGACTTCCATACACATGATTACCCAACACTTGTGGATTTGGTCAACATATGGCAGAGAACCATCATGATCTACACCAGGGGTCTTTAAACTTGGCCCTTTTATGACTTGTGGACTTCAACTCCGTACCTGGCTGAGGAATTCTGGGAGTTGAAGTCCACAAGTCATAAAAGGGCCAAGTTTGAAGACCTCTGATCTAAGCTTTCCTGAAAAATTCAAATTGGAGCAGTTAGATTGTAAGTCTTTGTATTCTGGGACATCATCTCCACTACAAAAAATCCGTATAAAATATACTTCGCATGAGTATATCCATTTATAGATAATGTACTTATATTTAAGAAAACATTTGTAAATAGTTTTTAAATCCAACCTGTAATTCTGATCTTTTTTTAAATATGTAGATTAATTCAAATAATAGTGGACAGTATTGAATTAGTATGTGGACAATAATGAATGAATATGTGAAACTCCTCTCCATGGAAGACCTAAAAGAAATTGAAATAGCTTTCATTCTCTTTAGCTACATGCATTCTTCCACATTCAAAGGAAATCCACAAAAAAATGTAGCTACTGGATAATTTATTTATTTATTTATGAGACTTATATACCGCTTTAAGTGCAAGCACCCTCTAAGCGGTGTACACCAGTAAGCAATGTATATATATTTTACATTGCCCCCAACAATCTGGGTCCTCATTTTACCTACCTCGGAAGGATGGAAGGCTGAGTCAACCTTGAGCCGGTGAGATTTGAACCGCTGACCTGCTGAACAGTCAGCTAAAGTGGCCTGCAGTACTGCACTCTAACTGCTGCACCACCTCGGCAGTTTGCTATGTTTTTTATTTATTTTATTGCTATGTTTTGACTTGCACAATAGAATGTGGTGGTATTTTCTCCACTGGGGGGAGGACTCTATATCCTTTGTTGAAGCTGTGGCTGATATATCTTTCCCAAGCTCAGCCATGGCCTCAATTCCTAAAGAAGAGGAGAAGTCAGTATGTCATTGGAATAAATACTGTAACCAATGGTGATCCTTACTTCAGTGAATAAATACTGTAACCAATGGTGATCCTTACTTCAGTGTCACACTAACTTATTCCCTTCGTTACACAAATGGGAAAATAAAACACAAGTGAGCATAGACAGTAGTAACTGTGTTCAGAGCATTCAGCATTAGAAAGGAGTGCTGAGAATAGATGTTAGAGTGTCATAGAGCACAGGAATAAAAACATGAACAATTGCACAATCAATTACCAGCCCAGTTGAATGGTATTCTCTGACCTGGAATCAAGGACATTTTAATGATGACTGCAAATGGACTTCAACAATACAGCCTGTTCAAGTATATGATATTTGAATGTGGAATGCTTTTTCTCAATGTTTCAGCCTCTTGGCCAATAACGACTTATAGAATGGGGTTGTTTTCCATTTCTTCGTCCAAGAATATTTCAGAATTCTGTGTTCCCTCAACAACCATATTCAGCCACCTTCATCCCACCCAGATCGATCCTGTTCCAATATTTGAGGGGCTGCCACAAAGAAGAGGGAGTCAACCTATTTTCCAAAGCTCTAGAAGGGAAGACAAGAAACAATGGATGGAAACTAATCAAGGACAGAAACAACCTAGAACTAAGGAGAAACATCCTAACAATTAATCAGTGGAACGGCTTGCCTTCAGAAGTTATAGGTGCTCCATCACTGGAGGCTTTTATGAAGAGCCTGCACAGCCATTTCTGTGAAATTATATAGGGTCTCCTGCTTGAATAGGAGATTGGACTAAAAGACCTCCAAGGTCCCTTCCAACTCTATTATTCCAACTCTATTATTAAAAAAAAGATGACAAAAAAGGAGAGGATATTGAAATGCACTGTGAATGCATGGAGGTGTGTATGACAGAAAAGAATTCAAAAGGTGGCTTCCAGGGACTTCCATGTTTTTGCCTGTGCCAGATGAAATTGGTGCCCCTCTCTAAGCAGTCAGATTGCAGTCGCTGTCAGGCCACCATTTGCAAGGAGAGAAATGGCCAGTCTGGGAGTTGCACTCACCTCTCCAGAGAAAGTCGGTTAGAGGGGTTAAATTGCAGAGCTGTATGCAAATGTGGTTTTGTAGATGGAGATGCACAGAGGATACTACTGAGAATCTTTCATATCTTTAAAAAAAGAGTAATAGCATTTGGCACCTAATACCAGCCTGGAATTAAGGTGGTAGGTCTTACTGGTGATTAAATAGGATATCATGTGACCAAACCTATTCTACAACGGTGTTTGCAGCGGTCATTAAATGAAAGCAGCAGTCGTTAAGTGTACCCATTTTTCACAATGGGGATTTTTTACCAGATATTGGTACTCAACGCCAGCAAAACATTGTAAACTGTAGTCACGTGATTGTGGGATGCTGCAAAGAGCTCTGAATGTGATCTGGTTGCTGATTGCTCGCAATGCAATTGCATGAGTGCAGATGGGGGAGAGGGCAAACATCAAGCCTTTGAATCCAAGTCCTAAATACCTTATATTCTTATTCTTAGTAAACCTGAAGCAACACTTCTTTTTCAATGGAAAATGTAGTACCAATTAACCAGGTTACTGAGAGGAGAATAACAAAGCAAGGTATGCTATGTTGCCATTCACATGATCATTTTTATTTACAGTTTAATTGAAATCACTGGCATGGAAATTGTTCACGTCTGGATAGGACATACACTTTCCCTGCCATTTTAGCTGTCCCATTTGTGTATCTTATATACGGCATTTTGCTAGTGTGTGCAACAAGCTAGCATGAGTTGCAAGAAATTATAGCCTCTTAGCCAATGTAATTTGGGTATTCTTTTGTAAAATTCCTTCTTCTGAAAGAATGCAAACTTTCTGTCCCAGTAGCAGATCTACAGTGCTTTCTGTGCCTCCAATCATGATATTCCAAGGACAGATCTTCCTGATGTTGCTGAACAAAATTCTCCTTCTTACTAGACAATACACTGGTTGATGTTCAGAAAGTACAGGTAGTCCTCCACTTACGACAGTTCATTTAGTGACTGTTCAAAGTTACAACGGCACTGAAAAAAGGGACTTATGATCTTTTTTCACACTTACGTCCATTGCAGTAGCCCCTTGGTCATGTGATTGATATTTAGATGCTTGGCAACTAACTCATGTTTCTGACTGTAGCAGTGGCCCGGGATCATGTGATCAACTTTTGCGTCCTTCTGACAAGCAAAAACAATGGGGAAGCCAGATTCTCTTAACAACTGTGTTACTATCTTAACAACTGCAGTGATCTGCTTAACAACTGTGGGAAGAAAGGTCGTAAAATGGGCCAAAAGTCACTTAACAAATGTTGCATTTAAAAGATAAATTTGGGGATCAATTGTGGTAAGTTGAGGACTACTTGCGTGTGGCTGAGGAACCTCTGGAAATGTCAGGTTTCCATTAATATTGTAAGTGAATACTAATTCACTGTATCCCATAGAACGGTGGAAAAAAATACGAGAAAACAGACAAAGAAGTTTGCTGAAATTCTGCATTTAATGAAAAGTTCACCCTATTCCTAACAAAAGTGTAATGAAACTAGGTCTAAACTAAATTAGCAGATATAAAGTCTTTTTTAGTTTTATTCTCAAAAAACAACAAGAACAAAAACAAGAAGAAGTACAACAACAACAACAACAACAAGTACAACAAGAATTACAACAACAATAACAAGACGCAGGAATTTCCTCATTGGAAAGTGGCTCCTCGCAGGGCTTCGCCGCTGGGTCAGATTCCGCCGTCCATCGCCGTCCGTCTATATGCAGATAGAATAACAGAACAGAGTTGGAAGGGACCTTGGAGGTCTTCTACTCCAACCCCCTATTCATGAATGCATTGTTCCCAGCATGGCCTCCATTTGTCTGCTGTGCTCAATTGCCAGCTTCTGGTGCAGCCCATCAAGAAGGGTGAGACTTCCTCCTTGTGAGTAAGAGAGCTGCCCTTTGCTGCTCCTGCCTTTTCTCTGCCCTAGCTGTTCTCGGATAGTGCAGAAAGCAGTTCCTCCTCAAAACTAACCATCTGCAGCTGCATGCTTTTCCAAACGGAAGCCTCAGGGCTGTCCTGCTGCAGCTGTGCTTCAGCCAAATCACTCTTCTCTGGCTGCTCGGAGGCATTGACCAACTCACCTCCTGATGTGCCTGGGACTGGTTCATCCTCCTCCGATCTGCCTTCTGGAGAAGCATCTGGGGAAGTGTCTGGGGGAGAAATCAAAGGCTATTATTAGTACCACATGCTTTCTATAAAAGTATAAACACTTTCTTCTTTCTGGAGTTACTTTTGATACTTTTTGTGGGGTTTTCTTAATAAAGACATGGAGAGGGTTGCCATTTCCTTCTCCAGTGGACCATGTTGTGTCAGCACTCTGCACTATGACCTGTCTTACTTGGGTGACACTGCCCGTCAGAGCTCATTGCTTCATTGAGCAAGGCATTGATCCATAAAGAGGCTAAAATAGGTACCTCTTTTAATTAGAGACTGAGGTCCAGGGGCTCAGGCTGCTGACATTGTCCAGCGCGGCTTCCCCTTCTTCGGGAGAATCTTGTGAATGACAATGATTCGTTTTTATCCATCAGTGAAAGGAGACTCAGAATTCCTAAAAGAGGCCCGATTGATTTGGGATCCCCATCAGGAACAATGCTTCTGTTGCAATCCCCACTCCCACCCCACCTGTAGAAATGTAGGTTCTCTACACTCTGCCCGTTAATGCCCTGCCTGGAAAAGGGATAAGCAGGGTGCATCGTATCCATTTACAACACCAGTCCACTGCAGTGGGCCCTTCCCTGCTGCTTTGCGATAAATCAAACAATTGCAACAGAGCTTGAGTGTTAGCCTAAGTATGTTGTCCCAAGGGCCAGATGTCACCTTTCTCCACTGCCCAGAGCCCTCCAGCACAGTTCACTCAGATTAGGAGAACTGAATAGAGGGACTCTATCCCTCCCCAAGAGAAAACACTTTGTCTGTCTTACCCATGGTCTGGATGAAAGGCTGACCTCCGAAGCCTCTGCAGCCTGCTCCCAGCTTCCCTCAGACTCCTCATCCAAGAGGGCAGAAATGGAGTCAAAATCCTCCAGGCTGTTGTTCCGGGAGTCCACCAGGACTTTCATCGAATCCTGCAAATGACAGTATTGAGGCTAAATCCTAAGCTTTCTGCATCCCAATATGGCAATAACATCGGGGATTGCACTGATTGAAATAACAGGTCTGGTGTCTCTTAAAAATCAAACGTCTCTTCTGTATTTATGCATCCTCTGCCTCTTAGGATTCCTGATAAAGGAGGATTCATACTTCTGTTATTGTATTTCATGTTGACAACCCATCCTTACTATACAATATTTGTGTAGCTCGATTACTGTGGTCAGCGGCCTAGTGGAGTGTTTGAGTGGCATTTGGATGTGGGAAACTTGGAAAATGCTAAAAAGTTGGAACTGATTACCTTTAGGACTGTTTGCAGCATCTCAACGAACACTTTATGACTTCAGCATTCGCTTAACAACTACAGCATTTGCTTAACAACTACTCTAAAAATTTTGAAAATTTGGGTCCAGTTACATGATGCCTCGACCTCTGACTGCAGCAACTTACCACTGTAATTCAGGACTCAATTTCAGTCTTACATTGAGGACAACCATTACTGGTAATGTGACTTCAGGCTCAAAGAGAAAAAAGTTAGAGATTTTTAATGATCAGGAGAGAACTCTGTACTTTAATGTCTTCTAAATAAATTCTGAAGCATTCGCTACCCTAATAAATGGAGATGTTTCTTCTTTCTTCAGGAATGAGCTTGCTAGTAACAAATATATTCTATTTTCAATTTCCAAATATCATAAACTAGAAACAAAAACAAAAAAAAGCCCAGGTTCAAAGTAACCAGCTTCACAACTTATACTTCAGTTATAGTGAAATATTAAACCACGTGCTTCACAGAAACAGAACATTTTTTTATTTTTTTTCATGTTTGCAGGTTTACTTCCGAAACGTCTATTGTTTCCCACAGATATTTTTTTTCTTCCTCCAATGGGAGGATTCCAATTTATTTTCATATTTTAAATGCTGTCCTTGTATCCTCTTTGAGTTTATAAATATATCTAACTTTGATGTAATGCCCAAAACAGGAACAAACATAGTTAATGTCATGACTGTCTTTCTGAAAGATGGGCTTCAGAGTTGTGAAGTGATTAGAGAAATTTCAAATAATGGATGGAAACTAATCAAGGAGTGAAGCTACCTAGAAAAAGGAGAAATTTTCTGACAGTTAGAACAATTAACCAGTGGAATGCCTTGCATTCAGAAAGCGTTTAAGAAGAGCCTGGACAGCTACTTGTCTGATCAAACTCTTGATTTCCAAATTGTTGGTGTTTGTGGAGTTATGATATGATATGGATCACTAAGATCTAAGAGATTTCTGATTATATTGATGTCCTACATGTTGGAGTCTCAGGAATAGTATCCATGTTTCCGCAAAAATAAGACTGGGTCTTATGTTAATTTTTGTTCCAAAAGACACTTTAGGGCTTATTTTGTGGTTAGGGTTTATATTTGGGGAAATATGTTTCTAAAAGTGTCCATTTGGCTGATGAGCTTAACTGAGGCTTAATTTGGGGGTAGGGCTTATATTATGAGCATCCTGAAAAGTCATGCTAGGGCTTATTTTCCGATTTGGTTTTATTTTTAGGAAAGCATTGGTAGCTGAC
The DNA here is from genome assembly GCF_016545835.1 of Crotalus tigris. Classification (NCBI taxonomy): domain Eukaryota; kingdom Metazoa; phylum Chordata; class Lepidosauria; order Squamata; family Viperidae; genus Crotalus; species Crotalus tigris. Next base: position 311,497 of record NW_024097388.1, on the reverse strand, counting down.
CTTGAAGGCTTTTAGAAGTTGATGTGACCAGGGTCCATTGTGGGATAGAATTTCAGGAAATTAACTACAGGCAATGATTTGGTTCTCTAAAACAGGACTTTTCAACCAGTGGTATGGGTATCACTGTGGTACATTGGTAGCTGGCAGGTGGTACGCGACCATCCTAGAAAAGTGGTAGCAGGGGAGGGGAATGAGCTGAACCGGTTGCAGCACCACACAAGCCTGAGTGAGAAATGGCTGGACGAGCAGGGCTGTCAGGGCTCAGCAGAAGCGTTAGGATCAGTACCACTTTCCAGATGATCGGCGCTTCTTGAGGGCTGTTAGGGCTCAGTGGAAGCATCAGGATCAGTGCCATGCTCCAGCTGGAGCTCGGTGCTGATCCTGGTGCTTCTGCTAAGCCCTGAAGAAACACCAATCAGCTGGAAAGCAGCACTGATCCTGGAGCTTCTGCTGAACCCAGAAGAAGCGCCGATCAGCTGGAATGTTGCAGCATCTCCATGGTCTTGTGATTTACATTCAGATGCCTGGCAACTGATTCATATTTATGACGGTCACAGTGTCCCAGGGTCATGTGATGTGACCAAAACCTGCTGCAACCACCCAGCAGACAGGGGGAATAAAAACTAAACACCCCTCACCCCACCCCTGCTGCCAATCCTCAACAGAAATGCTCACAACAATGAAAACCTCAGACAGAAGGAAGAGCGTTGCTGGGTGGGCAGGCAGGTGTCTTGCTTGGCTGTGGCTTGGGGGACACTTTTTTCAGTGCCATTGTAACTTTGAAGAGTCACTAAGCAAACTGTTGTAAGTCGAAGACTACCTGTACTTTATCACTTTTTTCCTTTTGGGGGGGGGAATCAAGTTTTTGACACCTTGCTAGGCGACTTGTGGTACTCGGATGTTGCCATATCCTAAAAGTGGTACAATGGGTGAAAAGGTTGAAAAGCCCTGCTCTAGAACAAAAACTTGTCAAATTTAAGACTTGGGGAGTTCAACTCCTAGAATTTCCCTGTCAACATGGCTGGCTGAGAGGCCAGCTCTATATATGAAACAAGAGAGCGAGAGGGAGAGAAAGGTTTATGAAATAAATAAATGATCTGGGAAGAGACAATGTAAATAATTTTTTTATATATGTATTAATGAGCTATTACAGGAAAGGAGGAAAATAATATATTTATAATTTAAATTTTTGGTAAACGTGAATGTAATAATGAGCCTCTTCTACTTTTAAACTTGTACTGTTTTCTTCTGAGGGAATCTTCCTGTGCTTCATTTTGCACACTTGAAATAACTAGTGTCTTAAAGCCCAATTACAACCATGCACTAGCTTTACTACTTATACTTTAACTGAATTTTGGGTTTCATTAAATGTAGTCTGGTTTCAATTTACACTTTGCACTAATTCACATATTGCATGATTCAAACTCACATTAATCATGACCTACGTACAGTATAAACTTGTATAAACCTCATTCTGCTAGTTCTAGTTACTATGCTTTGTTTTACATTTTCCTTAACAAAAAGTTGTAAAATAAGTGTATAGTCTTAGACATTGTTTTCTCATTAGTTAACAGCATCCTAAAAGCAAGCCAGAAATACCCAATTTGGACACATTAGCTTTCCTACATGTTGGCCACAAGGGACTATGAGGTGAATGTGAGCTTAAGGAGATACAAGCAAAGTAACCTCTTGAGATCAGCATAATTTCACATAAAGCCCAAAAGACTGTAATTTTAAATGAAAATGGATCAGCTGTGCAATAGGATTAGAACTCAGAACCAAAGCAGCTTAGCTATCTTATTTAGAGAAGCGTGAAGAGAATATTCTCCATGCCATTTCCATCCATAGCCCTGGGACTCCAATGTACACATTTTTCCTACCAATATCTGAGCAGCAATAACCTCATGAATCTCAAAGCTATTTGATGAAGCAGCCGTAGTTGTAATGTTTCTGAAAGGTCAGGCTTTAACAAAGCTTTAACTCTACAGGCACCATGATCATTTCAAACTGTATCAAATAGCCCCAGCAATCGTATATCCATTTTCAGTTTAGCAAGTTGCTAGAAATATAACTGGGAGCTACTGGTGTTCCTTAGGCCTTAGATTAGTCCCAAATCAACAGACACCTATTCCAGATTTCAACAGAAAGATAATTCATAGCTTATGATGTATTTTTCTCTTCTATCGGAGAAGATTCTATCTATTTATCTTATGCATCTCTGCCAGATTTTTTTAAATAAAAAAATCCATGAGCCTTTGGAATGTCATCATGTCAGCCTCTCTGAAGAAAAATAAATAAATTTTACAGCATCCCAATTGGCCACTTCAGATTTCAATTTGTACCTTTGAACACATGCACAGCAAGCAGAATTCCTGCTTCTGTATAAATTTGGCTGTAAATTCATAGAGAGTGTCTGGCATAGACTTGTCCACAGAGAGGGAATAAAAAACAACAACAAGGTAATGGTCACAAAACCCCACACCTTTTTGTATATGTTGCATATATGCAATGCATATAAAGGAGGTATTGTATATTTGCAGCCACCCTCCTGATTGTTTTGACATACACATTTATAAATCCTGTGGAAACCCATGATTTGTTACATTAAGTAACTGCTACCTCTATTGCGGTAGTACTATAAGATGATGGTGATTTCATTCATTTACAGTTAATTCTTAACTTACAACCACAATCAGGCCCAAACTTTTTGTTGCTAAGTGAGGCATTTCTTAATTGCATTTTGCTCCATTTTATAACCTTTCTTGCCACCGTTATGAAGGGAATCACTGCAGTTGTTAAATTAGTAATCTGGCTTTCCCATTGACTTTGCTTATCAGAAGGTTGCAAAAAGTGATCACATGACCCTGGGACATTACAACAGTCATAAATGTGAGTCAGTTCCCAAATGTCTGAATTTTGATCACATGACCATGAGGATGCTGCAACAGTCATAAGTGTGAAAAGTGGTCATAAGTCATTTTTTTCAGTACCTTTGTAACTTCAAACTGTCACTAAATGAACTGTTGCAAGTTGAGGACTATCTGTATTGCATATGTATTCAAATGATTTCATTCATTTATTCTATTTTTTCTTTTTTGTAGGAAGTTCAGGGTAGTATGTAACATTTTTCTCCTCAGAGGAACTCTGAGAGGAGGATAACCCAGAGTTGCTTGATTGTGAGATGGGCACCATATAAATTTAATAAATCAAGTAAATAAGCTGAGAGAGTGTGAGAGGATCAAGCTTATCCAAGGTCCTGGTGAGGATTTGGAGTTTGTATCTCCCCACTCTTGGCCCAGCACTGTAACCAGTATCCTACACATAATGGTGTATTTGGACAGCATTATTGTTAAAATCTTGATGACCACCCTGCAGGATCAGCTAGGGTTATTAAATCTCCCACTGCAAAAGAGACAGGTGAAGAAAAACTGAAGTGAAATGATAGTGGACTAAAATTCCTTAACTCGGTATCGTCAATATATTTGTTGGAGTGAACACAATGTGATCAGTTTATATCTGTTTAAATTTGTTACTGAGAAGTGGAGCATAGTGCCCGTTCAGCAAAAAAAAAAAAAAAAATCTAAAAAGCAGATGGCTGGATGTTTTCTCTTTCACTTCCAATCTGTGGCAATCCAAGGGTCCCTGCAAATATTAACACTTAGAAAAATACCATATTTGTTTAGACTTCTCCATAGAAGTTTCCCCCGCTTTCCTTCTCCACTAAGGCAAAATCTTTTCAAAGATATTCTGCATTGCTTGAATGGTTGCTACCTTTCCAGATCGTTGACCTTTTAATTTGTAAATATCATCTTCGCTCTTCACATCTCCGCTCTTCAGGATAAATGTACAGAATAAATAACAGTTTCTTTTGCTAGGTGGTACTGGAAAAGAATATTATGTTTCTGTTCTGGGTGTTTGGTGGATGAAGATAATGGATTAAAGTAGAGCAGGCTTATGAAATTTTAAATTAATGAAGAGAGAAAGGGGAGAGGAGGAAGAGGAACAGGAGGAGAAAAAAGAAGGAGAAGAAGAGCTGTACTGCAATCCCCTAAAATGATAAAGTAATGTATGTATCACTTCTTGGTGAATAAAATTAAATAGCAATATAATAAATAAATTTAAGATACTTCACATATAGATTTACCAAATAATGAGACTTCACAGATTTAGCAATTACTCAAAGCTTGTTTTGGGTTGTACCAGCAAAATAGGACACATTCAAAACAGGATTTGCTCCTTGCCTTTCCGATGCAAGCACACTTCAGGCTTATGCAGGAGTGAGTTTTGATAGCAATTTGGATTTGCCTCTGAAACCCTGAATAATAATAATAATAATAATAATAATAATAATAATAATAATAATAATAATAGCACTACCTTGACGTGGTTGTGGGGCTTGTGTACTCTGAGGAAGATGAGAGCTATGCCAGAGGTTCAACCATACTGGACACGTCTCATCAGAGGAGTCAGACAAAGAGTGTCTCTCCCATAAAAAATATGGTGAGACGTAAATTGCAGAATGCCATACTGGCTCAGACGTCGCCCTGGTAAACAAGGTCCGCGCTAGATATTGGAGTTCCTGGATATCTGGTGAAAAATGGGTTACAGGACTCAGGACTGTTGGCTGAGCAACCAGGGCCAGCAGCTGCAGAACTACTGGAAGAAAAGATGTTTACCCGTTGCAGATACACAGTGATTGAAAACAAAGAAACAATGATCTGTTACTACAGATCAAGTCCAACAAGAAGAGGATATCTAAAACGAATGCACCAGTTCTGGAAAGAATAACATCCAGAATCAGAAATAACAGAACAGAGACTAGCAGATCAACGCCGATTTATAACACAAAATAAAGTATTCACAGAAACAGAATTGGATAAACTGCAAAGGTTTACCCAGGGCAAAGAAATCAAAGCCTTACCAGAAGTAATTCAGAATGTAGAGGCAAACCAGGGGGAGTTGGCAGTGAAGGAATCCAGCAGAGATATACAACTGTTCTCATTTGGAAACCAGGCACCTCTACCTCAGGAAGAACAAAACCCTCTAACTAAAGAAATAAAAGAATTGAAACAAAGAATAACTGAGCATCTAGAACAGCACAAAAACAACAGAATAAGGCTACCTGCATTGAAGCTTGTTCCAAAGAAACAGCTAGCACAAGCATTAAAAGATGCAAATACTGCAATATCAAGTATAAGCACCAATTCACTGCAAGAAACAAACCAACTAATGTACAGCACAGCTGCAGTTATAACAGAATACCTGGGATGCAAAATCAACAAAAAAGAAAAACAAACAAACAGTGCACCAGAAAAATGGAAGGTTAGACTAGAAAATAAGATCAGCAAGTTAAGATCACATGCAAGCAAGCTAGAACAGATGAAAGAAAAGAAGCTGAAGAACAAGAAGACCAAAGAATACCTAATCAAGAAATACCACTTAGAAACAAGGAAGATCAAGGAAGCACTGGAAATAATAAAGCAACAAATAACAGCTATAGCCAGGAAAATCAGTAGATATGAAGCTCGAATTGCAACTATAGGCAGAACCTCCAATTTCAATCCATCAAAACGTTTCTACCAATCCATCAATGGAGAAACTGCAAGGAATCAGTCAGTACCTGACAAGGAAGAAACAGTGCAATTCTGGAAGCAGATATGGGATAACCCAAAGAAATACAACAAGGATGCGGCTTGGTTAAAAGAGGTGGATGCAAATAAAACAGAAGTTGAAATGAAAGAACTAGTAATAACAACAAAAATGGTAGAAAAAAGAGCAAAGAAAATCAAAAATTGGTCAGCACCAGGTGAAGATGAACTGCATGGGTTTTGGTTGAAACATCTAACTGTTATACACCCACTCATTGCCAAGCAGTTCAACAATATACTACAAGGAGGAGAAATTGAAAAGTGGCTAACAACTGGGAAAACCTACCTAATAATGAAAAATCCAGCAAAAGGGGCAACACCAGGCAACTACAGGCCAATTACCTGCTTACCAACAACTTTCAAATTACTAACTGGTGTGGTAGCTGATGCAGTACAACAGCATCTAGTTGAAAACAATCTCTTTCCACCTGAGCAGAAAGGAAACCGCCCCAATAGCAGAGGAACAAAAGATCAACTCCTAATAGACAAAATGATCTTGGAAAACTGCAAGAGAAGGAAGACCAACCTGAATGTGGCATGGATTGACTACAAAAAGGCATTTGACTCTCTGCCACATGATTGGATAATAAAGTGCCTAGAAATAACAGGAGTCAGTAGAAACATCAGAAAATTTGTGCAAAGATCGATGGCACAATGGAAGACACAGTTGCAGATCAATGGTGAGAGGCTAGGAGAGGTTAATATCAAGAGAGGAATATTTCAAGGAGATTCATTATCACCATTACTATTTGTTATTGCACTGTTTCCTCTGTCAACAATACTGAATAACTCAGGACATGGCTATCAAACATCAAAAACATCTGCCAGACTATCCCACCTCCTTTATATGGATGATCTGAAGCTGTATGGAAAAACATCATCTGAAATAGAATCGCTGCTCAACACTGTCCGTATATATAGCCAAGATATTGTAATGGAGTTTGGCTTGGACAAATGTGCCACACTTACTATCAAACAAGGAAAAATAGTGAAAACTGAAGGAATCAAGATGCCCCACGAAAATAACATTAAGAGTCTGGATGAGGAAGAATACTACAAATACTTGGGTATCCTTCAAGCTGACAACATCAAGCACACTGAAGTCAAGAAAAAGATTAGAGGTGAATACATCAAGAGAGTGAAGAAGATCTTAAAATCCAAACTCAATGGAGGAAATACCATAAAAGCAATCAACACCTGGGCAATCCCAGTCATTAGGTACACAGCTGGAATAGTGGACTGGACTCAAGCAGAACTAAAAGCAATGGATAGGCAGACCAGAAAAATAATGACAATGAATCATGCCCTTCATCCACGCAGTGACATTGATAGACTTTATCTACCAAGGCAAATAGGTGGGCGTGGAATGCTACAAGTACATCAGATGGTTGAAGAAGAAAAAATGGCTTTGGAAGAATATCTGAAGAACAATGATGAAGATGCACTGAAATTAGTATATCAGGAAGGCTTACTAACTACTGGAGAGACCAAACTGGCCTACAAGAAAGACCAAATGAAGAACAGAATAGAGGCATGGGAAGACAAAGCACTACATGGCCAATACATGAAAAAAATAGCTGGGAAAGCAGATAATAATAAAACCTGGCAATGGCTAAGAGCAGGAAAATTGAAGAAAGAGACCGAGGGACTAATTCTGGCTGCACAAGACCAAGCCTTAAGGACAAATGCATACAAAGTCAAAATTGAGAAGACAGCAACAGACAGTAAGTGCCGCCTATGCAAAGAAGCTGAAGAAACAGTGGACCACTTGGTAAGCTGTTGCAAGAAGATTGCACAGACTGATTACAAGCAGCGGCATGACAAAGTAGCAACAATGGTGCATTGGAAGATCTGCAAAAAATATCATTTGCCTGTAAGCAAAAACTGGTGGGATCATAAAATAGAGAAAGTCATAGAAAATGATAAAATTAAACTGCTCTGGGACTTCAGAATTCAAACAGACAAGCACCTGCAACATAACACCCCAGACTTAACAATTGTCGATAAGAAAGACAAAAAAGTCTGGATAGTGGACGTGGCAGTGCCTGGAGATAGCAGAATAGAAGAGAAAGAACTGGAGAAGATAACAAAATACAAAGACCTACAAATAGAAATAGAAAGACTGTGGCAAAAGCAAGCAAGGGTAGTACCAATAGTCATAGGCTCCTTGGGTGCAATCCCAAAACAACTGGAGCACCACTTGAACACCATTGGCATTGACAAATTCGCTATTAGTCAATTGCAAAAGGCGGCCTTATTAGGAACTGCTTCCATCCTGCGACGATACCTGTAATACCATCAAACATCCACATCTGCCTATCCCAGGTCCTGAGTAAGGACTCGATAGGTAGACAAAATGTCAAATCCAGTCTGAACATCTGGCTGACTGTGCGATGATCAATAATAATAATAATAATAATAATAATAATAATAATAATAATAATAATAGAAGAAGAAGAAGAAGAAGAAGAAGAAGAAGAAGAAGAAGAAGAAGAAGAAGAAGAAGAAGAAGAAGAAGAAGAAGAAGAAGAAGAAGAAGAAGAAGTGCTCCTTGTGAGTGAGTCTGTGAAGAGAGGCAGAAGAAGGTGATCTCAGATGATCAATACCTTTGATAAGCTGAGAGAGATCCAGAGTAACTCTTTAGATCTCCATCTCCATCCCTTTGCCCTTTGGGCTCAGGAGGTGCTGAAGAATCAGTGGCTTTGAATTCATGTTTCCATCCAAGACTTGAGGATTCCCCCTCTTTTCTAAACTACCTTGAACTTATGCTGCCTTTTTGTAAGGGTTGAAAAATGCTTTAAGGGATGCAAAGCAGAATGAAAAAAAATTGAGGATTGCATATAGATCTGGAATGCACACCTCTGCTCTTTATGATCAGGCACTTTTTCTGACCAAAACCACCACCATTTTTTTCCCTGTGCTATAATCTCATCTTTTTCCTTCCTATTTGCAAGAATTATTTTTGCAAGTAGATACATTAACAAATAGTTTCTCCCCTGCTCATAATCTGAAGGAATTAATAAGTCTAGCCCAAGGGTATTAGCTCTCTTCTTAATTTTCTAGCTGTTGTAATTTATTGATTGTACTTATTTTCACTTTGGAATCTACATAGTTTGGATTGGTTTGACAATCTGAGCAGAGATGGAAGAGGGCTTCCCTGGAGATCTGGATGAGATGGTCTTCAAATTTTTGAACAGGGAGTTGTTGAACAGAAAAGCAATTTATTTTTAAATACTTATTTCTTATCCCCTGTTTCACACAAAGTTCATTTGCTTTAGTTTGCCCTATTTTTTCCCCCCACTTTCAAGCTTATTTGAAAAGAATCTCTTTACACCAGGATACTGTCCATTAAACAGAATTGCCTCTCCTGACTTCCGGTTCTGGTTTATGTCTCCTCATCAGCTAGCCTGCCCTCTGCCGGTAGACCCTTATGCAGGTCAAAAGTTGCCTTGGAGGGTGCGACTTCTGTCGAGGAGGCTCTGCTTGGCTACTAAGGAGCGGAGGCTCCTTTAGCTGTCTGAGCTATCTCTGAGGGCTGACAGAGAAAAAGATTGGCCAGTAAAATGGCCAATCACCCTGCTGCTTCATACCGCAAGTCAAAGAACATCTAAGCTGTAAGAACCCCCATGGTGAATCCATGTGAGATTTTTCTTTACTATTCTCTCTATTTTATTTTGTTTTTGGTTCCTGTAAGAGCCTTGTTGGAATTATTTCCTTGAAAAGGCAGTTTCTACATTCTTTGGGAAGAAAGGTGTTCTATAAAAAATAGAACAAAATTTTAAAGACTATATTTTATTTTTATATTTTTGGAGGTACAGAAAAAAATTCTTTTCCTCTCTTTCTAAGAATTGTACTATCATCCTATGCTGGAAGATTATTTCTTTTTTCACACTATACTTTAAAAGATAGAAAAAAGGAAATGGTGTCTGGAAAAGACCTTTTTTAATTTACTGAGGACATCTAGTGGTGAAAATTTAATATTGCAATTTCTAGTTACTTTTGAAGAAGGAACAGATCTGACCTTCAAAATACTTTTGAAGAGAAAAGATAAGCTGTGCAGCTGTGGGAACTGTGGGGGTGGATATTGTCTAATTTATATCAAATATAGCCTCCACTAAAAAGAGACTCTTTTTAATCACTATCAAAATGGAGAAATCTCAATCACAATTAAACTGTACACTCTATATTGGAAAAGATTTATGAGGCTACTGCAGAAATATGTGCTACAATGAAAGAGTTTACTACAGAATTAAGATCCAGAAATTTCACTTCAAACGTTCAAATGGATGTCCAGGCTACATCTGACTATGCTATAAATCAAAACATACTAGAAGAGGAATCAACAGAGATAAAAGAGGAACTTACTCTATCTTACAAACCTTCCATCTGCACCTTAGAGGAACAGAAGAAGCAAAGACAGAGATTTCAAACTACAAAGCTACGATGCTTCAAGGAGGAGAGAAATAGATGTCTAATGCAGAGGATGGGATTTCTATCCTTTCAAAGGCTACTGCAAGCAATAAAAATAGATCTACTGGTTGAAAGGGAAGCGTCTTTATGGAAACCTGCCTGGCACAGAAAAAAAGCCAGAATTAGACTGAAAAGAGAAATCTAAAATTGTGTAATGGATTAAAAGGCAATGTTGGATTTATGGATTGTTTTAAGGATTATGATTTAGAGTTAGAAGCAAGAAAAAATATAAATATATATATATGAGGGTGATTTTTAAAACAGATATTTTAAATAGATTAAGAATGTACTTTTTGGAATAATAGATTTATTTTGATGAAAATTATGTATTGGAATTGAAAAAATGTTGATTTTTTAGATTAGGATGGTTTTAATAATTAATGGAGTGCTTTAAATTAGTAAGATGATCTTTTTGTACAATAACATAGATGTGATAAGGTATGATAATCAATTGGATGAAATTTGACGTTTGTGTAATGAATTGAAATGAATTAAGGTTTAACATTATTTTTTAACTAAGATAGCTATTGTGTAGTGGAAGAAGAAATAAATGAGATTGGTGATAAAAGGAGGGATGAGAGAGATTAAGAACTAGAATACATCTGGAAGGGATACCTGAACTGATAACTTGTTGATTTAAAGTTAAATTTGATTATGGTAATTGTAAACTGACAAAGTTTTAAAACAAGTTTAGTAGTAATAGAAATTTAATTTAGAAATGGAATATTTTAAACGTATTAGTTATTTGAGGGAAATAGAGAGGAGACAGTGAATGTATTAAGTTGAATTGTTTATTTATGTTTTTACTTTTCAATGTCTGATTACCCAAACACCACGGTGTGTCCTGAGTACTTTTTTTTTAAGAATTAAAAAACCAATAAAATATCTTTAAAAAAAAACAGAATTGCCTTTCCTATCCCCAAGTTATCCCCGATAGGGCACTATTAAGCCCTCTGCATGTACTGAATCATCCAACGCTCAGAGGGGAGAATGCTAATACTTCGATTTTCTTCTCTCCTTCATGATGTTGTGAATTGTTCAGTTCAGTCTAAGCAGGTCTGAGAATGGCAAATCCGCTATGACATTTCTACAAAAATCATTAATATTTCCCTGCTCACGCAAGGGGCGGAAAAGACCTTTGAGACAAGTTATCTAGAGGCTAGTAAAACAGTACAGAAAGAGAGCCGCAATAAGGCAAGAAAGAATGAAATTAGCACAGAGAAAGTTTGCATCAGACAGCTGGAGACTTAATAGTTTTGCCGGAGATTGCAACCTGAAGGCTAAAAAGAGACATTGCTTTTTCTTGGTGCCGGATGATGATCTCCTGAAACTCTCGCCTCCTGCTGGCATTGTGAGGGCTGACATCTGCTTTTGGAAGATGGGTGGTTTATGAGACGGCGCTGATGTGCATTTATTTGCCTGTAGCATTGGCACCCAGAAGAGAAGCCATCCTGATTTCCAAGAAAATATTGGAGTGTGTGGCTCAAGCACTGTGTTCTTATATATCTGTACAGATATTTTATTTTGGCTAGGGCTATCAATCAATGAAAAGCTAAGCTTGGTTTATTTTTCCCTTGCCTTTTAACCCATTCAGCTATTCAGTTGATGTTTTGCTTTCTTTTACCAGAATTAAAATGGCTGTGGTTAGAATCCAAATCTTTAGGATTACCAAGGGGAAAAAAAGGAAAGTTACTTGATCAAACAAAAATAAGAATTAGTATTGCTTCTCCATCTGGTATCAAATGAAATACCACCACTTTCACTCTCCCAGGTGAAAGCACTGCATGGAACTGTCTAAATCATTTGGGAGCAGTTTTTGATATCCCTCAAATCTAGCTGCTAAATCTATTGCCTATTGTGGTAAAAGGAGAAATATCTTAAATACATGCAATGGGATTGTAATCTTCATTAAAGTCAATGTCCAGTTGCATTCTAATTTGATTGAATCATATTTCAGTTTGGGCGTATACCTGACCACTGATAACCAACTCAAAATTCAAATAGATGTGCAACACTTGATGGAAGCATTTCTCCTTTAATCATGGCCTTTTAAGTCTCTTCTCTTCCTCAGACTTATTTGTATGGATTCATTCCTTCAATGTGATCTTGTTTTCCTGGGAATATCAGCACCAGTGTTCCCAAATGAGCAACTAGTTAACCTGTATTTGTTTTTCTTCAACGCCGATCATCAAACCAAATGAAGGTGTAACTCAATTGCATCAAAATATTAAAGGCAAGCAGATATTAAGGAGGTGTAGGGTCAGTATTAATTTAACTCGTGTCCATATTAATATACACCCCAAGTTTGTTCCATCTTCTTTTTTAAAAAACAAATCTATTCCAAAATAAAATGATTTTTTTTTTTTTCAGTGACCCTCTGCTTTTGTTATTTGCCATGCTGGATCACCAAAACTGCAGATATTCTTATTTTAAAAAAATGTTTTAAATATCTACTGTTGAATGGATAGTTGTCACAATGGAGTGATGTCTGTGGGAATTCCAAGTCTGATGGGTAGAATATCAGAAAGCAACTCTTAACTCTCAATCTGCACCTGATACTGACATGTGTTCAGAAAAGTAGCTGGATTTGTGTTGCAGCATTTATCTGTCATCTTAATAGTTTTGAGCTTCCCTTGCTCTCCCCACCCCGCAGCAACAATGCTTCCTCGGTGTGTGCATTTTTTGCACACTTTTTAAAATGTAACTTGAACAGGTACCCACAAATACTAATGGGGATTTTTAATGCCACTTAAATCTATCCTTTAAACCAGTTACAGTGGTATCTTGGTACTCAAACTGCTTTGAAACTCATCAGATTTGGTACCCAGTACATTTTGTTACGAAAATTTTATCCCAGTACTCATTGCTTGCTTGGTACGCAGTGCACAAGCTAGGACTTGTCGGTGTTGGCTACCTTGTGACTCACTACATTATTCCTTAAGGGAAAAAAATCATTGTTTTTGGTACTCATCGTACCTCCCGGAACCAGTTAACAATGATTACTGAAGTACCACTGTACTATAATTGTTTATATGTATAGGTAGTCCTTGACTTACAACCATTTGTTTAGGGACAGTTCTAAGTTACAATGGCACTGAAAAAGTGATTTATTTTTCACACTTATGACCATTGTAGCACCCCTATGGTCACATGATCAAAATTTGGACATTTGGCAACTGGCATGCATTTATGGTGATAGCAGTGTCCCAGGGTCATGTGATCACCTTTTGGTGCTTTCTGACAAGCAGAGTTAAAGTGCTTGTTAGTCACTTTGCTGTCCAAGGGATATGCAGGAGCCTTCTCCAACACCATAGCTCAAATCAGTCAATTTTTTTCCTGTCTTGCTTTTTAAGGTCCAACTTTCTCAACCAAAGGTTGCTATGGGGAACAAATTGGTATATATTATTTCAAATCTTGTTTAGAACAATATGAACAACATTCACATTCCTTTATTCCATTTGGTTAAGTGATGACATTTCTCTTGTTGGATCTCCTTTGGTTGAATGAACCTACAAATTCTAACTATTCACAACTTTTTAAATTCATTTTCTTTGGAAAAAAAATGTCACACATGTATATTTTGTTATGGAGAAACTTAAAAAGAAAAAGAAAAACTTGTTTACTGATTTTTAATAAACTGACAATTACCTTAATGGATTCTGCATGATGTCATCGCATTTACTTAGTAAAACAAACAAAATAATTTATCAGATAATTCAAATGGATTTGCTGCCTTGATTATGCTTTGCAAAGATTGAATTTGTATCAATTATATTCCTGGTGGATCGCCAAAGTTTTTCTTTGTAGTCTGATATTAAAAATAATGGATTTAGAAAATGATTTTAAAATTGCTAATCCTTATTATAACCATAATCAGTTTGATTCCTCAGTCTTTTATTGTAAACTTTAATTCACTGTCCTATGTATGTGTTTTGCCTTAATATCACTTTATGGCAATATATCAATGAAAGCAGCAGTAGTATATGCTTAGAAGAGCTGTAATGTATAAAAATAAATTGATTTCATTTAGATCTCTTGTATATGAGATTTTCCACTCTGATCAGACAAAACATATTGCTTTCTGCTCTCTATGGCTAACTTGCTAATTATTTACTTAGAAATTTTGAATGCTGCACACAAATGCAGCCATTTTGTTTATGCTGCATCTAATTTGTGATTTGTCTAAAATATTGTTTCTAATGACATTTATCTTCTTCTGGCACTATCTTGCAGTGGAAGAATGGAATACAGCCCTTCTTTACAAATACAGAATTATCACTAATTCAGCTGATACATTTAAGTCTATTTATGAACATGAAAAATGTTCTGTTTAGCTGTGTTGACCATATCAGAAAAATCTAAAATCCACAGAGGCAACATTTTTTTGAAGCCGTGTATTCTATTTTGTTTTAAGCTGTACTTTATTATATTCATATTGTTTAATAATCTCAAGTTTCTAGGTTTTTTAGAATTCTTGACCAACCAAGATGATTTTTTAAAAAAGAAACAGAAAGAGACAAGGAGGAAGAATGTGGCTGGCCATTTAGCCAGACTATGGAAATTCTTAGTCATCAATGTCTTGGTTGTTTCAAAGGTGCTTTTTCAAACTTCTTTTGTTTTTCCTTGAAGATGTTTCTCCTCTCTTCCAAGAAGTTCTTCAGTTCTGACTGAAGAAGTCAGAACTGAAGTTAGAACTGAAGACGTTTCTTGGATGAGAAGTGAAATGTCTTCAGAGGAAAACAGAAAATCTAGTTACCTTTTGAAAAAGTACTTTTGGGACATTTAGTCACAATTTTATCAAGTTTTAGACCCAGTGTAATTTGGGGAAATATGTATTATATTGGAATTTGGCACTTTGATTAACAGCATACAATGTAGTTTTTATTTTATAATATTTTTTTAAAAAAATGAAAGTGAAGCAATAGCTTATTGGGGTGAAAGGGAGATGACCATGGATTTGTTAGAGCCCATGGGGATCCTGTTGCAAACTTCTGAATCATACACAATTCAGCAGCAAAGAAATAAATATGGGAATACTGCAGAGGACAAGATTGAGCCAGGAAGCTATTGTATTATTGTTGTAGCACTACCTACAATTGTAAATAATGCCAATCTCACACTATTCCCTTCTGATTTCATATTAGGATTCATAGAGAAGATGAGATCGCCTAGCATCATATGTTTCACTGATCCTCTTGAAAGTACAAATTAAATTTGTTTTTTGCAGAAAGAAATAAAAGAAGCTTTGAACTAAAGTTCTAAGCACAAAAATCATGGTTAGAAGGCATACTTCAAAAACCTCAAGAGCTAGGTTCATAAAACTTATTTCCTAGGTTAAGTTCAGGTTTCCTTAGCAACAGATCTGTTTCCTCATACTTTATTGTCTGTGAATGTATCCATTATGGCTTATTTATTCTGTTCTTTGATGTGTTACAAACCAGGAAATAATTTAAAGGCTCTTTGGAAGAGCTTTTTGTTCCAAGAAATCTTCACAGAATGGTAATTACAACAAGTTGCCATCTATTTGCCTGAATGTCCTCACACCCTCTAGCATAGAATAACATAGAATAATAGAGTTGGAAGAGATCTTGGAGGTCTTCTACTCCAACCCCCTGCTCAAGCAGGAGATCCTACACCATTTCAGACAAATTGTTGTCCAGCCTCTTTTTGAAAGCCTCCAGTGATGGAGCACCCACAACTTCTGAAAGCAAACTATTCATTGGTTGATTGCTCTCACTATTAGGAAAGTTCTCCTTAGTTCTAAATTGCTTCTCTCCTTGATTGGTTTCCATCCATTGTTTCTTTTCTTGCCTTTTGGTACTTTGGAAAATAGATTGACCCCCTCTTCTTTGTGGGAGCCCCTCAAATATTTGAACACTGTTATCCTGTCTCCCCTAGTCCTTTTCATTAGACTAGATATATCCAATTCCTGTAACCCTTCATATGTTTTGATCCTTCAGCCACCCTAATAATTCTTGTTGCTCTTCTCTGCCCTCTGACTATTTGTCAGTCAAACTCACTGAACAATGCAATAACAGCATCTTATAGGCTTACATTAAGTGGGCCTGCAGGCACAGCCATGTCCTTAAAGCTTTGCATAAAGCTAGCAAGGTCATGGCCTATCTCAGGGGTTATGGTGTTTCAACATATATTACCTCTAAGACTGCCACATTTTTTGCTTCTTCCAGTTGTGTTTTGTTGCTGATCTTGAAACTGTTGTAAAGTCCTGTGTGTGTGTGTGTGTGTGTGTGTGTGTGTGTGTGTGTGTTAGTTATCATGCTTCTCACCTACTTTTTCTCCAAGGAAGATGATATCTATGTTTTTACCCAATTAAATTAATAAAAGACCAAAGATCCAAATCCACATCATATGTCTCATCTCTTTTCAGCACATGTGAGCAAAGAACCGAAATGCCTGGAGTCAGATCTGCTTCCCTTGAAGTCCAAAGATGCTAGATGTAAACTTACAGATATATGAAAAACTCAATTAAAATTCAGCCTTAATTTAGAACAGTATCCTTCAGAAGTTATATAGTTGCCTGCCATTTGTTCTTGCCCCCAAAAGGTGAGAGTTGCCTTAAGTAATACCTTTCTTAAAATTTCTACAGTAACAATTTTTTAATTGTAAAGGCACAACTCATTCCCTCTAAAGAAGCATTCTTCCTCTAAAGAAGCATTCTTCAACATGATGCTCTTTCTGTGAATTGGATCAAAACTCCCATTGTTCCTAACAAGAACAGGAAACATCACATTGGGAAAAAGTTGCTCTTACACAGGCCACACAGATAGATAGATAGATAGATAGATAGATAGATAGATAGATAGATAGATAGATAGATAGATAGATAGATAGATAGATAGATAGATAGATAGATAGATAGATAGACGGACAGACAGACACAGAGATACATATTCATGCTAGACACAAGTTCAGCTTCTTTAAAATCCATATTTTGTTTGTGATTTTTTTCCCCGTTTCTTCAGTTAGCAGAAATACTATTTGACAGTCTATTTTTAATTTCCTCAATCCCCAAATCTTCAGTTAATTCAGACTGCAGTTGCAACAGCCCATCGAACATGAAATGAACACCTGAAAAATGTTTTCAGTTTGGCATTTTTTAAAAAAGTCCAAAGAGAGAGAGTGTTCAAGAATAGACATGCTTAATTATCATGCTTAAATATCATGAAATCTCTGCAAACTAGTGCAAGGTGGGAGTCCAAACATACACATAAAAAAGTAAAATAACACAAAGCAGGTTTTGATTTTGATGGGACAGTGACAGCCATCAGGGGTTTACACCTTTACTTATTCTTCTTCAACAAAGGGTCAACTGTACATGTGGATGCTTCTGCACCTGCAAGGAAACCACAATCACACACAAGACATTGTAGCTGGATGAGAAGCAAGGCTTCATAATAAGCCCCAATATTTTGAGACAGTGCTAACTTCAAATCCAAGAAAAACAAGTACTGCAGAAGATGCATGAGATGCATCATTTCCCAAGAGAGATCTGTGGGAAAAAAATATTCACAAACAACTCCAACCCCATCTGGCTATACACAAAGAGGTCGAAAATCAGCAAGGTGGTTTATGTGGCATCATGACTTAAGGCCCACCCTTTTGGTTTGTGCATTGTACACCCATTCAAAAGGGTAGGACTTGGATCCCATTTTTCAGATTTTTATTTTCTCCTCTCCGAAGCTGTTCAATCCATTTATAAATTTATCAATTGTTTTCATATTTTTGCCACTGAATAGTTTCCTGTGTGTCCTAGTAATATGTTAAAGGATTCAGAACTATCACAGTAACATTTGGAGTTTGTTTGATTGATTTCCTAAATAAAGTCATCCAACATGGGATGTGCATATGAGAAAGAGAGTAGTAATATATCTGTACTATCTTAAATTGCACCAAATGCACATCCCTACCCAGTGATTGGTGTCTTGCATCACTATGTAGGAAAAGTAGTCCATTCCTGCATCATGCCAAATTTTCAATTGAATTGGCCAGGTCAGCGATATTTCATTACTATGGAATGTTTGTTTTCTTTCTGTCAATGTGGGAAGCAGCAGAATATTATAACTATAATCTAGAATGCTCCTCCTATCCTACTGTCCCCATATGGCATGGCTGACTACAAATTACCACAGGACAGGTGTGAGCTCTTAAGGTTCCCAAACTGGAGGGGGGAAAATGTGAAGGGAAAAGAAAAAGATTCAGAAATATACAGTTTATCTGCAACATGAAGAACCGTGTTTTTTTTTTAATTTAAGAAATAAGTCTCTGATTGGTAATAATAATAATATAGGCAAATTCTAATTTTTTTCATATCATCCATTACCTTGCCATCTTGGAGTAAACACACAGATTGAATGTATCGAGTACTCTTTGGGCCACAACTTTGTTCATATAAAACCTGATTTGATTTATCTGATGAAATCAGTGTAATTCTTACAGGGCAGAAACCTGCCATGTCTACCATTTATCCTCCATGGGTGAGCAATTCCTATCCTTGGTTCTTTACTTTTCACACCTTTAAAGCAAAGAAACACTTCTCCATCCACAGGCAGTTAATAGTATAAGCAGGGTTTAAGTTAGCTCTTTTCTCCAGATGCCCTGCAATAAATAAGCCATCATGTAAAACCTGGAGGACCTAAAACAAGGGAAGAGACCCTTCTGGTGACTATGGACTACACATCACTTTTGAGGAAGTTGAGTGTGATCTCATTATATAAGGGAATGGTTGAGGGTTCTTTGTTACAGAATTGTGCTAACTCTATTTTGATTGGCAATTATACTGTAGTTTTCATCTCTTTCCCAACTAAAAATAATTATAAAAACAGTTTACAACTCCCATAGGTGGTATTTTGAGGGATGCTGAGGGAAGTACTTGAAATTTACAGGTGGAGCCAAGGTTGCCCACCACTGTCTTAAAAAGGAAGCATGATGTGAATGTAATGATGAATGGATGGGCTGATGGATGGAATTCATATGAGCATTTCTCCACTTATTCTACCTTGAGAGGCAAGCAGCTAGGTCTACCAGAATAACAGAGTTGGAAGGGACCTTGTAGGTCTTCTAGTCCAACCCTCTGCTTAGGCAGGAAACCATATACCATTTCAGACAAATGGTTGCCCAATTTCTTCTTAAAAACCTCCAGTGTTGGAGCATTTACATGTTCTGGAGGCAAGTCATTCCACTGATTAATTGTTCTAACTGTCAGGTCTACCCTATGGTAATCTGATGAGTGCTTGTGTTGAGAAAAATCCAGGGAAAGCACCTGTTAGGATGTCTCTACGTTTTCAAAATGGCCATTGAATGGGAATAGCAAATGACAAAACAAGAGATATCACAATATAAGCTCCAACTTGTTTTTTGTCAAAATGTTCTGATGTTGCATGCACATTGGCAAGTGGCGGGGTGTACAATATATTGTTCTATTTAATCATGCTGATAAAATTGTCAGATTCTGCAGATTTACCCCTAGAAAGCCGAAGTTCGGTTCTCCCTACAAACATATTAGGAATGACAGATTAAATGCACGTTAAAATGTGTGCTACAGACAAAACACCTGTAATTTCAACAAGCAATGCATTTCGGTGAGTGGAAATAAAATGGCATTTGCTCCCTATACGTTGTTCCCTGATTATAGCTGTAGTGCCTGGGATGAAATCTAGTTACTTCCACCACACAGATGTTTTTCACAGTTGGTTGAAAAGGTCATTTTTTAAAATTAAGAACCTTTCCTCGAATGCAATATTTTTCATTGCTCATTATCTCAGCCCACCATAATTGAAAATGAAGGCCTGAGGCTAGAAAGGATGATTTGGCTCAGTTTTAATCTCTGAAATGGTGCAAACAAATCAGCAAAGGATCAGAGTAGGTCTTCCTCAAAAAAGCCCTGTCAAAATGGCTTTGGAGAATAACAAAAGTTGGACAGATGGAGAGAACATTAGGTAGACCTCAGAGGATAGATTATTCCTTGAGACTATGACCCTGCCTCTCTAATCCTTGAGATTAAACACTGATGGAGCAAAGTGTGAAGCCATCTAAGTAGCTTGGAATAATTATTTCTATACATCAGTAAATTCAAATTAATTTGTAACCCTATGCTTAATAACAAAAAATAGCTTGTGAAAATAAGGTTGAAGTAAAGTTGAGAATTCATGACAATGACTGGCCAGTGATGACTATGGTAGAATAGAATAGAATAGAATAGAATAGAATAGAATAGAATAGAATAGAATAGAATAGAATAGAATAGAATAGAATAGAATAGAATAGAATAGAATAGAACCTTGGAGGTCTTCTAGTCCAATGCCCTGCTCAAAAAGGAGAACCTATACAATCTCAGACAAGTGTCTAGTCTTTTTTTAAAAAAATCTCCAGTGATGGAGCACGCACAATTTCTGGGGGCAAGTTATTCCACTGGTTAATTGTCCTCACTGTCAGGAAGTTTCTCCTTAATTCCAGGTTGTTTCTCTCTTTGATTAGTTTCCAACCATTGTTTCTTGTCCTGACCTCTGGTGCTTTGGTAAATAACGTGACTGCCTCTTCTTTGTGGCAGCCCCTCAAATACTGGAACACTGCTATCATGTCTCCCCTATTTCTTCTTTTCTTTAGACTAGCCAAACCCAAGTCCTGCAGTCGTTCTTTGTATGTTTTAGTCTCCAGGCCTTTGATCATCTTAGTTGCTCTTCTCTGAATTTTTTCCAAACTCTTAACATCTTTTTTGTGATATAGTGACCAAAATTAGTTGCAGTATTCCAGGTGTGGTCTTACTAGGGTTTTATAAAGCGGTACTAATACCTCACGTGATCTTGATTCTATGCCTCTGTTTATACAACCCAGGATTGTATTAGCTTGTTTGGCTGCTGCTGCACACTGCTGGCTCATGGTTAAGTGATCGTCCACTAGGATTCCAAGGTCTCTCTCACAGTTACTGTTTTTAAGCCAGGTCTTGCCCAGTCTGTACTTGTACCTTTGATTTTTCCTGCCTAAATGTAAAACTTTGCTTTTCTCCACATTGAAACTCATTTTTTTGGATAGGGCTCATTATTCAAGTTTTTCAAGGTCTTTTGGGGTGTTGGCTACTCCTGCCAGTTTGGTATCATCTGCAAATTTGATGAGTTCCCCTTCAATTCCCTTATCTAAGTCATTAATAAAGATATTGAAAGTACTGGGCCTAAGATGGAACCTTGTGGTACCCCACTGCTTACTTCTCTCTATGTGGATGTAGTGCCATTGAGGACTACTCGTTGAGTTTGGTTTTTTTGCCAGCCAGCTACAGATCCATCTGGTGGTGATATTCTCTATTCCACCTTTTTCTAGCTTACCAAGGAGTAGATTGTGGTCTACTTTATCAAATGCCTTACTTACGTCCACAGTATTTCACTGGTCTATTAGTTTAGTCACTTTGTCGAAGAATGAAATAAGATTGGTTTGACATGATTTGTTTTTAACAAACCCATGCTGGCTACTAGTTATAACTTTATTTGCTTCTAGTTGTTCACCGATAAGAGCACTCTTGGCTTCTTAAAACAAAGGAAAATAGGATAAATCATGAGTCATATTTCACCAGCCTTAGTTCATATTGACTGTAAACTGAGCTATTTCCCCCATTTAAGAAATAACTAGGTTTATGTAGTTCAGAAAAAGTCTAATCTGAGTTTATTTCTCCTTTTAAAGAAGTAACTATTCTATTTCCATCCTGGTTGAGATTGAGAATAAACTGAGTTATTGTCCCCATTTAGGAAGTAACTTGGCTTATTTCCATCAGAGTTATATTCAGTTGTCCAACTTTCTTGAACCTCCAACTGTCCACTCTGACAATGTTCAAGCCTCCAGCGAAACCTCTTTCCCGCTCCTTCCTTTTTTCCCCAGCCTTCCTCTTCTTTCTCTATCAGTCCTCCTGACAACTTCTTCTCCAGCAATGATAAGGATCAGTGGAAGAGTTCTTGCCAGGACTTCACTAGCATCTGGCCTTCTGCATTCTCTAAACAAAAACAGTCCAAATTGTTGGGAAAATATTACCATAGTGATTTGGAATTCTGAATGTTGTGTTTGTTGGGTGAGGCTGTTGGATTAAATGGTTGTGTGAAAAGCAATCATAAGTCACTTTTTTCAGTGATGTTGTAACTTCAAACGGTCCCTAAATGAACTGTTGTTAAGGCGAAGATTAAAAGCCATATTGATTGCAAGAAACAAAATTCAGAAACTGTATCTTTATTCGGCCAAATGAAGTTTCGAGATTTCAGTCTGAGAGCTCTTCATTGCATAAGGTGGCTGGAAGTAAGGAAAAAAGTAGGGCGGAACAAGATCAAATGGAGCTAATACTGAACAATTTTGGTTGTTGGCTTGAATTGGTTTACATTCCTTACTTACATTTCTGCAATTCTCAGCAACATCTCTATTTCAAACCTCTCTGCCAGTACAAGGATCAAAATAAATGTGTCGATGAAGAGCAAGTCTCTTAAATGGAATCTCCAAAAAATAATAATTCAGAAATGATGCAATTCCCAATGATAATGAAACAAACTGCTTCTATCATGTATCTACCTCAAAAGCATTCTATGTTGTACCAACAAATAATTTCTTACAATTTCATACACATCCTTCTGCCTAGTTGAATCTAGTTAATTGAAGTTTAATCCAGAAAAGAGAGACATCAGGATATTAAATGGAAATACTTAAATACTTAAAAGTGAAACAGTTAATATGTAGATTGAATTGTACATTCCTAAAAAAACACATTTATATGCAATAAAGAAAATGGCACATATTTTGATTTTTTTTCTCTCTCAGAACCTTTGTGACCCCACAAGTTCATTTATCCAGTCTTTTATATATTTTTTTTAAATTTAAGAACAGCAAAAAAGCTGTAGTTCAACTCTAATTACAGTTTATTTGTTTGTGAGTGCATGTGCATGATACATTGTGTGCAATGATAGAATTTGCAAGTATTTTCTGCTCCACTCATAATAATCCTTTACTTATTAAACATTCATGATCCTATTCAGCAAAATATCTGATTTAATAGGATTCAGAATTCCAAACTAATTACCCTAAATTTAATTATTAGGAAAAGTGCTACTAACATAAATATGGGACATATCATCCCCCTTCAGAAGAAAATATATTTGCCACCAAAACCAAACACTTTCAAACTTTGGGAAAGGGGAGTTAATTTGGGTTAAGTCATATAATAAAGATTGTATTATACCTATTGTCCTTTTAAAATGACCACAACGAAGTCAGAATGTTAACTGACTGATAAGGATATCATATAATAGCCAGAGAGGTCCACTGACAAGGTCCCAAGCATAACATGTTGGTAAACTGTAACTTGTGAATTTAATGAGATACTTTGCATGTGTTTATTATTGCTTTATTTCCCTTGCCACATTTTTTGCCTCAGCAACCACAAACCCATGACCACTCTTGGGAAATTACACACTTTGATTGTTGGAAAAGGGCTTCATTTGCAGTTGTGTTTCAGGTAGCAAAATGCCATTGGCATCCCTTTTTTTTTACAGAATTCAACCAGAAACTGTGAGCAAACTGAAATGTCTTCCTTGTTTTGGCATGGCTATTTGGGCTGCATGTTGACTTCCAGCACCATTTGAAATCCCTTTTTATTACCTTGAAACCTTTGAGCTGGTTGGCTTGGGGTCCTGATGGGGATGCTCTATGCTGGAGATGGCTGGTGGATTAATAGGGAAGATGCCACCACTGTACTATTCTTGCTCTTGATTTTCTAGTTTTCTACCTATTCTTGTTAATTTTAATATTTTTATATTTTTTATTTTACTTAAGCTACCCTGGGTTGTTTTGGATAGTGAGATGGGTGACATATAAATTTAATTAATATATGAAAATAAAAAGTAGAAAATCGTTTAACAGTAGTGCCTCCTTAATACAAAAACCATCCTCAAGAACTTTCCCAAATCGTTTACTTTGTCTTTGCTCACATGAAGAGAATTTCTTCACTATTTATTAAAGTATTAGGAAATTAGGACTTTATTTGGCTATCAAACTTGACCAATGTCTGATTAAACCAAGCTATTTTGGATGTAGGTTTTCTTTGTATTATTTTCTTATTGCTCTCCATTGTTTTTCTGGTGCAGTTCATTGTTATTATTTTTAAAATTTGTAACTGCTCCATTATGAGTCGCATGGCATGGATGATTTATAAAAGTTGTGATATTTTGAATATATGTCTCTTTTTTTTTACTCTGAATCCTGTATTTCACAATAATAACCTAAAAAGACTATCTGAAGGTTATTTCATTTAGATTTTGCTATAGGCTCTCACATATTTCCATTTACTAGTCATTAGTTTTTTTTAAAGAAGAAAAAGAAAAAAATCACTGAGAAGCAATGGAAAGGCTAAAATAACTATTTTGCCCTCTGGCCAATTTGTGGCTTATAAGGTCCTGTCCTCTAACAATTACTTTTGATCATGTAGTATGCCTTGGATACTTTGCACTGAGAAAAAAAAACCTAGCAACTATTTTGAAAATAAATAAGACAAAGTTAGAAACAACATATAGAATGAAAAAAGATGGACAACATTTTCAAGCCAAGGGCAAAATGTCTGGCTAAAAAGCAAGAATAGCCAGAAATAATTAATAAGAACTAAGGAGAAATTTCTTGACCGTTAGTACGATTAATCTGCATCCAGAAGTTGTGAATGCTCCAAAACTGGAAATTTTTAAGAAGAGGTGGAAAACCATTTGTCTGAAATGTATAGAGTTTCCTGCCTGAGCAGGGGGTTGGACTAGAAAATCTCCTGGGTCCCTTCCAACTCTATTGTTGTTGTTGTTGTTCTTGTTGTTGTTATGTAAGCTAGAGATACCCTTTAAAAAAGAAGATTCCTCCATGTGGAAAAAAAAGTTCCTAGGATAACACCAAAATTTGCTGAATGGGCAAAGAATCAGGGCCTGCAGAAGTGTGTTATGGTAGACTGTATGATCTCTGGATCTCTGATTCCAGATCTCTGGAATCTATGTACTGTAGCTCAGTTTTATCTTATGCTGATATGTTGCCTCTCAGTAGAGCAAAGTGAATGTGGATCTGGATCTTCTGCCTGCTTCCTAGCCTTCAT
The DNA here is from genome assembly GCF_016545835.1 of Crotalus tigris. NCBI lineage: Eukaryota > Metazoa > Chordata > Lepidosauria > Squamata > Viperidae > Crotalus > Crotalus tigris. The sequence goes on along the minus strand of NW_024097388.1, from coordinate 286,273 downwards.
TTCCCTGCTTATATCACAGTGACAGATGGAGGAAACTGCAGTTAGATAGCCAGCATAGATGCCACCACCTGCTGCTTGTTCTTTCAGCAGCTCCTGGGAAGAAACTAGGCTGATTTCCTGCTTTTAGTTCATTATACTAGCAGGGAACTAAAAAAAGTAAAAGGAAAGGAAAGGGGGAAAAAAATAGTGTACGAGAAATTCTTGAAACAGTTCCTTCTATGATAGGGTTTTTTTTCCCCATATAAGGAAGAGCCACAATTCACACTTTGCTTGCTTTTGATGGATGGCACCCCAGTGTGAGTCAATGAAGAAACGAGTGAAGACATGCCAGGATATTTTTTCTCATTCTCTTTTGCTGGACGAATAAAACCAATTTGACAAGCCAGTGGGATTAACAACACGTAAGCTGCAGCTGGGTTGATTTTCTAGCCATGATTTCGCTTTTTTAAAAAAAATGTGCCAAACCTTTGCTCAGACGGGGGGGGGAATAGCATTTTCAATAAGAAAATATAGAAATAGATATGTAGGCAGGCTTTTTTAAAAAAGGATGATATGCTCTCTTAAGAAAGCATTTTTATTATGGTATTTGGAAGAAACAAGGAAATAGTTGTTATCTCAGTGAAACATGCAGGAGAAACCTGATTTGTTTCAAATGCACTAAGATAGAAATATTACTTTTGAGCAGGAAGTCCAGTGATGACATGGCAAACTAGACATCCCTGAAGGAATTGGGATGACATTTCGGTAGAGATGAATGACCTGAGGATGGATTCTGACTGATGAAACTCACCAGGGAAAGAAGAGATTGTGAGATTGGCCACATGTACTCCAGTCAGCTGGTCCTTGCAAGGAGACTGCAGGATCCAAGATTTTTGTGGTTGGCTGCTGAGCCATTCAGCTGGGAGTCAAGGGATTCCAACAGTTATAATGCCTTGTAGACAAAGCTCAGCTGAGCCTCATTTCTTAATTACTTTTGGATTTACTTTTTTTAAACTGCTTTTCCAGTATTAAAAACCTTTGGAAAAGCGAATTTTATGGCATTAACTGGGTGAGTTTCTTTCCTTTCCATACCAAAGGAAATTTCAAGTATGAGATTAAGGAATTAGAAAAATGCTTTTGAGGGGTGATTAAAGTATTGTTTTTAGAAAGTTATAGATCAGTGATGGCAAACTTTTTAGAGACCAAGTGCCCAAAAACCGGCCGGCCCTCACTCCGCCCACCTGCTCCTGCCCTGCTCCACCCTCACTCTGCCCACCCTCAGGGCCATCCACAGCACACTACAGATTGCCCAGGCAGCCCTGCAGCGCCATGATGGCCACGCCCTTCACCCACACCCTACAGCATCATCTGCTGCCCAGATGCCATGTGCTTGGCTGTGCAGCTCTGCATGGGCCGCACCCGGTGGTGACTCTCCTTCAGGGAGGCTGCTGGTGAGGAGGGGGCTATGGGAGGAGGCAGGGCTGGGGCGACGGCATCCGTGCCCACAGAGAGGGCTCCAAGTGCCGCCACTGGCATTAGTGCCATAGGTTCACCACCACTGTTATAGATGAACTAAAGCTCCAGATGGATTTGATATAAGGTTTTGGAATTAATTATAAGTATCCTTCCTGTGGAGAATGGTTGCTGTTTCAATTCTGAAAAAAAAAAGATAGTATAGGACTTTGAAGATTGGCACTAGCGAGAATCAGAAGTAACTTGTACTCTGTCCAGAGTCGCCCTGTGATTGAGATGGGTGGTTTCTAATATATATTAGAAAATATAAATATATTCTTCTAGAAAATATATATTCTTCTAAAGAAAATGGGGTTCATTGAAATTGAATTTAGTAACACAGAATAGTACAAAATGGCATTGGTCACATTGAAAGATATTTGTGAATGATGGATTCAGAAGTTAATTTTAAGAGTGTCTGCAAATATAGACTATAAATATTATGGAAGAGGAACAAGTTCTATCAGACAAGACTGCAATTGATTTGAACATGGATTTAAAAATAACAAGCTAAAAGAACGATCTGAATTCTATACAATATTTTCTGGGGAAAGAAGAGAAATGTTTGAATTCATTCTTACTCAGATTAAAAGGATAGCAGGAAAAATTTGAGAGCAAGAGAGGGGAAGCTGCTCTTCTACATTAGAAGAAGCTAAATGATAGAAATCTCTCCCTTTGGAAATCAAGAGTTTCAACTGATGGAAGAAGCAGGAAGTAGAGCAGTGTTTCTCAACCTTGACAATTTTAAGGCATGTGGACTTCAACTCCCAGAATTCCACAGCCAGCAATGCTGGCTGTGGAATTCTGGGAGTTGAAGTCCACATGCCTTAAAATTGTCAAGGTTGAGAAACACTGAAGTAGAGTATTAGTATTAACTATCATGTATTATGTGGGTGTCACTTAGTTCATTGCTGGAAATAAAAGAAGTTTATTGCCAACAAAAGGTCACCTTATATAATATTCTCTATTCATACATGCACATGTATATGCACACACACCCTATACATAGTTGCTATCAGCAATTGAATGACTGCAATAGAGAAGTCAGTGAGTAAGTTACCTAAGATCAAGTATTCAGCTGTCTCATCTTCATCTTTCAGTTGGACCAGACTTGGGTGATTAAAGCAAGCCCCTCTTTCAAATAAAAGTCTCTTCTCTATAATTATATCTTGTTGACTAATTATAAATCAAGGAGACTAAATGTTGCAATCTGATTCAAGAGATAATTTGAGGAGTCATTTTTGAGAAGCAATAATGAAATATAGCTTTGGGAGAGAAATGTTACTCTAACTTCCCTATAGAAAAGGAGTTTCTAACTTGGAACTTGTTTCTAACTTGGAACTTGAGTGCAAAAGTTGGCTTGAAACTCAACATTAAGAAAACCAAAATCATGGCATCTGGCCCTCTCAATTCCTGGCAAATAGATGGGGAAGAAATGGAGGTAGTGACAGATTTTATTTTTCTGGGCTCCAAGATCACCTCAGATGGGGACTGCAGCCAAGAAATTAAAAGACGCTTGCTCCTGGGGAGGAAAGCTATGGCAAATCTAGACAGCATACTAAAAAGCAGAGATATCACCCTGCCAACAAAAGTGCGTATAGTCCAGGCCATGGTCTTCCCAGTTGCAATGTATGGCTGTGAAAGTTGGACCATAAGAAAGGCTGAGCGCCAAAGAATTGAGGCCTTTGAACTATGGTGCTGGAGAAGACTCCTGCGTGTCCCTTGGACTGCAAGGCGTTCAAACCGGTCAGTCCTAGAAGAGATCAACCCCGACTGCTCTTTAGAAGGCCAGATCCTGAAGTTGAAACTCAAATACTTTGGCCACCTAATGAGAAGGAAGGACTCACTGGAGAAGGGCCTAATGCTGGGAAAGATTGAGGGCAATAGAAGAACGGGACAACAGAGAATGAGATGGCTGGATGGAGTCACTGAAGCAGTAGGTGAGAACTTAAATGGACTCCAGAAGATGGTGGAGGACAGGAAGACCTGGAGGAATGTTGTCCATGGGGTCGCGATGGGTCGGACACGACTTCGCAATTAACAACAACAACAACAACTTGGAACAGAGCCAATCCATTTCATCTCAGATTTACCCCTACTCTTTTTTTATGACCATGTAATCCCTTAATTTGGGATAGATTGGGGCATGTTTACTGCCCAGATGCCCTTCCTAAGGTTATGAGGAGTTTGCAGCAGCTATTTCTTCTCTGTGCCCTAGAAGAGAAACATCTGCTGCTACCTGGGATTGAACTCTCAACTTTCTGAGTGGGAGGCTAGTGTGTTCACCACTAAGCCACTTATCCCCTCTGTAGAGACTTGGAACAGGCAATCCATTTCATCTCAGACTTTACCCTGTTTGCATCAAATTCCTCCAGAGAAATTGGCTGCCCAGTTAATGGCTCAGAAGAAAAAGGACTGAAAAAAAATCACTTGTTGATCCCAGTGATAATTAAAGACTAGAAAAAGACAGATGGAAGATGATATTAGAAAATAAGAATCCATTCTGCACAAATGAATAACTATTTTCTAAAATTAGGAATGGGTCTGAAAGTGGTCTGGGGCTATTTGCAGTGCTTCAGATGGGTCCTCAAATGGGTCATATAATTGCTATATAGGGTATATGGGTAAGCACAGTATATGTATAAATTGGGTGCATGTGTAGGCATATTGCCCGTTTGGGCTGTGAACTATGACAGCTGTGCAGGATTCAGGTATATATGATCAATAAACAGAATATATGACCGTACAAGCTGCCTATGTAATTATTTCAGCTGTCCTTTAGTGGTGCTTTAAATGGCCTACAAGTTTGATCAAGGAAAGCAATTTAAACCCTCTGAGATGGAGACAGATTTGGGGGAAAGAACCAAGTATCTTGACAGTTTGCAAAAGTTTATCACTGCCTTTCAATCTTTTAGAGATCATGTCTTGTCTACTCATAAAGAAAAACTTCCTTCTATTTGATGTAAGGCAATCTCCAGTAAGAACAATACATGTGGTTTCTCAGAAATTATCTTCGGAGCTATAACTGCCAGTGCTTATCTCATCAGAAGTTTTAGAAGCATTGCATTTTCCATTGGGAGATAAAATGTCATGAGGGTGGGGGTAGGGTTGGTAACAATGCCTTATCAGTATGCTGTGATTGCCTTCTTCCAAAGCTGCATTGAGATATGGCCAATTTAGTCAGAATCTTAATACAGGAAGAGGCAGTGTATTGATGCAAGCCCACTGAAACTATCACCAGTACTGATAAAATTTTGTTCAGCTATTGCCATTGTAAGCAAAAATCACTATCTTTACAAAGCCCTGATGGATACATTTTGCAAAATTTTAGCTGCATCACTATTCATTCCTGCTTATAAAAAGCCAACTGACCAAAATCAGCTTCTAACCAGCAACAACAGTTCAGATCCCAGTGAGAAATTAAACTGTATGAAACATCCAGATGCCAATTTCATCTTTAATTTTAGGCCAGCTTTTTATAGGATGTAGGAATGAACTCCACAACTTCAGGGGAACTCATCTTCCAAGATAACATATATAAATAACTGCCAGCTATGTCTCATTACATTTTACATTAGACATTTTTTTTTCAAAAAACACACAAATGCTATTTGATCGGATATCAAATGACAATATTTTTTATAAAGTAGTGGAATATTTTATCTTCCCGAATTGTTATTTCAATTTGATCAATTTTTACCATACAGAAAACTACAGAAGATGTAACATTTCTCATGCATTAAACATAAGATTTATTCTGATCACATGGCATAAGTTAACCACCCTCTGAAGAAAAAAAAAATGATTGTATCACATCTAACAATATTTTCCTGCCATATTTTATATCACATAATTTACAATCAACCTCAAAATGCATTTGATAATATTCTTAAATATACTTATTGTTTCAAGCAAGTAAATGCTGGCACTGTTGTTGTCTGTTTCATAACTAAATCTTACTTTGTTGCTTTCCAGAGTGCTCATATTTCCTGATCTGAAAAATTTCATAGACGAGTTTGTCTCTTCCTTCAGGATTTGATGGAACGATGGGAAAGCTAGGAAGACTACATAATGTTGGAGAGATTGATCCCCAATGAATGGCTTGGCCACCTTGTAACTATGTAGATTGTTCCAAATCCACAGCTACCCAGTGACAGCTACACTGAAATTTTCTTGTCCTTTTGGGAAAAAAAGCAAAAACATTTTTTTTCCATCATCTGTAATGACAATTATCAAGAAAAATACAGAGATCCTCCACACAGTATTGCTACATATTTTTAAATCTGTGGAGTTAAAAAAAAAATAAAAACCTTTGTTAAAACAATTGCCAGTGGATAATCACCAGGTGCTGCAAAACTTCAGTTATATGATTTGGCTTGATAGAAGTCCAATCTAACCATCCCACTGAAGTAGTTCCAAAGCAAGTGAAGAGAAGATGCTGCATGACTTTACTTTACCTTGTTTCTGAGATCTACTCCAGAACTTTCAATATCCAGAATTTCTTCCAGTTGCCTACAGCAAGTAATTCTCTTCATGCAGAACACAGAGATATATGCCTCTTCCAGATATTTGGGGGAGTACCAGTTAAAGCTTCTTCAAGATATTACAGAGAATACTGAGGCAATTGTATCATATATTAATTTTGAGGAGATTGGATTGCTTCTAGCGCACAAAGCATTATGTTCAAAGCATTTCAAGTTACTTCATTCAGTTCTAATAATCATGCATAACTGGCAGGTCTCTGACATTTCTTTCTGGAGAAAAGGAACTATTGGTGACAACACATATTTTCATAGAGAAAGTGACATGGTCATTCATGGCAACTATAGTTCAATGAATCAGGTGGCAGCATAGATAGCCAAAAACTTGCTGGAAAACCTTGCTTAAACCATTGTTTAATATGAACTAAAACAGCTCCCTATTTTCCTATATACAACTAATCGAAAAGGCCCAGAAACCATGTTGGTTCTATTGGCAGATTCTGAATGAGGAGAGTGAAACAATGACAATATCTGACAGTGAAAAGTCTTGGATGGGAAATATATTTTCTAAGTAAATAAAAGTGGGATTGTCGCCATTCTGTGTGCTGCAGAAATCTGTTTGCTAACCAAAATGCTGGGATTACAGTCTTTTAAAGTCTCGTCCGCAGAAAACTGAACTGTGTGACAATTTAACATTTTCTTTTTTTCCCCTAAAATTTTCTTAGACTTTTTCTGAGCAGAGAAGTAAGAGTATAGAACTGTCAAAGCTGCCATCCTTTGCTCATCCGTATGCACTGCCAGATGCCAGTCTGGCATACGCTATGGGGAGCCGTGAAGAAAAGGGGGGAAACCAGAAGAAAATGAAAAACTGAAAGCAATCTTTGTGCCATCCCGAGACGTCCCAAGGCCGAGGTCTTGGGAATGGAAAGCAGCACCTATCCATTTAATCAACCACTGCAGGGACAGTTTCCAAAACCTCTTCTCTCAATTGAATGGACAATGGGGAGACAATGGGAAGAAAAAGTTAACTAGGGAATTTTTGTGCTCAAATTCTTAGTTCTGGCTTTGCTTACTGTAACCACTTGGCTTTTAGTAAAAGTAACCTTTTCGCTACAAATTGAGTTGAGAGTGTTCCTTTCCTAAGGGACCAAGCTGGGCCAGGCCTGACAATAACATTATTTCAAGGTCTATGCTCCTTCAAGTATACCGAGTTTCTGAGATTTATTTGATTCTGCCTAGCATTCACAGCTTCTGGGGGCAGGTTGTTCCACTGATTAATTGTTCTGTCAGGAAATTTCTCCTTAGTTCTATATTGCTTCTCTCTTTGGTTAGTTTCCATCCATTGCTTCTTGTCCTACCTTCAGGTGCTTTGGAGAATAGCTTGACTCCCTCTTCTTTGTGGCAAGCCCTGAGATATTGGAACATTGCTATCATCTCACCCCTCATCCTTCTCTTCATTAAACTAGACATACCCAATTCTAGCAACCGTTCCTTATATGTTTTATCCTCCAGTCCCCTGATCATCTTTGTTGCTCTTCTCTGTACTCTTTCTAGAGCAGGGGTGTCAAACTGCCATGCCACAGGCTGGATACATCATGCCAAAATCGAACCCACCCCATTGCTTTCAATGGAAAAAAAGTCACAATACATTGCAACACGTCACAGAACGTTGCGAGTTTGACACCCCTGTTCTAGAGTCTCAACATCTTTAATATTAATTAATCACTAATAGCAGTTAAACTTATATACTGCTTCATAGTGCTTTACAGCCCTCTAAGCGGTTTATAGAGTCAGTATATTGCCCCCAACAATCTGGGTCCTCATTTTCCTGACCTCAGAAGGATGGAAGGCTGCGTCAACCTTGAGCTCGGTCAGACTCAAACTGCCAAATTGCTGTTAGCCGGCAGTCAGCAGAAGTAGCCTGCAGCACTGCATTCTAACTACTGCGCCACTGAGGCTCTCTTCTGCTTAGTGATCACAAGGACATTTCATTTCAATTAAAGAAGATAGTCAGGCCTAAGCTTCCTAGAAAATCTAACATTACACAGATGGGCATCATCCTGAGAGTTTTTTTTTTCTTTCTCCTACTGCAGCCGGTCAATTCTCCCCCCCCCCCCCAAAAAAAAACCCTGATCCATAGCAGCTTTTGATTGCAAAGCAGGGACTTTTGCACTAGTTGCACTGACATCGATCACTGATTCCTCTCGAGCATTGCTCTCCAACATACTTTAGGTGAGAATAGATTTCATTGGTCTCAGAAAGATTTACACTGAAGCAGACACATAAAGAAAGGCTCTGGAAGTACCTTGATACATGTATCTAAACAGATCCAGAAGGAATGAAATATGATAGCAAATTATAATGCTGCCTCCATCGGTTTAATAACATAAGGGCCTGCCAAATGCACATAATAGTTACTAGTCTGTTGCTTTGTCAGTTATGTCTTTTGTCTCCATTTCTGAAAGTAGCAAAGCCAATGCCTCACTTTATAAGGAAAAGCACGATATTTGCTGGTGCTCTACAGGTTTCAATATCACTGTGTCATTAAAATCCATGCAGCTATTAAATTTATTCTGGGGGATCTGCATTTTACCAGCCTCATTCATGGATTTGACATAGACATTTCAAATCCCACCAAGCTTTAACCCATATTTTGCTTGGGCATAGTGATTTTGCATCTTTTTTGTGTGTGCATCTGACTTTTCTCTCCCTTCATTCAAATACATTGGTGGTGGTGGTGGTGTTTTTTAAAAAGGAGCATTTTAGATCCTGGGAATTAGTACCATTGCTACTCTGGATGGAAAAATGAAAAGGATTATGTGCATAACCCCGCACAGAGGCGTTATTTAGTAGTTGTACTTTATTTTGTTTTGTTTTGAGCCACAATATGATTTACAATTAAACCTTTCCATTTTTCAATTGTACTCTTACTAACAGTAATATCTGCTCCTATAATATACTCTGTTGAGATGTTAGACTCTGGAAAGAGTACAGAAAAGAGCAACAAAGATGATTAGGGGGGCTGGAGACTAAGACATATGAAGAAGGGTTGCAGGAATTAGGTATGTCTAGTCTAGTGTAAAGAAGAACTAGGGGTGATATAATAGCAATGTTCCAGTATTTGATGAAGGGGGCAAACTATTTACCAAAGCCCCAGAAGACAAGACAAGAACTAGTGGATGGAAACTAATCAAGGAGAGAAGCAACCTGGAACTAAGAAGAAATTTCCTGACAGCGAGAACAATTAATCAGTGGAACAACCTGCCTCCAGAAGTGGTGAATGCTTCAGCACTGGAAGTTTTTAAGAAGAGACTGGACAGCCATCTGTCTGAAATGATATAGGGCTTCCTGCCTGAACAGGGGGTTGGACTAGATGACCTCCAAGGACCCTTTCAACTCTGCTATTCTATGTTGTACTCAGTTTTTTAAGGTCTTCAGAGAGGCCGCTTATGCAGGTCCCACCATGGATACATTCAACATCAAAAACGAATTCCATTTTTTTTTTCTATAGCAGGACTCAAATTATGGAAAACATGCTATTTGGAGTTTAAAGTGAACATATTCTTTTCCAGTGGATGAGAGCTCTTCCAATATATCTTCTGTACCTTTTATATCACCGGTTTTATTTGTTTGTTTGTTTGTTTGTTTGTTTGTTTGTTTGTTTGTTTGTTATTGATTTTTTGGGAGTATTTTTTTATTTTTTCCCCAAAGATGGAATACATAAATACAGAATACAAATACAGAATGAAAAAAAAAAACAGCAAAGCAAGAATTATAAACAAAACACACAAAAAGAAGAAAAAAAGTGTATATAACAAATATAAAATGAACAGTACACATATAACCTTCACCCTAGCTGAATGCTATATCTCACACAAATCTAATAGGTTTCCCATCCTCGCTCTGGGAGTCTGCAATAGTTGTAAATTTTTCATCTATGCTTGGAAATTACTATTTTACATCACATTCTCTTAACAAATATCCCAAATATGCAAATCTCTTGTCTGATAATCAAGTCCACCCAATACTTGTTCACTGTAAGAAAGCTGCTAGCTGTTAGCTCAAAAAAATAAACTCCAAAACTCTCTGCCAACAGTCCATTATTGTATTTAACTCCCAGACGCCTCATAAATGTCCAAACTATTGTCTCTAATAATAATGATATTTTTATTTTAAGTTAACTAAAGCCTCTGGGATTGGGTGGTCAATCAACATGTTAAATGAAGGAAAAAGGAGCAAAACTTTGGCACCACCAGCATCTGAAGCCTAGATATTAGTCAGACAAGAGATATCTGAGTCCACAGAAGGAATGAGGGCACAAATAATATTTCAGAAGAGACCCTTCTTAGCTTTTTGGAAAGTGAATGTAAAAAATAAAATTAAAAACAAGAGAGGGGAGACTTGCAGGACCGATGCAAGGTACTCCAGGCAGTAAACCAAAATCATGGGCACTAATATCTGTTTTGTAAAGTTAAAGTAAAAGAATCTTGCAGGTCTGAAAGTACTCCCTTATTTTTATTTTCCAGGGAATTAGATATGTTTCCTTCTGAGACATTTTCTCATCCCCTATTCCTTCTGTGGATTGAGATAGCTCTCATCTTGCCATTGACTAGGCAGCAAATCTTCCTCCTGTCTTCCAAGGTTATTTTCACAGCCCCTTATATGCTTATTCCTTATACCTTCCCATGGATGTATAACATAGAATGCTATCGGCATTCTATCTAAGAACTTATCAACTTAATCTGTTCACTTAATCTTGGGGTGGTTGTCTTGAATAGCTGATATCTGATATAAGATGAAGATAAGATGAAGTTTGGAACTGCATAAATCCCAAATAAGCTTCTGGGCAATCCAGAAGTTTATTAGAGATTATGCAGTTCCAAACTTCATCTTATATGTGCTGAGGGGTACATTATGACTTTAATGATTGCCCTCAGTCAGTATCATAACTGTACCTGGAAGTGAATATTCGTATAGATGTTCTTTCAGTTCTAGATAAATAAAAACAACATACCTGAGACAGTGTACATGTTCCATGAGTTTCTCTATCTTTCCCATTACAGAAACTAATCTAGTAGCCATTTTGCTTGGGCCTTTTCACAGTGCTATAATTTCAGAAATGGTTAATTAGAAAGAAAAACTGTGGGTAGTTTACCATGACTGAAAGATTGCCTTAAATTATTCTCAAATCCTGGGTGCATCTCTGCAAAATATGGCTTGCAATGTTAAAAAGATTGGAACATAGACAAACTGTTCTGTGGAGTTATTGGGTTAGTTTAATAGATCAGCTGTCCTACATTGCAAAATTATTCATTTCCAGACAAGTAAATCTTATCTGCTGTTTGGCTTTTCTACATATGAAATACCAGAATGTACTTATAGCAGATAAATCCAAGGCATTTTGTAAGAGCAATGCCATTTCTGACTTCAGGAAATAACTCAAGATTAAGGGAATTTCTTTGTCTGTATGATATTTCTAGGTGTAATGAAAAGGAAGGAACAACTCTCTGTCTCCCCTTCTCTCCTGCCCCGGGTTGTATACTAAGAAAACATTGATTATGTGGTGTAATGATAACACTGTGAGAAGTACAGATTTATTTGTTTGTTTGCCTGTTTTTGCAAGTAGCATTTAGAAATAATACTAAACCAGGCTATTATATGAAGAAAGATTACTTTGTTTAATTGAACTCAAAGTATATTAGAGATATTTCATTATACTACTCTCATTTAAAGCCCAAACTTAAAGCCAACCTTCCCCAACCAGTGCTCTCTAGATGTGTTAGGACCACAATGTCTAGGCACAAGGTCAGGGAAGATGCTTAACTCAGTAATGCTAATTGATCTTTTGATGAATTGTAACATTAAGAATAGACATTTATGGCCAGAATTTAATAAGAGGCCATTTGGTCAAATACATATAGAGCATAAAAGAAAGGAAAGGACTGAAACAGTTACACAATTTGAAAAAGAACTTGATGAGCTGACTTGTCAGATAATTTTTATATTGTATTTTTTGGGGGGAATGTAATCAATGAACAAGCAATGATTCACAGATTTAACATCTGTAGCTGTACAGTCCTAGTGTGAAGCAGTTCTGAATGAAATGGATAGACATTCTGTATTTAAGAAGCATGATTTTTTTTAAAAAAAAAATGAACAGTGTAGAGTGCTCTGGAATCCTGTGGATTTGAGGAACTTGGATGCAAGAGAAAGATAAAGGATTGTGGCTTCCTCTTTTAATTTTTCTAACAATTCATTAGTAGCACCTGCTTCTAAAAGCTTCAGAGCTGATGAGACCATTGGCAAACAGATACAGTTCACAAATGAAGACAAATATATGCCTCCCAGGATAAAGTTGAAGGATCCAATCTGAGTAGGTCACCAATACCAAAGATTTATTCTTTCAAGCTTTCAGGCTCATATTGGACCCTATTCTCAGGGAACTTCTTTCTCTCCAGAATGTGTCCACTGGGCTGTTCTACACATTGCATTTAAATGGTGCCTGGTTGTGTGTGACTGTTGGTTGTTAATTAGGGTTTTGATAGCCAACTGTTAAGCCATTAGTTGTTGTTTCCTTGTGTTACCACACTCTTGGCTTTTAAGTACCTGGTAAGCTGGTGGTAAATCAGCACTCCTATTGAGTGACAAGAGGCCCACTTCCCAGGCTTCAATTACAGTATTTGCCTGGCTATTTTTGTCCTTGCTTGGCCAACAATCTTAAGGGCAGCAAAATTGTATGCATGTGCTTGTTCATTGTAATGTGAGGCTAGTAATGAATTTGGGTCTCCCTGTTTAACTGCTCACGTTCTCACCATCTGGTGATTAGCTTCCTAGATAGTCACAGGGACAATCTATGCAGAGAATGCAGTAAATTATGTTAGAAGTTTCTCTCACCTCCAAACAATCTTTGTAGTGCATGGTCATTTGTGCCTCGAGTGAGGTGACCTTTTCCTGTGGCTTTTTTAAGGTGATCATTTTAGATGACTCTCTCACATTTTGGAAATTAATGTGTGCCTCACAAATACAGATATTACATTATGTTATGCTCACATATATAGGATTTTATATATCATAACACAAATATACACAGAGGGAGGTATTTTTTTCTATTTTTACATAGTCATAACTGGTTGATATTCCAGCCTTCCATATGAAGTTCTGTATCTGCTTGAATATAAAGGTTAACAGATGTGCACGTTTTGCACATCTTTTTAAAGTGCTCACTATATACACACTGGCAATTTCAGCTACTAAATCCACTATTTAGTTTGATAAATTCCACTTGTGATGAAGAGATTTAGGTATTCCTATTAAATGTCCAATATACAAATGTTTTGTAGCAAAATGTTAAGACTTTAGATTGCAGAACCATCTGGTCCCTTCTATACAAAATTAAGTTTATATAATTTATCCCTAGTTTGATAGATACATTCACATGTATTTGTATTGTACTCTATTTTTTAAAATTATCTGATCTGATCTTGGACCATAAATAAACAGTGTGTATTCTGTATGATTTCTTTAGCTACATTGACCTCTAGAATACAGTTTCATTCTGTTGGGACTCATCAGATATGGACAGTCTGATGTTATATTTTGGGATTTAAAACCTTTACTGGGAACTGAACTCAGAGACTTCCACTTTTAAGATGACTACAAAGAGTGCATTAGCTTTAGAAGCTACCGAGGCTGTGGTACTCAGTAATTGCAGGAAGTTCTCAGAGCAAAGAGAGAGACCTCCTGGGACTCAATGTAACTAGGATATGTAATAAGGATATGAAGACTGTGGGAAAACTGAAGGAATTATTTGCATCTGACTATACTATAGAAGTTACACAACAGATGGGTAAGTCTATTTTGACTTTTTCAGAGAAGAAATTAGAACAACAGAAGCAACCTGTGGTAACAAGAGATTTTCTACATCATTTTGCAAGCTTACCAAGTAACAAACTATTGGGTTCTAAGGGTATCCATCTGAGGTTTCATAAGCGACTGAAATGAAAAATTGCTGGCCTAGCAAACATTTCTGATTTGTCCCTTAAATCAGGCACATCAGAAAACTGATAGGTAGCCAATGTGGCATTAATTTGCAAAAAGAGATCCAGGGGGCATTTGGGATATTGTAGGTTCCTTGCTTAATTTCCTTTCCATGCAATTTGGCAGCAATGATAGTCAAGGGGGAAGGCATCTAAAGGAACAAGCCTTGGTAGAGAAAAATCAGCAAGGAAAAAAATTGCTTCTTCGACTTTTTAGAGTTTTTTGAGTGTGTCAATATACATATGGATAAAATCTGATTCTAAAGACTTTGACAAAAAGCCGTTGACAAATATTATGTGTACTTTTATATATTGCTAACTAGTTAGAAACATAAAACGGAGTAGAAATAAATAGGCAACTTTCTCATTTGGGGGAATTAAGAAGTGAAATTCCTCAAGAATATATATGGCTGGGATCCTTGCTTTTAAATTTGTTCATTGAGAATCTTGACTTAGAAATAAGCAGTGAGCTAACCTGTTCAGAGAGGCAAAATCAAAAGAAGCTTTGAAAAGCTTCAGAAGGACCTCCTTAAGCTAAAGAATGGTCAACCAAAAGGCAAATTCAATTCAGTGCATAAAAAAAGACAAAAAAGAACCTACTTGTCCATATTCATTGATGACCAGTTTGTAATTAACCAGGAAAAAGATCTGAGGGCCGTGGTGGCTAACTCAATGGAGATATCAATTCAGAGTAGGTAGCTATGAAAAAAAAGATCTCTAAAAAAGGGATTGATTTTTTATTATTTTTTTAAATGCCTACTGTGACAACTTTATACAAATCAGCACTATTTCCATTTTTTGAGCAATCTGGTGGCCACATCTGGAAAAAAAGATTTAACAGGGATGAGGGAAAATGCAGAAGAGGGCAATCAAGATGAACGGAGGGGAGGGGTTCAAACACTTTCTTTATGAAGAAAGGGAAAGTGTGGAGTCTTTAGCTTGAGAAAAAAGTCATGTAAGACAGAGGTCCCCAACCTTTTGGACACCAGGGACCAGTTACGTGGAGAGATCGGAGGGGGTGTGGCTTTGTGTGCTGCCTGCATCTTGCTGATGGGGCTTTGCTTGTTTGTGCAGACTGATTGCTGTCATGCCGTGGCCCGGTACTGGTCCACGGACCAGGGGTTGGAGACCCCTGATGTAAGAGATGCATAAAATCAAAATCATGCCCGATGTAGAGAGATAGTGAGAAATTTTTTGCTTCTCTCAGTTATTAGTCCTGGTGGCGAGGTGGTTAGAATGCAGTACTGCAGGCTACTTCAGATAGATAGATAGATAGATAGATAGATAGATAGATAGATAGATAGATAGATAGACAGGCAGACAGACAGATAGATAACCTTTATTGTCATTTTTTACTGTGGGCACAATGGCACACATTAAAAATGAAATTTAGTTGCTTACTGTCAAAGTGTACACATACATAACATACATTTAAACATATTATATACAATATATGTATAGGCCTACACCAGGGGTAAGCAACCTTGGCTCTTTTATGACTCGTGGACTTCAACTCTCAGAATTCCTGAGCCAGCCATGCTGGCTCAGGAATTCTGGGAGTTGAAGTCCACGAGTTATAAAAGAGCCAAGGTTGCTTATCCCTGGCCTACACCCTTACATATAAGTAACATATAAATATTAATCACTGTCCATCTTGAATATATAATGGAAGGAGGAAGTTGAAGAGTTTACAAGGTTAATACTGTATGGAACAAAACTGCCTGAATCTGGATGTTCTGCTTCGGATACCACGAAGGCTCCTCCCAGAAGGTATTAAGGAAAATAGGTTATTAAGAGGATGTGTAGTGTCCCAGACAATCTTACAGACTCTGCTCAAGCAATGCTTATGTGCTATGTCCTGGATGGAAGGGAGGGAACTGCCAATAATCTTTTCAGCCATCCTCACCACTCTCTGCACCGTCTTTCTGTCTGAAGTAGTGATGCTTCTAAAACATCTGCTGACTGCTGACTGACAGCTGACAACAGTTTGGCAGTTTGAGCCTCACCGAGCTCAAGGTTGACTCAGCCTTCCATCCTTCCAAGGTTGGTAAAATGAGGACCCAGATTGTTGGGGGAAATATGCTGACTCTGTAAACTGCTTAGAGAGGGCTGTAAAGCACTGTGAAGTGGTATATAAGTCTAAGAACTATTGCTATTGCTATTAGGAACATCCAGTGAAGCTGATTGGACGGAGATTTAAAAGAAACAAAAATATGTTTTTTTCTTCACACTGCATATAATTAATCCTATAGAATTCATTACTACAAGATGCGGTGGTGGTCAATAACATGAAAGGTTTGAAAGAGGACAGAACAGCTTTAACAATGTGTCTTAGTCATGAAGGTTCCATCAAATATCAAGTCTAGGGAAGTAGTGTAGCGGGCAGAGGTAATCGCCTTGAGGGATAGGAGGAAGACTCGCTTCCAAAACAGTGGCCAGATAAAAGAATCCTGAGTCCAGAGCAGAATTGTAACCTAAAAAAACATCTCAGAGAAGACCCTTTGTAATTTTCATCAAAGATAAGAGGAGGAAGAGAGGAAGCCCATTCAGACTTGTAAAACATGTTATCATTGTAAAAGTAATATTGGCCCACAGGACTTTGATTTTTTAGTCCAGTCTACTTTAAAGAGTTGACAATACCTCTAAAGAGCTGACAATGTTCTTCTTGTAAGCATCCCAGAGTCATCTGATAATGTGAAAAACAAAATGGTTGACTACAGTTAGTATTGGTCCGATCCAGCATGGCTGTTTTTCTGTTCAGTCTTGTCTCAGTTTTTAACTGTCAATTAGAGGCAAAACTACAGACAGGTAGTCAGTATGCCTAAATGGGCACTTCTCATTTCTGGAAAGCTATGGTTTTTAAATGATCTGAAAAGGTAAACGAATAGCCTCTGGATGAATTCTTCAGATTTAGACATGTTAATCAATCATCAAAGCAGGAAGGTCTGTGCCCCTCAAACAATATCCTATTAATGGCCACAATCTGTCAGAAGTAATGAATGGAAACTTATCAAAGGAGAGATCCAACCTAGAACTAGGGAGGAATTTCCTGACAATGAGAACAATCAATGGAACGACTTGCCTGCAGAGGTTGCGGATGCTCCAGCACTGGAGGTTTTTCAGAAGAGATTGATAGCCATTTGTGTGGAATGATATAGGGTCTCCTACCTCAGCAGGGAGTTCAGACTAGAAGATTTCCAACATACCTTCCAACTCTGTTGTTCTGTATTCTATTCTGTATTCGGAAAGACCAGCATTTAGAAAAATAAGTCTCCTTATAATTAACCCTGCAGAATAGACCAGACCTTAAACCAATAACTCTTTGAAATATATAGATATTTCAGGCTAGATTTATTATTAGATATTGTGAAGGAAAAAAAGAACCCATAATTATTTGGGTTCATTTAAGTTGTAGAGCTGTATATGTTAAAATCAGCTGAATCATGGGCACATAAAATTTAGATTAACAACCTGTATTTTAATGCCACATAGTATCTTACAGCACATATCTAGAATTGATCCAAATATCAGCAGGTAAATGTTTGTCTAATTTGAAAGAGAGTGAGACTCATGAGAGATGGCTTCCGTTTATACTTTTCCAAATGGGTTAATGAACGGTATGAACTTAATGTAATTAACTATTGATCCTTTGGTGAATCACTGTCAATAGGAAGTAAATAGAATATGGAATGCTTAAAAATAATGGAAGTCTTTGAATGTATTTCAGTAAGTGTAAGTCCTGATTGAATGCTGCTTATATTGACTCAATATCTCCAGAAAGAAAATGTATGCGTACATAATGAGGTGAAAATATAAATTTACTTATTTAGCACTTTTTATCTGATCTTGAAGTGATGGAAGCTACATACTTGGAAAATATTCTGAGAATTTATACGCAAGTGGCTATGAGACATAGATTAGGCCAAGAAGTTCTTTGCTCTGCAGTGATTGAGTTTACAGATGATGTTAAACTATTTTATGATTTGTTTGGTTTAGCCTTAGGATGCTTCATATTTTGTATTTCTTTTGTATTTCTTATATGTTGTGTAAACATGGCTATTGTGGTTTGTAAACCACAGTTTTTATGTAAATCAGAGGTTAGCAGCAGAGTGCAAAGAGAGAGATACCAGTATTTTCAAACTTAACAACTTTAAGATGCTTAGACTTCAGCTCCCAGAATTCCCCAACCAACACACTGCCTAAGGAATTGTGGGAGCTGACGTCCACATAGCTTAAAATTACCAGGGTTTAGTAAATAGAAATTTTTCAACTTCCCAAGTCTAAGGTTGAGAATGACTGAATTAAGGAAGAGGCTAAGATCTGAATCTTTCCTTTCCTAATTCAGCACTTTAATCACAAGACCACACTAACTTTTGTGCTATATTATATATAAATAAATTACACAGGCATGACAGCAGTTATCTGAAATTTCACCTTTTAGTGATTTTGTCTGACCTTCCTTCCTTCTTAGACTCTGAAATGATTGGTAAGGCATGAATTTGTTTCATTTGTAAGGCCAGCCAATTATGGCTTATTTAACAAAACATTATTCAGCAAATCATGGCTGTGCATAATGCATGACCCAATAATTGAATTTTATATCTCAACAAATATAGAGAGACAAGAAATTAAGGAATAAAAGGAAGAGAAGCAAGAAGGACAAAGTCATGAAAAGTTGCTTAGCTGGAACAGAAAGTTATAGCCCTGAAATATTAGCATCCCAGTACAGGAGAATAGGAGTAAAAAACATTTGTTTTCTTGATGTATCATATTCACTTTATTTCCTGTAGGACATTTGGCAAACAACATTTAAGAGTATTTGGTAAGCAGCAGCAAAAATTCTTACTTACCCCATTAAAAATCAGACTAGATAATTCAAGTTATACCTACCTGTTTGGAAAAAGGCGGGAGAAATACAAAAATCAGTTTGAAATTAAATAAATTTGATAATAATATGCAAACCATATTCTTTTCTTCAGTCTCTACACTTGAAAATTACATTTGGAAATTGAATGAATTGCCCACCCATAATTAATACTCAACAATCTAGACATGGCATCTTCCCCAGGATAGAAAAAAAATGGATCCAGAATAATAACAATAATAATAGCACTTAGACATGTATACCAAGTCATAGTGCTTTATAGGCCTCTCTAAGCAATTTACAGAGTCAGCATATTGCCCCCAACAATCTGGGTCCTCATTTTACTAGCCTCAGAGGGATGAAAGGCTGAGTCAATCTTGAGCTGGTCAGGATCGAACTGCTGGTAGGGAGCAGTGAGTTAGCTTGCAACACTGCATTCTAACTACTGGACCACCACAGCTTCCCACATGACCAAAGCCATTCATCTTTTGCCCTCACCTTTAGTGTTAATGGCACTTAATATAATGTGATCTGTCTTTGAGACCAAAAATCAAAAGCTCAATCTGATATATATACAATTAATCACATAGCATAGCCTTATCTAAATCCTTCCCACTTGATTCTCAGTACCATCAAACCAGCTCCAATCTAGTTGTTCCTCCTCTCTCTTTCTCACTATGCCACCTTTGGGAGTTACCAGAGATTCGTATTTCTCATCCTTGAACAGTACCAATAACTGGGGGAAGGGAGAGTGATGGTATTCAACATTGCAATTCTTCCACCAAGTCAAAGGTTGTGTTTCTGCCTCCTTGGGGCATAAAAACTCAGCCTAAATATTGCAGCACTATTTAAATATTGCAACACCTTTATTTAATATTTACAAATCAGCACTATTCATAAATTTAAAAGCAAGGAAGTTGCAATAGTTTTATTTAGCAAGGATTATTTTGGAATAGAATGAAGATGCTCATGACACACAGACATAAAAAGAAAAAAAAAGAAAGCTATGCACCGCTTTTGGTTTCATCATTTATCACACAGTTGAAATAGCTAGTTATTCATGTCACCCAAGGGACATTTTTGCCTTCTTCATGGCTAAAATTGTCTAGTCACTGTAATGAAGTATTCAATCAGTCCATTAATTCTTTATCACCACTTGCCTTTTAGAAATACCTTCCACATCTCAAAAGTAGCACATTACTCAGGGATAATGTTCTAAACAAGGATAGTGGTGAAGGTGTTAGAATTAAGAGCAGGAAGACATGAGTTCTAGTTCATCCTCAGCCAGTGGTGGGATTCATCTGGTTCACACCACTTTGGCAGAACTGGTAGCTAATTTTTTGTTGCCCAGGTTCAGAACAGACGTCCGGAAGTGGCATCCACACAGAGAACCGGTTGTTTACATATTTGAATCTCACCTCTGTCTTCAGCCATGGAAATTCACCGGCTAGATTCACCCAATCATTTTCTCTCAGCCAAACATACTTTCCTGAGATGTTGGTGGGAAAAATCAGAGAAGAGTTTAGAGTGTGTCCAAAGATAACACATCTCTTCCTTTGTTACAGATTTTGCCTTACTATTAAATTTACAGCACTATCTTACATGATATCACGAAGAAAACCTCATTGTTTTCAGTAGGGCTCTAACCTTATATTGTACTTCTCTGAGCAAATACAGGGATTAGAACTATCACCTTTTGCTTCTGAGCTTCATTGATCAGATGATTTCACTAGCTGCTATGGATTTGGCACCGCATTGTGCTCGCTTTCTGGCTGGCTTCAGTTTCTAATCTTGAAATACCCTTTTGTTTTTGACAGGGATCCCCTCTCACAAAATTACAGTTGATTGGGTATGCTACATTTCCAGAGTTTGCTCCCAGAACTGGCTTCCTTTCTATAAAATCTGCCATTGCTGACCTCCATCAACAGCCGATGTCACGTTTTTTATTGTGGTGGTGATCCCCCCCCCCCCGAGAAAACAAGTTTCATTTTCTTCCCACTTTAATTTCTTCTTTGGTCATTGTTTGAAAGATAGCCTGTGGCTTTGGGCCACACATCACTTATTTCTGTCCTGGTGTGCTCCAAGAATTCTTTTTAAAAAATGGAAAATCAACACAGCTTCTTTACTGAACTATTTACTAAAAATATTCAACCTGCTGATATTTGGAGCTTCAGAAGGTTTCATATATATATATATATATATATATATATATATATATATATATATATGCATTTCTTTTCATCAACAGCTAAGAATTACCGCTGGGTATCTTTGTTATCATTCCACTGAATGATGAGTAGCTACAAAGGGAGATGTGGAAATATTTAAGCTTGTATTTCTTTCTTGTTTTCTATATTGCCTGAAGCACTCAAGGAAAAAACAGTGGCGTTTCATGAATATCCACTTTTCAGAACATTTTCTCTGTCCATGTGAGAAGTTCTGCCTCTATCCAATTCCCAGAAGGCAATTGTTTAAGCTAATATTTCTGATAGATTCGGGCATCTGCGTGTAAAAGAAAAAAACATTTTACTTTTCTTATTTCTCTGATTCCAATCTGAGCTACCCGCAAATGGAATTTGCCTGTATGTGTTGCACATTTACTTCAAGCATTAAAAACACTTTAAAAACAAAATTAACAATTAGCATAGGAAAGATGTAATAATTATTTAAAAAAAAATAGCTTATAAGAGCTATCATCCTAGAATAATGCAGGCACTTAAAAGAATAAAAAAGGTGTTTTTTTAAAAAAAATGCTAAAATCCTTAGAGAAATGCACAAAATTGCAGGCTTGTTGTGCCACAGTTTACATGCTGTTTTGCTGTTTTGATTTGTCAGGATATATACACTATCTGATGAGCATGAAGGAAGAAGAACTGTGTGAAACCCACTCTCATTTCTTTAGTAGTAAATCAGAGCATATTCTAAAGTCATCCAGTTATTGTTGTAATGGAATTGTTGTCACAAGGAGACGTGTTATATTCCTTCAGTGATGGGTTGATGATGCTATGGATACTCTTAAAGCACTGGTAGGAAAATGGCCTCTGTGTATATATGTGTGTGGATTATTCTGAAAAGCACCAACTATAGACAAAAGAGTTGAAACTGATTTGCTTGTTTACACAGATCATTGGAAAGCAGGAGTTTACATGAGCATCACCCATAGAAAGCCTGACCCATCTTGCCACATTGATGATAGATAATTCTATTTTTGTCTGTCCCACAATGCATCTGCCATAGAAAGGAACGCACAGCTCACAAGTCTGCTGTGTGACCAGCTGCACCTTCAATTCCTGCTCATCTACCCTGCACATTTTAGTGCAATTGACTACATTCACAGTACAGCTAGTCCTCAACTTACAGCAGTTTGTTCAGTGACAGTTCAAAGTTACAATGGTACTGAAAAAAAGTGACATGACCATTTTTTCATACTTACGACCATTGCAGCATCCCCAAGGGCATGTGATCAAAATTCAGATGCTTGGCAACTGACTCATATTTATGACATTTGCCCTGTCCTAGGGCCATATAATAATCTTTTGTGACCTTCTTACAAGCAAAATCAATGGGGAAGCCAGAGTCACTTAACAACCAGGTTACTAACTTAACAACTGCAATGATTCACTTAACAACTGCAGCAAGAAAGATGGTAAAATGGGGCAAAATTCACTTAAATGTTTCACTTAGCAACAGAAATGTCAGGTTCAGTTGTGATCGTAAGTCAAAGGCTACCTATATAAATATGAGACAGAGGTTGCTATAAACAGGATGGAAATAATTACATGCATAGAAATCTGGTCTATGTGCTGGGTTATTCTTAATTGGTAACATTTTTTTTTCAAGCATTTGTCATGTAACCATGAAGTTCGAGCCATTATTAAAGCTGTAAAACTTATCTAAAAGTCTTGTTGAACTCAGCTAGATTTACGACTAAGTCACTATGGATAAGAGTTAGTATATGAATACTAATTGGAGAATTAGTATATGAAATAATTTGAATACTGAGGAAAACTGCTGCATAAATCTCAGCGCTATTACTAGACTTGAAATGGGAATTGCCATATTTGATGCGCAAATCTGCTGTGATGGAAATACTCCTCAGCCTCTCTTAACATAGTTCCCCATATATGACAGCTCTATGGGAAAAGCAGGCAAACAAATAGGGCATAACGGTATAAAAACAGCTCACTCGCTTACGCATTTATGTCATTAAAGCAATGTCTTTGTTCAAGTCAGATTTATTACTATGCCTATCAGAGAAATGCCTCTATAACTGCTGGAATGCAGCACTAAGTTTCCATTAATTGTTTCTCAGATATGTCTGCATTAAAATTCATATTCAAATAACACAATTTTCCTTTATGAGTTTGAATCTATTAAAAGTGTTCCACTTTATCAGATTAGTATTGCTCCCTATGTTCAATAAACCCCACGCTTGGCCTAAAGAAAAGAACTGATAGTATTTACTGATCATTCATTCATTCATTTGATCTGCATATCGCCAAATAAAAGCCCTCCTGGTGGTTTACAGCAATCCACTAAAGATTTCAGCCAGTTAAAACATCCATGGAACATTACAATCAAAACTGTAAACAATAATAATAATAATAGTAACAAGGTAAAAAAGAAAGAATTCAACTGAAATACAAGATGAAAATGGAACCCAGAAGCAAAATTGAAATTTTAAAATAGCATCAATTAAGTTTCATTTTAAGCAGCTTCTTAGTGGGAAGTGGTGGTGCAAGTTTTAAATGTAAGAATTTAACATGTAAATTTAAAATGTAAGAATAGGTCAACAACTAATAGCAGCGCTCCCGCCTCTTTTTCCATTATCTTAAGAAAGAATAATGCACTATTATGTACTTATGGCTTCCTTGAGATAATCCAGTGTTGATAAATAAGTCCAAGATTCATTGGTTTTTCTTGCCATGACTCTCTGTTGACTAAGTTCTCCTAGTCAGACCAAGAGTATGCTTGGTGCTTATGCTTTGAATATAGGAAGCACAATCAAGGATGAGAAGTGAGATGAGATAGGAATTGGGCCACAAAATTAGCCAAACTCAGCATGAAATGTTGCTAACTGCTGGTGTTCATCTACCAGTGAGACTATCACACATCTTCTCTGATTCCATCAAAAGATAAGAATCTCTTCTCTAACAGTTCATTTTGTTACAACTACAACTACAGTATTCAAACACTGGACCAGCAAAATATTACAACTCTTGAGTCATTCCAGAAAAGGCAATGAAAGAGAGATCTCAGATGGTTCCTTCTAAAAGAGGTAACCCGACAACATGATGAACTTAATGGGAATTGTTCTGTAATTAAGTTCCGACTTTCCCAACAGCCCACTGAAGATGAGAGTGAGGAGACAATAGGAGGGAGAAGAGAATGAGTAAAACAGGAGTAGTCCTTAGGGGTATTGCTCCAAGGGTCAGACAGGTCAAGATGGTTAGTATGATCACACAACTGAAGCCTCACGGTTATTTAAAGTGCATTCTGTGCATGAAAAAAGGTGGAGTTTTGATTAGATGATCACTATCTTGACTTTTTTTATTGCTTGTCTCCGTGGATGTTCCTGGTGGTCCTAATCACTTGTTAACTATGACAAAATCTGTGGCTGACTAGGCCTTTCTCACCAAAGGCATGAAGACCCTGACAGACTGTCCCTTGCAATATTTTTTTTTTTTAATGAGAGTTAAGTTGCTTGGAAAAAAAGGGTTTCCTTCCCATTCTTTCTTCTGCTCTTCCTTTTTTCCTTTTCTGCTTTTGTCCTGTTACTCAGGACTCGGATGATTTTGATGATTGCCAAAAGGTAACCTATGCCGAGATGGCAGAATTAAAGTTCAGGCCTCTGCAGGCCCTGGAGGCCATGGACATTTCCAAAGGAAACCACTCGCCTGTGGGTTAGGCATGTGACCAAAACCTATGCTTGACTATTTTTATAATTTCTATATTTCTATACCTTATCTGTTGTGTGCCAGTTTCCTCTTATGTAACTAAGTGAAAGCAAAGAAATGTATAAATATCTGCCTCACACTGTGTTCAGGATTCCTCCACTTTTAGGGAGGACTCATCTTTATTCAGCTGAATAAACATGTTTGGCTTATCAAGACAAATCCAGACTCTGTCTTTTATTTTACTGAGTCACACTTGACAACCTGCATAACAGTCCTTAAAAATGAGTTTTCTACCACTGGGATCTTGAAAACATTTCTTTGCCTGAGGAATTCCTGTAATCATCAAAGAAGTTATTTTCATAGTCCTATCACTCCTAATGAAGCCGATACTATCTAGCCCACCCTCCAAAGACAAGGGCAAAAAAGACAACTCACTTTTACTATTCCTATTCCATAAAAATGAAGATGCAATCAGCACAAAGGAATCTCCATGTCCTCTTTAGGGAACTTCTGCTGTTG
Organism: Crotalus tigris; assembly: GCF_016545835.1. NCBI lineage: Eukaryota > Metazoa > Chordata > Lepidosauria > Squamata > Viperidae > Crotalus > Crotalus tigris. The sequence continues at coordinate 260,985 of NW_024097388.1, read as the reverse complement.
AAAATGCATTGTACAAAAGGTAGGAGAATATATAATCTGGTTGAGTAAACACTATGAATGTTAGATGCAGAGAAACAGCCAGGATTTTAAAATGCAGAATAAGTATCCTTCCAAACAGCTATGCTGCAAAAACTATGTTGCAAAATTATGCCTAATAAGCTACAGCAAGCTTGAGTCAGTGCTCAAATTAGAGAAAATAGTGTCCACCAGAGGTCTATAAAAATAAAGAAAAAAATGTAGCTTGAGACACAGGATTTTTTAAAAAGCCGGTGATTTATTAACCAAATAAAGATAAAATCAAACTACTTGGAAAGGTCAATAGAAGGCAGTAAACATAATCATCCAACAAGAAGATAAATATGTTTCTGTGAAGCACCAGCATCTATCACTTAGAAGAAGGCGTTGAACACAATGAATCTAATAGTGCACAAATGTTTACTTCATGTAAATTCCTGCAACTAAAAGCTGGTTAAGCTTTCATAAAGAGCTTGAGACTCTGTGTGTGTGAGTGCACGTGCGTGTGCACAAATCACTGAGTTCTTGTGGTTGAAATTAAACGACAGAACTGGATTTATATCTGCACTTTTAAATTTAATTATCTCTAAAGGTGTTGCTACCCCTCTATTTGGGATAACGTCTCAGAGAAAGATGCAGCTTAGTTTCATTTTTGTATTTTCACACAATTCCTTCAAAGCAAAAGTGCCAAAAGCTGGCCACCAGGTATCTCAAATTTTGAGGAGGGAAAGAAAGAAAGAAAGAAAGAAAGAAAGAAAGAAAGAAAGAAAGAAAGAAAGAAAGAAAGAAAGAAAGAAAGAAAGAAAGAAAGAAAGAAAGAAAAACTTACACTCCATGCATGTGTCCCCCAAACTCAGATTATTATAATATAATATACAGGTAGTCATTGACTTATGTTGAGTTGCTTGGTGATTGTTCAAAGTTACAACAGATCTCCCCAGAACTACTGATAATCTGGTTTTGAATTTCCGATGGATGGCCCTCCCCTGTGTTCATGTGATCACAGAGCACATGGTAACCAGTCTTCATTACAGTAGTTTGTAGCATCCCACAGTCGTGTGACCATAATTTACTACTTTTTTGCCTGAAACTGATGTTTACTTCCAGTTTCCAACAAAAAACCCCAATTGGGTAAAATGGGTTCACTTAAAAACCACCCTATTCATTTAACGACTCCTGCAAAAAAAGTGTTTAACAACCGGCTTGACTTACTGTACAAACATAAATCCAGACTCAATTACAGTCATAAGTCAAGAACTATCTGAAATAATGATATTATAACATAATATAGTACGATTAATATAATTAGTACAATATAATATAAATCTAGACTTAAGAAACCTCAAACTTTTTCATAAATTTGCATCAAAGCTTTTTCATTTCCAAGCTGACCCCTTCGATCACACCATAAAAGCCTTCAGAACGAAGAATAAATTGTAATATAAAAGCAATAATAAGCACCTTTGAAATATTAAGTATACTAAGAAGTTAGACCAGAAAAGAAAGCTGTCATTTCACATATTCAAATTAAAAAGATCTTTATAATGTATTAAGATGAAAGACTGCCTGGAACAGTTTGAATTTATAATCAAACTTTTATAATCAAACTTCTGATTTTATTCAGAAGATAGAATATAAAACACAGCCTGAAGGCAACTGAAAGAATAATGAAAGATACGACTGATCATTTTTTTTACTCTTTTTTTTTTCACTCTCATTTTTGGGGACTGGGGAAAATTTGTTTGTTTTTTTAAAGCATTTTAGATGATCTGACATAATTTACACCTTCTGAAATAATGCAGTCGTTCTTTTGATTTCTCATATGTCTCAACAAACAAATGTGCAAAAAACGGATAATAGAGGAAGATGCATATAGAAAAGTAGATGCCAGCAAAAATGTGTATGAAAATAATAGAATATTTCTAGTTGTTGTTTTGTTTCTTCACATTGCAGCCTTGTGGGAATAGGAACAATAGGAACATAGGCATAAATAAATATGGAAAATTCTAATATTGTGGATATAGAATGATTTATCTTAATTGGACGTAATTAATTTTTGTTTATTAGAGATTCTCAGAAATCAGCTTGAGGTCAATTTGTGGGCACATTCATATTGTTTTCTTTCATCAGCGAAGCATTGCTTTTTCGCAGGAAACTTCCTATTCTAGTTTATATCCTTGGGCTATCCTGATACCCTCCCTTCAAGATACAAACAAGCTTTATTGAGCAGCTAAGTACTATAATCTGCTGCAGCTTTTTTTCCAGTAAATCACCCTAAATTATATTCTGCCCTTAGTTACATAAAATATCATGTTTCTCTTTATTCCAGCTTTGCACCTTATGCTTGCTCAGTGATCCATGAGCTTAACTTAAAATAATCCATGCACTTAAGTTAAAACCTAAATATAATTTTCTGCAACCCATGGGTGCAGTCTTCCTATTAGCAAGCATTAAATCTTCACACACACTTAAATGAGTTACACAACCATTCCATAAGCAAATCACGTCTATATTTTAACATTTCTCCTGTCATATCATCTACAGCCTTACCATTAGTCATCATTTTAACAAGGTATACAACTTCTTTTACATCTTTTTTTCTTGGTTATTATCACATATAACAATCAGTTTCAATTCAGTCCTTTGACAAATTACTATTAATGCAATAGGAATCACATACATACACATATTATTTTTGCCTCGTCCATATTTTTCCTCTACATGATTTTTTTTCCTCTAACTCACAGCATCTTGTGCTTTCTCGTTCTACCAAACATCTTTTTTTCATTCTATCTATTATTGAAAGTCTATACACTTCTGTGGCACTCTAGGAAACCATTGTTTTCCTCACTGTTCCAAGCAGCTTCCACATCCTCTTTTGCTGTCTTCACTTCTTATTCATTCTAATGGGAGAGTAATTTTAAGGGTACAACCAAGATGGCTAAATGGTTAAATGTTTTTCAACAAGGCTGATTGAGAAGAATCCTCCATGTCTCATATCGTGACCACATCACTAATGAAGAGGTACCACAAAGATCAGATTTGGGACACCTATCGAGAACTCTGAATGAACAATGAATGTGGTTTGTTGGCCATATTTACATATACCTAAAGACCAGCATCCAAAAATTGTGTTATGTTGGATCTTTTCTCCTCCTCATGGAGGAAAGAAGAAATGAGGCCGGCCTCGGAAAATTTGGCACCAAACACTTAAGGAAGATCTTAAGACTATTAATGTCCCTTGGGACAATGCCAGAGATGCTACAAATGATCAAAACTGATGGAAAGCACTTGCTACTCAATGTGCTTGACAAAGGATATGATGATGATGATGATGATGATGATGATGATGACGACGATGATAACTTCATAAGATCAGATCACCTTATTGGACCTATTATATATACTTCCCCTCTTAGTTTCACAATCATACACAATCTATGCTTTTTTAAAAAAAAATCATTTTGTTTCTCAGAGTCGGTTCTTTACTATTTACACTTCTTTTATTCCAAGTCATAAGTATCCATTCTACCACCAAGGAGACACCTGGTTGCTGACCACAAACTGAAGCTTTTCCTTAAAAAGACTTAAAATTTCTTGTTAAGGTGATTAAAGTAATACTTAATTACAGTCATAAACCAGTACAAGAAAAGAAAAGAACAACAACAACAACAACAACAACAACAACAATAATAATAATAATAATAATAATAATAATAATAATAATAATAATAAAGTTGGAAGGGACCTTGGAGGTCATCAAGTCCAACCCCATGCTCAGGCAGGAAACCCTATACCATTTCGGACAAATGGCTGTCCAGTTTCTTCTTTAAAACTTCCAGTGTTGGAGCATTCACCGCTTCTGGAGGCAGGTTGTTCCACTGGTTAATTGTTCTCACTGTCAGGATGTTTCTCGTTAGTTCTAGGTTGCTTCTCTCCTTAATTAGTTTCCATCCATTGCTTCTTATCCTGCCTTCAGGCGCTTTGAGGAATAGCTTGACACCCTCTTCTTTGTGGCAGCCCCTGAGATATTGGAACACTGCTATCATTTCTCCTCTTGTCCTTCTTTTCATTAAACTAGATATACCCAATTCCATCAACCTTTCCTTATATGTTTTACATATAAAATGTAAAAAAAAAACCCATCCTTATCTAATCCTAACCATTTAGATAAGTGAATAAGAAAATAAATGCAGCCTAATGTAAAAGATCTGTAGCCATAAAATACATAAATCTAATCTAAATGAATGAACCTATAACACTTTTTCTCTATGAGGCTATCTTCTGTACTGCTTTAAAATACTAGGTTAAGTGTACTTTAAAAGATAAAAAAAAATAAGGTAAACATGGAAAATAATTTTATGACCTAAAATATTTAAGGCATAAAAATAAGATAAAGTGTAATTTTTGCCTCTTTAAGCCTGCTGGTATTTTACATCTGCAGGATACTTTTAGTTTTCTAGACTTCATAACTTGTACCAAGAAAAGATGGTTAATAAGATAAAGTGTGGATTTAATTATCAGATGCTGCATGTTCATACCACATACAGCATTGCCTGATTAGAATACTAATATGATTTGTTCCAGGTTATCCAAGATGCCACAAATACAACCCGAGCACGCTTACTCTCACACTATTTGGCAACATCTAGGATTTAGATCCTGACTTACAAACCAGCATGGTGCATTTTGCCTTCCACCTAATGCCTAAATACATGCTGTGTATGATAGGAAGTTGATTTATTTTTAATTTTATCATAGGGAGCGAAAACCTTACCTTATACATACTGAGGAATTTAAAAGGATAGAATTAAATAGCCAAAAATGGATTGCACGTGTTGTAAGAAGTACACAGAGTCGCCAAATTTTGACCACAACACTGTGGCCAGAATTTCCATTGCCAAGCACTTGTTAAGTGAATCACAACCAGTTTTATGGCCTCCCCCCCCCCCATGGCTCTTAAGAAAATCACTGCAGTTGTTAAGTCAGACATGTGTTTGTTCAGCAAATCTAGCTTCCCCCACTGACTGTGTTGATTCGAAGCCAGCTGGGAAAGTCACAATTGATGATGACATGACCCAGGGATGCTGCAACTGTTGTAAATAAAGTGCCAAGCACTTGAATATTGGTCGTGTGCAAAGACCAATCCTAAGTCATTTTTTTCACTGCCATTGTAACTTGGAGCAGTCACTAAACAAATGGCTGTAACTCAAGGACTACCTGTGTACACTGTCCTAAAATACTTTTTTAAAGCAAGGCAAAAAGGGTGTTCGATTTTACTTTCATGGCTTTATCCAAATAATAATGCAACAGAAAATCAACAAGCAAACAAAGAGAAAAAAGATGGGTCCTTGAGAGCATTTTTATGGATGTTGTCTTTTGGCCTTGCTCTTTGCAATTAAAAGGCAATATTGACAATGTCAGTAGTAAGAAGAAATAGATAATTAAAATTTGTATGCTGGAAGGAAAGTCAGCCACCTGCAGAGAATAAATCAAAAGGGGAAATTTAATAGAAGTGCTACAAGGACTCCATAGGAGAAGTTTTAGTTAACTATATCTGCATTCTTCTCTTAAGGAGACGGGATAAATCAAAAACCCCAGAGGACTATACTAATCAAAGCACCCATAGAAAAGAGTTTCTCCTGAATTTAGGGCAAAAACGTAAGAAGGGATTTTATATCAGATCAGCCAAGCAATGCTTTTACCTTCTACCAGTTCCACAGTAATTATAAGAGAAGAACTCTTTTAAGTATTTCATAAGTCACAAGGCACAAGGATACTTTAGCTCACCCTAATGCATTCCACTTGATAAGCCACCAGCTTGCTTTCCAATTCTAAAATGTTTGAGAAGGACAGAGAAGATGGCAATAATTGTAGAGAGACTTGGCTTCAAGCAGAATGTTTTTGGCAAATATATTGTCAAGATTATTAGGGCCTCCACCTTATGTGCTCTGCTGCTAAGGAAAAGAAAGGGGAAGAGAATTGTTTTTGCTAATTTTATTCTTAATATTACTGCTGCTTGGGAAAAATAAGGGCCAGAACTGAAGATTACTTCAGTCACAACGTGAAAAGAATTTACAAATGACAGCAATTTAAGTTATTGAGGACTAAAATTTAATAATATGTATTAATTTCCTAGGTATTTGTTTATTACTTCATGTACAGGTAGTTATTTAGTTAGTTAGTTAGTTAGTTAGTTAGTTAGTTAGTTAGTTAGTATGATCCTTTTACCAAAGTATGGTACCAGAAAAAAGACACAGTGATGGCAAATATGCTGCCCTACAAAAATTATTAAATAGTTCACAACTAAGCCAGTGAAACAGATACCTCTAATGAAGGAAAAGCAGTGTCTGTATAATTAATATAAAGCAGATACTCATCTAAGAATTGCCGATATTCATGAGCTAGACCAGGGGTGTCAAACTCCCAGCCCGCAGGCCGGATGCATCATAGCAAAACAAACGCCCACCCCATTGCCAGCAATGGGGAAAAAGTCATGATACACGTCATGTGACGTTGCAAGTTTGACACCCCTGAGCTAGACAGATTTCTCACAAAGCCACTTCTCAAAGAAAGAGGATTTTGATTTTTTTTTTTTTAAAGCCATCACATTTTCACAAAGACAAAAGGGGAGAAGGAGCTGATTTCGGAGCTCTGGGCCCAGATTCCAAAGACCCTGGAACACAAAGACAAATAAATAAATAAATCCTGAAGTGGGGGCACAAAAGACACCTTCCCTGAGGATCATTAAACATTGAGAGGATTGTAGAGAGAAATGAAGGCAGACAGATTCCAGGGACAAAAGTTCTTTTGTGCATTTTGGCACAATTCTGTTTATCTTCTCAGGAATAAGAGTCATTATTTTTATTTGTTAGTAAAAGTTTTAAATAAATGTTCAAAGAATGCATCCTTTATTACCCAAACATTTTAGTATTTCACAGCCTATCTAGATCTGGATGAATACTCTGTACCTCAGTTTAAAAATATTCTGCCATTCAGTTTGTTTTGTTTCTAAATTAATTGGATTTTTTTTTATTTTAAAGAATAGAAACTTTTATATGAGTATGTATATGGAGGGAGGGAGGAGAAGGCATGTTGGCTCAGTGGTTAAGACACTGGGCTTGTCAATTGGAAAACCGACAAAACTCAAGCATCATGCAACAGGATGAACTCCCATCTTTGCCCCAGCTCCTGTCAACCTAGCAGTTCAAAAGCGTGTGAATCTAAGTAGATAAATATGTACCACTTCAGTGGGAACATACAGCGCTTTGACATCATGCTGGCCATATAACCGTAGGAAATGTCTTTGGATAGTGTGTGCTCAATGGCCTTGAAACAGAGATGAGCACCGTCTTTATAGTCAGCAACAACTAGCAGAGTAAAATACATACACACACACATACATACACAGATACATACATACATACATACATATTTGTTTCAATATTCCTGTTATGTTCTGCGGGACGGGGAAGTAGATGTAGACCAGGTATGTTTCACTAAAGTTTTCATCTTTTTTCCTTTTAACTGTGAAATGCACAACGAGGAAGCTCTTTTATAAGCTGAAAGCTCATGGTTTGTATTTGAAATATTGGTGGTCTTAATTACTTTGTAAGTTCAAGGCAATCAGTTTTTAATTCAAATTATAGACAGTTATAGAATCAGGCTTCAATCCTATTCCCTGCTGTCTGGTAATCAGCCCCATTGAACTAAATGACAGAAAATCTGTCACTGTGAACATAGCATGGGAAGTCAACCCCCCCCCCCGAGAAATAAATATTTTTGGGAATATTAAAAGGTAGAATATTATATTTCCCCAAAGGATCTTAAAGGCAGAAACCACTACCCCAAGTCTTTCTGTCCCAAACAAAAACCAGGTCTGCAGAAATGCAGATGTGATAATCTTGTCAGAAGGATTGGAGCCAGGAAGCTTGGATTAGAAAGACAAAGATCCCTAGAATCAACAATCCCTCACACCAAAAAATACAACACAGGGCATATCTATCAGCCACAGCCCCAGGGAAGCAAAATATGACCTTTTGGGACATAATAGGATTAACCCACCACCATCAGAATATCAAAAAGGCACACTCAGATTCAGGTTAAAGTTCATACCACAGGAACAATGCCAAAGAAAAGTCCAAGAAGGTATAAAAACCCACCACCACTACATGTGGTCAGATTTCCCAGAGCCATCTTTCTGTCTGGCTCTCCTCTTCAATAAACTACAGCCTTCTTTCTAAAGCAGTCTCCATTTTGTTTATTTCCAGCTTTGACTGGATCCTGATGAAGATTTTTCTTTCAATAGTAGCATTTTCACAGGTGAGCCCCACATATATGAATGGAAGACAGTAGCTGATTGGGTTTTGCTTAATATCCTTTTCACCAGTTTTAATGATAGCAAATGACGTTAAATTGTATGTAGTTGGCTATGCAAATTAGTTCTGGACAACCAGTTCATGAATTGACTCTACTGTAGCTTTTAGTAATGGACAAATTGCTTTAGGGGATAGGCAAATATGTTTCTGTGCCAATACTCCTGAGGGCAAGTCTTTAATAAGGTGTCCGTATGAATTTCACAGTCTTTGCTCTGAGGTCCCTAAATAGAATGGTAGAATGAAAAATCTTTTGACTTGACTCAGAGATTAGATCTTTATTTGTTGCTTGTTATCAGAAGCTGACCTTCTCTGTTGCAGGTTGGGAAACCCATTAACACACCTAAGACAAGTTGAGTCAGATGTTTGTTAGCGATGCTGTTTCAGCAGTTTGCTTTTCCAGGCTTCTGTCATCACATAATTTGAAGGAAAATATAAGGATGGAAATAATATCCAGGCCAACTGGGTCAAATCTCCCTTCTCCCTTGCCTTCAAAATATCCCAGAGCTCTGCAAGTTAAAGATGTTGTAACTGTAGCCAGCCCAATTTCATCTAACTTGACTGAAGCAAAGTTGATGGTTCAACCTCTTCTGATCACATTTCTGCCAAATGAAAGTATGGGTAGTCCTCAACCTACGGCCACAATTGAACTGATAATTTCTGTCACTAGGTGAGACATTTGTTCAGTGAGTTTTGCCCGATTTTTACGACTTTTCTGGTCATAGTTGTTAAGTGAATCACTGCACTTTTTAAATTAGATGGTTGTTAAGTGAACCTGGCTTTCCTGTTGACTTTGCTTGTCACAAGGTCGCAAAAGGTGATTGTGTGACTCCTGGGTCACTGCAACCATCATAAATATGAGTCATTTTGCCAAGCATCGGAATTTTGATCCCATGATCGTGAGGATGCTGCAAAGTTCGTAACTTTGGAAAAAGGCCATAAATCACATTTTTCAGCACTGTTGTAACTTTGAACAGTCACTAAACAAACTGTTGTAAGCTGAGGTCTACCTGTACAGGTAATCTTTCACTTACACACATTCATTTAGTAACCATTCAAAGTTACACTGGTGCAAACCGGCTGAATCCCACCACTGCCAGAAACCTATAGACAACCTGTGCAGGGACTACAGAAAAAGTATGATTCTGCAGAGTTGGCTCTTCCTCTCAACATAACATACATTTTGTACTGGGTACAATTTCTGAATAGTATTTAAAGGCACCTCCAGAGTACATTGTTATAACCAGTTAGGTGTGAATAACTAGTTAGAGAAACTGGCTTCAAAAAGGCCATATCTAGCAGACTAGCTGAAGCTGAGGGAATGTCCTTCTGGATGTCACCTGCTCTTACAGCAGGATTTGTGAATGCAATAGAACGCCCAGATCATGAGCAGCTGCTCCTGTTTGCTAGGATTTTTTTAGGATGGGGTATCCACTGTGTCTCTTGTTTAATCCAGATTAAAAATCAGTTGCAGACTTCACCCTGGCTCAGCAGATGACCCTCTCCAATGGCTTTACCCTGATGAAACTTCACCTTGGCTCAACAGATGACTGTCCTCAGTGGCTTCATATGGATGTTGAATAAGGTTATGATACTGCTAATGCTAAAGTTCAATGTGACATCTTCACATAATGCTCATAAAGAGAATTATGAAATCTGTCAACTAAATATAGGCATTTCCTTAAGCTTTGTGAATCATAAATATGTATATTAATCAAATCCACATTATAACAGGTTAAAGCAGGAATATAAAAGAAAGTGAATTTATATACAAATGTATGCCTTACATAGCCAAGGTGACCTTATGAATATTTATATTCTTAAGCCTTTCTGCTGACATGGCAGTTGTCCATGACCATATCATTTTTCATTATCTTCCTAAATTTCTCTCTGTTTCAAAATTAGATCTGATGGTTTCAAGCCTCATAGGTGTCAGAGATGACAACTATGTGGACAGAAATTGATGTTCTCAGCTATGTTTCCTAATAGGTGAGCCCTTCTTTTGTCCCCATCGTACCTTTGGGAATTTTTATAGGTAAATCTCTGTATTAACTTTGCATTAGAACAGAAATATTCACCTTGGTGAATCACAATCTTGTTAATGTATTTTGAATCAAGGTGAAAATGGATGTAATTCATTTCAGTGACAATATGACTTTTTTTTTCACTCACAATACTGATGCCAATAATACAGTATATTAATTATCAGGTTCTTTTTCCTACTGAGCAAAGAAAAAGAAAGACTTGTCATGCTGGGAAGCGGTAATATAGGTAGTCCTCGACTTACAACCACAACATTTCTGTTGCTAAGTGAAATATTTGTTAAGTACGTTTTGCCCCATTTTACAACCTTTCTTGCCATGATTGTTAAGTGAATCACTGCAGTTGTTATATTAGTAACACAGTTGTTAAGTGAATCTGGCTTTCCCATTGTCAGAAGGTCGCAAAAGGTGATCACATGACCCCAGGACATTGTAACTGTCATAAATATGAGTCAGTTGCTAAGTGTCTAAATCAGCGATGGCGAACCTTTTAGAGACTGAGTGCCCAAACTGCAACCCAAAACCCACTTATGCATCGTCGAGTGCCGGGTGGGTATGGCCTATTGGCTGAGCGTGGCCCATTGGGTGGGGGTGGCTGCGGTGGTAACAGCAGACTGGGTGGGACTAAAAAGTTCAATCAATCAATTCCAATTTTGCAACATCTTTTTTTTTTTCTGCGAGAAGTTGAAATTGACCAATTGAACCTTTTTTTTTTTTTTTTGCACATGGCGGTGGAGGCCTCAAGCGAAAAGGTTTTATAAAACCCAGCTGAAGGCCTAGGACTGGGGCAATGGCGCGCCCGCCCACAGTGAGGGCTCTGAGTGCCGCCTCTGGCACCCGTGCCATAGGTTCGCCAACACTGGTCTAAATGTTGATCATGTGATCATGGGAATGCTGCAAGGGTCGTAAGTGTGAAAAACAGTCATAAGTGACTTTTTCAGTGCCCTTGTAACTTCCACTGCTCACTAAATGAACTGTTATAAGTCAAGGACTACCTGTATCATAAAATGGGATAATCCATACAATGAATTGCTCTTCCAAGGGTGGCATTGTTGCTACTCATAAGCATTTCCATTAGTTTTGGTGCGATAGGCAGAGCTTTAAGAATTAGCCTTCAGCTAACTTTCTTTAGAAACCAATTTTATACCAACTTATCTGAAAATAAACTTATTACCCCAGCAGGATATAACTATTTCTATGTAGAAATCTGAAGCATGCACTATAGCGTGGGAACGTTGTTGCACTGTCAGCAAAATATATCACTAATACATAATAGTGTCATTTTGAATTTTCGACGCACAATTTTCTGAGAGTAAGACTGTGCAGGGCTTTCAATAAAATTTACCAAATTTATAGCTCATGAATATAACATATTTTTTTCTTTTTATTTCTTAGCATTTTCCTGTAAGTACAAGGTCCACTTTTGGGGGGGGGGTCCACTGAGTGTTGATGCATTGGTTGGGGCAGTAATTGATCCACTGGCTTGTCCCTCAAGTCTGACATTGTGGGCTAAGAGAGGGACTGGCCTAAAGTCAACCAGCCAGCTTTCATAATTAAGACAGGACTAGAACTCAGGTCTTCTAGTTTTGGAGAGCAAAAGGTTGAAGCTCAGTTAAAACAGAGTGGCTTTGGGTTCAAAGACTTATCAAATACATTGAGATACCTTAGTTGTACAGTATATGCAGTTGGTTCTTGCAGTTGCATTGTTTTTAATCCCAATTAAGTATTGTAAAGTTGTATGCTACTCTGAGCTTGAAAGACATATATCTTTCCTTTTTTTGTTGGGAGAAACAAATTCTGGTTTTGCTAATAAACTGCTTTTAATTTACTGAAAAATCTGTGAAAAATTGTGTACAGGGAAAGCCATTTTTCACCCTGAAGTAAGGAAGAGGGGAGGCAGATGTTCATTTTTTTTCATGACAATACCAACTGATGATTTTTTTTAAAAAAAATAACTTTCTTGATATTTAAAACAGAGGGGGAAAAAAGAAAGAAAAAATTGCCTATATACTTCAAGTACATTAGCATTGGCAATGCTCACCAATAAGTATTACTAGATTTTCCTGTTTAACATTTATGGGATGAAATTTGCAGCAATTATGACATTGCTAATATAAAAAAAATAAGATATTCTGTCTTCTTAGGGCCAAAAGAAAATGAGTTTTAAGGTACCCTTTAAAAAAAACCTAACACTAAAAATGATTTAAATATACTGAATTAAAGATGGAAACAAGAAGATGGTAATGAGTTCAACCTGTGTAAACCCTGCATAAATGGGAAGTTGATCACTAAGACATTTCTGGTTATTATTATCATTATGGAAAAAAGATAACAATAATTTGTGGGTAAACATAAAAAAGCTCATCTATATCTAGAGCAGAGGGATTTCTTTGTCTTCACATCTCTGTGAGTTTTTCTTAAATTAATGATATCTAGAATATCTGTGGGAGATCTGGAATTTATTTGAATAATAAACCAATTAAAAAGCTATATCAGAATCCAGCTAAAATTAAACTGATTTAAGTCCCACTGATTCCAGTTGTAAAACTAAATACATAGTCTATTAAAACACCAAACAAAACACAAAATTACAGAAAAAAGGGTCGATAGAATGCCAACAGAGTAATGAAAATAAAAAGAAGTGATCCAAAGAACAAAAATTAGATTTTATTGCCTATTTTTATATCACCATCAGTCTTCTACTTCCCCTCCCCACATACACAACAACCAAGACTCTTCTACAATAATTGGGTATGGAAAATTTGCATGATAAATTTGATTTGCTTTTCGTGTATCAGAATTTGTGTAGAGCACCTGATCATTTTTTAATTAGTTGCATGTTTATTCCATCTTTCAACACCATTATTAGCAGTGATATGTGACTGTTTGTTATGGTCATAACAAACACTCTTTTCCAACAACCCAAGAGACAGCTCTACACATGGACATCACCAGACGGTCAACATAGAAATCAGATTGACTATGTGCTCTGCAGCCAAAGATGGAGAAGCTCTATACAGTCAGTAAAAACAAGACCAGGAGCTGACTGTGGCTCAGATCATGAGCTTCTTGTTGCAAACTTTAGGCTTAAATTGAAAAAAGTAGGGAAAAGCACTAGGCCACTCAGGTATGAACTAAATCATATTCCTAATGAATATACAGTAGAGGTGACAAATAGATTTCAGGAATTAGATCTGATAGACAGAGTGCCTGAAGAACTATGGATGGAAGTTCGCAACATTGTACAAGAGGTAGCAACTAAAACCATACCAAAGAAAAAGAAATGCAAGAAAGCAAAATGGCTGTCTGAGGAAGCTTTGCAAATAGCTGAGGAAAGAAAGGAAGCGAAAGGCAAAGGAGAAAGAGAAAGATACACCCAATTGAATGCAGACTTCCAGAGAGTAGCTAGAAGAGATAAGAATGCCTTCTTAAATGAACAGTGCAAAGAAATAGAAGAAAACAACAGAATAGGGAGGACCAGAGATCTCTTCAAGAAAATTGGAGATATGAAGGGAACATTTCATGCAAAGATGGGCATGATAAAGGACCAAAATGGCAGGAACCTAACAGAGGCAGAAGAGATTAAGAAAAGATGGCAAAACTACACAGAAGAACTATACAAGAATGAGCTTAACATCCCAGATAACCACAATGAGATGGTCATTGACCTCGAACCAAACATCCTAGAATGTGAAGTGAAATGGGCCTTAGAAAATCTGAGCAACAACAAAGCTAGTGGAGGTGACAGTATTCCAGCTAAGCTATTCAAAATCTTAAAAGACGATGCAGTAAAAGTGCTACACTCAATTTGCCAGCAAATTTGGAAAACTCATCAGTGGCCACAGGATTGGAAAAGGTCAGTTTACATTCCAATTCCAAAGAAAGGCAATGCCAAAGAATGTTCAAACTATCGCACCATTGCACTCATTTCACATGCTAGTAAAGTTATGCTTAAAATCCCACAAGCTAGACTCCAGCAGTATGTGGATCGAGAACTACCAGAAGTACAGGCAGGATTTCGAAGAGGCAGAGGAACTAGAGATCAAATTGCCAACATACGCTGGATCATGGAGAAAGCTAGGGGGTTCCAGAAAAACATCTACTTCTGCTTCATTGACTATGCAAAAGCCTTTGATTGTGTGGATCACAACAAATTGTGGCAAGTTCTTAAAGAAATGGGAGTACCAGACCATCTCATTTGTCTCTTGAGAAACCTATATGCGGGTCAAGAAGCAACAGTGAGAACCGAACACGGAACCACTGATTGGTTCAAAATTGGAAAAGGAGTCCGGCAAGGCTGTTTACTGTCGCCCTGCCTATTTAACTTATATGCAGAGCACATCATGAGAAAGGCAGGACTAGATGAATCAAAAGTTGGAATTAAAATTGCCGGGAGAAATATCAACAACCTAAGATATGCAGATGATACCACTCTAATGGCAGAAAGTGAAAAGGAACTAAAGAGCCTCTTGATGCAGGTGAAGAAGGAGAGTGCAAAAGTTGGCTTGAAACTCAACATTAAGAAAACCAAAATCATGGCATTCAGCCCTCTCAATTACTGGCAAATAGATGGGGAAGAAATGGAGGTAGTGACAGATTTTATTTTTCTGGGCTCCAAGATCACCTCAGATGGGGACTGCAGCGAAGAAATTAAAAGACGCTTGCTCCTGGGGAGGAAAGCTATGGCAAATCTAGACAGCATACTAAAAAGCAGAGACATCACCCTGCCAACAAAAGTGCTTATAGTCCAGGCCATGGTTTTCCCAGTTGCAATGTATGGCTGTGAAAGTTGGACCATAAGAAAGGCTGAGCGCCAAAGAATTGAGGCCTTTGAACTATGGTGCTGGAGAAGACTCCTGCGAGTCCCTTGGACTGCAAGGGTTCAAACCGGTCAGTCCTAGAAGAGATCAACCCCGACTGCTCTTTAGAAGGCCAGATCATGAAGTTGAAACTCAAATACTTTGGCCACCTAATGAGAAGGAAGGACTCACTGGAGAAGGGCCTAATGCTGGGAAAGATTGAGGGCAATAGAAGAAGGGGACTACAGAGAATGAGATGGCTGGATAGAGTCACTGAAGCAGTAGGTGAGAACTTAAATGGACTCCAGAAGATGGTAGAGGACAGGAAGACCTGGAGGAACGTTGTCCATGGGGTCGCGATGGGTCGGACACGACTTCGCAATTAACAACAACAACAATGTGACTTTAATCACCATCTCCACCTCTGAATCCTCTCAATAGCTCCTGTAAAGTCTGAAAAAAGATACTAGATCAAGATTACCCAGGAGTTTACTGGTTGGGTGAATATTTATATTTTTCTAATTCTAGGCTGACTCATTAAATCAGGGATTGTGATTATTAGGAGGGAAGGGAGGGAGGGAGGGAGGGAGGAAGGAAGGAAGGAAGGAAGGAAGGAAGGAAGGAAGGAAGGAAGGAAGGAAGGAAGGAAGGAAGGAAGGAAGGAAGGAAGGAAGGAAGGAAGGAAGTTTGGGCTTCAACCAAAAACCTGATTCCTGTTCACCCTAACCATTAGCCATATTAACCTGACACCATACATTCCTTGAATTTTTTTTTAAAAAAATGTTGCTTTCAAAACATGTACTTTTTTTTTTTATTCTGAATTTTAACTTTGGAAATAAATAAAAAAATTAGAAACACAAGATTGGACCGTTCTACTACATAGTTGTTGTGCCTTAAACACTACCTGCCCATTACTTATCTGCCTATTTCATGTGAAAGAATTCTTTCAACTTTCTCTTTTTTCAGAAGACAAAATTGTAAAGACCACATGGTGCTATTAATAAAGCTTCATTTTTAATTTTTTTATTAAAACTTTTAACTACAATAATAAAACTAATACAAACTAAACTCAGAAAAAGAGAAGAGAATGGAAAAAAGAATTAAAAATTCAAGAAATGGGGAAAAAAGAAAGAAGTAAAAAAAAAAAGAATATATAATAAAAAAAGAAAAACATATAAAGAAGTGAATTCCAACCTACATCACAAGTATAAACAGGTTTAATATTTATTTACCCCTTATAAGGTTACAAAGGTATATGTTCTTCAAATACCCCATTCCTTATCAATAAAACATCAACTTTCCAATCCTGGTCTCAGCATAAAGTCCATTAAAAGTTGCCAGAACATTGCCCAACAAAATCTTGTTTTTGTGGTTTTAATCTCAATGAAATAAACCAACTTTACATTCTTTTCTTTTACTCCTAACAGTTGTAATCCTTAATTCAATCAAATATTGTAGTGGGATTTGATTTGTTCTTTATCCAATCACAAAGATTTTCTCAATGCTTTGAGAAGGCTCTTTTGTAGATCCAATAAAACAACATTTTTCAGGCCGTTCTCTTGTATTTCTTTTAATTTTTAAGACTTCAATCACTTTTTTGCATATATTCAATAAAGTGTCTTTTTTCAAATTATTCCCTTGGCAAGTCCCTATCTCATCCAATTAACTTTATTCTATATGTTTCAGCTTATGGGTTCACTATAGATAAGCCCAATTATATATTTTCTAAGTCATCCTTACACGCTAGTCTACAAGAAAACAAATATACAAATTCAAATGCATTTTGTTTTGATAATATTGAAATGCTTATTTTTTAAAATCTTGCTTTCAGGGAAGATTGTTATCCACTATATTTGGGGCATTAATCACAATTGCAGCTACATAAAAACCATTACCTGAGGAATCACCCTTTAAATTCCTTCTCTATGGACTGCCACCCTTTGTTTATTTGTTTGTTTGTTTGTTTATAAAATTTATTGGCTGCCCATTTTACCATAGGATAACTCTGGGCAGCTTATAGTTACATATATAGTTAAAACATAAAACATTAAAATCAGACATTAAAATCAAGGTAAGGTATAGAGACACAGTGGTAGGGGAGGTGGGGTTTGTTATTATTCAATCATCCATCTCCATTGCACTGTCCTTCCACTGGGCCCCCAAGCCAACTGACAGAGCCACATCTTTAGGCCCTTATGAAAAGATAGGAGGGTTGAGGTCAACCTCAGATCGGGGGGGGGAGATGTTCCAGAGGTCAGGAGCCACAGCAGAGAAGGCCTTCCTCCTGGGCCCCACCAGCTGGAATAATCAGGCTGAGAGGACCCACAGCATTCCTCTTCTGCCAGCACGAGTGATACGGGCCAATCCCAGTTGGGTGAGACAGTCTCTCAAGTAACCTATACTAATCTGTGGCTTTTGTGCCAGAGATGGTCAGCACTCCAGCTGTTTAAGTCCATGGCATCGCGTGGTGGAGTGAGCTCCTGTCATTTGCCTTTAGCTCCTGCCCACCTAGCAGTTTGGAAGCATGTAAAAAAAGTAAATAAACGATCACCACTCCAGTGGGAAAAGCTAGCAGCATTCCATACAGAAGCGGGACCCAGTGCTGGACCTGCCCAGATGCGAGGTGAGGTTGGTGAAAGAAAGCCTGGATGATCCGACATTCCTCAAATGCTGCTAGCCAGCTGGTGCAAAGCTAGTTTGCCCCTTGTGGTGTACCATGGATGTGTGCATGTGAGAACAAAATGAAGTAGCAATCTTAGGCTGCCAGAACGACTCAGCAATAAAATGCATTGTAGACTTCTCTGGCTACATACACCAGAAGTGTTTAAAATGAATGTCTACAGTTGTACACATCCAGTGCATAATAAATCCTATCAGTGTGATATGGTTTGTATCATGATAGCTGAAAAATAAATCATTTTTGCCATATATAGAGACAGACGTGCTAGAAACAAGATATGGAAAAGAAGCATTAAGGGTCCTCTTCAAATTTTTGAGAAAACTCATCTGTGAATATTTCTGTTTCAAAGCATGGGAGCAAGGTTATCCAAACATTTTAACTGTCCAAATCACACACCATTTGTCTCTTTATTCATTGCATTTTATCTCTTAGCTTTCCTATAGCGAATCTCTTGCAATAGATCTTATCATGTAATGCTCAACAGACAATCCATTTGGAAGAAAGGAAGAGTAAAAGAGAGGGAAATCAATTATTTTTTCTTGTGGTATATGGCAGGATTGGGAACTAAATAGGAACTACAAATAACACACTACAAGTGCATGCTAAAAGTTTACCCTTGGATAAAGCATAGCTTTCATGGGGCAACTTAAACACAGCATTAGCAATAGATCAATATCATGTGTTCCAATGAAGTACTTCATGAACAATGTTCTCTTCAGGTTGAATAGTCTTGTGATGAAATCTGGCCAATGATTTGGCTGCTATATATATAAAAAAGATGCTGTCGGTTTTCTGGCCAGTTTGGTTTGCATGTTATTCTAGTGAAAAATAAATCATTGCCATACTTTGTACATACTGTACATCTTGGTTTCTTGACATTGTTCCATCATCTATATTGGTTCACCAACAAATGTTAAGGGGAGAATGATGCCCCCTCCAATGATTCTAAAATCACCCATTTTAATAAAGTGTAAATATATGTATATATAATTAAACTTCTGTTGACTGGTGTCATTTTTTAAAAGAAAAAAATCTTAGGTTCCTTTTGTATTGGTTTTTTTAGGGGTTGATTTTTATTTCTTTTTCCTCCAGTTATTTTTGCTTTTCTCCTTTTTTTGCATTTTATGTTTCTTATAACACAGTTACACTTTACATATATGTTATTATGTCTTTATCATTTGTAAAATTGAATTTTAAAAATTAACAACTGCCATTCCCTACTAAGCCTCCCTCTTACCCAACTCCATGAATGCCAATGAACCATCAATATCGGAAGTTGCCTACATCTGAAAGTATTTGAAAGACATTTTCTTTTCTGATAAATGTGATAATGAGGCTTTCAAATGTTACTCTGGTCTGTGATTAATTAACACAGGAATGGTAAATTTATGAGTCTGGAATTTTCATTTTCTTTTATGGGGTTCTTTCCTCAAACAGTCTACTTTAAGCCACAACTCTAGGGCAAAAGGGATTTTACAATATATTTAATGAAAATCAAATATTTAAATTTTAACTGGCTGAATATTTTTTGGGAAACTCAGTGATTTTTAGAACACCTGGAATCAGAAAACAGTACTTTTAGTGAAGCCTGCTCCCACTGTGCGTAGCATTTTGTTTAATCCAGGACTTAATAAATACATTTTGTTGAACACTGTTGTTCTTTCATGTGCTTATTTTTATCTCTGTATATTGTGGAATGTTTTTGTGGGAAATTTTTATTTCTGTATATTTAAGAGGTGGGATGTTTGGATAAGATTTTCATTTGGACAAAGGATTATAACTACAATTACAAGTAGTCCTCAATTAGTGACTGCCTTATTTAGCAAGTGTTCAGGCAGTTATGACAGGGATGAAAAAGTAACTTTGTAACCAAGCCTCGCATTTATGACCATTTGCAGATCTGCAAACCAAAGAAAAAGCTGAAGTAAGAATTGGAGGATAGTTATGGTTTCACTTAGCAACTGCTTCGCTTAATAACTGAGTTGCTGGTCCCAATTGTCATCTAATCAAGGAGAGAAGCAACCTAGAACTAAGGAGAAATTTCCTGACAGTTGGAACAATTAATCAATAGAATGAGTTGCCTCTAGAAGTTGTGGGTGCTCCAATACTGGAGATTTTTAAGAAGAGATTGGATAACCATTTGTCTGAAATGGTATAGGGCAGTGATGGCGAACCTTTTAGAGACCGAGTGCCCAAACTGTAACCCAAAACCCACTTATGCATCGTTGGGTGCCGGGTGGGTGTGGCCCATTGGCTGGGCGTGGCTGCGGTGGTAACGGCAGACTGGGTGGGACTAAAAAGTTCAATCAACCAATTCCAACTTTGCAAGATTTTATTTTCCTGCGAGAAGTTGAAATTGATTGATTGATTGAACCTTTTTTTTTTGCATATGGCGGCGGAGGCCTAAAGCGAAAAAGTTTTATAAAACCCAGCTGAAGGCCTAGGACTGGGGCGACAGTGCGCATGCCCACAGAGAGGGCTCTGAGTGCCGCCTCTGGCACCGGTGCCATAGGTTCGCCACCACTGGTATAGGGCTTCTTGCCTGAGCAGGAGGTTGGACTAGAAGACTTCCAAGGTCCCTTCCAACTCTGTTATTCTGTCATCACTCAGTGAGGACTACTTATATAAACAACCTTCATATAGTTCCTGGTTAATACATTTGCTCTAGATCAGGGGTCCCCAACCTCTGGTCCATGGACCGGTACCGGGCTGCGGCATGCCAGCAACTGGTCCACACAAACAAGAAAGCCCCATCCACAGCACACAGGCAGCACACAAAACCACACCCTCTCCGGTCCGTGGAAAAACCTCTCTTCACGGAACCGGCCCCTAGTACCCAAAAGGTTGGGGACCTCTGCTCTAGATGCCGTGGGTTATTCATGTGTATTTTTCTCTCACACTAAACTGCCCTTTTAGATAACTCTCTTCCTGGATTGTAAGGCACACTTCATATCTACGTGTGTTTTTTCCTATATTTCTATTTATGGTTCCAGGAACTGTTTATTTCTCCCGCTAGGTAACCTGATTACTATCATTTACAATCACAAAGACTTCATCATTTACACTTGAGGATAGCCTTAAAACAAGCATGATAGTTCATCATAGGAGAACAAAAAAAAATTGACTGGTGCTTATGTTTTTCACAGCATTCTCTCTGTAACTCTAATTCAAGATGAGGTGATGAATGAATATGGCGGTGCAGTGCAGTGGGAAATAACACCACCTTCTCTGTTTCTAATGTCTTTCTCAACATTATTTAACAGCTGTTTCTAGAATAGCTGTGTCAGCCAGGTTGAGAAATGAAGTCATTCCTTCAAGGCAATTTCTTAAAATGAAACAGCCCCAGCCTGGCTTGGATTTGATGGCTATGCTTCACAATTCTGACTGCCAGTGAATGTGCCATAATTTTTCGGTCAAAAATATACAAGCTAAACAAAACAAAAACCTGTTGTGGAAAACAATGAGCACAAAAATATCTGTGGGAAATGCTCCAAAAATGCCAGGAAACATTAGGAGAAATATGAAGAACTAAAGAAGATTATTTCTTTTAACGTCTCAGATTTACTAAAAGTAGGATGAGCTGCATATCGTTTGCCTTTAAATTTTATTTATAGGTCATACAGGATGATTAATATCCATTAAAACCTGTCACGAAAACCAAGAATGCTGGAAGGAAAAACAAATATCAAAAGGGAAGGGAACCCAAACATTTCAGAGTAGCTGTCAAATTCACACTGTTAAAATTCAGAACAGTCTTCACTGCCTAGAAAAACCTGATTAAAGAAGACAGGGCTCTTATATCCCTTATGAGAGGGTCAGAAGTTGTATGTTGCTATTTAGAAGTTTCTGTCTTGAATGTTCATTAACCTATTATCACTAGAGCATAATGTTGCACCATATTAGTGCATCAGGCTAGAAGCCAGGGGACTATGAGTTCTAGTCTAGCCTTAAGCACAAAGTCAGCTGGGTAACCTCGGCAAGTCCCTCTCCTTTAGGCCTAGGAAGGAAGCAAGGATAAACCACTTCCAAAACTTGCCAGGTTTACATCAGAGACTAGTCCAGGCAATTGCCAGGAGTCAATATCAATTCAAAGGCTCACCCACAAAAATGCTAAATACTGTGTCCTCAGTAGGTTCACTTACACAAAAGTGTCCATTAGGCCAGAGCAAGACAGACCTGTACAAAGCAGGGGCTGATTAAACAAAAGAAGTGACTGCCTATTTATGGTAAAAGAAACTAGTAAACAAGTAAAAAAAAAAAAACTTTCCAAAGAAACATTCCAAAGAGTTGTAAAAAAAGGATAATACTACATACAGGAATGCAAAAAGGTATAAAAATGTCAAACTCTTTATCTCACACACATTCCTATTTGGGAATTGTGTCCACTCATTGTGTCAACTCCATTTCTTCTTGGAAAATGATCCTGCCTCAAAATCCATTCCTCAGAGAAATCCAGATAAAAATTTCCAGTGGTAGTTTAACCTGTACACTCTCTGTCTCTGTCTTTCTGTCTCTCTCTTTCTCTGTCTCTCTCTCCCCTTTTTATATTTTTATCTCTCTGGCATTTGAAGTTCTCTTTATGTGACAGAAAGATTCACTAGACATTCCCCAAGTTCTTTCCTCTGGTATGAGATAATTGTACTGCAATTTGTACTCTGAATCTCAGATGCTGTTTGCCTTTGACTTGCAACTTTTCCCTCTTGCTTCTAACCCTGACACAATGTTACCCAGGCAATTTCCTCCTCCTCCTCCTCCTCCTCCTCCTCCTCCTCCTCCTCCTCCTCCTCCTCCTCCTCCTCCTCCTCCTCCTCCTCCTCCTTCTTCTTCTTCTTCTTCTTCTTCTTCCCACATGATGTTGCCTTCACCTCATGAAACAATATGCATTGTCCTTCATTGTACCAGTCCCCTCTTACTTCCTAAAGAGACCCTTGTAAACTGTTAAGTCCTTGAAACAAAGGTGAAGAAAGAGGACACATCTCTTGTAGAACAACTCTCTTTATTGTGCTTCACCAAAACTCCAACAACCAGCAGAGGCATGCAGGCTTCCTTTTATATGCCCAGATCCCCGGACAACATGGATACATGGATACATAATCAGGCGCCACTCAGTCTGGTCCCGGGCAGCTTTTGCAAAGCCCCGGGACCCTTGCAACATCCCGAGCCTGCATTTGCAGGCTCAGGACACAACACCCCTCTCCCCTAGCTTGGGACAATCCTGACATACAAACATGGAAGGAGTTCCTGACTGTTGCTTCCCACAACTTCCTATCCTTCTTTTCCTAATCACAAACCACTTGAAATAATAATTAAAACAATTTACATTATTACAAATATTTCTTAAGGGTAGTACCCCTTGTAGCTGGACAGCAACTTTACAAAGTCTGAAAGATATTTGGGGGGGCCTTGGCCCTTCGTGACCTCCTCGGACCAGGAGAGTTCCCTGGGTCCAATCCTTGGCCCACTATGTTAGGCAAGCCAGGACAGTGCTGCCCCCTTGCTTCAGGAGACCCTGGTGTTGTTTCCTGACCTACCTGCTCGCCTGCCAGGGTCAGTAGGTCAGGGCTTTGCTGGCCCCAGTACCTGGTTGATCTGCCCCTCTGCTGATTGGCTGAGCCCTCTACACTCAACCCAACATCCCTTGGAGGGGTGGTAGTCCCCGGATCCACAATGGACTCTTCTAGGGAGCACTGTCCCTCGAACCCAGGGTCTGTAGAGGGATAGTCAGGGGTGGCTACAGGCTCCTGGTATTCCATGGACCCTGATGTGGTGTCTGTGGTGCCAGAGTCAGGAGTAGCCTCTCTGTTTGCCCCCTGTACAGAGGACCTCCTTCTGGTAGCAATTGCAGAATTGAACCTGCTTCCTTGCTGTGTTGCCAGTTCTTGCGCATTATGTAAGTTATGTGGATACCCCCAGTTAGTCTCCCTGTCTGAAGTGTTACTGTTTCTGTGTGAAGTATGTGGATGCCCCTGGGGTGACTCCCTGGCTGGAGTATGTATTGGTGTGTGGAGTATTTCTCTGCCCCGTGAATTCCTGTTCGGAGCACTTGCAGAATCTTGGGATGGGGAATCAACGAACTCCTCAGCTGCCGTTAATGGCTGCTGACATTGATCCTCAGAATGCATTCTATAACCTTTCTCCCCCCCCCCCAGTGCAGAACCAGGAGTAGAAGGGTGTAAATCCAGCCACACACGCAGCTGATCTATGTGCCGCCGAAGAACATGGCCGTCTTCCAAGGACACTTCATAGGACAGAGGTCCAGAGACCTTACAGACAACAGCAGGTACCCACGGGTGACCAGGCCCGTAATTCTGAGTCCAAACTGGAGCACTCACTTGCAGGCTCCTTGGTGGCTGCGGATGCGACCCCTGAGATGCCACCCAGTCTGGGTGCAGTCTGTCCAGCTTAGTGATGAGCCGGCAACCCCAGCGAAGTTCAGCCAGGCTCTTTCCGGTGGCTGTGCAAGATGTGGTGTGATGTGCAAGAAGAAAGTCTGCTAACCTGCGATGCCAATCCCCATAAGTCAGTCTCTTGAGGGCATCCTTGGGGGTGTTCACCATACGATCAGCCATCCCATTGGTGGAAGGGTGGAAAGGAGCCGAAGTTGCATGGTGGATCAGGTTGGCCTGAAGAAAAGCCTGGAACTCAGAAGAAGTGAATTGAGGACCATTATCTGAAACCAGAACATCTGGAAGGCCATGAGCAGCAAAAATGCCTCGCAGCACCTGGATAGTTTTGGCAGTAATAGTGGAGGTCACAGGAACAACCTCTAGCCACCTGGAATGGCTATCAACAACAACCAGGAAGAATTGCCCCTGAAAGGGCCCAGCGTAATCTATATGTACCCTAGACCAAGGGGTTTGAGTTTCTTCCCACCTATGAACTGGGGCCTGAGACATTTCAGGCCGTGACCATTGGCACACATAGCACCCATGCACCTGGGCCTCTATGGCCATAAATGGCTGCGCACAAGCGCCTTCATCCTGACTATCCCAGGATGTCCCTCATGCAGAGAGATTAAGATTCTAGATCTCAATGAGGCTGGGATCACTACCCTACTGCCCCATAACAAACATCCCTTGAATGTAGACAATTCATGCCTCTTCTTCTAGAACCCCTGGAACTCTGTGTCAGGGCATGTGTCAGGCCAACCTGACAATACCCAATTCAACACACGTGTAAGAGTGTGATCAGTGGCAGTTTCAGCAACCACATCCCTAGCATTGAGGGGAGACTCAGGCAACTCTTGAATGGACAAAATATTTACTGCAGGAGCAGGATCAGGATCCAAAATTGGCCGATGGCACTCAGGCCATCAGCATACTCAGGCCATAAGCATAGCCCATTTCCTTTCCAGGTTTGTGAATCAGCGTGTAGTCATATGCTGACAAAAAAATGGACCATCTCAGCATATGGAGGAAAAGGATATGAGGGGTCTGTTTGATCATGGTAAACAACCCCAGCAGTGGCTTATGGTCAGTATAGACTGTGAAATGGCAGCCATATATGAAATCATGAAATTTCCTAATACCAGCCACAATGGCCAGCGCTTCCCTGTCAATCTGAGCGTAATTACGCTCAACAGAAGACAGTGTTCTAGAATAATAAGCCACAGGGACCTGTGTCCCATCATCCATCAGATGGCTAAGAACTGCCCCAACTCCATAAGGAGAAGTATCGCAGGCAATGCAAACAGGCAGCTGCTCATTGAAGTGAGCTAGTACAGCACTGGAAGTAAGCAAGGCTATAATCTCATTGAAACTTTTTTTGTGGACCTTAGTCCACTGCCAACAGGCCTGTTTGTCTAAGAGCCTATGCAAGGGTTCAGCTATTGCAGCTTTATGTGGCAGAAAGGCATGGTAGAAGTTCAAAAGGCCCAAAAAGGCTTGTAGCTCGCCCTTAGACATAGGGCTTGGGGCCTGCTGGATGGCTTTTAATTTAGCTTCAGAAGGATGAATGGGCATCTATCCTGAATCCCAAAAAATCAGTTGAATTTACACCAATCTTACACTTTTCCTTTTTTAACTTAAGGCCTGCTCTTCTAAAACAAAGCAAGACAGCCCTTAATCTTTCTGCCAATGATTGAGATGATTCCCCAGCAATGAGAACATCGTCAAAATATGTACAGACTCCAGGAATACCCCTCAATGTGTTCTCCATGACACTTTGGAATATACCAGGGGCTACATTCACCCCAAACTGTAGTCTCTTTACTTTAAAAGCTCCTCTATGGGTCACAATTGTCTGAGCTTCAGCAGCAGCCTCATCAACAGGCAACTGTTGATAGGCCTGTGCCAGGTCAAGTTTTGCAAAAATTTGCCCCCCTTTCAGGGAAGCCAGAATGTGACTCACTACTGGTACTGGATAAGTGCGATGCTGTAGTGCCTTGTTTAGTGTGCATTTGTAATCTGCACAAATACGTATGTCCCCATTATCCTTAAGAGGCATTACTATTGGGGTCTCCCAAGGACTAGAATCAACAGGTTCTAAGATGCCCTGCTGGGGCAATTTATCCAATTCAGTATCAATCTTGCCTTTGAGGGCAAAAGGTACCCTCCTAGGCTTGACCTTAATGGGTACTATGGAAGGATCTAAATGCAATGAAACTGGAGGCCCCTTGTAGGATCCAAGCTCAGAACTAAACACATCTGCAAATTTTTTGCAGACTTCTGCAAGGCTTAATGTTTGCAAATGGTGCAGCCCCATGACCTGGATTCCCAGAGCCTCAAACCAATTGAGTCCAATGAGACTCGTGCATTCACCCCCAACAACCAACACATCTAATGAACCCTCAAAATTCTTGTACTGTACCTTAAGGGTGCCCTCCCCCTTAACACACACCTTAGAATTCTGAAAGTCTGTGAGTATCATGTTGGATGGCCTGAGTTTAACTCGAAGGCCACAGCTGTTACAAATCTTCCTGAATGTGTTGAGGGACATTATGGAAAGAGTGGACCAATTCCATGGATAAAGGAACCCCCTGTAACTTTACTTTAAGGGACAGTTTCTTCTTTAGGGGTTTATGTGTGCCTGTCCTTAAGACACTTCTACGTGTTGCGCAGAAATCCACCCTATTTTGGCTGGGAACCCTGGTACCATTCAGATGCAATTCTTCTCCAGGTTGTGTCTTCTGATGACTTAAACAGATGGATGCGATGTGACCTTGCCTACCGCATGCTCTGCAAATGGTGAAACGGAACCGGCAATCAGCTCTTTTGTGGCATCCTCCACAAAAAGCATGTTCTTTATTGCCCCTCCTGCTGCTTCCTCTGCTATAATCTCTCGCAGAGCATCTTGGAACGAGACATCTTCCTTAGCAAAAATCTTTTGCTGTAAGTCTCTATTCCTCAGCCCGCATATGAAACGGTCGTGCAACCTTTCTTCTAAGTCTTTAAACTCACACGGTCTGGCTGCTCTTCTCAAGGCCGCAATAAAGTCTTTTGCAGATTCTCCTGCCTTCTGATCCCTCTGTTCGAACGTGTGTCTCCATACAATGATGGACAACTTGGGCTGGAAGTACTCTTTTAGAAGCTTCTTTAAATCTGTGTACGTTACACCTTTCAGAGAGGCAGGGGCCACGAGGTTTTCAGCAATCTCAAAAGTCTCTTGATCGCATACACACAACAAGGTGGCAGCCTTTAGCCCATCTTCATGAATTTGGTTGACTCTGAAGTAGTTGACCCTCGCAACGTATGACTCCCGTCTTTCTGGGTGTGAGAAGTCAAATTCAGACAAGCGGCCAATCTTCGCCATAGCAGCTGGCACTTCACCACTTGCTTCTTCGGGGAAAGGGTCTTTCAGCCAAACTCACCCTCCAGCGACGCTGTACTGGCAGGATGGCTGCTGATGTTAACGCCGTTTTCCCTCTGCAGGACTTCTTTTGGGTGAGTCTTATAGCTTCTTTTTGTTTACCATTTGAAGCATCCCACCCTCGTTGCCAGTGTTAAGTCCTTGAAACGAAGGTGAAGAAAGAGGACACATCTCTTGTAGAATAACTATCTTTATTGTGCTTCGCCAAAACTCCAACAACGAGCAGAGGCACGCAGGCCTCCCTTTATAAGCTCAAATCTCCAGACAACATGGATACATAATCAGGCATCTTTCGTGCCTTGAGCACGCGCACAAAGCCGGCACCACTTAGTCTGGTCCCGGGCAGCTTTTGCAAAGCCCTGGGACCCTTGCAATGTCTCAAGCCTGCATTTGCAGGCTCAGGACACAACATAAACGATCTGTTCTACTTTGTCTTCACAGGAGTAGTCTTTTGCTAACTGCATTAACTTGAAATGGTGACAATAGAGCAAGATGGCGATCAATAAAAGGGGAAAGAAAATGTCATACTGATCAACTTTTCTGCTGCCTCAAGGTTAATGAAAGGGGCCTTGAACTCATACTTGGGAAAAGCCATTTCTTTCTGTGGAAGATTCTTTGTCTTTTGTATCAGTTTCAGTCAAGTTGTTGTTCAACAGGCTTCTGCCCTATGGTAGCTAATTTGTGGAACTGCCTGTGATTTTTTCCCCCAGACTTTAAACATCTTCTATAAATCCCAGTAAGTAAAAGACCCCAGATTTGCATTACTAACTGTTGCACACAGAAATTTCAGGGCTGTATTGTCTCAATTTATCAGTCTACAAGAATTCCCCATCCATCTTTGCCTCTATCAGCCACACCTTTGCAAAATGCTTTAATCTAGTCTTCTAAACTCCACACTTTCATTCCTATCTTTTCTTTCCACCTTCACGTAAATGCTGCCTTTTGAAAACTTAGCTGGGATAGAGTGTTGTTGTTGTTGTTGTTTTTGACATGTAGAATGAATGGCAGTTTGTGGGAACAAAGAGTAAAACAAGACAATAAAGCTCTGTGCAAATAATGTAAACAAGGAAGCTCCTGAGAGGTAAGAATAAATTGCAGCCTTTTTGGTGATAGATCATTGCCATGCTATTAGTGATACATCAAAGGTGCTGTCATACTCGTGAAGTCAAATCAGGTTTTACATAGCTGTAGTGCTGTTTCTTGAAATTGTACACATTGGCTTTCCCCACATCTTTTCTCTACCATTTCAAAAAAATAAATAAATCCTCTCTAGCCTCAAAAGCTAGAAATATAAAAAGTGCATTGGTTCTGCTATTCCAGTACTGGTCATCCTAATCAACAGTGGCTCTCACACACTTCAAAGATTTTTTTTTCTTAGCTCAATGGAATTTTATTCATATTCCTTAAACATGAAAATTCTACCCTGCTTAATGGACAAGTTATCAAGTCTATAATAAAAATATCAAGAAAATTGCAGTGAAAATTAGAGTCAAATATATATATATTCAGTGATATGGCTGAATCTGTGAAATTACTTTTCTCCTTCTTTTTTATTAAAAAAAATTCCTGACTTTTCACCCTATTATATGAGCCTATTTACAAATGTTAATATTTATATTACACAGAGTCATGTTAAAATCAGGTAGCAGTAAATTATAGAACTAAGAATGCCAATTTAGAGTAATGGTTAAGATAATAGATTAAATACTAGAAGACTGAGTTTTAGTTCTCCCTTAGACAAACTTGCTGGGTGACTTGGAGCCAGTCACTTTTTCTTGAACCAACCTATTTCACAGATTAATTGTTGGAAGGAAAATAGAAAGAGTGTACATTCTATACGCCACTTTGAGTTGTGTTTTAAAAAGGTGAGATATAAATCTAGTTAAATATGCAAGCCAACATCCCATTGCTATTTACAAAATATGTTTTCAATGGAATGTTGTGCAAAATAAGCCCAACATCTTTTTTTTTGTTTTGTTTTCTTATCATTTCTCATTCAATTGGATGAGAATGCATTTGCTTGCTTACTTTTTTTTTTTTTTTCAGGAGCAGAGAATTTCTGATTGTGATGATTCTGCATTGTTCCAGTGAGAAACAAATATGCATGAATGTCCTGTTTTTCATTGTGCAATCATCTCTCTAGGAGTCAGCAGAATTTCAATTAAATCTAAGATATCATCAAGAAGTTCTCCTCATTATTTGCTTTTTAATTTGTTTCCATTTTAGGAAGTGTGGATAGTTATGGAGGCTTCTAAGCAGTGGAAAGATGTGTAAGAGATAATGGTGGTGATCACACCATCATTCACACCTCCATCACCTCTGACAATAATCAGTATCACCATTTAATTATCAGGCAATTGGAGATGAGAGATTTGCAGATTGTCTCCATTTTCAGATGAAAAAAGGAAGAGTTGTGTAGGTCTTTCTGATTAGGCAGGTGTTCCCCAGGGATGAAAATTAGTTCCTTCAACAGGTTGATGAGATGTGCTGAGCTAGTTGGTTGTTATTGACTCACTCAGTTAAGTTGATTTTCTTCCATTTCTGTCATTACCTTATAATATTGTTGAAAGAAAAATCATGAGCTCCAGCCCAAACTGGGAATAAAAAAAATGGAGACTGCTTAGGAAGAAGGTCCTGTTTATTGGAGAACAGTACCAACAGCATGTGTTTCTGGGAAAGCTGACCAAATGGAGCTGGGAATTGTGGGTTTTTATACCATCTTTGGGTTTTGTATTTGAGGTTCTTCCTGTTTCTGTGGCATCTAGTTTGACCTGTGTTTGAGTGTGCCCTTTTGGTATTCTAATGGTCTAATGGTCCTAAAGATTATGTCCTGCTTCTCTGGGGCTGTGGCTGAAGGCATTTTGCTTATGAATAGGTGGCCCCAAATCTGCATTTCTACAGAGCTGGCCTGCTCAGTTTCTGTCTGGGGAAACTTGGGCAGAAAAGTTTTAAGTTTTTTCCCCTCCATTATTCCTTTGGGGAAATATAATATTCTACCTTTTTTAATATTCCCCCCCAAATCTTTCCTTCTCTAGGAGAGTGGGTGAGTGCTGACTTCCAACAATATACTTGTTAATTGCTCCTTTGGTAGAATACCAGGCTTCAATAAATTCACGTGGATGTGGATGTTGGCATGCCCAATGAATTTTGTTCTATCAACTAGCAGTTAAACGGCACGATCCAAAATCCCTGATCTCAAACCACACTGATAATATAGAACACCCAGTTCAATTGGGAAGGAACAAAAATCATTGGGCATGCCAACACCTGCCACACACATGAATTTATTGAAGGTTGGTATTCTACCAAAGGAGCAATTAACAAGCATATTGATCGAGATCCAGCATATGAATACATAAGAAACCAGACCATTTGAACTACCAATCATCAAGAGAACTAATCAGCTGCTCAGAATTTAAATATAGCTCCAAACAAACAACCAATCACACAACCAACTGACCATACTGGCACACAAGACATATATAAGCTAAAGATGTTACCTAGTTTGGTAACGAAATGTTAGTTTGGAAAGCAAATCACTGCCAAACTCTAAAACCCGAGCTACAACTATTTTCTATTATTTCAAGGGAATATTTCTGTCTTTCCAGTGACTGTCTGCTGCCTGCCACCTATGGAGTCTATAATTGTTTGTTTCTTGAATACATTTTGTGTCACTAACTGAACTATCACAAATTCTTACTGAGCAACATTAGCTCGCAGTACATTGATCTCCTGTGAATTCAACTCCTTGCATCTGTTGCCTGCACAAATATCACAAACCACCACTGGTCCATTAATCATCATTGTTCATGGCTTTCAAGGAGCATTTTTGTGTTAGGAGATCAAAGCTATATTCTGATTTGCTGCTGCAAAGTTGATTCTTGTACTTGATTATGTTTCTCATCATGTAACTCTGCCTTAAAAAAACATGTCTGAAATTTAAACCCATTTAACTCAGTTGTCTCTGCAGCTGAGCCCTCTGATTGCTTATGAAGCTGATTTTCTCCATGCCTCATCACCTAACCCAGGGGTAGGCAACCTTGGCTCTTTTATGACTCGTGGACTTCAACTCCCAGAATTCCTGAGCCAGCATAGCTGGCTCAGGAATTCTGGGAGTTGAAGTCCACGAGTCATAAAAGAGCCAAGGTTGCCTACCCCTGACCTAATCATACCAGTCATTTTAAAAAAATCTAGTGCAGGCTCTGAGTCAGTTAAAATGCTGGATTTTTCTAAACATAGTAAGGATATGGAAGAGTACTGAATAAGCCAGACCCCACATCAATTGGATAAAAGTTTAACAGTTAAGGAAGGAAAATTTTTAACAAAAACCTATAAATATTTATTAGAGGTAGATCTGGAGGAAGAAATAGTGAAAGGGCCAATGATAACATGGGAGAGAAATGTGGGCTGAAATATAAATCTGGAAGAATGGGAAAGATTATGGAACATAAATTGTAAACTGACACTGTCATATAGGGGAAATCAATACAAAATGTTCTATAGATGGCATTTAAGACTGGCGAGATTGGCCAAAATGTACAAAAATATGAATCTGGAATGTTGGAAATGTAAAAATAAGGAAGGAACATTTTATCACATGTGGTGGCTGTGCCCTAAAGCAAAGAGCTATTGGGAACAGATAGGGAACTGGATACAGGAGATAACCAAGGTACAAATTGAATTCAAACCTGAACTGTTTCTTCTGGGTATAATAAATTCAAAGATAGAAAAGCAACTCCAACACATCATTATACATATATTGACAGCAGCTCGCATAGTATACGCTCAGTGTTGGAAGGGTGAAAACATACCTACAAACCATATGATTATATACAAAATTCTTGAATGTGCGGAAATGAATAAACTTACACTAGAATTAAAAGACAAGGAGGCAACAGAATTTTATGAAATATGAAACAAATGTTATGATTGACTAGAACAAAGAAAGAAAAAGACATGATTATGGATGTAAATAAATTGTAAATAATATATATGAGATGTATAACACAGTTTTGTTAAGGGAAAAATGTATTTTTCAGTTTTATTTTTGTTGTATAGTGAAAAAAGGAAAAATAAAAACTAAAAAAAAATGTTGGGTTTTTTTTGTAAGCAATATTTTCACAGCATCTTGATTGAATATTTGTTCTCTCAAAACAAAGTATAACATAATTGTTAACATTAAGATAAAAATAATCTAACATAAAAAGAATGTAACAGCTTATCAAAGTAGCTATATTTACTATTGAGCTACTTTGATATATTTATATTTATATATTTATATTTAGTCCTAAGTGCAGACTAAATAAAAAATACTAGTATTAGTGTTGTTGGAGCGATCACATTCCAAGAAAATATTCACCTGAGTCCCAAGAAAATATTAATCATAATTAATGATTTGGAATCATAAAAGACAATGAAAAGTTCTTTCGCCATTGCTGAATAAATATATACATCAACTTGACAAGAGAACTATCTGTTGCAGTAGGAAAGCTTCATTGTGAAAGCTGGGGCCTTATTTATCTTCCTCTAGGGAGTTATTCTAATAAAGAGTGATTGATCTTTTTAAGAAGAAATAAAGAAATTATCAGAAGAAGGTCAACCACCAAGGTCCAACTTCACACTTTGTGACTCAGAGGTTCAAAGTCAACCTACAAAAAAAAAAGATATAGTGCTTACTTTGCTAATTCTATACACTGAAGTATTTGGGAAATGGAGAACAGAAGTAAAGGTTTTAACACAGAGGCTAAATTTGACAAACTGGAAATCTGTACATTGGGTTAAAAAGGACAAAGCTGACTAATAACTATCAGTGCTTAAATGTAATGTTATTTCTTTTTAGGCAGAAGTATAATCACACCAATACAAGTAAATAAATAAATAAATATTCTGCTATTATTAATTGACAAGCAAATTCCCCTGATCTCAATTTTTAAAATGCAAATCTCCCAGATGCATGTTATATCAATCAATCAATCAATCCATATCCCAGAAGCACACACTCTTGAAAAGTTATTTTTATGGATTTTAATGGGGAAATAAATGCTATTTTACTTGTGCGATCCTCTGCAATATCCAGTTGGAGTAAAATGTCTAAATGTTTCCTGAATGGAATTTGTGGCTAACTCCTCTTCCCTCCTTACTAGATCTCCTTTTCTTCCCATTTTCAGAACAACCACTTCTTTTTTTCATCTCTTTTCTTTTTTACTTCTCTCATGATATGATATAGGAAACAGCTGTGGAACAGCTTTTCTGAATGTGGGGAAAACATAATGTTAGAAATTAGAAATTCCTCTTAAGAATTTTCAAGAGCCAAAGCTGAAGAATTTTCAAGAGCCAAACCTGTTTTTTCCCCCACTGGATTGCATTTTAACAGAATAGCAGAATAACAGAATTAGAAGGGGACCTTGAAGGTCTTCTAGTCCAACCCCTTGCTCAAACAGGAGACCCTATACCAGTTCAGACAAATGGCTGTCCAGTCTCTTCTTAAAAGCCTCCATAGATGGAGCATCATCATTTTCATCATCCATATTTGCATCTCCCTCTCTACCTACTACACTGGGATTTCATTAGAAATAAGAGAAAGGTTTTGTTTTGTGATGGAATGGAATGGGGTGAACAATCAAGAGGCAAGAAATCAAAAGTGGTGCCATATGACCTGTAGGATTTTTTCCCCTTTATTTTAATTTTCCATCATTTAGAAATGATGCCAATCTGAGTGACGCTAAGCCATACACATGAGCAAGCCAAAACGTACATTTTTGTTGTTGTTTTGTTCCTTTGAGGCAGTGTTGCTTCTGGCAACTGCCTGGATAAGTCCCTGCAATTTTCTTGACAAGATTTTGGAAGTGGTTTGCCATTGCCTGCTTCTGAGGGAAAATAACTGGTTCAAGCTCACTCAGTTGGCTTTTTGTCTAAGGTGAGACTAGAACTCATAGTCTCCCAGCTTCTAGCTGGTCCCTGAACCACTGCACCAAACTGGGTCTCATGCATTTAGGGAAGTCAAATAATTTCTCTTCATTTGCAAAATCAGTTTTTGTTAGTCATGAGAAAAGGCAAGTGCTTTGAAGTTGCAACCTTTGACAAATGGACTACTTACCAGCAATTGTCCATGCACTTGCAAGCAAGGTATATCTCCAGTCCATAAGTGCCAAAATTAGAAGCTTACTCTTTAATCTCCCTAATTTACAGTCAATAATATTTTTTGCTGGGACTGTTCCACCCTTCCTTTGTGTCTGACTATACTTCATCAAATATTGAACCATTTCTTCCTCTCTCTCTGTCAAAAGTCCTCCCAACAATTTTCTCCAGCGCTGCTTTCAAAGCCATCGATTTTCCTTCTCACAGCCTTCCTGAGGGTCCTGCTTTCACAGCCAAATGTGTGAAACCCCTCTGGAAAAAAAATGCCACTTTCTTTGCACCTTTTAGCTGCCCTTAAGATGACTCACTTGTTTTGCTCAAGGCAGAAATCTTCTGGTTTTCTTCCCATTTGGATGTAGATGAAAATTATTTATCACCTAAACTAAAGGAGGAATGAGCTTCCCTCCCACCCCTTCTGATGGGCAGCTTTGACCATTCATTCTAATATCTTATTTTCCTATTGCTGGCATTGTCTTTTCATATTTCCTTTCTCTCATCCCACACCGTGTCAGGAAAGAGAGAAAGGAAAAATCATTTTTGACAAGAGATATGAATCACTTGCTTGCAGAGGCCTCAGAAGTGCTCCCCCCCCTTCAAAAGGCAACTGGGCTGTTTTTTTCCTTGAGGAAGAAGAAGAAAATGTTTTGCTTCTCATCCCAGAAGCGTTCCGATAGTTCTGATGGCAGGCAAAGCTCTGATGATGCTTCTGGGATGAGAAGCAAAAAGTTTTCTTCATCCTCCTCAAGGAAAAAAAAAACAGTCCAGTTGCCTTTTGAAGGAAAATAAAAAAGCACTTTTAAGACAACTATGATCTGGAGGACTGAAAATTTCCACAAGTTACTTGCAAAAGGTTTCTGAAAAAGACTGACAGCGACAGGAAATTAAGCTGGAGCTATGGGACATAAACTGCTTCCTCTGATTTAGAGGAAAATATCCTGAGGAATGTTAGTTGTCTTATTCAAATCTGGCCACTTTAAAATGGGTGGATTTCAACTCCCAGAATTCCTCAGCCAGCAAAGCCAGCACTTCTCTAAATAGTAATTTCAACAGACTTTTTTTATTGCTAGTTTTTAATCTTAGGAAGTTGCATTCTGGAAACATTTAATAGTAAAAATTAACTCAATAGTCATTTCTGGCCTGGTTAGCCTTGGGTGATAACAGTTGCACAGAAGTATGGGCATAATCAACTCAGAAGTATAACATTCCATTTGTCTTTAGCTAAGGTGACCAACTTTGTTACAATGAAAAGGACACAAATAAATTGAAGAAAAAAATATCGTAAATAAAAGAAACATTTTATTCATTGCAATAATAATACAGAATACACTATAATATGATAAATGCATAATAAAAACATTTGTAACAATAACATTTTATATTGTAATTATGCTTACATGCCGCGCCCCACCCGCCCCGCCAGCACTGCTGCCCCGCCGTGTAGAGTGGGCCCCATGGTTCCCAAAGCACCAGCTGCACTGGCTCCAGCCCCGGGGGACAGCCCTTTGTTGACACACCCCGCCTGCAGCTGTCCTGCCAGCACCACCACCCACCCTGTGCAGCCCCATGTAGAGCAGGCCCCGCAGCTCCCACAGCACTGGCCACCGCCACCCCTCACACCCCTGCCTGCAGCAGCCCCACTGCCCCTGCCTCTTGCACCCGCAGCCATTATTGGCCTAGCAGGGCCAAAGATCAAGAGAAAGTTACCGTGGCATTGCCACTCCAGTCTCCTCCAGTATCTTCGGGACTAACTAGGAGATGGTGTAGTTGGGTAGCAGGGAGAGGTGCAAAGTTCCTGCCAATTCACCTTCGCTGCAGACAACTTTCATGTGCAAAGTTTGCCAGCCGGGTGTTTTGGCGCACTCAGCAGCAATTCCTATTGGCTTTCAAAAGCCAATAGGGGAAGTAGCACAGCTCATGTAAAAGTTGAAAAAAAAACATCAAAAAAGGTGCTGGAACGCCGTTCTGAGCATTCTATGAGGGAAAAAAAGCCCTGCAGATTAGTCTTCAAATATCGAAAAGGAGGACGTGTAGGAGGACACTTTTCGAGGGAGGACAGAACTCACAAAAGGAGGATTGTCCTCCCTAAAGGAGGACGGTTGGTCACCTTACTATAGCTTGTGACTGGCATAAATTAAAGAAGTAAAGAGTTGAAAAACAGAATTAGACCCAAAGCAATGTGCAGGAAAAATTGGTATATATATCTAAGGGGTTCCTACAGTTCTGCCTTTTTTTTCCCGCAGGTGCTTGACACTCTTTATTCAAAATTGTGACCTTCCCTCTTGACTCTCTCTTATTCTTAAGAGATGTCTCAAACTTTCCCAATACATTCCTCCATTAAGACTGCTATTTAAGAAGAGTACTGTTACAAACTGCTGTTAACAAAAAAAGGATATATTACATTTGTATGTGTGTAATGTTTGTTGTGATTTTTGTTTTGTTTTGTTGGTCTAAAATAAAAAAAAGACTGCTATTTAACCAAGTCTCGTTAACTCTATTCAGAGCTTGTTTCAATTTCATAGCTGAGTAAGAAGTAATGCTTCCTACGAATATCTTTAAATAAGGGTACTTTAGCAGTGTTCTGCACAGGGATTCTTACTTAAGCAGACAAAATGTTTGCTTAGGCGTTGGCAATTCAGAAGACTTTTGATGCTGCTGCTGAGGCTGTTGGGAAGCTAAGCTTCATTGGTCCTTTGTTTTCCTCTGGTCAATATTTTAACATACAGTTTCCAGTCTTTGCATGTCTTTGAATTGGCATCTCAGCTCCAAGTCTGCAGACATGTGAAAAGTGGTTCAGAGACCTTTTGAATGGCAAAACCTGGCCATGCTTTAGAAAGTACAGTACATGGCAATAGCAATAGCACTTAGACTTATATACCTCTTCTCAGTGCTTTAAGCCCTCAACCTTGAGCTTGTGAGACTCGAACTGCTGGCAGCTGGCAGTCAGCAGAAGTAAACTGCAGTACTGCATTCTAACCACTGTCCACCACATATCTTTAGAAAGTATATAATCAGAACTGCTTAAAGCAGTGGTGGCAAACCTTTTAGAGACCGAGTGCCCAAAAATCACCACCCCGCCACTGCTCCACCTCTCGCCCTGCCTGTTCTGTCCCCACCCACCCCCTGCCCTGCCCACTGCAGGACCACACACCGCCTCCATGGCTCACCACAGCAGATCACACAGGCAGCCCTGCAGCGCCATGGCAGCCACGCTCTCCACCCACACCCCACAGCATCATCTGCATGTTATGGGGCACAAGAGTGGAGTCTTGTCCCTGCTGCTGGCTATGTCCTTGGCTGCACTGCTCTGTGCGGGCTGTGCCCAGGGGCGACTCTCCTCCAGGGGGGCTGCTAGTGAGGATGGGGCTACGGGAGGAGGCAGGGCTGGGGTGACGGCACGTGTGCCCACAAAGAGGGCTACAAGTGCCGCCTCTGGCATGCATGCCATAGGTTCGCTACCACTGGCTTAAAGAAACAGTCCAGTTATGGCTATATCAAATACTTCTTTGGGTTTCTTTGTGGATTTTTTTTTGTTCTTGATAAAAGAAACAATGATTCAGAATGCAAATTAAAAAAAATTAGATAAGTCTTGTGTGGAAATAACCTATATTAAACACTGTGGGAAAATTAGCACAATATTTTCACTAATTTCACATGGCTGGAAATTGAAAAGTCATCATTCATAATTATATGAAAATTCTCACTTTTGCTACAGTTCACATTTTTATGAATCAGATTGGTAAATTTACCATTTGTTTTTAATCCCATCTTTATTATTTTTATAAACAGCTCAAAGTGATGAATATACCCAATACTCCTTCCTCTTCCTATTTGGGTTGGGTTGAGAGAGAGTGATTGGTCCAAAGTCACCCAGCTGACTTTCATGCCTAAGGTAGGACTAGAACTCACAGTAATTGTCAGACCTCCTCCAATGTGTTTGCCTTTATTTTATTTCTCATATTATTGCTTTGCCAATGTATTCCTTTTTGGGGGTCTGCCATTCTGATGGGAGGGGGCAGCTTGCTTGGGAAATGTATTTGCCTGGCTCTATTCTATCCTCTTTGAAATGTCCTCCCTTCATGAGAAAGGAATGTGGCCATAAGAATCTGCCTTATCTCCAGTCAACAAAGTCTGGCACCATTGGGAAACAAAACCAAGAGAGACGTTGAGAAGGGTGCTAAATCACTAGGTTTTCAAAACAAACCTAGTACCTATGGATTGGCTAAAATTCAAACAGACGTTGGACACTGGGGGGGAGGAGACCTGAATGTGCTTTTTGATGTACCTTTTCATGCGCAAATTCTTCAGACCTTGCTTTGCTCTACTGCCATCACTAACTCTCAATAATAGTTCCTTGAAACAATGCCTGTTTCAAGAGTTCTGCTTTCTTGGGAGAGCTAGTTGAGACAGATACTTATAGTAACCTGGTTATTCATGGTGCCATGATTAATTAACAACTTTCCCACCTCTTTGTCCATGCTCAGATTTTCCCCCATTTGAAAGTAACTTTTTAGTTTCTGGAGAAAATTAAAAAAAAATTTTTTTTTTGCATCCATGGAATTATTTAACCTACATATGAGTTCCCTTTGATAAAAAGACTAAATGATGTTTTCAGAGCAACACACAAATGCTTTGTGTAAATTGCTGCTTCTCTCATACTTACTCCATTTCATAGTTCCATGTTGTTTTAGAGCAGAGGTGGGGAATGATGGCCCCTTTATGACTTGTGGACTTCAACTCCTGGCATGGATGGCTCAGGAATTCTGGGAGTTGAATTCCACAAATCATAAAAGGGCTATCATTCCCCATCCGTGCTCTAGAGACATGAAGCCTGGGCAAGAGAGCTTGGATTCACCTCAGAGTGTCAAGTGCAGGAAATCAGGAGTCCTAGTGGACAATCACCTAAATATGAGCCAGCAGTGTGCTGCAGCTGCCAAAAAGGCCAACACAGTGCTAGGCTGCATTAACAGAGTGATAGAATCAAGATCACATAAAGTGTTAATACCATTTTATAATGCCCTGGTAAGGCCACACTTGGAATACTGCATCCAGTTTTGGTCACCCGATGTAAAAAAGATGTTGAGACTCTAGAAAGAGTACAGAGAAGAGCAACAAAGATGATTAGGGGACTGGAGACTAAAGCATATAAGGAACGGCAGCTGGAATTGGGTATGTCTAGTTTAATGAAGAGAAGGACAAGGGGGGACATGATAGCAGTGTTCCAATATCTCAGGAGCCACCACAAAGAAGAGGGTGTCAAGCTATTTTCCAAGGCACCTGAAGGCAGGACAAGAAGCAACAGGTGGAAACTAATCAAGGAGAGAAGCAACCTAGAATTAAGGAGAAACTTCCTGACAGAACAATTAACCAGTGGAACAACCTGTCTCCAGAAGTGGTGACTGCTCCAACCCTGGAGGTTTTTAAGAAGAGACTGGACAGCCATTTGTCTGAAATGGTATAAGGTTTCCTGCCTGAGCAGGGGGTTGGACTAGATGACCTCCAAGGTCCCTTCCAACTTTATTATTATTATTATTATTATTATTATTATTATTATTATTATTATTATTATTATTAAATGTGATTTCAGATATAATCTGAAGCAAAGCCATGTAGCCATTTTTTCCTCTCAAAGCCATTTGGAAGAGGAGTTTCACTTGAGCCTCATTCGAAGCAAGTCATCCCTTCAAAGAATTACACAGCCCTAATTATCCCTTAAGCAAAGTTGATGTTATCATAGCCATTCAACAACTGCCATGAATCATGCTGAAATGAGGCTGGAGATGGAAGGGAACATTGAATTGTATAAATCATGTTCTCTGGTTCCCAAGATGTCCTCTGCAAATTGCAAATGATAGTGAGAATTGTTAATCCATCACTAATTGAGATTGTGGACAGCATTGGTTCTCAGCACCTCCACTCCCATAAATGTTAAATGCAACTCTAGGTCATCAGAGGTTTGTCAGATTGCCAGAGAAACACTATTTCACAAATTAAATTAGCATCAAGAACATCAGTGTTGATGTGCCAAATGATTTCCTTTGTGGATTCTGGCTTTAATTTTGATGGATATTTTTTCTTCTTCAGGGTCCTACAGAACACCAGTTCCACCACTGAGATAAAAAAAATGGAATATCTAATATGGACCTTTGCCTGCCCATTGACTGGGTTTTGAAAGATCTATGGTACATTTCATATGCTGGCATCTATTGAAAATATTGCTTCACTTCCACTGTGACCCACAAAAGATAGTTATGCCACTCAAGAACCATTTAAAGGGATAATGATTAAGTTGTCCAAATCTTGGTATTTACAATTAAGCCTGTTCAAGGCTCATGGAAGCACAGAATGACTGTGAATTACTGTTCCTTAATAGCTTGCACTTTGAAAGCAATCCAATCACAGCTTTGAATAAGTGATGATTATATTGATCATGTCCCTCCAAATCAATCTTTAATTAGTCATTTTTAGTGCTGAATTGATCATGGCTTACATGCAGTTATGGCTGTTGAAGCTGAAACCAAATTCAATAAATTACATAAAAAAACCCTTCAACCTTGATGTGAGCTGGAACAAAAATAAGCAATAAATAAATAAAGTTAAGCTCATTTTTAAAATAATGTCATTTCATGGCATTTAAGCCTTTCCTCCCCCTCCCATACTAAGACTTTTAATTTTTAGATGCTCTCTTTACTTGGTCATTTGCTTGCAAGCGTTTTATTACCTTAATAGATAACAAATTGTTTCTGAAATATGAAATGAAATGTCTGCAAGCAAACAAGTGAGCTCTAAGAACACCAGGAACTCCAGAGTTCAACTCCAAGCTATAGCTGTTATCTTCTCTTCTATTTGTAGTGCATTTTTAGAACAATAATGGAAAAAATCCTAAAATAGTGAAGGGGGGAAGGGAGAGGGGAGGGAGCTAGTGCCCAGTCAATTTCTAAAATAGGGAAAAGGGAGGGAGGGAGGGAGGGAGAGAGAGAGAGATACTGTCCAATTTCCTAAAACAGGGAAGAGAGAGGGAGGGAGGGAGGAATGGAGAGAGAAAGAGAGAGGGAGGGAGGGAATTTATGTGTAAGTAGGTTGTTCAGACAGAAAGAGCCCCTCTCTCAAACAAGCTGATGTTAAGAGGAAAAGGCTGGTTGAAGCGTTTTCTTCCTCCAGAGAGGGAAATATTACTCTAGGGAAGTAATACTTAATCCATAACCATAATACTGCTTTGTGATCCTCAGACAAATAAAATTAAAATTCTGGAACCAAGGAAACCCTCCTGTTTGAATTACTCTGATAGTAGACAATCTAAACAATCGTATTCGTTGTATGAAGCAACGTTATCATATACAAGATCTTATCTAAGCATTACTTTTAGACCGTTTACTAGTTTTTGATCAACAGCATTGTACAAAAAAAGTGACTTCACACCATTTGTTACATTTTTATTCAAGACCCACAAAAAGTATTTAAGGAAAATTCAAACGGGATATATTATCAAGTGAATATATGATGACTGTATGCAATGCTATGCCAATAGCTGGCTCAT
This sequence comes from Crotalus tigris, assembly GCF_016545835.1. Taxonomy (NCBI): domain Eukaryota; kingdom Metazoa; phylum Chordata; class Lepidosauria; order Squamata; family Viperidae; genus Crotalus; species Crotalus tigris. The sequence continues at coordinate 218,596 of NW_024097388.1, read as the reverse complement.
AGAATATACCTTATATATCAAACTAATCAATAATATAAATTTTAAAAAGTAGTCCCATAACAATTGAATCTCAATGCTTTCATAATCTAGCTAACAGAGTTTTAAAAACAGTATTTTTTTTCTTCCCCAACAATATATATTCAATGATTTCTATGCAATAAAACAAGAACGTTTGCTCTTTGAATCCTTACAGAAGAGATGGAGATTCAAAACCAAAGAATATCAGAAACTAAATATAAATTGGGCTGAATTCCTAATGTAATATTTGTTGCTATTCTCAGTGAACCTCAGGCTCTGACAAGAAAACTCCTTTTTGAAATGACAAGTTAATTGTTTTTCCTAAACAGTATAATCAAGGACTAATCCAAAAATTTAGTAAAATTAATAGAAATAGCAGCAGCTTTGGGGAGGGAGGCATTTTGGGGGGAGCTGCACAAAATTTGACATAAGCTGGATAGCTATATAAATGCTTTAAATAAAATAAATAAGTAAATTTGCCTACAGTTCTACTTCAATTCAGCCACTGCTTTTGTTAAGTGAATCTCAGAAAGCAGAATTTGAAGGGGGAAAATGGTATAGAACAGGAGTCTTCAAACTTGGCCTTTATGACTTGTGGACTTCAACTCCCAGAATTCCTCAGCCAGGCATGCTGGCTGAGGAATTCTGGGAGTTGAAGTCCACAAGTCATAAAAGGGCTAAGTTTGAATGAAGACCCCTGGTATAGAATAATTAGGATGCTAATGTTGTCTGTTGAGAAGGATCAGATCTCAGGTTTGAGCACATGGTTGACCATTTCAGGAATTCTAATCAAAAGATCAGACACATTGTGGACCATTTTAAGAATGTTAATCCGATTGTTTTGCTTAGATTTATATCTAATTAAACAAATTTCTCTTCCTTAAAAATAAAATTGGTCCAGGGTTGGCGCTTCACTCATGCTGCTGCTTTGCCATCTTGACTTTTTTTTAACCTTTCCCCCTAGATGCCAGTGGTGACTCCAGGTAAGAGACAGACAGGGTTCAACATGATAACAGCAGTGGTGTAAGGAGAAATTTCCTGATAGAACAATTAATCTGTGGAACGGCTTGTCTTCAGAAGTTGTGGGTGCTCCATCACTAGAGTTTTTTTAAAAAGAGATTGGACAACCATTTGTTTGAAATGGTATAGGGTCTCCTGCTGTCCCAGGGGATTGGACTAGAAGATCTCCAAGGTCCCTTCCAATTCTATTATTCTGCTATTCAAATATTTTGAACAATTTTATTTTTAAGGAGGTCTGACTCTGATGCTATAGGGGAAATTGATGTAATGCAAGCTCTGTCTCTTTTCTTCACTGGTTGCAATGTTGCACACACACCTAAAAGAAATAGACTTTGTGATGTGATGCCATGATATGGCTTTTGGTATTCTATTGTAAAACACTATTTCTTTATTATGGAGTCTGGGAGCATTTTCAGGGTTTTATATTGAAAGGCCAGACAACTTGCCTCAGACAGGCATATCAGCCATATAAAAGATTAAGGAATTATTTACTGGAATCTTTCCCTGAGCTAATTTCCATATAACTAGGAACATAACACACAATAAGGGGGAGGGCTTTTAAAGGATTCATATCACTACCAGACATGACTGAAGATAAGTCCTAATTAGGGCACACGTGTGATCTATTTGAGAGTATTCAATAATTAAGCTGACATAATCACCCATCCTTTTCTCTTCAAATAGCTCCAAAAGCAATGCCTTAATTAAAAGTGAATTTATGTCAGTTCCGAGCCAGCTTATTTGAATGGCTAAATTAAGTTTCATTCGCTTTTAAAAGCAATTCAGATTCTAAAACAGGTTATCCTTCTCTAACCACAAGCGAGAACAAAATGAGTTTTTTCAGTCCCTAGAATAGGGCACTCTTTTTATTTTCAGCTTTTAAACTAAGTTTATGAATGAAATGCACAGTTTGGATGCCAGCATTCAGACTCATTCATTAAACCTAGAGAAAAAGAATGGATTCTATTAAAGACAGGAAGATGAGACAGTGTTCTTTGTATAAATCCTTTCCAAATGAAATTCCCAGGCCTAATTTACACAGCAGGAAATGTCACTAAAGTTCTTGCGCTTAATGTTGTATTGAAAAAAGCGAATGATGACATTCCCATTGAAACTGTTCTCCATTTTAAAAAATTATTATTCTGTAGGACTGGTGATGCTTTCAGTCTTTTACATTCTATGCATAGATATACCTTTTTTTCTCAGGCAAATAGCTGAGGAATATTAAGGAAACGTGATCACTTTAGAAAAGCTGTGACATTTTCTTTGGCGTTTCACGGATCTTAAAAGTCACTAGCAATGCTCAAGGTAAAGATTAAAATACCAGGTTTTTTGCAGTCCATTTGAGGGAAATGGTACCATTTAAAAAAGGAAACTGTTTAGTAGTTGAAAGTCTCCTTGTTGATAAACAATGGTGCCTGGGGGAGGGGAGGATGTCTCAAATATTAGCCTTCAGACCAGTGTTGTGACAAAATGGAAATGATGCAGATTAAGGGTGCCACCAATAGGCTCATCTACCATACTAATTTCAGGTCACTTCAGTGTATGATGACTACTGCGGGTTTAGCATCCTCCACTTCAACTGACGGCAACTGAGGCTACAGTAGGACATTTGCCCATAGCACAAAAAGTCTGCTCTTCAGCATGCCACCACTCCATCCTACTGAGATGGCTGCTTTAGATCTGCTATCTGAACTGATCCGTTTCCTCTCATGATATTTCACCCTTAGATGGCTGCTTTCATTTGAGGTGGGTGATTAGAAAAATTCAAGCTGAAATATTTATATCTCACATATGGTTACTTGGGAAATGTGTGTGTTAGGATGCATGCACACATAGTTCAAGCTCACACTATGGACCTTTGGAGATGGCTTAAGCTGGACTGGGATGCTCAAAAAGTAATTCAGTATGATTTAATAATCAGAATATTCATTAAACTGAGCTTTTTCTTCCCATAATATAGCACAGAAAAACATTATAGGAGTAAATTTTCAGATAAAATAGACCTTTGAATAGATGTTAGATGCAAAAATATATCCGTTAGCACAGGGCTACAATTGTCTAAATTCTTACTATACTTTAATTTAACTTTGGAGATAGAAGGTGGCACGTGCAATGATAGTCGTCCTTATAGTAGGGAATAGCTATGTCACTTTTTACGATATCTCCTGAATTAAATGTTACATACTAAAGAATAAACATATAATTGCTAGGTCAAATCAATTAATTCTTGCAGTTCAAGAAACATTATTACCCAGTTGTTCAGGATAATGGGGCAGTGTAACAGTGAGGAAAAACATCATGGAACAATTTAAAAAAAAAAAATACAAAAACCCACATCATTTCATCCTCAATGAATATTTGAGGCTCACTGTTAAGTGGCAGAATCAATACATAATAGTTAAAAGATCTTATCACCAGAAGAAGAAAAATCAAGAGCAAATAAAGAACCCGCTAAAAAAAAAGAGAGAGAACCATTTATTGTTAACTTATTAATCCCTACAAAGAGAGAGAACCATTTATTGTTAACTTATTAATCCCTACAATTGCAATGATTTGCAATTTTTATATTTTATGATTTTTGTGCTCCCTCTTCTGTTCCCGATTATTCAAGATGAGTTTTGTTTTATGGTTCGTAAAAGATGGTGATAGGTTGCCATGCAATGGGGAAAATCCAGAATCTAGAAGAACAGGAAAGTCGGACTCACATTTTCCACGTTATCATCAACTCATGAGATGGCAGATCTTCCTAATTATTTCCTTCCTGTGAAGTGTTCTTAGATTTATTGTGCAATTTGGTTGAACACTGGTGGCCTCATTCTGATTGGTCAGTCACTGAAATATGGTACTCCCTCTTTTTCTTCTCCCCACAGCATGTGATCGTCTGCCATCAGCCAATATTAGGAGTCATTTCAAGTTAACAATTTTATAAACAAACCCATCTAATAATAAGATAGAATAAGATAGAAATAAAGTAGTATTCTTTTTGAAAAGTCACTGAAGGATTCAAAGGTGATGTTCTTCTGTAATTCCTCCTCTATGGTTGCATTATGAAACTACCTTTGTAATATCTGAGCAAGAGGTTGATTCCAGGCTTAATGTATTCCTGTTTGATACTTACTCTTCTCTTCTTGTTGTGCCATATCTGTTATTGGACGTTGGCGATCATGTTGGCGATCCTATTTTTATCAGCAGCCGCATGAAAAAGTGCTGCTGAGTTTTGTCCAAACCAGTCCCTTAGATTTTGAAGCCATGATGTTCCACTTCTGCCTGGACCTCGTTTGCCTTCAATCTTTCCCTGGAGGATTAAATGGAGTATGCCGTATTTTTCTGGGTGTCGCATCACATGTCCAAAATATTCTAACTTTTGTTTTTTAATTGTTTTGATGATTTCCCTTGGCTTTCCCAGATGGCTTATCACCTCCTCATTTCTGATCTTGTCAATCCAGCTTATAGATAACAGCCACCTGTAAATCCACATTTCAAATGCTTCTAGTGTCTTCAGGTGGCCTTCTGTCAGAGACCAACTCTCTACTCCATAGAGCAGGATAGAAAAAACATAGCATCTGACAAGCCCAATTTTCAATCTTAGGCTTATATCGTGACTGCAGAAGACCTTTTTCATTTTGAAGAATGCTGTTCGAGCTTTCTCTATCCTTGTCTTTACTTCAATGGTCATGTCCCAGCTTTCATGTAAATTAGAATCCAGGTGCGTGATCCTTTCAACTTTTTCTAATGGTATTCTTTCCAAATTTATTGGTAAATTAATGGGATACTTACTCGCTGTTTATATTTTGATTTGAATACATCTTTTGCCCTATCCTTAGATTGAGATTTGATTTGAATACATCTTTTGCCCCATCCTTATCTTAGCAAAAGACATTCCACGTTTCAAAGTATATCAAATGCTTGAAGACCTTTTAAGACTCACAAGTTCCAGATAGGTTGAGGCTAAATACTGGAGCAATATTGTATGGAAGATTTGTCTCTCTGCTTCTTTTCTACTAAGGTCCAGACCCTGCCTTGTATTGCAAGCTCCTTCATTTATTCTGAATTTTTGTTAATGTCTCTAGCCATGTCTTACATTATAAATTGCTTTTGGGCTTCTGAACCTTTGCTAATAACTCCAATTTCTCTTTGTATAATGAAACTCTATCTACTATTCAGCAACTCAGGCCTCGTACTTTAGCATGATATTTGGCAGAGTGGTTAGAGTTGGGATTTCTTCCCCATGATCTGCTGATAAAATGCTGCATAGATGCTGCAGCACAGCTGTATCTCTGCTGTAAAAACTAAAAGGTCACTATAGCCGCAAGGATACCCAGGACTGTTAATTATTAACCTTTGCTGCATCATGTGAGATCTCCAAGAAGGCATTCGTGAAACACCAAGTGGATTAAATTCTTCATAAATAGTGAATTTCAAAATGTCTTCTGAAAAACACTACTTTTTGCAGCTGGCATGAATTAGTGTCACCCTTAGAATAATCACCATAATTAATGAGGTACTACAGTATTTTATATTATCCCATCTTCAGCCTTAAAGCCTTCAAATCTGAAGTCTTTAGATCCAGGTAATTGAGCTAGGACTTTGTATAATAGAAGGAAATGAGCCAGATCTGTGAAAGGAAGGATCTGTTAGATTGTACTGTTTCCTATATCCATCTTTTCTATTGACCAGGGTAGTTGGTCAACTAAGAAAGTTCTTTCTTTCTTTCTTTCTTTCTTTCTTTCTTTCTTTCTTTCTTTCTTTCTTTCTTTCTTTCTTTTTCTCTCTCCTTCCTTCCTTTTTCTTTCTTTCTTTCTTTTTCTTTCTCTCTCCTTCCTTCCTTCCTTTTTCTTTCTTTTTCTTTTTTTCTTTCTCCTTCCTTCCTTCCTTCCTTCCTTTCTCTCAAGATAACTATTACAAACTCAGACAAAACCAAAGTGTTAGCCTATCTATATTATAGAGATAGGGCAGCGAAGAACTGTTTGGGATCCTTATTGTGGGCCAACTAGTCCATATAGAAGTGGCTTAGACTTGTTACTATGATATTTCATAAGGATACTCTTATTTTCTCTTGGAAGGAAGAATTCCAAGTCTTTCTTGATTCAGTTAATCACCTGAGCTCTTTTGCAGATCCTATAGCAATTACTTTTGCTTAGTCCATAGCAGGTCCTGTGCTATAAAATAATCATCCACAGGAAGTGAAACATGCTCTCTCTTTAATATTTTTTTAGAAATGTGTTCTACATATACTTCTAATTATTTCTGGGGTTTTTTTGTTGTTATTTAACTATTTAAATCATTATGCTAATACATATTTTTATTGTTTTAATAACACATTAGGGTTTGAATTAACACTTTTCCGTAATCTTGTTTATAGTCTAAATAAATAAGTACTAGGGAGAATCTGTCTCAGGCAACATATACTGAATCATACAAAGTGGACATGAGTGTCACATAACCTGGCTTCCACTGCCAAGCTAGGATAAAATTCTGAAATATAGTAAAGGATGCTATCTTAATTCTAGCTTTGAATTAAGATTAATGTGGTCTTTTGTTCACTGGGGGACCATTTTATTCTTTCTTGCTGTGAAGCAAAATATGTAGGACAGCACTTTTTCTACAAAGTAAGCATCTATCTCAATGGTTAAAGAGATTCTTCAAATGTCAAGGACAAAGCAGAACTGTAAACTTAAGCTCTGGATGCATACCAAGAGCCAAACTGCAGGAAATGGGGGGGGAAGCATCAGGTATTGGATACTGAAGAGGCCCAGACTACAATTCTATTATCAGGAAAAGTTACAATAAAGTTTGATTATAGATAATGCTTGAAAATATTTATAGAAACAAATTTTCATATTTTCTATGGTCCAATAATTGCAAGTAAAATCTAACAGCATGTTAAGGAAGAAGACATGGAACTAAAGCTGGTGTTGGATGGTGGGGGGGGGTTGTTTACCCCACCCCATCTAATAATTGTACAGGTGGACAATATTTCCACTTTATCAGATGGCATATATAAATCTCATTTGGAAAGACTTGCATTTTTAGCAGAAAGGCATTGCCAGAGATTGTTCTTTTTAAAATTATCATTTTGATGCATTCAATATTGCAGTATTGTCATTTTGAATACTGTTCTACATTATATGCATCAATTAAGCCATCAGTAATGTTTTATTCTAGAACTCCTCTGAACGGAGACTTCCAAGTCTTCAAATTATCTCAAACACCTCTTAAGTTGAACATCTTAGAAGTTGCAGGGGTTAGTGATGAACTAATGATCATCACTTTCTCCAAAATTCTTAATCTTATCACACAAAAGAAAGCATTGAACAACCCTGAAAATAACATCTGGATACTCTTTGTCCACAGTTGAAATTGATGGTGGTCTTGTGCATTAAAATAGATCTTGTAGTTTGAGAGGTAAAAGTACACATTCCATTGTTTAGCAGGCTATCCTATGCACTGTACACCTCAACATATTGCTGTGAAAGCTGGAGCATCAAAAAAGCACAATGGAGAAACACTTGCTTTTGAAGCCTAATGTTAAAGACAACTGTTAATTACCTTTGACACCCAAAAGAACAAATAATTCAATATCAGATGAAGTATAATAAGTATAACAATTAGCTCACTGGAACAGCTAATAATAAAGCTTAAAAATTTTGGAAAACAAGTATGGAAGCAAGAGCTTTTGAAAAAGATCATATTGTAAAAAGAGACAATCACTAGATATTTTCCTGATACTACAAGCAGGCAACTGACAATCCTGGTGAAATGATGTTCAGCAGGTCATGAAGATTCAGACATGACACTGTGATTGAACAACAGCAGAAACCTTTTGCTAACAATATGCAGTTCAGTCCAAATTTGGCACCTGCAAATATGCCAAGGATTCAACCATTACAACATTAAATCATTTCTGGACAGTTATTAGAAAACAGACACTCAAAGAACCCATAACTGTCATTGTGTGTCACTTTTCCTAGCCTAGATATTTTGTACCATCTTTTCCCAAACAAATATTTTTCTATAAATCTTTCTAAATTATAAGCATTGTCCCCACTGCAACTTTTCCAAACGCATTAATTTTTATGTACAATTTTCAGACTGATAAGTATTTTGAGATGGAAATAGAGCCCCATTGAATTATGTGTCCAAATGTATTATAGTGGCAGATCATAACCTATAGTGGCTTTCTGTTACATTTCAAGTTTCATGCCAAATGGTCATTTCTCCACTAGTGATTTATAGTGTCTGCTAAAATCATCCAACAATAGTTATGCCAAAATAATAAAGAAAAGCTTTATATCACTTCAGGGAAGGCTGGATGATGCTTTAAAGATGCTGTAAGGCACAAAATATCTCTCTCTCTCTCTCTCTCTCTCTCTCTCTCTCTCTCTCTCTCTCTCTCTCTCTCTCTGTGTGTGTGTGTGTGTGTGTGTGTCTGTGTGTGTGTGTCTGTGTGTGCGTTCCCTTTCTGTTTCTATCTCTCTGTCTCTGTCTCTGTCTCTCTGTGTGTGATTGCGTGTGTGTGTGTTTGTATATGTATTGGTTGTGTGCATGATGATGTTGGCTAATGAGTTTACACATGAATAGTTTTATAGGTACAATAAGCTCAGGAAGATCTCAGGATTTTACAGATGTGGTTGAATGTAAAAACAAGGAGGGAGCCGGCTCTTTTATGCCCTAACATTTCTAATGTTTCATTCTCATAATTATATATGGGAAATATAAAATAAGGCAAGACCTATTTTTAAAGAGTTTATGAGAGAAAATTAGCTGTTTAATGATTTTTTTTTTCTAGGAATAGGGAAGACAAAAATATTAGTACAATAATAAAATGATACCCTTTGTTTTAATGGGCCTGACCTTAATAAGAATCTTTATGTACCTGGAGAAACAACACAAATGAGCGCTCTTTCATATGAAAATAAATGAAATACCAACATTTATCAGAAGGATTGTAGCCTAGATCCCCTCTTAAAATTCTAAACAGCCTACAAACGGGAGAGAATTAGTCTGGAGAATGATATTTATTGTGGTCATTCATTCAATTTACAATCATGTTTTCACTCAAAGACCTAATTATAAAAAAAAAATCATGGCACACAAAAAAGATAAAAACAAAACAGTTTTTATTAACATAAATCAACAACAATAAACAAAAAAGTATATCTTGGCAGATTCTCTAAATACCAAGAAAATAAGACGATCAACTGGGCTCTTTTGCAGATACTATCATCAATTACTTTTGCTTAATCCATAGCAGGTCCTATGCTATCAAATAAAATTTGAGGCAATTGAAAACAGATCTTTGATAATCTTCTGTCAGAATCATCAAAGCCATAAGGGAGGCACGTTGAGCTTGGAGACAAACTGGAGGCAGGTATGAATGATAAGATTGCTAATATATTTCAAAGCTTATGGACAATTTGGAGCATGCATCTCATGAACTTCGTAAATATTTATGGGGAAGGGATATATTGATTGGGCCCAAAGATAATTTCAAGGTAATATGATTAATTAAATCTACAGAATTACAAAAACATGCATTTATGAGAGATAACTTGTTGGTCTAGCAATTATTTATTTAGTCTCTGGAATAAAACAACTCACGGTGCAACATTAAAAACAAAATAAGTTGAAACAACAAGCATGCTTGCTAATCATATAATTCAATTATATTTCTATCCTCAGTTGAATGTTTGTAGTGGGGAAAAGGTCCATCTAAGAAACCAAAACATCTGAAGACAAAAGGAACTACATATCTTTTACTGGCCTGCACAACTCAAGTAGTGCAAAAACAGAAGACATGGGGAGAGCTGGCTCACCTAATCACCAAGAGCAGGACACTACTGAATGGATAATATCATCGTCATCACAGCTACAATGATCCATGGGCTCACATCCAAAAAATTCAAAAGAACCCCAAACAAAGAAATATTACACAAAACACAAATACTCAAAGTAAATAGCCCTAATTATTACCAAGTTTTTACAATATGTCAAGTCAATGTTTCTGAAGAAGACAAAGGACCGATATTCTTTCAGATGTGGTGAGAACTGAGTCCTCCATATGGTGAAGGATGTAGAGGGTAGCAATCTCAAAACATACTGAAGTACCACAGATTTCTCAGTTCACATATCAAGATTGTCATGTCCTCCAAATCCAAGAACTTATTTTTCCCTCTTTTCAACTGCTTCAGACACAAACAATTCTGCTATCACTGGAAAAAAAATAACCTTTACAGTGAAGTTTATATTTAGTTCAGTATGACACTAATGCAATTAAATTAAATTTGGGCCAAGCATCTACAGTACAGTTTACCACAAGCTGATATACATTAAAAGGCATGTAGAGAGTCTTCTTTTTTTTTTCTCCACACTAGAACCACTGTGTAGTATTAAATGTTTATCACACGCTATTATGTTACAGCTCAAAGGCAATCTCTCATTTTGATGATTTATTGCTTACTGTGTTTTAAGCATAGCACTCAGCTATTTATTTTTTAAAAAATAAAAGAGGGGAGGGGGAGATTGAATGATTTGCCAGTCTTCTTTTGAAAGATACTTGCATGAAAGGTTTTAAGTAGACCACCAAATGTATAATCATTGGAGATTTTAAACTGTTTGCAACAGAGAATGTACGTGCACTTTTTAACGCAAACCTGAAGACCTGTTATTAAAAAACAATTTTCTCTTAATGCCATGCAAAGATCAGAGCTTTAATGTTAATGGTGAAGTCATTGTGCGCATTCATGATTGACATTAAAAGGATTTGCAAATATGTGGGAGTTCTTTTTAACTGTTATTCTTCATGCCCGTCTATGGCAAGTATAGCGAGTGTCAGGAGCACTGCATGGTTTAATAGTGATGACTATTAACTAAAATACTGAGTAGTGAAAGTTTAAGGAGGAAATAAAAGCCACGAGGAATGGAATCTGTTTTAACAGAGAAAAAGCTGGTTTGAGTTTAGGACACAGGGAGACCACAACTTAAAACTGCAGTTGAACCCAAACTTTCAGCTGCTAAATGAAACATTTGTTAACTGAGTTTTGCCCCATTTTATGATCTTTCTTGCCACAGTTGCTAAGTGAATTATTGCAATTGTTATGTTAGTAACACAGTTGTTAAGTGAATCTGGCTTCCCTATTGACTTTGCTGTCAGAAGGTTGCAAAAGGGGATCACATGGCCCTGGGACACTGTAACTGTCATAAATATGAGTCAGTTGACAAGCGCCTCAGTATTGATCACATGGCCATGGGGATGCTGTAATGTTTGTAAATGTGAAAAACGATCTAAGTCACTTTTTTCAGTGATGTTGTAACTTCAAACAGTCACTAAATAAACTGTTGTAAGTCAAGGACTACTTTCAGTTTAATGGTAAACCCATCCAAGAAGGATTGATTGCAAAGTATACTGTTTAGTTGGGAAATGAATGAAACTTGCAGTTAAAAAGTGAGAAGGGAGTATCTGAAAAATTTAAACACCGAAGAGGCTATAGTTGGATGACATCTGAGTGACAAATTAGCCAGCTTCATTTTAGCCTACCGCATGGTGTGGACCCAGATATGCGGTTAGTTTATGGTTGAGTGTACCATACACATTCAGAAAATTAGATTAAGAAAACCTGCTTAAATTAGCCTTGGGTAAGTGTGTTGTGCAAAGATAGTGGCTACGTCAATGATAAAACCACAATTTAAAAATGTTTGAAAAACTCACCAACTTTAAATCTCCTGGAATGAGGTGGGGGACATCTTTTCAGTTGTGTGCTTTTCCTAATTTCACAATATAATTTTCAGCTCTCCAAAATAACATGCTTTAAAAATGCTATATATTCAATGTGACTGTCAAATGCTATTTAAATTCTTATTTTTGTATACATTTAAATCCTTTTTCCCCCATGGAATGTAGCAAAATCAGGAGTGCCTAGATTTAAGAATCAGAACAGATTAGCAAATTAACATATAGGATGAAAATAGGCTTACTGAATTGCAGTTGATATGTATTGGATTAAGAGTAAACTTCATCAGAGACAATAGTGCTGAGAAATCATGGATGAAGACTGAGATACAACTGAATAACATAAGGAAATTTTCCTTCTTTCTGTTCATCTATTTATTCCAGATTATTAGTGAGCACCCCAATGTTTCTAGTAAGGTAGTGAGTGAGGCAATAGTCCCCTCCTTATTTCCTAATGTATTTAAAAGGGAAGCCAGTGCTAGAAAGTTCTCTTTTTCAATAGTGTTTGCAATATATTATTTTCCTTATTTTGTGAGACTTCTGCATAGAGAATAGAAAGGAAACATGTAAGTTGTGCCACAAGAGCTAACTATACATGTTATTGTCCACCTGCAATTTTGGGGAGAGGCCCCTAATAATAACAGCATACTTTTGACAAGTCTTACTTTAATGACAACTGGCCAGCTCTATAGCTAAGATCTATAACTAAATTTACTTATGAATTTCTGTCTGGGCATCTGCTCAGTTGCTGCCCTTCAAAACTGCTCCTTCCTGTGTGACATTTGAGGTTATATCCATCCCTGAGTCTGTTCACTTTCTTCCTTCAGAACTTCAGGTGAATCAGCTTGACCTCAATTGCTCCCAAGGCCTTCTAGAGCAGAGGTCTTCAAACATGGCCCTTTTATGATTTTTGGACTTCAACTCCCAGAATTCCTCAGCCAGGCATGCAGGCTGAGGAATTCTGGGAGTTGAAGTCCACAAGTCATAAAAGGGCCAAGTTTGAAGAGCCCTGTTCTACAGTATTCTAGGAAGTATCCTGATTCTGTTCTGTTCTCTGCCATCACAGGAAGGCCTCCCATGCCTGAAGCATATCTGGTTCTTCACCAAGAAGTTCCCCCTGCCAAATGACTGTCAGAGAAGCTGGATTCCAAACATATCTGTACTTTCCTGATGTAGTTAAAATCAATCCAGTAACTTTCCACTTGTAACTTCTTGCCATCCTGAAGGAGTTAGTTCTGATTTTCCCATCCGTATAGTTCTGTTCCATCCATCTCTTATTTCAGCATTCTTGACTCATGGCACAGAAGGTCAATCTGGTAGTATCCAGATGATGACCATTCCTGGGAGGAACATCTAACATTTATGTACCCTGCTTCCTTCATAGCTTCCACATTATGACCAGACTGTTGCATCCAAATGCCACTGTGTCACATCAATTTTGCTTTAGTTTCCTATACAGATGAGTCCTGATATGAGGAAGATGGTTTCAAGATCTTTCATATAAAAAATAGGAGACACTTTAAAGGAGAGAGAGAGGAGGGAGGGAGGGAGAGAGAGGGTGTCAATGTGCAGATAGGTAGACAGAAAATCTCAGCCTAACATTTAGCTTAGAAGATTTATCAGAGTAGGAATGCAGAGAATATAAACAAGCATCCATCATCAACAGATTGTAAAAGAATACAAGTAAAAGGAAATCCTTTTTTTCTTTATAGAAGCCAGTGTTTCAAGAAACTAACCAAGGATTGAAGTTGACTGGGTATAAATTCTAAGGAACCATTCCTGCTGCCAAGTGGTTGTTACCAGTATCCTTTCCTTGAATACAATAAAGATATTATCTCTAGCTGAATTTATCATTATCCTCAAAGAGCCCCACTACTAGTATGTTAGATCCATCTCATAGAAGCTTCTTTGATCTTTTATTCTGTGTTATAGCTCTTGTACATTATGGGCCATATAAGAAACATAGTATTACTACTGTTCTTCATACAATGACCATTTAAAGTTATAACAGACTTTAAAAAACTACTTATAACCTGTCCTAGAAGTTATGACTGATGCTCCCTCTGCAGTCACATGAATACATTTAGAGCACTTAGCAACTGGCTCACATTTACAGATGATTGGTTGCAATGTTCCATGACTGCGATTTGTTAGTTTTGCCAAAAAATGGCAAAAAACCACCCATTAGATGTTTGTTTGTTTGTTTGTCTCTTTATACTTCATATTTCTAAGCCACCCATCTCCCTCAAACAGGGGCTCTTTAATATGTTGGATTCACTTCACAATCATGTGGTTTACTTAACAATTGCATGATTCATTTAATGACAATGGTAATTTGCTTTATAACCATAATAAAAACACTCATAAAATCGAGTAGAGCGACATGGCTCCTTGACTTATAACCGCAATGGCTTACGACTGCAGTTCTGATCTTCACTGTGGTCATAAATCAAGGTTACCTTTAGGAAAGCAAATTTAATTGACATTTTTAGAAAGTATAAGTATAGTCTCAATTTCTCTATGGCAGCTGGATGCTCACTGAAAACTTGGAGGGATTACCACTACTGTAAGAAAGGCATGCAGAGAAAGGAGCATGCAATCAACTTTGGGAAGAAGATACGTCTTCCCCAAATATATTGTGTTTTTCTGTGTACACATTTTTGAGCAGTGAACCTGTTCACTGATGTTTGTCCAGCCACAGCAAAGTCCATTTTGACCCGGCATGCCATTTAATTACTGTAGAAACTGCCATATCTTAATGCCAAAAACAAACAATAACCATCCTTCCAATATCTGCCAACCAAAACAACTGCTGTCAAGTCTTCAGAACCAGTCCAGTCCTACAGTGTCTTTCTGCCAAACCTACATCCTGAAGGAAGCAGAATATACACTACAGCAAGGAAGGGGGATGCTATGAACATTGATGTCCTCTTTTCAATTGAGAAACTTTGATTAAGAGTTCTGGTGGCACAGTGGTTAGAATGCAGTATTGCAGGCTAACTCTGCCATAGTCTGGAGTTCGATCCTGACAGGTATCAAAGTTGACTCAGCCTTTCATAGTTGATAAAATGGGGACTCAGATTCTTTGGGGTAATATGCTGACTCTGTAAACTGCTTAGAGAGGGCTGTAAAGCACTGTGAAATGGTATATAAGTCTAAGTGGTATTGGTATTTGATTATTTTTGTGCATTCTCCCTTTGCTTCCTTTTTTTTTATAAATAGCAATCCAGGTAGTCTTTTCCATAAGCATTACGTTCTGCTAAGACATTCCCTTCAGTAATGCACAGCTCTTTCTCCTGAACTGTATTTCTTTGTTTTCATCTGCCTTCAGCAGGAATTCTTCTGACACTTGCTGAATTCTGCCTGTACTTGCTTCTTTGAAGCCAAGATCACTGACATGTGCTCTAATGATAGATCTTTGCTCTGGCTTCAGATAGTTTTCAACACTGAACCCCTTTACATTTCATTATTATTTTTTTTCTCTCTCCTTTCCTGGATGCAGTTCCATTTACTTTAACCGATGTTTAACAATAAAGTTTTCTTTTATCTCTTGCAACTCCCTCTCCTTCCCTTAATAGCCTGTCACAATCAAAAGCAAGCCAGAACCAACCCATCTCCTTTTAAAAACGTGGATGAGCACAGAAAAGTATAAACCTAGTTTGGTCTAGTGGTTAAGGCACCAGGTTGAAAACCGAGCGACTATAAGTTCTACTCCTGTCTTAGGCATGAAAGCCAGCTGGGTGGCTTTGGGCCAGTCACTCTCTCTCAGCCCAACCCATCTCATAGGCTTGTTGTGGTGGTGAAAATAGGAGAAGGAAGATGTATTGCAGAGGTCTTCAAACTTGGTCCTTTTATGACTTGTGGACTTCAACTCCCAGAATTCCTCAGCCAGCATAAGTCATAAAAGGGCCAAGTTTGAAGACTCCTGATGTATTGGATATCTTCGCTGCCTTGAGTTATTTGTAAAGTAATAAAAGTGAGATATAAATAAAATAAATAATAAAATCAGGATTAAAATAAAATAAAAGGTAAAATAGATAAAAAGTTGGAGTCTCAATACCTGGCTGCTGTTGTCTGAATATAGAAGCTACAGGATCAGGCCTGGATGAGGAATTTCATCCAGAGTGACAGGATTATTGGCTTGTCTGGGAAACCAAGGAAACATTTTGAAGAAAGCAATGACAAAGAATTTCCATTTTGTTGCCAGGAAATTATATGGAAGTGAAATCCTAAGAAGTCAGGTTTTCTCTTTCGAAGTGTTAGAACACAAGATTACATTACAAATCCTTCCCTAAAAAGGCAGCTGAAAGCTACTTATCAATTTAGGTCCCTGTAAAATGATGGGGGTCATTGGAACACACATTTTGATAAAGTAGGAAAACATCTGGATTTTTTTTCACAGGTTGACCTTGTTTAGTGATTGCCTTGTACAGTGATTATGTGCAGTTGTGACATGATGAAAAAGTAACTTTGCAATCAATCCTCATATTTACAACCTTCACAGGTCTATAAAGAAAAGGAAAGCTGAAATACGGTCATAAACACAGTTGTGGTTTCATTTAGTACCTGTTTTGCTTAACGTCTGAGTTACTAGTCCCAATTGTGGTCACTAAATGAGGTCTACCTGTATAGAAATCTGAAAGTCAGATCTTCCAAAGGATCAACTGAGGCTTTAATGCTTAATTCTTGGACTGGTTCCCTCATTTCTAATGCCTTTAGCCTGAGTTTGTTGGTGATTGTCAGACAGAATACTCACATCCCAATTATTTTAATGTTTTTAAGGCCTATGGGAGCAGATCTACAGTTTGTGGCAAGTTATTATCACTTCTCTTGAAACCAATTCTATTGAGTCACAGCTGCTGATGCTACAGATTTATAGACCATGGAAGTCTTTTTGTAATTCTTCACTATCAAAATGAATGGAGTTCTCTCTCCTAAAGTATTTACATGTTCTCAGTTTCAAGAATTTGATTAGAATAAGATTGCAAAGATTTAAACCGCATCTGTTTCTTTAGATAGAACCACAGATATACAAAGCCACAGAACCAAATGGGTAAACCCTTTACAGTATTTGAAGCAGCTATACATAAAGCCATTCAAATGAATACAAGCTCTTTAGTTCATCTTTCACAAAAAAACTTCAAGCAAACAGGACAATAGCAATCATGATCAACTTTATAAATTGTAGCTTGAAGAATATAGCTCTGCAGAACAAAAAAATACCATCAGTTCCTGAGGTAGAAACATTGTTTCTGTACCTCTTACCTTTTTTTAGATTTTTTTTAAACCCTGCCTTTATTATTTTTTATAAATAACTCAAGTGATTAAATATACCTAAAATTCTTTCCTCCTCATATTTTTCCTACAGCAAAAAACATGGTCTGCTTATGCATGTATAGTGATAACACAGTTTATCTAATGCATTGTTCTTCAGGTGGAATTCAATTCCAGGTGACATCAAGCAAATTTCTGTTTTGCTTTCTTGGTAACTTTTTTCCTTGTTATATGAAATGGTCATCTGTGACTGGGTGAAAACTTCCCTAAAAATTAAGCAATCCTAGGATTTGAGGTGAAGAAAAACAATTAAACACAGCAGCCCCATACCCTGAATCTGCTTGTAGTTACGAACAACAGTTTATTAACAACAAACAACAAACACATTTTATGAATTCAAGGAAGGATTTCATTAAGGACAGGATCTATAAAAAAAATCCTGTGATAATAGCAATAAAAATGAACAATGACACACAGGGATCACTTGTGAAATGTGAAATGCTGGCAATCAAAAGGGTGAGAATTTCTGTTTTTCCTACTAAGATTTTTTTTTTTTTTGTCCATAATCTCCTTACATCGACTTCTCTCCAGAAGCTCCTTACCATCAACTTACACACGTTTCAATTTTTAGATTAATAATAAAGCTCAAATAAGTTCAAAATACAGTACCTCCTGGAAAAATGGGGAAAATGGGGGGTGGGGAAGGAAAAGGGCAGAGGGGTACACAAATGCTTTTGTGCGCAAAGCTTTTCTTTTTTAATTTTTATTTCATTAGAATATTAAATTTCAAAGAAGACAGTATATACAGTAAGTGCCTCCAAAATACTGATTGCAATTATCTGTGAGTAAAGAGATTATATTATAATCTGTATACATACGTTTGAAGAATATTTGAAAGTTTCAACTGTATAGAGTGCAGTGGCATCGACAGTTCTTGGGGTCCCTAGGATGACTCATGTTAGCCACTGCTCTGCACACTATACTGGCTGTCAGTCTGCTTCTGAGTGCAATTCAAGGTGTTGGCTTTTACCTTTAAAGCTTTGCACGGCATGGGTCCAGGTTACTTGAGGAACCATCTCACCCCACTGGAACTGGCCTGCCCCACCCGCGCTGGCAGAGAAGGCATGCTGCAGGCCCTGTCAGTCAAGGAATTCTGGCTGACAAGAGTCCAGGAGAAGGGCCTTCTCTACCCATGGCTCCTGCCCTTTGAAGCATCTTAGCTGAAGTGAGATTGGCTCCTGCCTTTCTGTCCTTCTGTAGGAGCCTGAAGATCTGACTTTGGCAGATGGTTTGGGGCCTCAACAGAGGAACATCACAGGGGTTGTTGAATTAAGAAGCAATCCCAGATATTTTTATTCTTTTAAAGCTATTTATTTGTTAGGATTTTAATGTATTAATGCTGGAAGCCACCCAGAGGCCTTTTTTATTAAGAAATGAGCAGTCAAAAAAAAATTCAATAAATAAATAAATATTCAATGTATAGAGCCTTTTTGGTACAGTGATTAAGACATCACAGTGGAAACCAGGAGAGTGTGATATGTAATCTTGCCTTAGGCACCAAACTAGTGGGGACACCTTGAGCCAGGCAATGTTCTAGGAAGTAGATGTCAACGCTGCTAATATTGAATATTCTTGCTTTGACAATATATGCAGAACTGTCTGGTATTTTTAGAGTTAAATCAGGTGACAGTGAAAGGGGAGGAGAATGTAAGGAAAGCCTGGGAAAAAGAAACAGAAGTAAATCTTTGCCCTCCAAGTTAATTGGAAGATGTGAATCATGACCCCAAAATAGAGGAAGGGAAATGCCTGGAATGTTATGTGCAAAGAAAGGGAAATCCAGATCTTAGCATCCACCATGCTGTGCTGACATCTTTGTAATACTAATAAAGGCTTTTTAGGTTAAAAAAAATGCCTAAAAGTTCTTTGAGGTGTTTCGTTAATCAGACGCATGACACATGACAGTAGAACTTGACAAGCCACTTTTGAAAAATGCTGCCACAAAAACTAGGGAAGAATTGTCAGGAGTAAAAAAAAAAAAAATTCATGAAAACACAACTGATAGCATTTATGTGACATACTATTATACAGAGTTTTCTGGTTTTTTGACTTTAACTAAGAAACATGGAATATTTTAACATGTCACTATTACATTGCATTTGCAATTTAGTCACAAGTTCATATTGTAGTACACAAATTTGAACTGGGTTTGGGAACAGCTGCAGAAACCAATTTTTTTTTCTGCACGTGGCATGTCAGAAATGAAAGAGAACATTGCCCAGAAAGGAATTATCAAAAAGCCAGTCTACTCACCAGTTCTTCAATCTGCCATGGTTGTCCACTCTGCTTTTCACAGAGCCATCTTCAGTCCACCATTTTCTTTCTCAGAAGAATGCACATCAATCAATATATATTCTCTATAGGAATCTCCTATGCAAGAAAGATCAGATTTATCACACAGAGGTAGATCCTTTCCATGAGCCACCAAGCTGGCTATTGGAAGAGGAGATTACATCTTAGAGCATGCAAGCTTAAAGTGGGACAATGACCCCTTACCCGTCCATCCAGGTAAAAGAGCTTTGTAGATCCATACATGGGTATCTGTGATTAATGAGATACATTGAACTTTGAGGGGAGAAATTTGGTAAAAGAAAAGGGAAGCAAACCTGACCCTAATGTTCTCTGTTCAAAACAGATGAACAGTCCTATCACACAGTTATCTAAAGAAGATTTGCATATCCAGTTCCGGGAAGTTGATGGGATAAACTTGCATGTCCAGCTTCTAGTGTAGACCGAGAGCTGGGGTTCTAATACTATATCTGGCTTTTCTCTTAGCCTACCTTTTTTTTTTTACCTGAAATGTTATATCAATATAGCATCAAAGCATCATGCAGGTGAAGAATAGAATAGAATAGAATAGAATAGAATAGAATAGAATAGAATAGAATAGAATAGAATAGGTGTAGAGCTGAAAGGGACCTTGGAGATCTTCTAGTCCAGCCCCCTGGTCAAACAGGAGAACCTATACCATTTCAGACAAGACACTGTCTAGTCTCTTCTTAAAAACCTCCAGTGATGGAGTGCCCACGATTTCTGAAGGCAAGCTGTTCCATTGGTTAATTGTCCTCACTATTAGGAAGTTTCTCCTTAATTCCAGGTTGTTTCTCTCTTTGGTCAGTTTCCAACCATTGGTTCTTGTCCTGCCCTTTGGTGCTTTAGAGAATAGTTTGATGCCTTCTTCTTTGTGGCAGCCTCTCAAATACTGGAATACTGCTTTCCCTCCTCAGGGGGAGTGCTTTGGGCAAAGTTTCAGGAAGAAGTCTTAGAGTCATAAAGAGAGGCTTAGATCTCACCCAGTTTCATCCATGAACGTAGCCAGTCTTTCCCCTGCTGGTTTGGAGGGCTTCCTCAGATCAAACTGGAGGGTTGTTGCCCTGCCACAATCAGCAAGGGTCCCCTCCTTGTTTGCCGCCTCTGCGGAGTGACTTTCGACTCTTTCCAAGGTCCCCCAGCAGGGCAGAATCAAATGCGGAAGACGGAGCCCCATCTTCCTGTGTTTGTCTCACCGCGAAGCCAAAATTGGAAGCCCTAAACTGATATTATTAACACTATTAGAAAAATATAACAAATGTTGATAGACAATTGTATATTTACTTATAACAATAAGAATTGTATTTGCCTAGTGTGGAAAAATGTCTATTACCAGAGGAAGAGAGGTTGTACTGGAGAGTGTAACATTGGATTTAGTTTGAAGAAGCCTACATGAATCACGGAATTACTAACAGACTCAGTCATCACATTGTCTATTAGGCACTTGATTGTAAAAATAGAAAATTAATAAAATATTTATAAAAAAAAATACTGGAATACTGCTATCATGTCACCCCAGTTTCTTCTTTTCTTTAGACTAGCCAAACCCAAGTCCTGCAGTTGTTCTTCATATGTTTTAGTTTCCAGGCCTTTGATCATTTTAGTTTTTGCTAGTCAGCTAACTAAGGTATGTAGGAAGCACATCACAATAGTAATGGGGGACTTTAACTACCCTGACATCAACTGGGAGACAAACTCCGCACCAAGTGGAAGATCAAACAGGTTCCTGGCAAACCTAGCAGACAACTTTGTCTCCCAAAAAGTAGAGAAGGGAACTAGGGGATTAGCCATTTTGGATCTAATTCTCACTAACAGAGATGAAATGATAGACGGTGTTGAAGCCATAGGAACCCTGGGAGGAAGTGATCATGCAATATTAGAATTCAACATTATAGAAGCACAAGCAATAGAACACAGTCAAACTAGAGTCTTGGACTTCAAGAGAGCTAATTTCAATAAACTTAGAGAGGGCTTGGGAAGGATTCCATGGATGAGAATCCTCAAGGGGAAAACAACTCAAGAAGCTTGGGAAATTTTGAAAAATGAGATAATAAAAGCACAGTCTAGCACAATACCAACAAAGAGGAAAAACAACAGCTCTCAAAAGAAACCAGCATGGCTGCATAAAGAACTCTCTGACAAATTGAAAGATAAAAAGGACAAGTATAGAAAGTGGAAAGAGGGGAACATAACTAAGTCAGAATATCAGCAAATAGCCCGAGCCTGCAAAGATGAAGTGAAGAAAGCCAAGGCTCAAAATGAACTAAGGCTTGCGACCAAAGTCAAAAATAACAAAAAAAGCTTCTTTCAACATGTAAAAAACAAGAAAAAAGTGAAGGAAATGATTGGTCCATTAGTGGGTGGAAGTGGCAAGAAGGTGACAAGCAACAGGGAGAAAGCAGAACTATTTAACTCATTTTTTGCATCTGTCTTTACACAAAGGGAAAAAACAGACCAACCTATCAAAAATAGTGCCATAAAAAACAAAACAGAAACACAAGTTAAGATAGGCAAGAAAATGGTTAGGAGCACCTGTCCAGCCTAGATGAGTTCAAATCGCCAGGACCAGATGGATTACACCCCAGAGTTCTCAAGGAACTGGCAGATGTGATATCGGAGCCACTGAACTATATTTTTCAAAGATCCTGGAACACAGGGGAACTACCAGAGGACTGGAAAAGAGCTGATGTAGTTCCCATCCTCAAAAAAGGAAAAAAAATGGATCCAGGAAATTACAGACCTATCAGCCTGACCTCAATACCTGGGAAGATCCTGGAAAAGATAATCAAACAACGAATCAACGAACACCTAGAGGCAAACAAAGTCATTACTAAAAGCCAACATGGGTTTGTCAAAAATAGATCATGCCAGACAAATCTTATTGCATTCTTTGACCAAGTGACAAAATTAGTGGATCAGAGGAATGCTGTGGACATAATTTACTTGGACTTCAGTAAGGCATTTGATAAAGTAGATCACAACCTACTACTTGACAAGATAGAAAAATGTGGGGTAGACAGAACCACCACCAGATGGATCCGTAGCTGGCTGACCGGCCGTACTCAGCGAGTGGTCCTCAATGGAACTGCATCTATATGGAGGGAAGTGTGTAGTGGGGTGCCCCAGGGCTCTGTTCTGGGCCCAGTACTCTTCAACATCTTCATCAACGATTTGGATGAAGGGATAGATGGGGAACTCATCAAATTTGCAGATGACACCAAGCTGGCAGGAATAGCCAACACTCCAGAAGACAGGCTTCAGATACAGAAGGATCTGGACAGACTTGAACACTGGGCACTAACTAACAAAATGAAATTCAATGGTGAAAAAAGCAAGGTTCTACATTTAGGCAAGAAAAACCAAATGCACAAGTACAGCATAGGTGGCACCATGCTCAATAGTAGTAACTGTGAGAGGGACCTCGGAGTCCTAGTAGACAATCACTTAAATATGAGCCAGCAGTGTGCTGCAGCTGCCAAAAAGGCCAACACAGTGCTAGGCTGCATTAACAGAGGGATAGAATCAAGATCACGTGAAGTATTAATACCACTCTTCAATGCCTTGGTAAGGCCACACTTGGAATACTGCATCCAGTTTTGGTCACCACGATGTAAAAAAGATGTTGAGACTCTAGAAAGAGTACAGAGAAGAGCAACAAAGATGATTAGGGGACTGGAGGCTAAAACATATAAGGAACGGTTGCGAGAATTGGGTATGTCTAGTTTAACGAAGAGAAGGACAAGGGGGGACATGATAGCAGTATTCCAATATCTCAGGGGCTGCCATAAAGAAGAGGGAATTAAGCTATTTTCCAAAGCACCTGAAGGCAGGACAAGAAGCAACGGGTGGAAACTAATCAAGGAGAGAAGCAACCTAGAACTAAGGAGAAACTTCCTGACAGTGAGAACAATTAATCAGTGGAACAGCTTGCCTCCAGAAGCAGTAAATGCTCCAACACTGGAAGTTTTTAAGAAGAGACTGGACAGCCATTTGTCCGAAATGGTGTAGGGTTTCCTGCCCGAGCAGGGGGTTGGACTAGATGACCTCCAAGGTCCCTTCCAACTTTACTACTATTACAACCCTAAGTTGCTCTTCTGTGAAGAAGAAAATGTCAAAGGATATACATAGATTTTCAGAGAATGTAGGTCTAAGCCATAGACTTTCAGAGAATGTAGGTCTAAGCCATACGGTCCTAAGTAGCATTTAGAATCCAGGCTTCTTTCTGGACTATGCAAATGTGAATCAGTTTAAAAATGTTCATCTCCATCCATCATTTTCTGGGAAGCTTCAGGGAAAGGTTAATTGGTAGCACATTGGTACAATTAGCATATGACAATGATTTTGCAACTCAAAGGAAGTAGACTCCATTTTTAAATCATTCTATTGAATACATACATATATCCGACATGTTTTGCTCTGGAGACCGATAGATCATTTCCTTAATTCTCATATATGATTTATTGCAAGTATAGGTATTTATGGTATGTAGTGTGTTTATCTCTTGGGAAGAAACTTCAAGATTCATTACACAGAGGAGCTTCAGAATCTCTTTAAGGTTTGCACAGTACAGTATAATAGAATGCCCTACTTGTGCAGTTTCAGAAATCTCTATATGATTGTTCACGGGTGTCTTTCTAAATATAGAATCTACATGTAAAAGAGTTGATTCCTGTGGACTGTGTTGGACCAATTTTCTTGATGGAAAAAAAAATGGATTGCTATTGTTTTCCTTCAGGAGTGGAGTCTCCTCCCCGTCCCTCCCCTCCTCCCTCCCCATTTTCCTAACTGAACCAGCAGTATTTGAAATTCCCAGATAGTGTACTACTATCCAGGGCTAACCCTGACTAACTTTTAAGATTAGGTACAGTTACAGATGTATGACCACACAATTGAGCCCGAAATTTCTGTTGTTAATTGAGACATTTGTTAAGTGGGTTTTGCCCCATTTTATGACTTTTCATGCCACAGTTGCTAAGTGAATCATTGCAGTGGTTAAATTAGTAACACATTTGTTAAGTGAATATGCCTTCCCCGTTGACTTTGATTTTCAGAGGGTCGCAGAAGATCATATGATCCCGGTACACTGCAAACGACATAAATTCATGCCAATTGGCAAATGTTGAGACTTTGATCATGTGACCATGGGGATGCTGCAATGGTGTTGCAAGTATGAAAAACCCTCACAAGTCACTTTTTTCCGTGCTATTGTAACTTCAACAAATGGTTGTTAAGTCCAAGGGCTACTTGTACTTGTTAGGGCTAGTTACATAGAGAGATCTTCTTTCAGCTCACCATTCCTTGAGGGTTTGGTAGGATATAATAATAATAATAATAATAATAATAATAATAATAATAATAATAATAATAATAATAATAATAATAGACCCCCAGTGACAACTGGAGCACCACTTGAACACCATTGGCATTGACAAATTTGCTATTAGTCAATTGCAAAAGGCGGCCTTATTAGGAACTGCTTCCATCCTGCGACGATACCTGTAATACCATCAAACATCCACATCTGCCTATCCCAGGTCCTGGGTAAGGACTCGATAGGTAGATAAAATGCCAAATCCAGTCTGAACATCTGGCTGACTGTGCGATGATTGAGATAATAATAGAATAATACAGTCATAACTTTAATGTCACTTTGAATGTACACTAATCGGCATACATTAAAATGAAATTTTGTTGCATTCAGCTCTCAAAGGATCACCACCTCCGATATACACAACATAAATATGACAAAAATAAATAAATAAATACAGAATTATGCATATACCCACATATATTATATGACACAGAGAAACAACACAGTCTAGTTTGGATTATGTATACATGTGCATGGCGAGAAAAACGAATCTTGCGAGTTTACCAGACGGATGGCACAGGGAACAAAGCTATTACAGAGTCGGGTAGTCCTGCTAGAAATACTTCGAAACCTCCTCCCAGAGGGGAGCAACAGAAACAGACCGCAAAGTGGGTGTGTGGGATCTCTAACAATGCTTTGAGCTCTCAGCACATAGCGCTTATAAGCAGCATCCTGAATACCAAGAAGCGAGCTTCCTATGATCTTCTCGGCTGTCCTTACCAGTTTCTGTATGGACTTTCTATCTGAGGCACTACTGCCACCAAACCAGACAGTGATGCAGTTTGTTAAAATGTTTTCAATTGTGCCTCTGTAAAAAGGGGCCAGGACAGAAGGAGAAAGATGTGATACTGAGTGGAATATGACTGTGCTGGCTCTTTCTGAAATCTATAATGATCTCCTTTGTTTTATCAATATTTCGAATCAGATTACTTTTATTGCACCAGTCCACCAGAGCTTTCACCTCTTCCCTATAAGTATCTTCATTGTTATCCCAGATAAGACCCAGCACTGCCGTGTCATCTGCATACTTCACAATATGAGTCATAGCAGATTTGGCTATGGGTCGTGGGTCATCAAGGTGAACAGTAGCGGACTCAGAACACAGCCCTGTGGGGAACCTGTATCAAGGAGATGGAATTGGAAACTTTCTTTCAACTCGCAGTCAGTCTGGATCAGTCTAGAGAGGTATTGCACTCTGCTATTGGCAGCTGTACCTTATCGGGGAATTTTCACACAAAAGAGGAGAAAATTTCTTAGTTCTAGCCTATCAGAAAATATTAAAGAGATGAAGCAGAGGAAGCACAAGCATGTGGGGAAGCAGAAAGCTCTTGCAGATCAGGTTTTAAGAGCATCTTCTTCTTCTCCTCCTCCTTCTCCTCTTCTTCCTCCTCCTCCTCCTCTTCCTCCTCCTCCTCCTCCTCTTCCTTCCTTCCTTTCTTCCTTCCTTCCTTCCTTCCTTCCTTCCTTCCTTTCTTTCCTTCTTTCTTTCTTTCTTTCTTTCTTTCTTTCTTTCTTTCTTTCTTTCTTTCTTTCTTGATCAAACTTTAAATTGCCAGAATGAAGCCACCTTCTTGACTTTGACATTGGCCAAAAATAAATAATTATCCATACATGTTTCTGGTAGTAGCCAGCATACCAACAGATGGGCCGGGCTCTGTGTCTCTCCACATTCACACCGCCTGTTGTTATCTGCTAAGAGCCTCCACTTGAACATACCAGTTTTACTTTTAGGCACTCTAACTCTCAACCTATTCAGTGTCCCCCAAGTAGAATAAGGGAGGTCGGACCCTTCAGCCAGATTCTCCTTTAATGTTATTCCTTCCTCGATGGTCTCCTTCCTCCATCTTTTAATCTGATTTTGTTCTTGTGTACAATCAAGAATGTTCATTCTTGCCATAAAGCTGTTCCTAGATAACGGATGTTGATACAAAACATTAGGACCTCAGCCAGTACTTTGTTTCCTAGCCGACTTGCAGATGCGTTATTCACATGGTAATCCAGTACTGCAGACAACTCCCTGATTACTGCAGCTGCTGTGGTAGCAGCTACTGTACTTGTTGAGTCTGAAAATGTACTTTACACAAGATTTTCATGATACTGGACTTTTGTCATCTTCATAGGAAACTTATGTTCTGTATATACTGGCCACATAATGCCTACAGAAAAATGTGTGGACATGCAATTGTATAATGTATAGGGGTGTATTTAGTAAATAGTAAATAGCAATAGTAACATGGCATTATATAAAACGGGTGGCAAATAATGGCCCTTTTATGACTTGTGGACTTCAACTCCCAGAATTCCCGAGCCAGTCATAATGGAGCCATCATTCTCTAACTCTGGTGTAAGGCATCAGGCACCATTTTGCTGGGTGGAATAATAGTGGATTGTCCATCCACATCCCAGCATCAAAGTCAATAGCAATACAATTATAAATATAGCAAAATGTTTCTTTTTGTGATAATAGTAATACTGTTTCATTATTATATTGTTATTTGTGGTTGTTTAGATGACAAATTGCTAATAGTTTTTTTTAAAAGAAATATATGTTTTGAAGTTAAATGATTTTTTTAAAAAAACAAATAAATGAAGTTATCACATTCTTAGCCTAATATGAATTTATTTATATTATTTTCCCTTGTACCGTGTGAACTCAAAACTTCCTCTGTTTCTCTTTTCAAGTAATTCTTGACTGGGTAATCTATAATGTCCATTTGGTGTCATTGAAAAAAAAGTCTTTTAATTTATATCCATGAGATATCTTTAATACTTTAGTGTAGACTGCTTGTTAGTGTCAACAAATATCTATTTTCCTGTTTTCCCAAGGTTCTTAGTTGTTTGTGGTTATTGCTTTGTGTTTCTTATTCTCTGTTCCTGCAGTATAACTAATCTATTTTGTGTTCAATTTGTAACAAGTTTAAGAGGTTGCCATCATTCTTTCTTATAATGAAGTTTGAAGTGATGATGCTTTATTCTGCAACTTATTACCTAGGGATTTTTATTATTTTTTTCAAAGAAAGCATAAAATACAGTGAAAATAAAGATTTTTTTAAAAAAAAAAAAAAAGTAGGAGAGGGAAGTGCAGAGTAAAAAAAAGAGAAAAAAATAGTGACTTCTGACACTTTCTAATACATTGGATTTTTATATTTTCATTGTTAGATGAAAGAACAGACTGCAGGCAAACAAATAAGAATTCAGCTTCTGAACAACAGTTGTTAATATGATCATTAGAGTATATGAAAATGATGAACCCTACCCCTGGACTCATTTATTTCAAATCTGAACTACTAGTGAATCTTTTCTCCCACAAATTTGGAGGATAAAAAAATACAGGTTCCAGGAGCTCAAATATTTAAAGGCCCACTTATGCCATTAAATCAGCTGGAAAGATTTTTCAAACATATTTAAAAGAAACAAAGAAAGGGTCTTAATGAAGTATCTGTGATCCCTCCACACACAAGAATTATTAAATAAAAACTTAGCAAAAATGGCTCTAGGGTCTATGCAAATAACACTCAGGAAGAAGCTTTAATTAAATGAAAAGCATATATATTATCATGCGATTTCCTGAAACTAAGAGGAGTTCCTTTTAGGTGGTACTTCCAAATGTGTTATTTTTGTTCTGTTAAGCAGCAACCACTATTCTAAAAGTCTTGCAGGCAATGAGTGAATCTCTGCGCATCATATACATTCTTTATTGGAAATTATTTCTGATTTTATGAAAGAAAAAGAACTTTGCAAAATAGAAACAATACCGGTTTAAATAAAAAAGAAAGTAAAGTCAAAGAGAAGTAAGTAAATAGGAAGAAAAGAAATAAACAAAGATTAAAGAAAATTACAAAAACAGACAAAGGAAAAATGTATAAAAGAACGGCTTCTGGTTTTCTTTACGGCAATTACAAATGCATTTATATTTTATCTTCTCTCTCTAAGGTTGCATCACAATTTATTGGAAATTATTTCTGGATAAGAGTTTTGCAATATGCAATGTAGCAATACAGTAGCTGAATCCATTAACATTTTCATTTTTATAAAATGATCATGAATTTTGCTGTGATCCGAAGTCAAACAACCCAACCTTGAGAGAGCAGACCCATGACTTGGGGTGCCCCTAGCTTCATAACTACTGCTGACTATGCACATAGGCTCTAGACAAGAGGCTATACTCTTGCTCAACTTCAACTGAGGGGCCAATTGTGGCCTTGCCTGGATTGAGAGGTCAATGCAGATGTAACTTATCAACATAGCTATGTGTAGACTCTTGCAATGTATTCTACTTTTATTGCTCACCTGAAATTAGAACTGGCAATGAAAAAGCATATCATACAATTGGAAATGAACATGCACATCATGAAAAAAGCTTCTAATAACCCACTTTTTTTGAGACAAGGGAGGGGCTGAAGCCAAGAGGCAATGGTTTTCTTTTATAACATCATTATGGAATGACCTTACTCAAAACTACCAGAAACTTGACTCTATTCTGGAGAGCCTTTGGTAGCTGAATGATACTTTGCTGTCATTCTATTAACTGTGGGGTGTCACACAAGATTAGTACCTTAAAACAAGAGGGTGTATTGTGTTTGTTATACTGCATAGTGGATGATTCAGCATTCATTGTTGCCATGGACCTTTGAATTTTACTCTTGATGATGTAGATGTTTTATTATTTTACACTATTACATGTACCCTAGTATTTAAATTGCTACAAGCTGTATGAGTTAAATAAGATAGGATCATAAACTCTGAGATACTATAGATATATAGAGAGATAGAGATAGACATATATATATATATAGACATAGATGTAGATGTAGATGCAGACGTAGACGTAGACTCTGATAAATGATATAGATACGTTGATATGTTGATATATAGGGAGATATGTTGATATATAGGGAGATATGTAGATAAATATAGAGATACGTAGATATAGATGAGACTGGCTGCTTCCTGTTGAAAATTTGAGTATGAATGTTTATTCTCTTTTAGAGTCATTATACCTAACCCCACCCCATAGTAGAAGGCAAGTTTTCCAGCTTAAAGTGTAATTGCTTGTTTTCTTAAGTATCTAATTTAAAAACCACTCATTTCTTTAAGCAAAACATACATTTACTTTTTTAGATTTTAAACTGTGTTTGCATCTGCATTCTGATAGCAATGCCTTATGGGGAAAAAGAGCTCCCCTCTCTCCATCAAGAAATCTGACAATCTGAGTTGTAAATAGAATGGGACATATAGCCTAAGGCTACACTTTAAATGATCTAACTTATGGAATAGAAAGGAATTTGTGACACCCAAAACCTCTTGTCATGACAAATTAAAAGAAGAAATCATATGTATGAGATATTAGCCTTTGCTTCCAGTGTGTGTGTGTGTGTGTGTGTGTGTGTGTGTGTGTGTGTGTGTGTTTCTTTCTTGTCATCTTTTGATTCAAGTGCCATTTTTCAAACAAATCATTGCTATTTTGGGCAGTTAAGCAACCAGTCAGCACAATGCAGGGCTGAGGAGAGAGAGAACAGAATTCCCACGAGTGAGATTGTAACAGAGCTGTGCTCGTTGCCTACTTATCAGTTCTCCCAGGAAAGAAAATCTACCTGTTCTGCAGGGAAGGAAGACCTCAAGGTTCTTTTCACAAACCTGCCAGGAATACACTGCATTATTCAAGCTCTTGTTTTCACAGAATCTCCACTGGCAGTCTGTTCAGCTGCCAGAAAGAGAGCTTTTCTCATACAGATTTTCAAGGCTTAAGGTACAGGCTCATCTTTATTCTAGAGCTTCCTAAGAAAAGATCATAAGTGTACTGTTGGAATATTTTATAATGTTAATGTTTCTGCCACTTTCTATGACTTGTTACTCTTCCATTAGCTTTCATTTTACCACTGCCATACAGACAGGGCTGGGATTTATGGGACTTGTAGTTCAAAATATCTGAACGCTTTTACACCAGTTTGTCCCTCTCTTGAATTTAATGTAAATAGCTGGAAAACCCCTGGATTACAGATTACAAATTCTAGCATAGCCAGTATAGCAGATAGCCAAAGTTCTGATTGACAGGGTTGGGAAGCAGTAAGTTCTTTGTGCCTACCCCTAGATAATCAAAATCCTTAAGACTTTTTGTAGTTTCTCTCCAATTAAATATTATATATTTAATATTTTTAAAGTGTTTCTCCTGAGCAAGTTGCCACAACTATGTTTATTATTACATTTATTTTATTTAGATGCCTTTTTTTCAACTCAGTCAAATACTCAAGAAGGCTAACAAGATCAAAGGTAAAAACAACAACAAAAAAGTAATTTAAAAGTTATTCCTTTTCCAGCCAATCACATTCTATTTGGCTTCATTCTAATAAAGAAAGCTTTGGGAGATTGTCACCAGTGAATAAGCAAAAATCATTTCAGGAAGGTGTGTGTGTGACCAGTTTCACTGCTGTTGGATTAAAGTCTTCATCCTGATTCATCCAAGCTGGGAATAAATAAGCAACATGGCGACTGCTTTGGGAAGAAGGTTACAGTTTATTGAAGAGGCAGAAAGATGGTTCTCACAGGAAAGACCAGAGGAAAGAAGGGGCTGAGCACATGGGCAGTAGGTTTTTATACCCTCTCTAGCCTTGTTTGGAATAGTTTCCTGTTCCTGTGGCATGAACTTTGAACTGAATCTGAGTGTTTTTCTAGGCCTTGATATCTGTGGTTTAATCTTATTATCATATCCTGCTTCCCTGGTGATGGGGCTAATAACTCCTAGAGTTTGGGTGGGGTATGCAGATTTTAAGTCTCTTTGTCTTCTTGAGTTCTCTGGCTCCAACTTTCTGATGGTTTTACATTTGCATTTGTATAGGGCTGGCTCCTGCTTGGGACAGAGACTTGGGGGCAAGGTTGGTTTCTGCTTTTAAAATACTTTTGAGGAAATATATTTTTCTTCCTTTTTGATATTTCCTTCTCTGGAGCTCTGACTTCCCACACTGCTGTTGTTTGATTGGTAGTTTTGTTTTCAGATTGGGAAGCTGGGGAGACTATAGATGGCTGAGAGATACAACACTGGATGAAAAGAGGAATAATCCCCTCTGCCATTTTGAAAAAAATAAACTCTATAGCATCACCAAGTTCTAATGCATCCTGTGGTGGAGAAAGATTTCTAAAAAGCTGATTTTTTTTTTTTTTAGAAAGTGTTACTTGAGGGACTGTCTCACCCCACTCATGACAGAACAGGAGGACTTCTCTGCGGGTCCCATCAGCCCAATTATTCTCTCTGGTGGGGTCCAGGGGAGGGCCTTCTCTGCTGTTGTTCCTGTCCTCTGGAACATCTTGCCCCCTAATGTAAGGTTATCCCCAACCCTCCTATCCTTTCGTAAGGATCCAAAGATGTGGCTCTGCCAATTGGCTTGGACCTGATGAGAGAAGAGCACAGTGGAGATGGTTGATTGAGTAACAATAGATCTCACCTCCCCCCCGTTCTGCCCCACCCTACCCATGTATCCTTACATTTTAATTTTTGGATTGAATGTATTTATATTTTAATGCGGATATATTTTTATGACAATACATTTTATAAATAAATAAACTATAAATAAACAAACAAACAAACAAACAAATAAATGTATTTGGTTCTAAGTGATCACCCTCATATCTTGGGTACGCATGAAGGCTGACAGGCACCCAGTTAAAGGGTAATAGTGGACAGTCATTACCTGGAAAGAACAAAGTGCTGCAAATGGAAATCTATTAAGCATTTTTATTTATATTATTTCCTAAATATTTTTAAAAGATACTTTGAACTTTCAACATGGGCTTTTTGGTATGCACAGTATAATCATAACTGCAATGCTGACAATACTTGTGTTTTAATTCAGAATCCAATCAGTTTCCTTTGGGCTCTAACTTACAAAAACCAACAGCAAAACAATTTCTAATGTGCTTATTTTCAGACTGGCTTAAGCCTCAAATCACTGAATTATTTATCTTGCTGCTATTCAGGACTCTCTACAAAAGATGAGTCATCAACTAGCCATACCACAAAGCCTATATTTTTATTCCACCCCAAATCAGATTAATTCATTATTCTGTTCAGGAAATATATCTCTCTTACAGTTGCTAAATTAATCTTTCCTGTGGTAACGATAGTCGATACTACCCAACACGTTAATAATTTTCCACCAGGTAGATTATTCTGGGATTTAATTGCAATATTTATGATCATGTATAAGATACAAAATGTTACCCAATGGTCCCATTGTTCTAATGAAACTGTTTGCCATTAAGGGATGATTTATCGCATTAATATTTTGAACTAGTGACATAGAAGAGATGGCAGGTGAAAAGCTATTTGGCTTCCTTCCTTCCTTCCTTCCTTCCTTCCTTCCTTCCTTCCTTCCTTCCTTCCTTCCTTCCTTCCTTCCTTCCTGCCTTCCTTCCTTCCTTTTCAGAGAAACTATTTGATTTAGTTATACACTGTTATATACAATTAGACAAGATGGTCTTAAAACCCTTTCTTCTGAACAAAAACTCATTCCTGATGATGAGGGTTATTAAGAAAATTTTCTTTCACCTCAAGTGTATTAATATTTCTTCTCCTATTTTTCTTCTTCTTCTTCTTCTTCTTCTTCTTCTTCTTCTTCTTCTTCTTCTTCTTCTTCTTCTTCTTCTTCTTCTTCTTCTCCCTCCTCCTCCTCCTCTTTCTCCTCCTCCTCCTCCTCACTTTCTCTCTTCATTCATTCAAAATTTCATGATCCTTTTTCTTTGGATTTCTTCTTATTGCAACTTAAATAATAGTAAACATGATTATAAGTTATTATATTGTTGATTCGAGCATTTGTCCTTGTTATTTGCAGGATCAGCTTGTTTTGCACTGCACCCACTCTGAATTCAGACAATGAGTTTTTGTTTGTCAGCCAGCTTGTCTCAGAGTCAACACTAATCATTATTAATTCATCATTAGACACCTTTATATATTAATTATTAATGATTACATTAGGACAAGTAAATAAACAAGTTATTCAAAACATCTCAATATGGCAATTTTCAGAAATGAAAATGGAATATCTCAAAAAGAATGGCAATTTAATTATAAAAAGCAACAACTTGAAATTGGAAAATGGAAATTTTTTTTAAAAAAGCACTCTATGGGCATTTTTTGAAAGAAACTGCAGAAAAGTCAGATGACACTCAAACATGGCATTGACTTAAAAAGGGTACATTAAGAAAAAAAACAGAATGAATGCTGTTTGCTGCCCAAGAAAAGAAAACACTGTATACAAGTGTCATCTAATGTTTGCATAAAAAGCAAACATTAGCTTATTCAGGGATAGTAAATATGGATTGTGCCAAAATAAGGGATCATACAGTTGAGCATATAACAACCAGATGCAACAGAATTGCGCAGAATGATTACAAAAAAAAGGTGTGGTTGGTTAGATATTACACCCGCATCTATATAAAAAGGACAAAGCACAGCTTTTAGAAGAATGGATATTTAAAGTTTCTAACTTTGCAGAAATGGCAAAAATTTCTGCTTATTTGAAGGATCATACACAAGAAAGATATATTATTGTATGGAGAAGATGGATAGATTATATTCAGAAAAAATATGGGACTATAAAGTTTCATTTATTTTATGAGTAAATTTTATAGTAACTGTTGTAGAGATTTGTTTATATGACTTAATTTAAGGGCAGTTAAAGGTTAAGTATGATGGGTTTTTTTTCTCTTTTATTTTCTTTTTTCTTTTTTATTATTGTTAACTTTCTTAATAATAACCCTGTATTCTGCTCTGGGAAGCGAGGGGGGGAGGGTTGAGGGTGGGTGGGTGAGTGGGTGGGTAATGATAATAAAGACATGGTAAATGCTTGGGCATTTCCCCTATGCTGCGTTCATGTGTGTGAGAGGGATGAGAGGGGAGGAAGGAGTAGGGAGGAAGTAGGATGGTTAGAGGAGAAGGGGAGGGGAAGAGAGTAGGAGGGGAGGAGAGAAAGAGGAGTGAAGTGGGGAAGGATTAGAGAGGGTGGACGCAGCCTGGGGGGAATGGGGAGGCAGTACCAATGGTTAGGAATTTAATTGTATTTTGTATGAATAAGTGGAAAATAAAAACTTTAAAAAAAAAGGACAAAGCATAGCCAATAAGAATGACTGAAAATGAAATCACCAATAAAGTCCTTGAAAATGACAGACTATTAAACAAGTTTTAAAATTCTGTCATTTTCAAGGACTTTGTTGGTGATTTCATTTTCTGTAATAAATCAGAGGTTTTAAAATTCAGCCAGACTGATCAACACAATACAGCAGTGGTGGTGAACCTATGGCACGGATGCCAGAGGCGGCACTCAGAGCCCTCTCTGTGGGCATGCGCGCCATCGCCCCAGTCCTAGGCCTTCAGCTGGGTTTTATAAAACCCTTTTGCTTTAGGCCTCTGCCGCCATGTGCAAAAAAAAAAAAAAAAGGTTCAATCAATCAGTCAATTTCAACTTCTCGTGGGAAAAAAAAAGATCTTGCAAAGTTGGAATTGATTGATTGAACTTTTTAGTCCCACCCAGTCTGCTGTTACCACCGCAGCCACACCCACCCAATGGTTTACACCCACCCGGCACCCGACGATGCATAAGTGGGTTTTGGGTTGCGGTTTGGGCACTCGGTCTCTAAAAGGTTTGCCATCACTGCAATATAGGGTACAATATTGTCATTGTCTTATTGATGTAGTACTCTTGATCCCAAATGGCAATCATTGAAGATAAGAAATAGGAAGAAAAATGCCAAAATATCAAGATTTGGTAATAGATATTGCACAAATCTGGAAGATGTTGACACTGGTCGCAATTATTATTGAGGCACTAGGTGCAATATCATGGAGAATAAACATGGCAAAACTAATAATCCAACTACAAAGAACAGCATTATTGGGTATGTCATACATAATCAGCTGCCTAGAGTCACCTTGGCAAGAAAGGCGACATGGAAGTTTAACAAATAAATAAATCAGGCACTAATTTTACCATTCCCAAGATTTTTATTAGGGTTCAGATAATGAAGAAGTGACTATTTGTCAAATTAATGGAATTGGAATAATAATAAAAGCATCTAAAGGCCCATTCCATGGTGCCAATTTTTTTTTAGCTTTGATCTCGAAAGGGAATTGTTCTTAACTTTAAAGAAATATTTAAAAAAAATAAGAAAGAGAAAAGAATTATCAAATCACTTAATAATTCTAAGGATATATCCCCAAAGTCATTATCCTTCACCTACTGAAACTTGTGTCAGACACTTTTCATCTTTGGGAGGGATTTTGCTGATCAGAACTTCAATATAAGAGATAATGTAGCTGTTCCTGATGGGATGGGGAAAATATGAAATATATAAAAGACGACACCCAGAAAAATATAATGCAGTCTTCTACAACTTAACACTCTCTGTAAGTCTCAGAATTCTAACTTCCAAAATACCTTCAGTAGGCGCATGTTCAAATGCATGTTACATACAATTGTGGGTGAGATTAAAGTCATTAAAATTGATGGATTATGGGCCTCTGAGTCATTTTTGAGTCCTAATAACTATATATACAGATTTTTCTCCATGGTGATCAATCCATAACCCCGCTTTTCAAATCTCCCCATGATGCTCTCCCTGCCACTATAACTGAGTCCATCCACCTTGCTGCTGATCATCCTCTTCTTCTCTTTCCTTCCACCTTTCCCAGCATGTTTCCAGACAACTAGCTTTGCACATAATGTGTCTATAATACGATGGTGTGAGCCTAGTCATTTATGCCTTGAGGGAGTACACTGGGTTGATTTATCTAAAGATTTATTGGTTTGTTTTGTTGTCTGTCCATGTATTCTTAGGAATGTTCTCCAACACCAGAGTTTAGAGATTAATGCTTTTCCTAGCAGGCTTTTTAAAAGTCCGACTTTCACTTCCATGAAAGTATTATGGGGAATGCCATGACATGCACAGTTTTGATTTTTGTAAGTATAGACACATCACAGGATGCAAAACCCTTTTCAAAGGCCTTCATGGAAATCAAGTGCTAATTTGTGGCATATTTCTTGAGTGCTTGTTCCTCTATTGTTTATAGTATATCTAAAAGAGCCCTAGTAGTGCAGTGGTTAGAATGCAGTATTGCCGGCTAACTCTGCCCACAGCCTGGAGTACGATCCTGGAGAGGTCAAGGTTGACTCAGCCTTCCATCCTTCTGAGGTCAGTAAAATAAGAACCCAGATTGTGAGGGCAACATGCTGACATTGTAAACCATCCAGAGTATGCTATAAAGCACTATTGAGCAGTATATAAATCTAAGTGCTAAATGCTATTACAATTGATCCTAAAAGGCAGAAGCTACCACCATTTTGACTGTCAACTCTAAGGCTGGTTGTTCTACCTGTTATCATTAGTTTGGTCTTCTGTATATTTAATTTTAGGTCCATTTTTTTCATTGTGCTCTTTGACTTGTATTACTATGGCTTGAAGATCTTTTGCTTTTTCAATTATCAGGGTAAGGTTGTTCCTCCAATGATATTCACATAGAACAGCCTTTCTTACTTTGAGGACCTTCCAATATGGCAGAATCTTTAAATCTCCAACCAGGGTTTGTCTGTATTATATTTTCCTCATCATTTGAAATGGAATGTGATTATGGTGGCAATTCTGAGAAGATGTTTAGATTGTTTTCCTACAACTGGTGAATAGTGAGAATAACTTGTCTTTACCAGACATTGCTGATGGACTGTATGTAACTGCTCATTTTGCAATTCTGAAGATGTACCAGATACCACATTACTCATAACTATAGCAACTAATTAAGACATGAACAGTTGTTTCAGAACAAAGTAGGGACAACTGTGAGCCATTATAATAGATGTAAGATAGGCAGAAGAAGCACGGGGGAAGAGAGAATAAAGGAAGCTTAGAATCCTGAAAGGTAAAATAAATTGTAACAAGGGATTAAATCAATAGAGTGCAAAAATAATAGCTCATCTATCTTGGATATGAATGTAGAGAGATATGGTTGCTCTAATAGAGTTGTCATGCAGCAACAATTCTATTATACAATGCATTTCTGTAAAAATTGGGGAAAGCTTTGATTGTATTCAAGAAAATGTGCAGATGTCACATCTATCTGGACACTTGATTTATGAAGAGGTTTAGCTGTTGGTGAATGCTAAGCTTCCTTGCCTTACATATTGATAGTTTCCAAAAGGATTATGCTAAATATGCAAAATTTATTAGGGAAAGTCTGAGAATTTCATATCTTCTTTGATTTATTTAAAAATTCAAACTTTCTCATCAATAGGATAAAAAGTGTAGATTTTTTTTAAAAAAGAGTTAAATGTGGGAGAATGCAAAAGTGATAGTTTTATCCACTAGAAGACAACATTGAATTGTAGGAGGACAGCACCCTCCCTCCTCAGAGAAAGAAATATTTTGGGGAATATTAAAAAGGCAGAATATTATATTTCCCCAAAGGATCTTAAAGGTAGAAAAGCAGGTCCAGTTTTTCTTAATAGCCCCCAGTAGAAACTCAGGAAACCACCTATTAGAAATGCAGATTTGATATCCCATTCAGTCCCATTCATGGGCAAATACAGAGTGATAGAATTAGAACCAGCACTCAAGAAATCTAACACAGGAGGTAAGCCATCAGCCATAGCCCCAGAGAAGCAGGATATGACCTTTGGGACATAATAAGATTAACCCACCAATACCAAAAAGGACACACTCAAAACCTCGGGTCAAAGTTCATGCCACAGGAACGCCAAACACAAAAGCCCAAGAAGGTATAAAAACCCACCACTACCAGCAACATGTGGTCAGCTTTCCCAGAGCCATGCTTCTATCTGGCTTTGCTCTTCAATAAACTATAACCTTCTTTCTAAAGCAGTCTCCATTTTGTTTATTGCTGGCTTGGACTGGACCCTGATGAAGATTTTTCTTTCAACAGAATGTTTAGCTTTTTTAAAAGTATATTGCATCCTTGGTGAATCCCTGTAATAATTAATCATTGTGCTGAATTAAGATGTGAACATTTTTTTTAAAAAAAATCCACGTTTACTTTGATAGTTACATGGAGTCCGGTTCAAATGATGTTGTCCTAGGAAAATAGAATGTTCTTGGTAGGATTTAGTGCAAAGTTAGATGTTTATAGTGTACATACTGTGTAATATTTTGTAAAAATTCTGGGAAGAACGTGGATATGTATTATTGGATATTTTTAACTTTTTGAAATCTTGAAGAAGTTCAAATTAACTACCAAAATTATATCCAAAATTGCCAGCCCTTATTAAAGAAACAAACTTTCATTTGTAATGTTAGACAGTAACATGCTGACTTGGTTAAAAAATAGAGAACTCAAAATCCAAAGAACTCAAAATCCAAAGCGAGTATCTGCTAATTCTTCTCCTTTCTTACTCATCAATAAAACCTAGGGACAATTAATCCAGCAATTAAACAGTTGACAAGCTCAGCAGTTAAACATTATAGCTGTTCATCAGGTTGTGATATCTTCTTTCTACTAAATAAGTGAAAAGGTGCTTTGTTTTTGTTTTGTTTTTTATAAATATTTTATTAATTTTTAAGAATTACAGTCTTTAGTGCTTAGTAAACAACATGTTGTCTGAGTTCAGATATTTAACATTAACTTCTTCAATATAAATCTGTTCAATACTACACAATCCAGCATTTTTTCCCTGATCCTCCTTTCTTCCCCATATTTTTTCCATTTTCCCCTCACCACACAATTACAATTTTTGGTATTTTAATGTATACAGAGTTAGATATAAGCATCTTCATCATATATTACTAATATCATGCAAATAACAATAATATCAATTCATAAATCAATAATGTCAATTCATAAATCAATATCCTATTTTTCGTGCTCTTGTTAAGGTTTGATTTCCCATCAGTATTTGAAATATCTTTCTCAGTTATAATTTTCTCAGTATTAATTACATTTATGTAGCTAAAAGTTTTATTCATATCAGTCCTCCTCTTATTTTCCTATTTCCCATATCAAAAAAAGAAAAAAAGATGCTATTTTAATTCTAAATCATACCTTTCATTATAAAAGTCTAATTATATCTAAGGGTCATCCGTTCTTTTAATCTTATTCAGACAAGTATTTAAACATATAATGCCCCTCTAAAAGGTCAAATCTTCTGTTTTTTTAAATCTGACTCTCACTTTCTTTCTTTGCCAAGTAGCTTTCCAGGAATTTTCTTTCTATTTTTGTGAAAATTGCTTGGCATGAGGAAGACAATTTAGTTAGGGTATTTGGGGGGGGGGCAATTTTGCCCGTTTATATTTCTTAAACAACTCCCAATTTCTTTCTCCCTTGATTTCTCTTTTCATTCCCTGTTTTCCAAGTTGTGACATTTCCCCTAACAGCTCCATATTCCATTTTTTTAAAATCTTCCTTGCTATCAGATGTATTTTGCAGACTTGAGGGGTAGAGGATCTTTTGCATTTTCATTGTTATAGCTAAATCTTGCAGTATTTTGTTTGTATACAGTTGTTTATATTTCTCTTCTTTTAACTCTCCCGTCTCTAAATCCATTTCCTCTGTTTTGTCTTCTGATTTTTGGTTTGTTTGTTCATACTTGTAGTCATTAGCTGGAAACTTTCTAGTTGTAGATTTAATTTGGAGATTTGCTCATTTATATTGTCTAAATTGTTTTAATCTCATTATGATTTCTTTTGATGTCTTCTTTGTATGCAACAATTGTTTGGTGAATTAGTTGTAGCAAAGAATATATTTCCTTCTGAAAAGTGTTTGTTTTTTCTTGAGGCATTGTTCCTGGAGATCCTCTAGTATCACCAGTCTCAGTAAGAGTAGATCAAAGTTTCTTCTAGTTTTCTGGTCTTTATATGTATCCTTTGTAATCCAATAGATTCCAGAGTATAGATTCAGTCCTGAAAGCAATATTTTATAGCAATCCTTTGTCTCAAGTATCCAAAAAATGTCAATCAAGCAAGGTTGTAATCCACAATGTTCAAAGTGTTCAAAATGTTCAACCTGTCTGTAAACAGCTCAAAAGTCTCTCCCAGCCAGGTGTAGTCCAAGGTCATTTTTTTCTTTTTCTCCCACTAGCTCTTGAGATTAAAAGTCCAAGCTCAGTAGGTATTTATAATCAAAGAAGGTCAGAGTGATAAGTATGTCAAAGTATTTTCCTTTATTGCTAGCTGTTCTCCCAAGCTAGGAGTCACCAAGCAACCAGGAAACAAATTATAGTGCTATATACAAATCCACTATAGATGTCATTCAAAATCTATTTTCCACTCTAAAAACAAAGGATTGATTTTTTATATTTCGCCTCAATGCTTTTTTTCAGAGAGAAAATCCAACAGTTATCTCAGTTCTCAAATTTATCACAACTGTAGCTTTATGTTACTTCCACTTCAGTATTGTATGTTTCTGTCCCCCATAAAATTAAAACGCTGCTTCCATTTACATTCAGAGGTTTTTAGCTTCTTGGGAGTCTTTCCCAGGAAATTCAGTTGTAAAATAGTAAAGAAAGGATCAATATTCTCACCCAGTTCCAAACATGCTGTTTACAATGTGTTAATTGGTGCTTTTTCTTCTTTGGTTGTCAGCAGCTAATGGCTGGCCACAGGAATGTAGAAGCAGATTTGGAGGGCTTTCCTTGGATCAAATGAAAAGACCGCTGTCTCTCCATGATCAACAATGCACCCCTCCTCTTCATCACCTCTTCAGAGTGACTTTAGACCTTTCTTAGGGCCTCCAGAAGGGCAAAATTGGGCATGGAACTCTGCCTTCCTGCGTCCCATTGTACTGCAACACAAACTAGAAGTCAGAAGGTGCTTTGTTTTTAATTCTTAACAAAACTCAACAAGGCAGAAAAAAATGATATTAGTTGTAATTAGCTAAACACAATCATTATAGTTGATTAGAATATTTTAACACTGGTCTTTTTGGTCCTCATGGAATGTTCTATCTACCAGAGTTCACTCATCTTCCATTATAAGACTTCTAAATGACTCTTTGAAGTGTGTTGTGGAAAATGTGGTAGCATTTAATACTTCAGCATTTTTACAAGCCAATGATCAAAAGTAGAATTACCAATTGATCAAAATGAGCTTTTTTCCTGTCTAAAACTAAAGGAAGAATTTTAAAACAAACTTAATTTATAATTTTAAGTGAAATATTTTTATTCCATTTTTTTAAAAACATGACAGATTCATATAAAAATAAAAAGCAAGTCAAAACAATAAAGAACACAAATTAACCTGTCTAAATTTTGGTCATCCTTGAGTTTATTTTTAAAAATAAAATAAAATACACCTGGAATGACAATAACTTACTAGCTTTATGTCAAAAATACTGAATAATTTGGTTAATATTTCATACAGTTTTGTAAACATAATCATACTCATTGCTATAACCATTTGGAAGATCAATTTACTTCAGTATTAATATCTTGCTCATGTCAATTGCTATAGCAAGTTATTAATAATTCTACCATTGTGTTTGCAACGTCTCCTTGTAGTTTAGTTCACTATCTTCTTTCAGCTATGTATATGAATAAAGATAATTTTTATCTTTATTAAGTCAGTTCTAATTAAGTTTTTCAAAAATGCATATCAAGGCAGAAGAGCATAGGAAAAGAAGAAGCAAAACATGGGTTATATATAGTACAAATAAGGTTTATATGACCATTCAAATACTGTTGAATAATTTGCACTTAGTGTACTTTCATTCCAGAAAGTTGTGATGCCACAGGGACTTAACCAAACACCCTTTCCTCTTAATTGGTTTGCAGAAACCAGAGTGAAAGATAGCAGCTGTATAATCCTTTAAGATGTTAATTGAACCCTGATTCTTATAGTTGGGAAATACCACACATGCATGCCTCTTAACTACCCTCTTATTAAAAATACAAACATCAAATAAGTATTATATTTCCATGAGCTGTAAAAAAAGATCGTTCATCTAAGATGATTGCCTCATTCTTATGGATAAGAAAGGCTGGTCCTATATCTAGACTTGAGGAAGGGAGAAAAAATTCCAGTGTCTTGTTAGGTTACATTTTAAATTTGTCATCCCTTTTCATTTTTTTATTCATTTCTCTTCTATCCATTTTTATTTTAAGAGACCATCTCCATACACTCACTATTTGGTATTGTTTTCTGCTGAAAGTAGAATAACTTTCTACTGATTTATAAGAGCATTAGACTGGCCAATTTCAAAGAAATTGAACAAAACAACATGGGTTATTTGGAATTTTTTCTTCAGCCACACAAATTTACATATACTGTACATATATGAATGATCTGTACTATTGGTCACCCTGCTTTATAGTGGAAGATGAGGATTACTGGAAATTTTGCAAGATCTGTATAGTTACCTCCATGTTTTGAGAAATAAATATTTTTATATTTGCCAGTGAAAGTGATCATATTTGTTAAAATGTCCATATATGAGAAAATCAGGAAGAAATACCTTCAAAACTAAAATGCATTTTAGCCAGATTTTATCCCACAGCATTGTGACTAGAACCGCACATATATATCTGATTTATTTGTTTTAAATGTTGCAGAGTAATGTATAGACTTTTCTTCCTATTTTCTTTTTTTTAGTTTAGGGTTCACAATGGAAATATCTATTGGATTAGGTACTCGTAGCTTGCAGGTATCCTATGTATATTTTCCTAGGCATTCCCTAGTGGTTGATGTTTTGCTTTAATAGCATCTCTGCTGGAGTTTCCCCTTAACTCAAATGACATGTGAATGGAAAGTAATACCAATAGGCTGGAAGCTACTCTCCATATTTTCCATGACTGATTACATCGCTTATACATGCAAACTTTATCAGTCATTTGAAACCTCCTTCCATAAGTCATTTTATTCTACTTGTCCCAATCATTCTTACTATACTCTATGGCTGCTATCTTTTGACAGATACTAATCTACATTTAAATCACATTTTCACAGCAAATGATGTCACAAGATCTCAGGGGAACATCATCTGTGAAGATCACCTGCAGGCTTTCTAGGACTCTTAAGCATCTGAGAAGCTGACACTTTTTGACGCTTATTTATATACATTGTTAGCCCTTTGAGATAGTCCAGACAAAAACTACATGAATGAATGCTAGCTGCATCTTTGTTGTTACATGTCATTAACAACATTTTGCAAGTCTGAAAGTATTCCTCCCCTGAAACGTCTCTCAAACTATCAACAAAAAATTAATCCAGTTGCAATTATTCAACTTTCAGACAACTTCAGACAACCTTCAGAGAATTCTACCTGGATGATTGAGTATCTTCATTGACATTT
The DNA here is from genome assembly GCF_016545835.1 of Crotalus tigris. Taxonomy (NCBI): domain Eukaryota; kingdom Metazoa; phylum Chordata; class Lepidosauria; order Squamata; family Viperidae; genus Crotalus; species Crotalus tigris. The sequence continues at coordinate 174,538 of NW_024097388.1, read as the reverse complement.
TGCAACACACTTTGAGGAGGAAACCCCTGAGGTTGGTGTGGCAACAGCTCTCTGCCTAGATGCCTTGTTCTGAGGAGGAAACCCCTGAGGTTGGTACATTCCAACAGCTCTCTGCCTAGATGCCTTGTTCTGATTGAGGAAGCTGCCTGGATGGGCAGTAAAACATCTCTCAATCTAACAACAAAAAATTGTTCCAGTTGCAATGATTCAAATTTCAGACAACTTCAGATAACCTTCAGATAGTCCTTCCCTCCTGTTCTTTCCTCCTCTCCAGAAAACTAGGGTGGGGGCTCTAGTTTTGCAGGATAGCTGCAGAATAGTTGGTCAGTCTGTGGCGCTTTCTGCTGTCCCCCAAGGTAATTCTCACATACCATCATACACATTTAATCCCATTGCAGTTAACCATTTAGATTACATTTAAAACTAAGAAGAGCAGTTGGGGAGTTTCATTTCATCTCTATGTTTTCATTTGAGAAAGTGTATTCATTGTAGAAAATCATCCAGCCATAGAAATCGAAGTTTTGACAAAAGGCCTGATGAGCTCCAAGTTAGTGTTCCCTATATGCAACAAATCTTCTTTTCATCCTCTCCGAGTTACTCCTCTGGTTATGAGACACAGTCTGAACACAACTCTAACAAGACTTATCATAGGCACTGGATTTTATCAGCCAGTTTGCTCAAACCACTTCTACAGAATTTTCCACATTCCCACTAATGTATGCTTTTGCAATTTCTCAAAGACTTATCCTTTTCTGGATCTTCCTCATTTATTCCAGCTCTAAATACTTTTTTTTTCAGTTTCAAGTTTTTTATTAATTTTACAATATTACATTTACATATTCGAAAAGTAGTGTGGCGGCTGAGCACAGTAATTCCATTACATTTGAATATCATCAGTACAAATCTCAAATTATTACAACAAACTAATTCCCTCTCTTTCCCCCATGATATCTACTGTCATGTTCAAACCAATACAGTTCTTATTCTATTAATCAAACAAAAAATACCTTTCTAATATTCATCAATAATCTTCAGTCTATACATATCTTAATTAATTTGACATTCCACTTTTTAGACAATAACCTAGTAAGTTTTTCTTAACTTTAATTTGCCATTGATATTTAAGTTTAACGTTTAATCTTTATCATTTCCAGGTTTTAAATGATCCCAATTTCTAAGTCTCCTATCTCACATTTGGAGCTAATATTTTTTTTTCTTTTCTTCCTTTCACTTCCTTCCTTTCTTCCTTTCCAGAAAGAGAAAAAAAATTGAAAATAAACCACCAACATTTATACCACAAACCTATATACAAATGTAATTATTAGTACTTATACTTTTAAGTTTTATTAACCTTTGTCTCAACTCATAAAAATATCTTAAATTCAAATCTTAATTATTTGTAGACGTTCAGATTACATTTAATATTTAATTTTTCCAAATTTTAATTAAACACAATTCCTTTATCTCAATTGCTCATACATTCTAATATTTAAAATACACACTTTATATATAACTTCTACCCTCTATCTTACCCATCTAATGACAATATAATATTCTTATTTCAACATATTTCTAAATTTTATATGACCAAAATTTTCTTTATCTCAAATTGTTACAATGTCTTGTGTTCAGAATACATATTCTATCTATTTAGATATATTCTATTTTAGATCTCATATATAGATCAGAACCCCAATCTTTTTCAATCTTATTCTATCTTTTTTTCGTCTGCCAGGTCATTTTTCGTATTTTTGCCTTTAAATCATCAAAAAAATCTCCTTGTATTGTTGTGGCTATTGTTTGATGTTGATAAGAACATCCAGTTGATGTTTTCTTAAGAGATTTGATTTAGCCAGTAGTCTCTTTATTTTTCCAGTTCGATGCAGTTTTCCCAAAGTATTTATCTTCTCTTTCATCTGTTTTTCTTGTTTATCTTCAAATTCCTTCTGGTTTATAAGAAACACTCTTTCCTTGTTCTCTATTATCAATTCCTTTTTTGTGTTTTCTATCGTCTGTATTTGTTGAGTATCTAAGTCTTCTGTCATAACATTTGGTTGTTTCATTTTCTCTATAGAATTCTGTATAGATAATTCTTTGATTGAAGTCATAGTTTGAGTTTGTATAATCAGAGCTTGAATACGTAGAGTTTGGATCATCGCTTTTAACATACAAAGAATTTGTTCCTGTACTTCCTCTGTAGAAGAAATCCTTTCCTGTTCTCCTTCCATTGTAATATATTAAACTCAAGAGAAAGAAACTGACAGTCAGAAAGTCCACCAAATAGGGAGCTGAGCTGAATTTTGCAGATGGTGTTTCAAGGTTATTTTTTTATCTTGTCTATTTTCAAAGCTGTCAACAAGTCTCTTAGAGAATAGCAGGTTACGTCTTAGAGTTAGTTGGATCTTTTTAGGTTTTTTTTTCACTCTATTTTAAGGGGAAAAAACCTCAAATCTTCAATAGTAATTAGAATAAAAGTCAAGGAAGAAATATATATAGAGAGAGCAGAAAGTTGCAAATCTTATAATCTACCAATTTTAGGAAATAGGATTCCAATTAAGATCTCAGTATTTTTCCAACGTTTTAAAGTCCCAGGTGATTGATAGCTGCTGTTCTGGAGGGAGGGCTAGAATCCCCCTTCCCTCACCACAGGGGGAAAAGTACTTTAGCAGCTTATGCAGGTAATTAAGTAGTTAGGATGTAAGAGAGGTAAACCTCACCCAGTCCGGTCCATGCTGCTTTGAAGTTGCCAGATGGTAGTGTGACTTCGGCTGTTTGCAGCCTAGGGACAATTCATATTTCTTTGGCCGGTCCTTTCGTCCGCCGGTTTGGAGAGTTGCTGCTCTCCCAGGATCCAGCAAAAGCCCCTCCTTGCTGGTTGCCTCTTCGGAGCGACTTTCAGCCCTTTTCAGGGACCCCCAGCGATGTGAAACTGAACGGGGGAGAGAGAGCAAGTCTCCCAACCATCCATGGCAGCTGTGTAACAAACTGGAAGTCCCAGCACTAAATACTCTTTCCCACGTGCCCTACAAATCCTGTCACATGATCACACTTCCCGTCAAAGACACCGTAATTGGAATGTCTGTTCAAAGGGTCACTCTGATGCAAGCACTTGTTCTTCTCCTTTCCAAAGTAAAACATAGTTGTTGTTTTTTCTTTGTGGGCCTGGCTGTCATATCTCTACAATTTACAGCAAAGTTTGGTTCTGAAGCTTCAGCTGAAAGTTTTTATAGGGTTTGATTTGTGAATATGACAAACTATGACAAAACCTCCTCAGGCTTCAGGCTTCCTGGGAATCTGGAGAACATTCCTAATAAATACACCAATATACGCAGAGAGACAAGGGCAGGGTACATGATAACCTTTTGAAACACAACATCATAAAGTGTGCATCTCTGCTGGAAATTTTGAGTGAGACCCTCGGGGAACTCCAGAAGTTACAAGCAAAGTGTAATTTTTGATGCGACAGAAGGAGGTAATAATTAAATACATGACTGAAATATAATTATGTTTTTTTTAATTAAATACAAAGATTTTGTCTTGGCTTTATCCCTTATCTCAGTGCTCTACTCATAAGCCACATGTGGTCCCAGAAGAAGTTTTAAAATATTTAGTCAACAATGGGAGTTTTAATAACTAGTAAAATTCTTACTATTCTTACCAAATTATGAAAACATGCTTGAATTTGCATTGAATTTCTTCCAGTAATGAGAGGCAGAGAATGTAATGCATTTCACATCAATAGTCATGAGTATGTCGGGGCCATACCCCAAGTTAGACAAATAATGGGTTGATTCAGAAGAAAACTGAAATTATATTAAATACTAAGTATAATAAGATTATTCCCTTTCTGTCATATAGACAATTACTATTCTGCCGCAAACCTTTGGAGAGCTTTGAAGATGGTAAAAGAAACACCAGGATTCCATCTTGAGTATTTGTCCACCCAGATAAAGAATATTCGTACAAAGAGACAGAATGTTTTTATACGTGGATATATTCTTGAAATGTCAGTCATTGTTTCCTCAATTAATTAATTTGCTTTTGTAAAATTTAATTTCACTCTTTTTCCTTTGTGGATTCCATAACCTCACCTTCTCTATTCTCCAAATCTTTCAAAGATAATCTGATACTGATCTAAGATTATGAGATAATCATATTAAGATTATGAGAAATTATGCATATGCCTATCTATTAAGCCTTTCTGAACTGAATCTAATCATTCTGCCATTATATTATCATCTCTTCTGTCCATCTTCTCATGCACAATCAGGCTTCCAGACATTCTTCTGAATTTGACCTAAGTTTTGGATGTCTTGGATAATTGATGTCATCTCTAAAACTACCTGGCAGATGCTCAATAGTTTCACTTTTAAAAAGACTTTAGACTGGTTATTTTTTCCAAAACTCCTGGCATGAGAAAACAAAATTTAAAACTTCAGTGCAATAGTTTGCAAAAAAGATGACTAACATTCACCAACTTACATGTAGCATTACAAATCCACAATCCATGGTGCAGATTGCTGCAAGAAATTTCATAGTATTATGAAATTTTATCATTTAAATGCAATTGTAAACAAACAACCTGGTTTGTTAAGCTAGACACTTGTATTTTATTCAGATATTTAGTGATTAATGAATGAAAAAAATCATCAGTCATGTTGGCACCATATGGCTGGTAAAATTAACTGCAAAATTTCCAATTCCAAAGTTTAAGGCTATGCCTTATATTTACGTGTACTATAGTGATCCATATTTAAATTAGTATTGTAGGTCAGTGCAATCATTTTATTTTTTATATTAGATTATTTTTATAACATTTTCATTATTTTTATAAATACCTCAAGGTGTGAACATACCTAATACTACTTCCTCCTCTTATTTTTTTTCATAACAACCACCCTGTGAGATGAGTTGGGCTGAGAGAGAGAGATTGGCCCAAAGTCACCCAGCCGGCTTTCATGCATAAGGGACTAGAACTCACAGTCTCCTGGTTTCTAGCCTAGTGCCTTAACCATTAGACCAAATTGTTTTTCTTTTCTATTTTTTGTTTTGTGATGTGTGTGTTTGTAAGGCAAGATGCTGAAAACTCCCATTCTTATCTTCAATCCATGAGACAAATCTGGCGATAATAGCACAAAAAATGTCTTCTTATATTTTATGAGGAAAAAACTGATGAATTCTGATGTTATCTTTGAAATTCAAATAAACAGAATGTGACTAAATTGTTCCTATGTGGCTTTCAGAGTATGTTATGATCTCTGCATAGTCATAAGCAGGCAATTAGTTCAGGCAATTTGAGTTATGTTTAAGATCAATTTAGACAAATTAGACAAAAATATTTTTCAACAGTTCTGATAAAAATTCATGAGCGAAATGATGGGGAAGTTTTGCCTGTGCCATTTTCGGGCTTTGTTCAGGAAATATGTATATTTAAATATGTATAATTAAACTTTTAGAGTCTGCTATACATTTCAAGCAAAGTTTTCTCAGTTTTTTTGGAAATTATGAATTTTAGGGTTATGACAAGAACTTACCTTTTCTGAAACCAGGAAAGATCCAGAAATGTGTTGCTGAAAATGAGAGCAACATATCAAAAACTGAGACTAAAAATTAACCTTAATATTAACTCTAACTTTAGTCATAAATATAATTATTGCTTTGTTCATTCAATGACAATTAGAGGACATAGGATTTTCTAATCTTTCAGGAAAAGAAATTCAAAGAGATTGTGTTCTTATTGGATTTTTTGTTTCTGAAGAAAAAGATTTCTTTCCAGAATCCTAAGTCTTAACTATATTGAGGACAATATACTCTAACCTGTCTGCTACTCTGATATTTTCATTTCATTCTATCCAAAAGTAAAGCAGCTGCTCGCATTTTGGTATTTCCTAGTATGTTATTTTATAAGATTAAATCTCCAACTTTGAATGGGTTCATTTCAAATCTTGTTGAGTTTGAATCTCAAATTCAAATCAAATATCAATCCCTCCAAACTCCAAATTTGAATTAGATTCCAGCTGATCAACAGACACTTGCTTTCTTCATTACATTAAAGCTGTTTCAAGAGAGACTTCCGGTGGTGACGGCCGTGGCGGTGGCGGCTTTCTTCAGCCGATCGAATTGACAAAGTGGAAAATAATGTGGAAATAATACAGGATGAAGTTACTATGTTACAATACAAAAACATGGAATTTGCTTTAAGAATAAGGGGAATGAAAGAAAATATTCAAGAGGATTTGAAACAAGTAGTGGTAAAAGATATTGCTCTTATTTTGGGGAGTGAGCCTGAAGAAATATTGAGAGAGACAGAAAATGTTTTTAGGGTTAATTCTAGGTTGCGAGACAAAGGAATTTGCCACGAGACGTGGTTATCTATTTTTCTAGGAGATCACTTCGTAATGAAATTTTACAGGCTTTTTATAAGCAGAGATTTCAAATTGCAGCTCAAGATGTTATAATTTTAAAAGAAATACCTTCAAAAATTCTTAGAAAAAGAAAGGATTTTGCTTTTTTGGTTGATGAGCTCAAAAAATGCCAGGTTTGTTTCAGATGGGATATACTGGTTGGAATAGTCCTGAATTATGCGGGGATATATTATAGACTTAATACAATGTCAAAGGTGAAATATTTTTACATTTCGGTTTTGAAGGTGGGTTCTCCATTATCTTTACGACCTGAGATAATAGAAGAAAAGTTGGAAGAGCAGCCAGTTGAAGGTGCTATGCTATTGGATGTGGGAGACAACAAGCTGAACCTTTGCAGCAGTCTCTTGAGACAGAAAATTTTTTAAAGGAACCAAGAATGACTCGTGCAGCCTATAGACATAAATTAAAAGAACTGCAGAAGATGGATGTTGGAATAAAGAAAAGGAAATGATGAACTTTTGTAGTAATTTTTTGAGATAGAAGATGTTTTAAAGGAAAAGTGAATGATTTGTATTTAGTATGTTTTAAAGGAACAGTGAATGATTTGTGTAGTATGTAGATGTAAAGTAAAAGAATAATAGAAGGTGTTGATTTAGTGGAAAAGTTTAAATATTTGGGAATATATATATTATAAATTCTTAATTTAAAGTGAAAAATAGTTATGAGATATTATGGGTAAATGTGTAAAAGAATTCAAAATTTTAATGATCTCTGTTGGTGAGAATTTTAGAAGATGAATAAATAAAAGATAAATAAAAGATCATATTTCCACACAAAAACTCACACAGAGACTACAGCTATCTCATTATATTTTGAGGTACATCAAATTCTACAATCCTGCAGCTTTGCAACTCAGTTAAAGTGGCCAAAATTCTGAGTCATATCTCCTGGGAAAGCAGCAAGAAAAAGTATGGTAAAAAAAAAATTAGAAAACAGGGAAGCATATGAAGGAAGGGTTTGATTTTCTTTCTTTAAAAAATAGTGCAGAATAAACATTCTTAAATTCCTCTGTTCCCATCACCACCACCACCATACTACCACCAATTACATGCCACCTGTGGCACCCAATGGAGTGTGAGGAAAGCATTGTTTGGAGTCCTTTTAGCATGTTTATAAAACATTTTAGAAATGTGCAACTGTGCAAGGTTAAAAAATGCTTTAAGAATAAATGTTTTAGAACTTCCAGAGGTTCAGCATTTTTCTCGTATTCATTAAGGCACCCTTGTCTTTCTTCAGTTACATTTCCCATTTGGTCCCAGGCACAAACTGAAAGTATCAGTGCTGAAATTTAGTGTTAAAGACTTGGATGCAGGATACCTCAGAGATTCTCACAATAGTTTGTTCTCTAAACGTTAATGGAGAAGACCTTCTCTATGACCCCACATGTCTCGAGTCACATTTGGTAGACAGAAAAGCCTTCTCAGTAGCTACATCTCTCTCTTTTTTCAATAAGCAAATGGATACCCCCTCCAGTGAGATTTTTCCCACTCTCAAGTCCTTCCTGAAAGGAAGGAATAGAGGATGGCTAACAGCAAGGTTGATGGACTCAATTACAATAGCAATGGGTACAGAAGACTGAAGGACATATTGAGATCAAACCCTTGTGGAGGAAATCTGCCAATGTGGGCCCTAAGAACTGACATCAACTTGATGGCACATAATCAGTACATCCATACATTTGTCCATCTGTCCTTTATTCCATTGGAATTAAGCTACAGGCAAGATCAAAATTTTAACTTGACCCCATTGCCATTATTAAATGATTGATATTGAAAATACTTCTATAATTGATTTTTCATTTCTTTTTTAAGTGAATCAAAATTATATTGTTTTTCGGAATCTATAGCCACTAGGAGTTATGAATGAAGGCAACTCTATGTATTCCAGAATAATGTTACGGGATCCAATCTGGGTTGGTCACTGAGACCAGAGGTTTAGTCTTCTGGGCTTTCAGAGTTGTGTGGGAATGAATCACGTTCTGGGCTCTAGCATGAGTCCAAAAGCTCAGAAAAATAAATCTCTGGTCCTGGTAACCCACCAAGATTGGATCCTGCAATACTGAAAGAGGGGGGGATACAATTCTTTTCCAGAAGTGAAGTAAATAAATAAATGCAACACACTGAAATGTTTCTCCTCCACTGCCCTCAGAGATTGAAATGGGGACTCTTTGACATAAAACAAAATAAGCCACAGCAAATCTTCAAAAATCTTTGTGCTTTCTTAGTTATTTAACCTGGATCCCTATTATCAAGCAATGATAGTGTTCAGTAAAAGTCCTTTTATGTACTGTTTCCACTTCAAAAGCTTAGAAGTACTTTTAATAGAACATTTAGCTATTGTTCTATGCTTGTGGCATTTCAGAATATTTTTTCCAAACCTTTAGATTTAATATACTGACTTTTTCAATTTGGAGATTGAATGTAGCTTTTAAGTAACAACTTAGCATTGTCATCCACATTTCTACTCTGAGCGCTATATTTAAGTGGGCACTTGAAGTCCTAGTTGAAAAGCAAAATATCAGAGGTATTTATCATATCTGTACATAGTACTGAATTATTGGCCAAGAAGTGGAAGAATTATGACTTCTACCAATTACGTCATTCTTTTTCTATGTAGATATTATTTTACTTCCATTTTTTCCTTCCTTCTTTTAGATTTGGCCCAAATAAGTATTCAAGATGGTTCTGTAGCTTCTTGTAGAGCTTTGCTAATTCAACATTCTTTTCTTTTCTTTGCACAGAAGTTCAAAATATACTAACTTTAAAATGTGTCCACGTTGTTCGTGAATAAATCATAAAATGATTAGCATTTTAATGTGGGTATATTGGATTTGCAACCCAACATAGAACCCACTGTGTGTTTATACATTTTTCAAATGTGGCAATACAATTTAATCATAAAACAAACAGAAAAAAATGTGCACTATATAAGCAGAAAGTGTGCAGTTTAGTAAACAGTATAGACATTTGAGAAAGTCATTAGCAAATATGAGTAAGTCAACTCTGTGTCCTAAAGCCACATGTCTTACACTATGTATTAGGAGAAAATAACAATTTCTATGTATTTTAATGCAGAAATGGTGGGAAGGGAGGAACAAATATAATATGGAAGTGAATCAAAAGGCAAATAAACTTAGAAAAATGAGAACAGTGAAACAATTATAGAAAATATATATCATGGAACATAATGCTTAAATAGCTGCACCAACATTCCCAAAATAAAAGTAATCTTATTCAATATTTCTTGTTACCTATTTTTTTTTAGAAATAAATGAATTATTGTAATAAATGTTTCCTGATGCATTCCTGAACTTTCTCTGTTTCTAGCACATTCTAACTGAAGGGCTCAGGTGCAAAAGTGTATGATATTCTCTTAGATGTTTAATGTATTTATGCCTGGGGAAATATTAGAAAGATGCCAATTTGGGGTATGAATGTATGCATACATCTTTATGCAGATGATTCCATGCAGTTTGTTGAGATTCCAAGTGAACTGCAACAAATGTTAGATAGATTTTATGATGCAGTAGAGAGTAGTTCAGGATCCAATCTGAGTCAGTCACTGGGACCAAAGGTTTAGCCTTCTGAGCTTTCAGATACATGCCAGAGCCAATCCTCAGGGAACTTCCCTCTAGCATAAGTTTTTATTTGGGCCATTCTATGTGTAATATTTAAGTTGTGCCTGGTTGTGTGTGGCTTTTTAGTTGCTGATTTGGACGTTGATGGCCAGCTATTAATATTATCCTGCAACATTATCCTGGACCACATATATTTGCCTTCATTTGGGAACTACTTCAATTATGCATAAAGGGTAAAAAAGTAATAACTAAGTTTAAGAATCTTCCTGGAATACCTGCTGAAGATGGAGAAGTAAATGCAGAAATTTTAAGATTTGCAAGTGTGAGTAGAAATCTAGTAATGGAGAGTATGTGGTCCATTGTGAGAGTGAATGTGGCTTTGCATAAGAGCCTGCTTTTGCTTTGGAATTATATGGAATTGGGAGTTGGTTATGTCAAGTTAAAAAATGGGGTCAGGAATGAAAGGTTGCTGAATAAAGATGAACTGAAATAAGGAGTGATTCATAAAAGAAGTACACTGAGATGTTTGGTCATATAGAAAGATCGCATGAAGACAAGGAGGTCATAAATGTAGGAAGGAAGAATAAAAGGGTCAAGAGGAAGGAGAAGACTGAGAAAGTCCTAAATATCTAGAGTTGATGAAATCTTCAAAAAGAAAGGTGAGAAACATAAAGAACAAAAATCAGTGTATTCAGTTGGTCAATATTTGGGAAGCAAGAATGCCTTGCAAGCATAAGAAAAGTTATTGAGAGATATATTATTGGTATAAACCAGGGGTAGGCAACCTTTGCTCTTTTATGACTCGTGGATTTCAACTCCCAGAATTCCTGAGCCAGCCATTCTTTGAACTGACCAAGTAGATTCTATGGGAATGATGCAGGGAAAGGATGCTGTAGAGATGATGGCATTAGCACTAAGAATTCTAAAAAGTCTTCTTGCTCTTCGTCATCAGAAACAATGTGATGGAAATTGTCTCCTTTTAAACAATGGGTGCCAACTGCACATGTCATTCACTGGCCTCATTGTTCCTTTCTGCTTTTCAAGTATGACTTACACTAAGGGTAGGTAGCCAATTTTCAAAGTAAACACAACAAAAACAATTTCATGGATGATTGAGGTACGTATTTGTTCTGGAACTGAAGCATATAGTATACTTTTTATTATGATTAGTGACCTTGTTGCTTTGGGCGCTGGTTGCTAGTTGGCTTCCAATTAAATTCAAGATGCTCATTGTCATCTTTAAAGCCCTCCATGTTATCCAAAGGAGTTTTCTCCTGTATTCATCTGCCTATCCAACCAGATTGACTATGGTCCACTTCCTCCTTATGAGTTTATCATATGGCAAGTCTAGAAATGGGCTTTTTCAATTGCTGCCCTCACAGTTTGGAACTGTTTTTGGTCAGCACCAAACCTCCTAGCCTTTAGGAAAAAGTCAAGACTTATCTGTATGGAAAGTATGGAAGTATTTCTAGTATGGCAAGAGAGTGTGCTTGACTGAAGTTGGGAATATTTGAATATATGACTTTTAAATTTCCTAGTTTTATGTTTTGACTCTGATGTATGAATTCTGAATATTTGGTGTTGTTCTTCCTTATTTCTTATGGATTTTTAAAAATATATATATATGATTAGACTTTCACCCTCTAGGACCTGGGTAGCATAGAAATGAAGATAGAGGATGGATAGATGAGAGAAAGAGAGAGAGATGAGAGAGAGATATGAGAGAAAGAGAGAGAGAGATGGATAAACTCATTTAGGAGAGGTGGTGTCAAAAATTATGTATGGATACAGTTATTATGAAATAGATCCCTGCATCTATCTCTATAGGTATAATTTGCACAGATTGGAGGACTTCAGCCAAAATATAAAAGCTATCTGAGAACCAAAGAACAGAACAGAACAAAGTTTATTACAATCAGTGACCAGTCAGAATAAAAGAAAAGCAATAGTAGACATGGAATACAGATAAAATGGAAGGACTATTCACTATGAACCAGAAGGGATAACTGTCCCATGTCATGTATTTGAAATGGGTGGCCATACAAATGTAATTAATTAATTGACCGATTTTTGCTTCTTTGTTCAATTGCATAGGCATGAAAGCCAATATTATTTCATGATGCTGTGTCTCAGAATATATTGGAAATTAAAATACCTTCCACTGGAGTTTCAAAGGATACTTTGATACCCTCTAGCCATTCAACACTATGCCTGAAGGACATCATTATCTAAAGCCTATTTAGCTAGCATCACTCTCCACAGGGTATTACTTTTTTTTCACCTTTTGAATGCATGAAATTAGTTGAGCATAATTTTTTCTAATAATTAAATTAGTAGATCTCTTTTTTTTCCTGATCAATACCTTCAATTAAGATAGTTGAATAGATTGAGCAGATACGATAATTTCTGATCAGATCCACAAAAGCCTAGAATTATATATACATTTTAAAAATAATGCTCGAAAAACACTAGTTCTCATTTTAGAAATGGCAAAGTATGTCCAGTCTCAATAGCTATGTCTGCTATAAAGACGTATGAGCCTCTATAGAAATGATAGTGTTTTTTTAAAAACAGACTCCAAAAGGAGCATGCAATAAATTTGAACAAAGCCACAACCCTCGGTATGCCCAATATATATACAAAGTTTGTTATTAATATACTCAATTAAGTATTAATAATTAATTATTCTTCACCAAATTATACTGAAAATTGCACTGAACTGAGGTGCTAATTTCTTCATACCAAGAAGTTGAAAAATTCTTATAAAGATAAATCAATATTTATGAAAAGCATGAGCACATTTATAGGTCATTGCAACCTTTCCAGTTATTACACTGTTTTCCTCCAGGCTAATTTCCTTAGCAGACAGAACCAAACGGCTACAGCATTTATATTTATGGTGATTTTTTTGGGGGGGATAGTGCCCAGATAGAGAAGCATTTCTTATTTAGATGCCTGCAAATCCCCTTTAAGCAAGTTTGCTAATAATATCTGAATTTCCTTTTTATTATGATGATTTTTTAAAGGGACGGTTTTGTGGCTGAAAATTTCTTTGGAGGCACCAAGTACTCTCACTTGAAACTGAAAACAAAGAAGTCACATTTTTGCATAGCTTATAAAAAAAAGAAGACAAAGATAGTTTTGCGATATTTCACAATCAAGCTTTTGGATGTACAAATAGGACTAGCTCCCTGTTTAGAGTTCTCTTTACTGCTTCCATCATTCACTTCCAAAAACTTCACTTCCTGTAATCAGATCCAAACACATCAATGCCAAATTCCTGAAATATCATGCCCACGCTAAAACCACTTCATGTGTCCAAATAAGAAAATGGTCCCTGATAATATATAGCGATACTCATCTACTGGACATGCCTGAAGTGATCAAACAGTTTGTGGAAACAGGGTTATTGATGGATTATATCAAAAGCTACAGGACATCTCTGCATTCTAGTTTATAGGTCACAAACCAGAAGTTATTACTGCTTTCAGCTGCATGGCATTCCCATAATTGTGCCAAGAATTCTGATCACCATGGTCTGTTTCAGTGTGGCCCTTGCCATGCTCTGTATTTTCCTGGTAATTATTAAATGAGATGAAATTTTCCAAAGCACCAGAAGACAAGGCAAGAAACAATGGATGGAAACTCATCAAGGCGAGAAGCAATCTAGAACTAAGAAGAAATTTCCTGACAGTGAGAAGAATTAATCAGTGGAAGCGACTGCCTCAAGAAGTTTTGGCTGCTCCAATACAGAGGTTTTTAAGAAGAGATTGAACAACCATTTATCTGAAATGGTATAGGGTCTTCTGCTTGAGCAGGGGGTTGGAACAGAAGACCTCCAAGGTCCCTTCCAACTCTGTTATTCTATGTTAAATGTAACAAGAAAACAGTGTAGAGCAGGGCTTTTCAACCTTTTCACAGATTGTACCACTTTTAGGATATGGCAATATTTGAGTAGCACCAGTCGCCTAGCAATGTGTCAAAATCTTGATGACACCCCCCCCAAAAAGGAAAAAAGTGATAAAGTACAGGTAGTCCTTGACTTAACAACAGTTCGCTTAGTGACTGTTCAAAGTTACAATGGCATTGAAAAAGTGACTTATGACCATTTTTCATCCTTATGACTGTTACAGCATCCCCAGGGTCATGTGATTTACATTTGAATGCTTGGCAATTGATTCATACTTAGGACGGTCACAGTGGATGACTGTTTTGCTCTGCAGGCTGACTGCGTTCTGAGCACTTCCCTTTCACCGGGGACGCCAGGCCCTGTGCGCTCTCCGCCGCCTCTGCACGCATCCAGGCAGGTTCAGCTTCTCGTCAGTTTGCCTTGCCTGGCCCAGCCTCTCCACACAGTGAGAAGAGCGCACCAATGCCTGCCAAAACCGGGCAGGCTGGTGGGAGCTGGATAGCATAGCCAGGTAACATGGACTCTCATGCCACTTGCGGCATCCCCTCCCCTGGAAGTAGGGGGAGGGCCATTTGCTGGTCTCCTTCAGGGGTGCTGTCTTTCTTCATTCCTCCTAGAGGGCGACCCTTCCCTAGCTGCGTTTCTTGCCTGTTTTTTGCTGCCACCTGTTTTTGCACCCAGTCTGTTTTTTTATCCTCTCCTCTCTCACCCTTCCTCCTCCTCCTTCTTTTCTCTTCCATGCAACTCTAGCTGACTCTTCCTCCTCCCAAGGCTGCATCTTTTTCTCTCTCTCCCTCTCCTGCCCAAATTGCCTCCTTTTATATTCCTTTGCCTCCGCCCCCTCCTTCTCCTTTCTCTTCCAAGTGTGCCGGAAGTGCTGATCCTGGGCCTTTGCCTCACTCCAGCAGCCCTGCAACTCCTGAGGACTCCCTCATGACAAGGCATGCACTGCTTTGGCTTGTTCCCTCCCCCACTACACTTGGCTAGGCTGGGCATGGCTATGTACTACCTGCCACATGTCAATGTACCACCGGTTGAAAAGCCCTGGTGTAGAGTTCTTTTATTGCTGGATGATTTGCCTAACTGCAGCACTAGCATGCAGATGACGAGGGATATTCTGTCACCAGTAATGAGATCCTGACTGCAGAAACTCTAGTATGTGTTATGTGTGACCAAAAGGAAGCTTACACAGAATACTATACGTTCAGCATCCCAGATCTCCCATGATGTAAGGTTTCATAAAGTGTGTGCATATTCTTATATTTTTTACCTGGGTTTCAGAATAATAATGCTAAATAAATTCACCATAGACCAACTTCTCACAATTATATTGAGATATTGTGTGGATAAAATGTATGATAATTGAAGAGCTTTTTCAACTGTAAGTGAATCCAAGGCCTTCATCTTGAATTATCCCAAGTTCAGGAAGGTCCAAATGCATCTGAAAGAAAGAGTAAAAAAAAAAGAGAGACAAAAGAGAAGAAAAGAAAAAAAGAGTACCTCCATTACTGAAGATTAAACAGTTATGATTACTTTAACCCATAGTCATATAATGAATAAACTAGTTTCACAGCAAGCAAGAGAGAAAAATGCAGTTGTATTGCAAAACCTTTTGTGTTATTTCTTATTGCTCACTGAGAGCAAACCATACGTTTTATGTTTTTTATATTAGTTGTGTGAATCTAACCTACTGACTTTAAGATACATTTTATAACTTAGATAAAACACATTTTATCAACCCTCCTATTGATGAAATGAAAGCTGTCAAATTTCCAATAACTTACATGAACTGAATAACTTTATTTTTAATCAAAAAAGGAAGTTTATTGCAACCTTGTTTTGAACAAGTTAAATAACCACATTCATTTTGCCTGCCCAAGTGAAATAGAAGTTTGATTTGCGTATTGGGAGCTGTGGTAGTTCCATGTGGGACCCCTTCAAGAAGAAAATATATGTTTGCCAATATTGGTTTTCAAAACAGATTTAACCCTTCACTGGAACTTTATGTAAATAGTAGTTATACCTTGCATGGAAATAATCAGAGATTGGAAGTAAATACCAGGAAGCATAAAACAATCATGGTAGTGATAATATAGATATCTCCAGTTTGATCTAGTGGTTAAAGCACCAGGCTAGGAACCAGGAGATCATGAGTTCTAATTCTACTCAGACATGAGAGACCATCTATGACTAGGTGTCTTTGGGTCAGTCGCAGTCTTTCAGCCCAATTCACCTCACAGGGTTATGGTGGGGAAAATGGGAGGAGGAAGAAGTATTAAGTATGTTTGCCTCAAGTTGGACTTTGGTAAAAGTGCAAAGAAGTGCAAATAAGTTAATTAAGGGCCTGGAGACAAAAATATATGAAGAACGGTTGTAGGATTTGTGTTTGGCTAGTCTAGAGCAGAGGTCTCCAACCTTTTTGATTTGACGACTCAGAAAGGGAGGCAGGCACCGCTACGTGTGCATGTACAAATAGGCTGCACACGTACATGGACAAAAAGGAACCCCGTGCTCACATGCACAAATGGACCACACATGAACGCATGTGCACATGCAAATGGCCACATGAGGGAGCACATGCACACAAACAGCTACATGTGAGTGCATGCGCACATACAAACGGGGCTGTGCAGGTGCAAGTGCTGCAAATGGGATGGCACTAGCTCTGGCGGGATGCTATGGGTGGCACTATTGCTGGTGGGACGCTCGGGGCAGGGTGGTGCTAGCGCCGGCGGGATGCTTGGGGCAGCACTAGCACAAGTGGGCGTGCGTGCACTGATCATCCCTTCATGTGGCCTTGTGGCCAAGCGGCCGCGGCCCAGTAGTAGGCCAGGGCCCACAGGTTGGGGACCCCTGGTCCAGAGAAAGGAAGGACTAGGGGGGACATGATAGCAGTATTCCAGTATTTGAGGGGCTGCCACAAAGAGGAGGAGGTCAACTTATTTTCCAAAGCATCGGAAGGCAAGGCAAGAAACAATGGATGGAAACTAATCAACAGGAGAAGCACTGTTAGGAGAAACTTCCTAACAGTGAGGACAATTAATCAGTGGAACAACTTGCCTTCAGAAGTTGTGGGTGCTTCATCACTGTGGGTGCTTCATCACTGGAAAAAACTGGACAGCCATCTATCTGAAATGATAGAGGGTATCCTGCTTGAGCAGGGGGTTGGACTAGATGATCTCCAAGGTCACTTCCAGCTCTGTTCTGATTGATTGAAGTTATTTATAAATAAATAATAAAGATGGTATAATAAATATATATATACATACATATCTCAATCCAATTTTTATGCTGCTTCCTGATATGCATGTATTTTATGCATCTCTTCTGTTAAGTTCTCAAATGCTAAACAGTACAGCTTGCAAGAATTCTGCTTCAAAGTACAGATGTAGGATTTCCTGCTCATAATATAATTGCCAACCAGTTAATTAAAAGGCTGACAAGTCAAGTTATCCTCAACAAATGAAGTGGATGGCTGTGCGGTTTTTCTCTTCTGATGTCTAGAAAAGTTGGGCTTACTCTGCTCATTATTTCATAAATACGATAAATCAGTTTTCCCTGAACTGAAATGTAAAGTCATAATCGAAATATAATGCAGAAGGAAATTATCTTAATACCTTGAAGAGGGCATTGCCATTATCAGTGATTAGAGAACCAAGTTTCACATTGGTAGCATTTGATCTTAAGTGAAGGAAAAGGTCTATTAAAAAATGTCTTCCTTCAAAAAGCAGCTCAATTAAAACCTTGCAGCAACAGCAAGTCACAAAACTTAGGCTTCCTTAACTGATCTTAGAAAAGCTAAGTAAGCTTGGAACTGATTAGTCATCAAGGTAAGAACACAGTAAGATTCCAGGCCTGCTATCTAGACTAGGAGGTTTAAAAACAGCTCTCCAAAAAGCAATAAGAAACCACTTTGGTCTTCAAGAAAATTACACGGATGTAACCAGGCAGAGCTCAGGAATCAAACCAGATTTAATGGGAAACCTCACCTTTGACTTTAAGTTGGAATTTACTACAAGCTATTATTTTAGCAGCTCTGAATGAATGCTGGTGACTTGAAAGTAGTTGCTACAGCACCATCCAGCTGATGTTCTACCAACTGTGCTGAAAAAGCCGAGCATCCAAGATCATAATTGCTCTATTATCCTCTCGTTTATTTATTTGGTCTACACCCCACTTTTTGAACGGGACCTCAAAACGCCATGTGTGTTGTTCGTTCCTCTTATTTTTCTCACGGTGATTCTGTGAAATATTATGCAGCCCCCCACCCCACCCCTGGACAGAAACCAACAAGCATTACAAACAAATCCTTCCCTTATCTAGTCTTTACTTCAAATCAGTGTTTTGGGAATTTCTGGGGTGAGCAGAACCCTGATCAGGAACAAAACAAGACCCTCAGAGAGTATTATGTGTGTCATGGCAGTGTTTGTTAATATATGATTGTTGGGCTGTGGGGAAAGGGACAAGAATTGTCCAGATGCAGAAATTCTTCTATTTTAAATTACAGTGGAACTTTTTATTACAGTGCTTGTCAAGTAAAAAATACATACACATACACACAAAAAAAAGCCTTAGCATAAGAAACTATGTAGCATTTCTATATAGACAATACTTTATGTGACTATTTATTGGCTCTTAAGTGTCTCCTTCTATTCCTCTTTGATACACACAGGTGTTCCTTATTGCAACTTTGATGTCTTCTCACTATGTAATTTCAGGACTTTCACTTCTTCAGGCTTGCTTTTAGCCTACAGATCTGTCTATGGAGATTCTCAGTCATCCCCGTCATGGTTGTCCCAAAGGTGCTTTTTCAAAAGGCAACTGGACTTTCTTCATTTTCGCTTCTCATCCAAAAGCTTCTTCAGTTCTGAATGAAATTTCAGAATTGAATATGCTTCTTGAATGAGAAGTGAAACATCTTCAAGCAAAAACAGAGGAAGTCCAGTTGCCTTGAATGAGAAGTGAAACATCTTCAAGCAAAAACAGAGGAAGTCCAGTTGCCTTTTGAAAAAGGCACCTTTGGGTTTAACCTAGAGAGAACATAAAGAAGAAAATATATTTTCTTTAGTTTTGGAACTCCCAACTCATTGGTCAAGCTCTCTTTGGGAACATTTGTTCATTAATCATGAAGTATGGCAGCAGCCAGTCCGCTCTGCAGATCTCCTTTTTCTGATCCTGCTTGCTTCCACTGGGTTCTTAAGTTTCAGAGTATCTTCCCTCCTGCAACAGTCCTCTAATGCATTTACCTCTCCAATCCACACAGCTCAAACACATCCCCAGCAATATCCAACTGCCACCAACAACCAAGCTTTTTGGTCTAACAGATGTGCCTATTCCCAGGTATGTTAATTAGTTAAGAAGCTTCTAGTAAGGTCTTTGACAAGCACAAAGAAGGAAGAAAAAAACTTTCATCATTTTATAGTTCTGTCCCAATCAAGACATCTTGCCTTGCCACAGTAATAATGTCTTAAATATTTTTGGTGGTGACATTACAATCCCACAGTGTTAAGTAAGATTTGTTGGTACATCCACTCATCATTTAGCCATTTAAAATAAAGTGGTAATACAAACTTATTTTTTGACCAATATGTGCACTCCACAACTAAATTTCCTGCAACAAAAGCCTTCAGTGTAAAGCTGATTAAGGTCTGGCAGCAGCTGGGTGCCAGCCAGAGGGTTTTAATCAATTAATTAAGGTCAGATCTGAGCTTGTTAACTTGCTGTTAGCACTTTTTAAGGACAAACTGCACTGTTGGAGAAAAGCAGTGAGGAAGAGATAGCTTCCTTAAACAATCTCTCTGCCCTCTGAAGAGGCAAAAAGGGGGAAAACCAAATCAGGCACAAGACACTTTAGGAGAGAAGTGAATCTGAATGAGATGGTAGCAATTAGTAATATTCACAGCATCTCTCTCAATCACGTGTTCACTTAGCAACCATTTTGCTGAAACAGAACATAGTTGCTAAACAAGGTAAGAGTGTAATTCTCACTATAACATTCTATTAGGGTTGTTTTTTTGTTGCAATTTTGGAAAATAAAAAGCTTTAGTGTACAGGGTAGAAGAGAAACGTGCCTTTTTGTCCACTTCAGAGAGCAAAATGCCTTATACTAATTCTCTTCTTATACAAAATTGGATGAGAGAAAGGAGTTTTATTGCAGAAAAATAAAACCCATTTGGCAGCAAGGCAAAAATGATGGAAAATCTGTAACGCAAGACCTGTAGAAAGCATCCAAAGGTTTCTTATGAAAGGCCCGCCATTTTGTCTGCCTCTGCTTGAAGATTTCCTTCTGCAAGACTTCATCCCATCCAAACTGTTCCAGGAGTCATTATAATATGAGGGGATAGATGGGGAACTCATCAAATTTACAGACAACACCAAGCTGGCAGGAATAGCCAACACTCCAGAAGATAGGCTTAAGATACAGAAGGATCTTGACACACTTGAATATTGGGCACTATCTAAGAAAATAAAATTCAGTGGTGAAAAAAGTAAGGTTCAACATTTAGACAATTAAAAACCAAATGCACAGGTATAGTATAGGTAGTACCTCTTTCAATAGTAGTAACTGTGAGAGGGCTCTTGGAGTCCTACTTAGTGGACGATCACTTAAATATGAGCCAGCAGTGTGCTGCAGCTGTCAAAAAAGCCAACACAGTTCTAGGCTCATTAACACAAGGATTAAATAAAAAAGATGTTGAGACTCTAGAAAGAGTGCAGAAAAGAGCAACAAAGATTATTAGGGGACTGGAGGCTAAAACATAAAGAACAGTTGCTGGAATTAGGTATGTCTAGTTAAATGAAAAAAAGGATTAGGGGTGATATGATAGCAGTGTTCCGATATCTCAGGGGTTGCCAGAAAGAAGAGGAAGTCAGGCTATTCTCCAAGGCACCTGAGGGCAGGACAAGAGGCAATGGATGGAAAGTAATGAAGGAGAGAAGCAACCTAGAACTAAGAAGAAATTTCCTGACAGAACTATTAACCAGTGGAACAATTTGCCTCCAGAAGTTGTGAATGCTTCAACACTGGAAGTTTTTAAGAAGAGATTGGACAACCATTTATCTGAAATGGTATAGGGCAGGGGTGTCAAACTGCCAGCCCATGGGCCGGATGCGTCACGTGGAAGCTGCGCCCACTCCATTGCCAGCAATGGCAAAACAATCCCGATATGTTGTGCGATGTCACATGATGTTGCGAGTTTGACATGTCTGGTATAGGGTATCCTGCCTGAGCAGGGTGTTGGACTAGATGACCTCCAAGATCCCTTCCAACTCTGATATTCTATTCTATTCTATTCTATTCTATTCTATTCTAATAGAGCAAAAGTTGAGGAATTGATGTTATTCTCTGATCATTTGGGTTATTTCCACAGAAACTTTATACACAACCAAATTAGGATGTTAGAAGCATTAAAATAGAGCAGAGAGTCATGCCATAGCTTAGAAATTCAATATTGTGATTCATGTCTATAGGGCAGAAAACAGAAAAGTGACATTATTTAAAATAATCTTACAATAAAAACTTCATAAATCAGAAGTGAATTATTTTTTAAAACTTTAAGAATTTATTACTCACAGAGCACCTTATACGGGTTATGTTTTCATGTTAACGCTGTTGATACAACTTGATTTGATTTGTTTTTATTTAATGCTTGTAAGCCATCCTGGGTGATTTAAAAGCATTGGCAGGAAAGGTTATACCTGTGGTTGTTTAAGGCTACAGTCCTCAAAGAGGGAATGTATCTGTTTTGGCTGAATCCCAATAAGAAATCAAAACAGTATATATTTTAGACCAAATCTGTTACTGCATGAGGCAAAGGAAAAACAGTGGGGTGACCCAGTTCAAATTGGAGAGCAACTCAGTCCTTTGAATTGCTGCATAAAATCACATCTTGTTTTTGTAAATATTAGCAATATTCTGTAACTGGGAAGGGTGTATCGGAAATTGGTTCATTTAATGAGAATTTGACCACACTGTAGAGTCATGACCCCCTAAATAGCATGGAACTACCCAGTCTTAAAACTTCCAATCTTCTTCCAAAACCAAACCTTGAGCTCAGTGCACATATGAACTCCTAACCAAGTTTAAGAATAAATTCCAACTGGATATGGTGCAGGATTTTTGTATGGAGAATTTCAGTGCCATTCAGTCCTAAAATACAGGTAGTTCTCAACTTACAACAACAGTTCATTTAGTGACCGTTCAAAATTACAACAGCACTGAAAAAAATGGCTTAGGACTGTTTTTCACACTTACAACCATTGCAGTATCCACTGATCAAAATTCAGACACTTGGGCAAGTGACTTATATTTATGATGCTTGCAGTGTCCTAGGGTCACATGATCACTTTCTGAAACATTCTGACAAGCAGAGTTAATGGGAAAACCAGACTCACTTCCCAACCATATTACTAACTTAACAACTGCAGTGATTCACTTAACAACTGAAGCAAGAAAGATCATAAAATGGGGCAAAACTCATTTTACTAATGTCTCACTTAGCAACAGAAATTTTGGGCTCAATTATGGTCATAAGTTGAGGACTAATTGTATAAATAGTGGATTTCCAGGGAAGAATGGCAGACTGAGAATGGCTTCATGAAAAGCGGTTAAGAACAGGGAGCTGACTAGTAGATTGGTATGGATTGGCCATCCTGGGTAAAACAGTCAGGAAACATGACTAGACGAGCTAATTTTACTTGCAAGTCTGAAGGAACAAATCTCCCATTGCCACTTTTAATTGCCTGACCAATTCAAGTGGGTCCTTTCAACGTTACTTCCTTTGACTATTAACCCCCTAGATGCTCCCTGCTCTCTTGTAAGTTTCCTAAGTGATATCTCTTCCCCTCATCCCTCAAGGTCATTTCTACATTACAATTGGCTTCTTTGACTCTTTCTGGACAAAGAGAGGATATGAGATTGCCCAAGCTATCCTACATACGGTTGCTTCTCACTAGGTGACTGAAAAGCTGTGGTCTCTGGAGAGTGTGTGAACCAGAACCGAGAGAATTGGACATTGATCTCAAGTCACAAACAGAGCCTTTCAAAGAACACTAAGTTCACATTTTCCTTGCAAATCATTTTCAGAAATTGTCTATTAATTGTTTTAAAGAATACCATATAAGGCATACATAAAAAGAGGAGAAGGTCAAAGAGCATGAGGCAGACCCAGAAGAAGATGGAAAGGCACCTTCAAAGAGATGTTTCAACAGCATCAAATAAAAATGGTTGAGGTTGCAAGAAGAGCAAGAACCAAAATTTTGTATCTGCCTCAACACCTGAAGTGAGGGAGGAAGGAGGAAGGAGGAGGAGGAGATAGAAGAGGAAGAGGAGGAAGAAGAAGGGCTGAAAATTATAGGTGAGTGCCTTCAATCCTTAATATAAGAAAATGAAGATGTATTTTAATAACCTTCAACCTTTCTTAACCTTTCAGAATTTAAAATAAACAACAAAAGCAAGGTTTTGTCTATAGAAAGTTTTAAATTGTTTAAGGGCTCGGAAATACTAGAATATTGGATTTTGAATTTTAAGAAATTAACTTCAAATTACTTTTAAAGTAATTTGAAAAAACAAATGCATTTTTGTGAGAAAGAAAATTTGTTTTTGAAATTGGGGGCACAGCAACAAAAGCAACTTACAATGGTATTGAGAAAAATTTTTGAGAAGTTGCACTGGGACCTTGAATAACTAATGTTAGCTATGTTGTGTCTTCTTGGGAAAAATCTATTCCCAGAAGAAAATATTACAGAAAATGTTATGCAACAAAAGTCCATCCAAGAATAACATGGATATGAATTTGAACAAGAATTGGTCATTAAACCTAGAAAAAAAATTGGATGATACTTTAAAATTTAAGAAGGAAATAAAAAATGGCAATCTCAGAAAGCAATTGGAATAATTTCTTTTTGCTGGACCTACAAAAGAGGCTCTTTAAAGTATTGAAAAAATTCAAAACAAGGATCTACAATCATCTGAATGGATTAAAGAGCAAGATTATTTTATGTAAAAAGGAACACATTGGTTTATTTGAGCAGGGTTAAAACGAGACATGATTTGCTGACATTCAACTTTGAAAATGTGAATCGGATTTGCTACAATTAACATGATGTTTAAGCCTTTTTCCCTTCAGTTAATTTATGTCTCCTAATCTGACAGCATTTAAAATGACTTTGTATCTGTCTTTTTACTTAAAGTAAGCAATCTTTGGGAGCTCATTCTCTTTAAAGGAGAAATTATCCCTCTTTGCCATATTACATTTCAGTTTTTTGTTCATACTAGGATACTGGGAGTATTTTATGCCTTCATAACATAGATTTGAGTTGAGGGTGAAAAGTTGCTTTCTTCAGATTTTTGTTTCTTTCTTTTCTTTTTTAATTTGCATTACTTTTTACTATTGTAAATTAAAAATTTTAATATATTTTTTAAAAAATTGTAGTTGTAGATAGCAACTGTCTATTGTGGGAAGTCAGCCCCCTCAGAGAAGGAAATATTAAAAGAGCAGAAAAATATATTTCCTCAAAGGATCTTAAAGAGCCAGAAAAGCATGCCCAGTTTTCTTAATAGCCCCAAGTCTCCCTCCCCCAAGCAGAAACTAGCTCTGTAGAAATGCAGATGTAAATAATCCAGGAAGGCTGGAGGCCAGATAGACACCTAAAATCTACATATCCCACCCAAACTCTAAAACAGGACATAATAGGATTAATCCACAGATGCCAAAGGGCACACCCAGACTCAGGTCAGAATACATGACACAGGAAATACAAAACCTAGAACAGGAACAGGAAACAACTCCAAACAAAAGCCCTAGAGGGTATAAAAACCTACTCCCTACACGTGCTCTCTCTTTTCTTCCAGAGCCATCTTCCTGTCTGGCTCTCCTTTTCAATAAACTGCAACCTTCTTTCTAAAGCAGTTGCCAGGTTGTTTATTCCCGGCTTGGACTGAACCATGATGAAGATTTTTCCTTCAACACTATAGAAGACAGTTATGTTGGTTCCTGGAAGAGTTAGGTTGTCAACTATAAATTAAAAGGCTAGTTTAAAGTATCCAATATCTACCACCATCAGATAAATCTGCCAAGACTTTCCAATAGAGACGAGGCTTCACACATGTTTGGAACATGGGAAGTAGATTTTTTTTTCAAAATCTTCACAATAATTCAACTTATAAGGAAGTGAGAAGAGAATTTTCTTCATTTCTTCAAAAAAATAATGGCGTGTGTAAAATCAAATTCCCAACATTATGTCACAATTGAGCAAATCACAAAGATTGTGGTTGTATAAATAAAAGAGCACAGATATATAGATGAAAACAAGCTGGATTCTTTTTATTACTGTGATCTGATTTATATTCCAGTGGTGCCTCAAAACGTCACTTTCTCCAGTATTACTCAAGGCATAAGCTTTTCTCAGAAGCAATAAAGACTGGAAAATTAATGCAAACTCAGGGTGACATTCTAACTGCACATTCCAGCCATGATCACTGCATTTTTGTTTGTTATGTTTCTGTGCATATACGTGCAAAATGTGTGTAGGCATTAGAAGCCAAAATCAAAATGATAGCCAAAACCCAGATGCTAAAGGTGAACAGAATAATCTGAACTGATTTTCAGTTAACAGATTTGGAGCCGACAGATCGGAAAACATTATAGGCACCAGACTTCCACAAAGCTCAATTCCCCAAGCTACCTATTAGCCTTGTGAGATAGTCCAAACAGGGATCACACCCAAGATGAATAAATAATTCTACTTTTCTGTAAAGTTACATTTACAGAATCTTGCAAGTCAAAAAATACATTTCTCCCCTTATCATCTTTACAGGCCAAGAAACTAGGGGGGGCCCTTTCTGAGACATTTCCCATTCCCATACTCTTTTTGCAAGCTAAACGTACCATGTATCTGACCATTTCTCTTGCTGTGGTTCTTCCCCCTGTCTCCCAAGGTCATTTGCATACAATTACACTGCTTCTTTATGTGGAACACAAAAGGAATGGCCCTGAATGGCTGGAAGGAGACTGGCTACCAAGGCAATGGTCAGATAGGAGGGGCCTGAGTCAAAACCAAAAAAAAAATGTGAGAAAATGTAAGAAACAGTTGCTGGAATTGGGTATGTCTAGTTTAATGAAGAGAAAGATGAGGGGTGACATGATAGCAGTGTTCCAATATCTCAGGGGCTGCCACAAAGAAGAGGGAGTCAAGCTATTCTCCAAGGCGCCTGAAGGCAGGATGAGAAGCAACGGATGGACACTGATCAAGGAGAGAAGCAACTTAGAACTAAGGAGAAACTTCCTGACAGAGCAATTAACCAGTGGAACAACCTGCCTCCAGAAGCGGTGAATGCTCCAACACTGGAAGTTTTTAAGAAGAGACTGGACAGCCATTTGTCTGAAATGGTGTAGGGTTCCTGCCTGAGCAGGGAGTTGGACTAGATGACCTCCAAGGTCCCTTCCAACTTTATTATTATTATTATTATTGTTATTATTATTATTATTATTATTATTATTATTATTATTATTATTATTATTACTATTATTATTATTATTATATCTCAGACAAATCCCTCCCAAATTGACATGAAGATAAAGTAAAGGAGGAGGGAAGTACATTCAGTCTTCTAAGGTTCTGTTACTATAACTTTATCATAAAAATAGGCTTGACTTATATGGCATTGGCTTTCTCAGTCTGGTCTACTTGGTTGGGCTGACACTCTGTTTCCAATTAGAGACATAGCTTAAAATTTTTTAATTGCTTTGCTATATATCCTTTAATGCTATGTAAGCCTCCCAGAATCTCCCTGTTGGAGAGATGTGTGACATATAAATTTAATAAATAAATAAATAAATAAATATTGTATTGTTAATCGAAATAGCTATGAATCAATGACTCCAATGGGGCACTGCACTGTGTTGCAAATAACTCTGCCCCAGCAGATAGTGGGTTTTAGTTTTCAATGAGTTAATTATTCTTAGGTGCCGAAAGTCACTTTGTTGAGAATTGGGAGGCCCCACACTGTAAACTGGATAAAATAATGATGATAATTATCTTCTGTTCTTAAATCAATGTGAGTTTTGCATTCTAGGCTCCATGGCTTGCCCCAACTGTACCTATTTAGGTGAGTAGCAGAGAGGAGAGAGAAAGGGATCTGTGTCCATGTGATATCATTGTCCTTGTGAATTGAGATTGGAAGTGACTGGTTTAATTTTCATAGTGGTCATCATTTCTATTCTCACTCCTTTGACCTCTTCAGTCATCTCCTCTCTTTTCCATCCTTTCTTTGTAGTGAAGTAGATATATAATACACTCGGCTTGAGCCTCTTTTAGAGAATTGTTATATACAGCTGCCTGGGAGGGAAGCATTGGGGGGGGGGAAGTAACCTGACTGCATCATAATAGTTTTCAGTTTTGTTTTTTAAAACACAGAGGAAAATGGGAAGAAAATACATATACCTATGGGGTTCCATTTTTCCACATCCCTACTGTTGAAGTACAATGAACTTTATATCAAGACCAAATGAGTCAGGCTGCTTCAGTCAAAGTGATTTTGCTGCCTGAAGTGTAGATTATTCAAAACACAGAGAATGTGGAGACTGAGAGAACTTCTTACTTTTACCATCTGTTCCATGACTACTATCTCATCCTGAATGGTTGTGTGAGTTGCATTATCTAACTAATTTGACCTAATATGTTATTTATTGCAGCTAACAAGATCAGGGGCCAAGATCAACCAGTCCATCTTCTTTTCAAATTGTTTGCTCTGGCTCCACAGCATCATCTGATTCTTCTCTTTCCAATCTCTAAATGTATAACAGACACCAATGCCATGTTTGAGGAGAAACACATGGCTAAGAAAATAGTGAATATCCTTCCTCTTGTGTTACATCACCCTACTCTTGTTTGATGTGCTAGACCTTTAACCAAGCGATCAGAGGAAGATCTGTGAGGGTGATGAAAAAAAGAAGAGGAAAATAATGGAGAGATGAAAAAGGGAGAAGCAGAAACCAAAATGAGATGAGAAGAAGACTAAAGGAAGTTAAGAGTAGAAGAAGGAATGTAGAGGATGAAAGGAACCAAGAAATCTTGAGGATGCATTCTGGAAAAAGATACATATTAAAGGTTCTGTGCCAATATTGGAATACAATCAGCACAAATGGGCAAGGATGGAGGCAACAAATGGCTTTGGAAAGGTGACAGCAGCAAGACACTGAACTGAGATGCAGCATCAGCAGAGGGCTGTGGAGAATGTCCTCACAGCCCAAAGGTCATGGCAGAGAAGACTTCATTGGACCTAAGAGATTCAGGAGACACTCACATCCACACCCAGTAGATGGTGAACTGGTCAGCAGCAGCCAGCAGGAATCCAACAAATTCTGGAGAGTCCAGCACAACCTAAAAATGCACCAAATATCAGAAAGGACTAAGCCAAGCAGGTTAAATGCATGAGATGCCAGAGAACCAGCACCAGAAATGGTAGCAACCCAAAAAAGGAGACAGCGGTTATTGAGCCCTCTCTCCCACTCACCACCATAGACAAGCTGCAGCCATCCTGTGGCATAGACATAAAACCCTCCATCAGCAACCTTTCAATAGAAGTCACACAAATGATGCTTGGGTGTGGGATGACTATAGAAAGTCTAAGTACAGTCAGAAAGGATTAAAAGAGGTTAAGAACATGTAAGAAAAATAATAAAGTCTAGAATAATAGAATTGTAAATAACGTAGATCTTAATGAAGATTAGGATAGAAGAATCGAGAGCAAAAATAAGAATACCTTCTGGGAATAAGAACTGAAAAGCAAAACTCTTTGTAATGTAGAAGTTGCTCGATCGATCAATCGATTGATGATGATAAAATCCCCTTTGACTGAATCAGCAACACTACATTTTTGCTTCCCACTTCCTTGGCCACTGGTCTCCAACAAACACTCTCCAAAGCAGTAATTCCCAACTCCCCTTTTCTTGTTATACACTATCCCACAAATATCTCCAGATACAACATGTTCTCAGATTCTGAGACAGGCTTCAGTCCTCTGGCTCAGTCTGCTCCCAGTTCTTTCTCCATCCTGCCAGTAGAGAAGGTACCATAGATACAGCTTGCCCATCTTTCTGTTTCCACAACTATTAGAGGGTGTCAAAATCTCATTTCCAACCCTTACCAGGTGTAGATGTGAGTCTAGTCTGTTGGGGGTATTTTTAGCACTACAAATCTTTTTTTTCCCCTTAATCCAATGTACCATCCCATTTTTTCTGCTTCTAACACAATTCTCTCCTGATCTGGATGCACAGCTACAGTCTTCTCACTCATTAATCTTCCACACCATTTTCATTTACTCCAGTTCATCTAAGAGCTTGCTGTGCCCCAAAGCGCAAACCTGAAATAATGCTACTAATATAAAGAGAACACAAACTATCTAATGTGGGTTTTATTTTAGAAACAAAATGCATAGAGCTATCCTCAGTGGAGCAAGCCATTCCTGAAGTTGTTCTTTAGAACCCAGAATTTGGTTTGGTGATCTCTGTGTATCCCTAGAAGGCATCTCATAAGACATCTAGTCTCATTTCACTTGCTGAAATGAATGTGCAGATAGCAATAGCATTTAGATTTAGATACCCCTGCATAGTGCTTCACACAATAGTCTCTAGATGGTTGATAATGTAAGCATTATTTGCATATTTCCCCCAACAATCTGGATCCTCATTTTACCGACCTCAAAAGGATGGAAGGCTGAATCAACCTTGAGTACTATCAGGATCGAACTCCAGGCTGTGGGCAGAGTTTGCCTACAGTACTGCATTCTAACCACTGTGCCACCAGGATTCAATCTGTATATTCCATCTACAGTATGTGCATTCTTTTTTTTTAAGACAAGTTTTATTGGTTTTTTTGATTTTTAAAACAAAGTACTCAAGACACATCATGGTATTAGGGTAGTCAAACATCCGCAAACAAAACATATATTTATTTATTTATTTATTTATTTATGAGACTTATATACCGCTTTAAGTGCAAGCACTCTCTAATCGGTGTACATCAGTAAGCAATGTATATATATATTTACATTGCCCCCAACAATCTGGGTCCTCATTTTACCTACCTTGGAAGGATGGAAGGCTGAGTCTACCTTGAGCCGGTGAGATTTAAACCGCTGACATGCTGAACACAGTCAGCTAAAGTGGCCTGCAGTACTGCACTCTAACTGCTGCGCCACCTCGGCCACCTCATTCCCATCTCCTCCCTCCCTCCCTCCCTTCCTTGCTTTCTTCCTTCCTTCCCTCCCTCCTTATTCCTAGATGTGTGAGGAGGGTAGTGTCTATGCCAGGGGGGTCAAACTGGCAGCCCACAGGCCGGATGCGTCACGTGCAGGCCACACCCACTCCGACTCCACAAAGGCAAAAAACATCTCAATACGTCACGATACATCACATGACATGATCAAGTTTGATACCTGTGGTCTATGCCTTCCACAGCCTGAAAAGTTCAACCATAATGGGTTTGTTGCTGTAAGTCATACTATTTTGTAATGCATCCTAATTTCAACTGATTATACTTCTCTTGTCATAAATCAGACTGCATGCAACTCATTTATATCCAAGGTTGGTTTTTTTTTCCTTTCTTTTTGGTAAACAGTTCCCAGCATTTATCTGGATCTGTCTTGTACATAGAAGAGCCATGCAGATCTATGAAGGCACTCAAACAAAGCACTCCTTGGAAGCCACCCAGTATCATCTTATCAGGGAGATGGGTGGCATATTATTATTATTATTATTATTATTATTATTATTATTATTATTATTATTATTATTAATAATAATAATAATAATATAGTAGTAGTAGTAGTAAGTATGGATAAACATCATCTGAAATAGAATCGCTGCTCAACACTGTCCGTATATATAGCCAAGATATTGTTATGGAGTTTGGCTTGGACAAATGTGCCACACTTACTATCAAACAAGGAAAAGTAGTGAAAACTGAAGGAATCAAGATGCCCCACGAAAATAACATTAAGAGTCTGGATGAGGAAGATTACTACAAATACTTGGGTATCCTTCAAGCTGACAACATCAAGCACACTGAAGTCAAGAAAAAGATTAGAGGTGAATACATCAAGAGAGTGAAGAAGATCTTAAATCCAAACTCAATGGAGGAAATACCATAAAGGCAATCAACACTTGGGCAATCCCAGTCATTAGGTACACAGCTGGAATAGTGGACTGGACTCAAGCAGAACTAAAAGCAATGGATAGGCAGACCAGAAAAATAATGACAATGAATCATGCCCTTCATCCACGCAGTGACATTGATAGACTTTATCTACCAAGGCAAATAGGTGGGCGTGGAATGCTACAAGTACATCAGATGGTTGAAGAAGAAAAAATGGCTTTGGAAGAATATCTGAAGAACAATGATGAAGATGCACTGAAATTAGTATATCAGGAAGGCTTACTGACTACTGGAGAGACCAAACTGGTCTACAAGAAAGACCAAATGAAGAACAGAATAGAGGCATGGGAAGACAAAGCACTACATGGCCAATACATTAAAAAAATAGCTGGGAAAGCAGATAATAAAAAGACCTGGCAATGGCTAAGAGCAGGAAAATTGAAGAAAGAGACCGAGGGACTAATTCTGGCTGCACAAGACCAAGCCTTAAGGACAAATGCATATAAAGTCAAAATTGAGAA
Organism: Crotalus tigris; assembly: GCF_016545835.1. Taxonomy (NCBI): domain Eukaryota; kingdom Metazoa; phylum Chordata; class Lepidosauria; order Squamata; family Viperidae; genus Crotalus; species Crotalus tigris. Next base: position 142,948 of record NW_024097388.1, on the reverse strand, counting down.
GACAGCAACAGACAGTAAGTGCCCCCTATGCAAAGAAGCTGAAGAAACAGTGGACCACTTGGTAAGCTGTTGCAAGAAGATTGCACAGACTGACTACAAGCAGCGGCATGACAAAGTAGTAACAATGGTGCATTGGAAGATCTGCAAAAAATATCATTTGCCTGTAAGCAAAAACTGGTGGGATCATAAAATAGAGAAAGTCATAGAAAATGATAAAATTAAACTGCTCTGGGACTTCAGAATTCAAACAGACAAGCACCTGCAACATAACACCCCAGACTTAACAATTGTCGATAAGAAAGACAAAAAAGTCTGGATAGTGGACGTGGCAGTGCCTGGAGACAGCAGAATAGACGAGAAAGAACTGGAGAAGATAACAAAATACAAAGACCTACAAATAGAAATAGAAAGACTGTGGCAAAAGCAAGCAAGGATAGTACCAATAGTGATAGGCTCCTTGGGTGCAATCCCAAAACAACTGGAGCACCACTTGAACACCATTGGCATTGACAAATTCGCTATTAGTCAATTGCAAAAGGCGGCCTTACTAGGAACTGCTTCCATCCTGCGACGATATCTGTAATACCATCAAACATCCACATCTGCCTATCCCAGGTCCTGGGTAAGGACTTGATAGGTAGACAAAATGCCAAATCCAGTCTGAACATCTGGCTGACTGCATGATGATCCATAGTAAGTAAAACCCCAACACAAAGCAATGGTTTCTTTTAAACAGTGGTAGAGTGTTCCTCATGACTGGATAACATGTACAACCTATGTATAGAAGGCTCTGGTGTTAAGGTTATCTCAATTTTGGCCAAATTGGAGTGATGAGCCTTCACGCAAGGCTCTTCAGTCCACTGAGGCACATTAATATATCTCCACAAGGTGAAATTTTGCAAAGTGAAACCATTAAAGCATATCATTCCAAAGAGCTATGGACAAGAGGTAGTTCCTAGTTCCTATTAGATGACAATATTTAATGGAAGTGACCTGGAGCATTCTGACTCTATCTAACCTGATTGGACAATCAGAAGCTCTCAGGGAAAGGCAGTTCTGCAAATAACCTGGCCCCATACCATTTAGCATTTAGCAGTATCTTGAACTGCAGCCAGAACAAAACTGCAAGCCAATGCAATTCATGCAACCATAGTCTATTATGGCCAAATCATGGAGCACCCAGAAAACTGTATGCTACTGCATTCTAGATAAACTGTAATTTCCTCATGGTCTTCATAAGCAGACCTGTATAAGCAAATTGCACTAATCCAATCAGGAAGTGACTAGGATGTATGATCATGAGCAAAGGTTCCTGTCCAGGAATGCTCAAAATTGATGCACAAAGTAGATATAGCTACCCCCTACTTCTTGAGCAGGAGTTGTGAGATAAGGAGGATCCACAAGTTGTGTGTGCTCACTCTATTTGGGGAGAATGCAAGAGTCAAAGATAATAAGCTTGGGGGGGTGATCAGGGGGGTGTCACTTCAAAAACCTAGAGTCACTTCATCTTTCTGGGGTTGAGTCAAAGTTGGTTCTTCCCCATCCAGACCCCTACAGGCTCCAGGCAATAGACCAACACCTGGACCTCATCACTTTGCTGACCTGGAGCGAGATATCTAACTTCTTATCACTGATAATTCTGCATCCTATGTTGCTAGATGATTTCTCCCAGTGATCTTACGTATTTATTAAAGAAGAGTCCTCACATGTTACATATGCCTAGGGCTCACTATCCCCCCCCCACTTCAATACTGACTTGAACGGGCGTTCTAGCCTTCATTGATTGCCCCAATGCACCTATTTGACTTGAATAGGCCATAGAGGAAGAAGAAGAATTACTACAAATCAATGCCTACAACTGGAGCTGATCCCAAAGGAGAGTATAATTAATGGCATTTAAAGCCACTGAAAGATCTAGGAAGGCCAGGAAAGATGCACCAACTCCATCCTGAGCCCTTCAGAAGTCATCCACCAGAATAACCAATCTAGTCTCAGTGCTATACCCTGGCCTGAACCCTAACTGAAAAGCAACCTGATAATTTGCTTCATCCAGGGGCCTCTGAAGCTGATTGCCTACCACCTTCTCAACAACCTTCCCTAAAAAAGAGAATGTTAGACAACAGGCAAAAGTTATGCAAAGTAGTCAGATCCAAGAATGGTGTCTTGAGAATGCTAGCAGTGAGGATGAAATATTTTAGCTTAGCAAGCTTTTCTCTGGCAAAGAGCTTGTGGACTGTGTGATATGATATTAATTAAAATATGATTCCCTATCTCCATCTGAAATGGCGCAGTAAAAGAAGGATTTATCATATTCTTTTTCTGAGCAATTTAATCAGTTTTCACAGAAGCTCCATTAAGCCAAACTGAGGAAGGGTTGAGGAATGGGAAAAAGTAATAATAGTATGAGCTATCATCTCTGTGAATACCTGTCTTAAAGGAAAGCAGATGATGAAAAAAAAACCACTTTAAATAAATAGCATGTTCTTATTTAATTCTTCAATGTAGCTTTATTCATATCAATAATGTATGTATGATGTCATTCTCTATTGGATTAGGTGACAAATATTGATTTTTTTTCCTTTTATCATTTTAGGAATAAGGTGCTGATCTGATATAAGCTACAGAGTTACCGTAGTTTTTTTCTCCTTAACTCCAATCAACTTTTTACCCACCCACGACATAGGCTCTGCATCCTGCTGCAATGCCCTCCAGCACTTAATAGGCAATTTATGGATGCCTGGGTTGAAAAATCAAAGAAATATAAGCAGGGATCTGCAGTTAGTATAACCAATACAAGCTGTACCAAGAGTGCTGAATGAATGTTAAAATTATGGTAAAAGAAAGGTCTAAAGAGGAGAATCCAGCATTAGGTGTCACAAAGTTTGATTTGCACAAGAACTAGGCCCCAAATCCTAATTTTGTGGATCTTGGCCTGCTTCTTTTCTGCCTTCCCACTGAATTCTCACTCCACCCCATAATTCGGATCAAGCAAACTTCACCTATCTCTCTTTATGTCATGAAGGGTTGCAAATGAAAATAAGGATTGCTTAGGAAGATAAAGAAAAACAGAGTTGGAAAAGACCTTGGAGGTCTTGTAATCCAATCCCTTCTCAAGCAGTAGACCCTATGCCATTTCACACAAATGGCTGCCCTGTCTCTTCTTAAAAACTCCACTGTTGGAGCACCCACAACTTCTTGAGGCAAGCTGCGCCACTGGTTAATTGTTCTCACTGTTAAAATATTTCTCTTAATTCCAGGTTGCTTCTCTCCTTGATAGACTTTATTGCACACAGCTGACAAAGGTGATATGAAGGCACTAGCAGCAAAGAATGGTGCCACAACATCAGGAGCTATCCTATCCTTGAACCTGTCGAAGCTTTATATATTTATAAGCTCCCGCAAGTGATGATTCTAAAAACTATACCAGGATTTATCATCCAATTTTCTGGAATGTTTGCTCTTCTGTGAGACAATTTTCTGTTTTTCTACTTCATTTTCCATTGCTTTAGAAATATGTTTATGATTTTTTTTTTTTTTTTTGAGGAGTGCTCTGAACTTACTTCATTGACTTGAGGTACTCAAGAATGCTTTTTTCCTCGTGGATACTCACTACTTCATCACTTTGTGGCTTCCTTGTTGGTCTTTGACTCCTAATCGGAAAAGGCCCAATGGGAGAGATTTCCTTCTGTGGTCTTCCATTGTAAAAAGCCACAGAGGCTACATTCATGTCTAAGGAAATGATTGGAAGGCAGAAAATGGGCATATGCTCCTCCCCCATCTTGTGCTATAGACAATTGCATATCAGGCACTAAGAATCAGAATCATTTGTAATGTTGCAGCACAGAATATTTATTCAAGCCCATATACAAGAATCTGGTCAACTAAAGTTCAACACTAAATTGGCACCAGATAAAGATCAGCGGAATTCAGGAGGGGTTGGACTTGGAACACTCTGGGAATGAAAGAATTCTAAACTGATGGAGCCCTTAACTCCACCCCCTAGGTCTGCCTGCTCTTCTCCTACACTGCAAGAATTACCCAAACAGGGACATTTAATTTGTTTTGTTTTGGAAAAAAATGAAAGTGGATTTTTTCCCCATCAATATGAATGAGAAAATATTAAACATTCAGAAGAAAACGTTGGTTGAGGGGACACAAACCAGTTGCTTTGGGATGTTTATGAAAAGATACTTATGAGGAAGTACACTAACATGATACTCATCATTTTAAATATTAGTCAACATTTTTGCCCTGGTCTGTTGTCAGTAAGATACTTGGGGACCTAAATACACTTCCCCACCACCACCATAAAACTTGATTTACCAAAATAAACATTGGAGTGTATGAAGATTGGGACCCTTGTTCTCATTCTATTAGATCAAGGGTGTCAAACTGCCGGCCTGCAGGCCAGATGTATCATGGCAAAACCGTGCCCACCCCATTGCTGGCAATGGAAAAAAAATCACGATACGTCGCAATATGTCATGTGACATTGCGAGTTTGACATCCCTGTTTTAGATTCTACACAATATTAGTGAATATTTATGTGTACCTGGCTGTTAAATAACATATTATAACTTCTGTTTATACTCATTCATTTGCCTTGATATTTGTTAGGTTAAAAATTTAGCTGCTAAATAATGCAATGGATTGTGGGTTAACTTTAGGAGGATAATTCCAACCAGTAGTTCCAGTTGCCATTCACACTTCATTTTACTTTCCATGTGAATAACATCCCCTTGTAAACCACTTCACGAGTTTTTTTTAAAAAAAGAAACAGATATTACTTATATGTCCTTAAAATGATTATGAATTTCACAACAATAAAATGTAGTATCTACTGTACAATATATAGCATTTTGTGTGTTCTTTTTCTTAAGAGAGACCTAATGGAAATAAACTGTCATGCTTAAAGGAAAAAGAAACAGTATCTGCCAGACACAAACTAACAGTACAGTAAATATCTCCTCCTCTTAATGGTCTAGTGCTGATATTTATCACTGCTGCCCATTGTGCTTATTCCTAAGTTGTTTGTCTTCATAACACCAGGAAAACACTTAAGTGGTTGTATAAAGTCAACCTAAGACAATGCAAACTGGGCTATAGTTTGTATGCATGCTTTCTCAAAGCCCCACACTCATATAATATCCCAAGAGCTGCTGCAAGTTGCTATATTGCAGTTTGTGAATAATAGCTATGAATGCTTTGGCTTCATACCAGGTTGAATCTAGATAGAACATTGCCTTCTCCCTTAAGATAACTGTGTCAGTCTGAAATAAATACTTGCTCTGTGGAAGTCTCCTAAAATAAGCTATAAATTCCCCCAGCAGACTGGGTGCTCTGATTTATTTACTTGAATTATATAAATTATTTTTAGGTGTATGTGAATGTGTGTATATGTGTACATATACTTATGTATGTGTGCATGTATGAAATTAAAAATTTACAGGTATAGATTTGAGAGCTTAGAATAGCTTTTTCTAACCTGTGCACCTTCTACAATTCCAGAAGAAATGACAATAAGAAACAAAACAAAATGAAGACAAGCTGTTTCACCTTATAGAGTGAAACTTATTTTCCGTATATTGTAATATATGTTGGATGCATAAACAAACACACACAAACACACAGCTTGCCCCACACTGACAGTTGTCCACAAATGATTTCTCAGAGGAATAAAGATTCTTTACACAGATAATGGCAAATCATTGCTAACTAAGTAAAATGGGGGAATTTTATTAGGTGATATTGTGCAGGAAACAGTCATTCCTTTTGAGAGCTAATCCCAAATTAGCTACTCCAATTATCATTTTATTATTATTTATGCCTTTGAGTCGGTGTTGACTCTTGGCAACTGCCTGGACTAATCTGTGCAGTTTTATTGGAAAGATTTCAGAAGTGCCATTGCCTGCTTCCAAGGGCTGAGAGAAACTTAACTAGCCTAAGAACACCCAGCTGGTTTTGTGCCTAGGTCAGTGGTTCTCAACCTGTGGGTCGGGACCCCATTTGGGGTCAAACGACCATTTCACGGGGGTCGCCAAACAAGGCTCTCCACCATTTTTCCCCCTTTTCTTTGGCCATGCCCCTGGCACCCGGTGATGTATAAGTGGTTGGGGGTCACCACAACATGGGGAACTCTATTATGGGGTCGCGGCATTAGAAAGGTTGAGAACCTCTGGCCTAGGTGGAACTGGAATTCACAGTTTCCTGGTTTCCTGAAGTCTTAACCACTATACCAAAATGGCTTTCAAATACTTGTGATAAATTTTTGTCAGAGATATCATATCAAGTATCCCACAAATATCCCATAGAAAGCAAGGAGACTTTGTATCTAGTATATTACTAAAATATAACAGAATAATCGAGTTGGAAGGGACCTTGGAGGTCTTCTAGTCCAACCCTCTTCTTAGGTAGGAAACCCTATACTATTTCAGACAAATTGCTGTCCAATCTATTCTTTAAAATTTCCAGTGTTGGGGCATCCATAACTTCTGGAACCAAGCCATTCCACTAATTAATTGTTCTAACTTTCAGGAATGTTCTCCTTAGTTCTAGGTTGCTTCTCTCCTTGTACAGTTTCCATCCATTGCTTCTTGTCCTGCCTTCTGGTGGTTTGGAGAATAGCTTGACTCCCTCTTCTTTGTGGCAACCCTGAGATATTGGAACACTGCTATCATGTCACTCTTAGTCCTTCTTTTCGTTAAACTAAACTAAACATACCCAATTCCAGCAACCATTCTTTATCTCTAGTATATTACTACATTAGTAGTATATCTAGTATATTACTAAAATTTATACTATAGTATAAATTTATTATACTAAAATACTATAATCTCCAGGTCTGCTAATATAAGGATTTCCTTACTTCTTTGTTTCTTACTTCTCAATACCATTAGAAAATTTTCTGGGGTGTGGAACACAAGCTGCTACAAAGGAGAATGTTTACCTTTTTACTTGTCTGCCCTCTCTGACCAAACTTCCCAAGATAATTTTCATTACAAATGACAAATGCAAAATGAACGATGATTTATCTGTACAGAAAAAAACTTCGGTCCCATAATCCTAGTGAGCACTGTGCTACTGTCCTTGTAAAATGGTCTTCCTTGAAGAAATGTGGAATATTGATCTGCTCCCATAGGTCATGCTGGCCAGATTTAAAAAAACAAAACAAAAAAACATCATTATCTGATGCAAACTAAACCCAACTTATGCAGTTTTTCATCCCGACCAAAAATTCTCCCTGCAGAGATATGATTAACATGTCTCCCAGCTTCTTATTCATGGCCATGCTTAAAATGCTAGATAAATAAATTCCAGAAGAATCTCTTTTTATCCACTGTGATTTTGTCTGTGTCTCTGCTGCTGAGATCAAAGGAATTATTTGGATTTTAGTAAAGGCATATTTTGTCTCATATCTATATTTCAATGTTCACTGGGAAGGGCCACCATCAGAAGTTTTTGGAATAAAAAGTAGCTGCGCCTCCAGTACCAGTTCCCCTCAGTCAGCTGTGATTAAAAGGGATGATTCATAAAGGTGATCAAGGTTGAAATAACACTTCAGAGAATCAAGTCATTCTGTTTTGACATTTCTAATTTCAACACTGAGATGTGGGAGGGTGGGAAGGGGGTACAATTCCATTCAAAGAGCAGGCCATTTTGTTTCAGAGAAAACAATGATGCATGCAGTATATGTATCTATGCATAGAACAACTTAAAGAAATAGTACAAAAGTGGAAGATGTGAAGAGACCTGGCCCATAGAATCACTAAGAGTCAGACACGACTGAATAGATAGCATCATCATCATCATCACCATCACCATCATCATTAATCATGGTCTGCATCTATATCTGTGAAATCCATAGATGTGCCCCTGAAAGATGGTCCTGCCACATGTTCAGATCCCCTGTCTGCAACCTCTCAGTGCAGGAAAGATTCCACCAACAGTAAGTTCATCTAGTAATCCTTTTCAAAATGAGAACAGCAATAAATATAGCTAAACTCTGAGGGTGTTTTCCCCTTATTAGCTGGCAGATAATTAGGAACTAGGAATAGAAAAATTAGGGATGTTTTCCTGCCCATTCATTTTGTTGTGGATTTACTCATAAATCATGCAATCCCCGTTGTTTCATTAGCTTTTAGTATCCTCAAATCCCTGATGGTAACCAGATGTATTTCTCTGCCCTTGGCTGATCAGGAGAGATTGTGGAAATTCTCCTCCAGTGCCCAGAGGCTGTGAAGGGTTGGATATGGAGAAAAGGCTGTAGTTCATCTTTGTCAAAATTTAAGGTTTTAAGACCTCTAGAGATTTGCCAACTTTAACTCTGCCTTGGAGATAAAATTCCTCAGAGTAGATGCACAGTGCCCTGAACTCATGCCTCCTGCTTAAAGAACAGATGGCAGTCATGCCTAAGAGATTTTAAACTTCTTGTGCACCAACTTTGCCCATTCCTGAATCAGGAGGCCTTGTTCACAGTGACTCATGCCCTTACTTATGAGAATTGAGTTGCTTAAACTGTGTAATAACGGTATAGCACTACTTCTCCATGAACTGCACTGGCTTCCAGTACTTTTCTGGGTATGACTCAAGGTACTGATTGCTCCTATAAAACCATGTATAGCAATTGAAGAACCATCTATCTTCTATGATTTCTGCTTGCTATACCAGATCTAGCAGGGAAGTATGCTATAGGACCTTTCATCAAAAAATACAATTTTGTTGGCCTCAAAGTTATGCTTTTTCTGCGGCTGTGCCTGCCCTGTGGAACAGCATCCCTCTGGAAATCCAGAAGTCCTCAACCCTTTTAGCGTTTCATAATGCAGTGTAAGACTTGGCTGTTCCCTAGGAGTCTGACCCAGAAGATTAGGTCAGCCTTGCTAGTTACTGCTGTTTTTATAAATTAGGATTAGACTATATACTAGTTTATAGTAGTCTGGATTATAAAATTGTTGTTTTAACTCTTTAAAACCACCCAGGATGGCATAAAGAAAGAATTTCCATAGAAATTGAGATCTTTCTTTCTTTCTTTCTTTTTCTTTCTTTTTTCTTTCTTTCTTTTTTCTTTCTCTCTCTCTCTCTCTCTCTTTCTTCTTCTTCTTCTTCTTCTTCTTCTTCTTCCTCGTCCTCCTCTTTCTTCTTCTTCTTCATCTTCTTCTTCTTCTTCTTCTTCTTCTTCTTCTTCTTCTTCTTCTTCTTCTTCTTCTTCTTCTCCTCTCTCTCTTTCTCTCTCACTCACTCACTCACTCACTTTCTCTCTCTCTCAATTCTTTCTTTGTTTCTTGTAAAATTTCTATATAAGGGCTAAGATGGACAGAAACCAGCAGTTCCCAGGACAAAGATGGCCATTATATAAATACAATAACTGCTTGGCTTCAAAGCCATCAAACACAATGTTAAGTATTCATAAATTTGGAACGATGGGAAGAAGAATCCTCAAGTCTGAACTCGTGAGGGTAGAAATATAATTTCATTTTTACATTGTTTATGGACAATCAATTGTTGTCCTGAGACTTAATTTTTGCCTGTAATAAAATCAAGCTTTGTCATGAGTTCTTCCTAGTCAAGCTGAGAAGTTGAGCCGAGCTGTGAAATATCAGTCTATCTTACCAAGTCCTGATAGAATGTGCTTGACAAGTACCTTGCAAATGTGAAACCCTACTTACAAAACCCATCTAGGATTCAAATTCTTCCTACACTGTATGAGAAAAGACTTGAGTTTCATAAACTTTCTCAATCCTAGTCTAGGAGCATTATAATTTATGGTTGGGATTTTTTAAATATATATATCCGTACTAATTACATAAACATTATATTTGTTCTTTAGGATGTTTATTAGAGTGCAAGATGCTTTTAACACTGGGAAAATGATGAGAAATATTTTCTCCACAAAGAAGCATGGAATTTTAAGAAGTCAATTACAATACAAATGGATTCATTTTTTTTAAAAGGTGATAAATCTGTAGTAAGTTAGAAAAACTACAACATATTATTATTCTACCATATGATTTCTGCCGAATGAGCAATGTTTTTGGGTTTTTGGAAGGGGGGAAACTGGACTGAATAAATGTATATTAGTGGACAAATAATTTATGCAAGGTAGCTATTATTAAGAAAAAATCTTAAAAATTGATGCAAAATGTGGTGACAGTGAAGGACATTTTGTATTTTGATAGCTTCCTTCACTAGTGCTTTCACAATAGCTGAGGATCTTAATGTGATGTTGAGCTGTATTGCAAAAATTATATAAATGTAAAACGAATGAATGAAGTTATCTGTTTTTGAGAACTCTCCATTCTGCAATGTTAATAATAAGCTTAATTATTGAAGTTATAATTATTTACAGCTATTGTATGGCTCTTTTTCCTTATTTCCTAATTATGGGGGATTTACTATGTTAGTTTATTTTAACCACTACAATATATTTAGACAGGTTTTCTTTTCCTTCACAGTATAATAACTGTTTATCTTTTCTTGGTAATTATAGTGATTACACTGTTTTAAAATAAATAAATGAAAATTGAAAATAGTTCTAGTGAATGTTTCCTTGTTCATCTTAGAACTTTTGCCTTGATTTAAAGTAGGGATGGGGAACTATGGCCCTTTTACAATCTGTGAACTTCATCTCCCAGAATTCCTGAGCCAACATGGCTGGCTCAGGAATTCTGGCAGTTGAAGTTCACAGATCGTAAAAGGGCCATAGTTCCCCACCCCTGATTTAAAGTGACGTCCAATTGTGTCTAGCTAAGTTGCTCAGACGATTAACAAACATAGTTCTGTGTATTCCTACAATCACTTTATGTATTCCAAACTGATTATCTAAAGAAGTTTATTTTGGCACAATTATTGCATATTTCTATGTACTGTAAGCATTTATTATGTATCAATAGCTCCATACAGGCATTCTAATTCATTTTTACACATTCTCGCTGCTGGTAAAACTTATATCTACTGCAGTTTTCTATCTGGATATCTGAAGAGCTGTGACTAGGAACTTAACATCAATATGACCTCAAGGACACATTTACCTGCTCATGTTTGCTTATTCTGTTCCTGTGAGAAAGGCTACAAGGTTTAATAATGTTGATTGAATGTTGATGTAGTCAAGGAAAGATTCAGTGGGAATTGGATAATACCCGAAAGATATTAAAACATGCTATACTATTACACAGCAATTACGACTGTGTGTGTATTGCAAACTCCATTATTGATTTTATGTCCAGCATTCCATACAAATTTGTTAAGCAACAGAAGGGGGGAAAATCAATTTTTCTTTGTTTTCTCCTTATCCTTTTCTAACCAAATCAACAACCATTTGGAAGAGAAATGTCGGCAATATTTCATCATAAAATTTGACTTTCACACAAAAAAAATTCTCACTTGGATAATCCAAGACAGCAAAAGTTACATCTTAATTACTTGTCTGCCCTGTGGCTTGTTGAGGCTTTACTATTATTTCAACTTTGTGCTTTATCACAATTGTCCTATTATTACTGAGGGATTTTGCTTCCTTCTTAGTTACTGTATATTCTATCATTGGATGTTTTCCATCCAGGTTTGGTGCACGCTTTCATGTTCATAGGTTTCTTTTATTAAGCACTGCTTTTTGTCTATGGAGATTCTCAGTCAACCAGGTCATGGTTGTCCCAAAGGTGCTTTTGCAGACGTTTCTTCAAGAACTGAAGAAGCTTCTTGGATGAGAAGCAAAATGTCTTCAAGGAAAAACAAAGAAAGTCCAGTTGCCTTTTGAAAAAGCTTTTTGGCTCATCTTTGTCAAGATGCAAATAACAGCAAGTTTTCTACTGAGGGGGTTGACCACGCCCACATCCAAATCCACCTCTAAATTGAAATTCAGTAGCTGACCCAGCACCAGCTTCTGCCTTTTTGTCTGCACCAGGAGGAGCTGCACTTCTTCTATACTGTAGGTATCCCTATCAGCTTCTCCTCATGTAAGATGAGCAGGACGTTCACCCTCTAAACCTTTCGGCCTGGGTCTGCCTGTTTCAGGATGGCTGCGGCACAAAGTGGCAGGCATGATTTCAGGTGGTAGGTGGAGATAATCTCACAGGTACTGGATGCCCTCATTGGTCAAATACTAGTAAAAATGCCTCCAGGCAAACTGTTCCTTCACATAGCCTCGAGATTTCAGGGACTGCATTGCTTTCATGACATGAGGTTGGGCACATTTTTGTCGGTAGTTCTGGATGCTTAGGCATGTGGACATCCTTCTTGGCTACCATCACACCCTCCTTAAAAAGGAGTTCATAGATTGCAATGCAATTTTTTTTTAGGCATCAACATCGTGGCAGCGCTGGAAAAGCTCATCTTTGTCAGACTGAACAGTGGGATTTAAATATTTGGCATCTATTCTCCATAAACATCACTTTTCCATAGCCTGCACTACTAAGGAAGATATTTCATTCACCCATCCAAACCAGACTTTTGGGCAGATCAAATGTGCCAAATGTGCCAAAAGAAAGACTAGAAGTGACATGAAAGCAGTGTTCCAATATCTCAGGGGCTGCCACAAAGAAGAGGGGGTGAACCTATTCTCCAAAGCACCTGAGGGCAGGACAAGAAGCAATATATGGAAACTAATAAAGGACAGAAGCAACTTAGAACTAAGGAGAAATTTCCTGACAGTTACAGCAAGTAATCAGTGGAATGACTTGAAGTTGTGGGTGCTCCAACACTGAAAGTTTTTAAGAAGAGATTGGACAACCCTTTCTCTGAAATGGTATAGGGTTTCTTGCCTGAGCAGGGGGTTAGACTAGAAGATCTCCAAGGTTCCCTCCAACTCTGTTGTTGTTGTTGTTGTTGTTGTTGTTGTTATATTTTTAAAATAGACCAGACATTATCAAATTGCATACTGTAGTTCTTTGTCAATAATAACTCCAAGTTCTACAGTGCCCCAAAATTACCTGTAATTTTTTTGTCAGCACTATTTAACTAATCTAACCAAATAGCATAATACTACTGCATTAACATAAGAAAACAATAAATAGGACAGGCTGAATAAAACATTTCTAAGCACCAACATATTAGAATTGATTGTTATGTCCAGAAATATATAAATCTGTTAGCTCAACATCAACTATGTAATAAGGTTGGCACAAGGCACATCCTTATGGGGGAAATCATTGCAAAGAGAGAAAGCCTATAGAAAATCTTTATTCCAAGTATCTGCTTACTTTAAGTAGGCTGAGAGAACTCCCCAAACAGATGATTTGAGAATATGGGGGGGAAACAGATGGGAAGAGACGTTCTTTTTAATTCAGCAATGCCTAACCTAATGCAATTTCCAATATCCTAATACACATAAGCATACACAAACACAAGTAGGATCAAAATTCATGACTATGAATACTACTTACAAAAAAAAGGAAGAAACAGATCTAGCAAGCCATGCTACTTACACCATTAAAAAAATACAAGCTGATTAATTTGCAGGTCTCAGTGAACTAGGAAAGTATTAATATTTACAATAAGATGCATTGCAAAAGAAAGCTGAAGAACCTAAGTTACTGGAAAGGAATAAAAAATAAATTAATTGTTGACCTGTGAAAGCCCCATCACACTCAGAATATTGTCTGGACAAGAAGGATATGGCCACCCCTGAAGTGAGGAGGGTCCCTTTGTGATGGTCTTTTTTTGAAACTAACCATGTTGATGCTTTTTCAGGCAGGTGCTTTTAGAGGGAAAGGTTAGGAACTACATAATGGCTGTTAGCTTGTTTTTAATTTGCACATGTTATGGTGATTCATTTTTTTTCTTTAATTAAAAGTTGCCTAGAGTTCTAGCAAGAGCCAGCATATAAATTATTGCAGTTAAATAAATAAAGTATGATTGCCAATATATGCCTCAATCTCTCTATCCTGCCCCCCCAGAAAACACCTCTCAATCTTGCCACTCATCTCAAATGACTGTAATTGGGACAATAGATCACAACGCCTACACTGATGTCAGAGTAGGATAGTGAATCCTTAAACCTATTCCCACTTTCCTCCTTCCCTGACTAAAGTATAATGTGAACAAAGCCCCAAAATTCTAATTTCAAACCGGTGCTAGAATTTCTAGTTCCACCAACTCCCTGCTCAGTCTGGTAAAAAAAATCAGCACCTGCTGAGAAAGTAAATGTTGTTCTGAATAAAGCTAGCAGAATTATTACCGGATGCCTTAAACCTACCCCTCTAGATAAGATCTACCATCTAGCCAGCATTGCCCTGCCTGCTGTTCGCAGAGAAGAAGCAGCATACAGAAAGAGACTCAGATCATCAATATCTAGCAAAGCCCTCTCTATGGCCTACAACCAGCTCAGCAGAGATTAAAATCCAGATAAAATTTCCTTAGGCTAATGGATGTCTTTGAAGAATTTGAAAGCAGAGTGGATCTATGGAAAGCTACAAAGAACCAACACTGGTTGGAACCAGCGACAGACCACAATGAAAGTTGCTAGTTTCTGGGCAAGATCTGTTCAATTTGTACATATTTTAATCTTGCCTTTTATATTTTAAATGTTATATCATATAGTATGCCTTATTTTGATTGTGATACTTCTGACACAAAAAACAAACCAACCCCCAAACTTCATAGGGGACAATGAAACTCTGTTAAGTATTTTGAATCCTCCAATGAGTTAGAAACTAGCCTGAATTGCCCCATTTTATTCTAAGGTTGGGTTGAGTCATAATGAAGCCACAGTCAATATATATGAACAACAACTTGGTCAGCTTCTAAGAACAATGGGTTAGGTTCAGTGGTGGGATTCAGCCAGTTCACACCACTTCGGCAGAACTGGCAGCTAATTTTTGGTTGCTCAGGCCCAGAATGGACTTCTGTAAGCAGCATCCACACGGAGAACCGGTTGTTCACATATTTGAATCCCACCACTGGTTGGGTTCATTATGCTCCAAACAAAAGGTATCCTTCCCTAAACTTACGTTGTTAGCCTCTTTCATTCAGGGAAAATTGCTTACAGTTTGAACATTCACAGAACCTCTTCTTAAATACGGCAAATTGATTCTGTCCTGGCCACAAAAGTTCCCATTTCTCTGAATGGCAAAACGAACGAGAACTCATCTTCACTTATCAGTCTCTGTTTTGCACCTTATTCTGATTCACCAGACTAGGTAGCTTTTCGTGCCATGTGTTGATCATTCACAAAATTAAGGACTACACCGAGGATGCAAGTTGCATGCCAGTCAATGTCACTAGCTAATGACACCTTTTATTCTACACTTAATGGTGTTATGTGACACTGGTGTGAGGCACAAGGATTTAATGACAACCTTTAAAAAGAACATTTTTGCCATGTGTCTGTATGCAACTGGAATTCATTACTAGCTTTTTATTAATAAATGCAGGCTTCTGCTTGACATTCTGGATGTCAGGAAGACAAGTAATGCACAGGCACCTTTGACTCCCTCTGGGTTTTGAAGGCATAAGACTAACAAGTACTGCCAGAAGAAGCTAAGACAACTACTAAGGCAACATTTCCCCTGACAGATTTTTTTTCCCCCAGAAACTGATAATCTCAGGTAACAACTCAGATATATTACTACAGCTTTTTAATATAAATATTCTACCTGCAACACAACACTGTATTTTGACATACATTCTGAAAAATTTCCTTGCAGTATTTACGCAGTGCTAAAAATTCTGGGTAAACCTGGATCTCTGTGAGAAAAGGGAGTAAAAAAAAAACCCCATAGAAATATGATATTTTTAATTTTTTTATCAGGAAGGATTATCCTTATTTTTTAAAGAGAAGGCAATTATTTTTCTTATTACTTCCAAATAGGTCTAAAACCATTTTTTTCTCAGAACCGGCATTTTAAGTGATTAAAAATAAATGGCATTCAAAGAGAAGTCCACTTTAATAAATAAAAAAATCACACATTAAAAATGCATTATTTTAAACCAGGGGTCTTCAAACTTGGCCCTTTTATGACTTGTGGAGTCGAAGTCCACAAGTCATAAAAGGGCCAAGTTTGAAGACTCCTGTTTTAAACAAAGAAGCTAAACATTATTGGAAAAAGATAAAAACCATTTTTAACTGTATGCTCCTGGATCAAAATAGACACTATTTGATGTTGTTTTATTTATTTTTTATGATTTTATCCAGTTCTTTTAATTTATAAGTTTTTTTACTTCTGGGCTGTTTAAAATTAATATTTGTTCCATTGTACTGAATACTCAAATGTTAAATATTATTTGGGGGACAGTAAAACTCTTTGATGACAATTTATCCTGAAAGGTAGTTTAATGTATACCTAATCACATAATTCCTTCAGGGTAAGCAATACTAAGAAAGGAAATAGTGTATGGAAACAAGAATGCTTTATAAGGGTAGCAAAGTGGAAAAGTGCAAAAAGAGGGTAAAGTTTGACATCCTATGGCATAGACAGTGTTGTGGGAATTTGAGATAAGAGATTAAAAAAAGAAAGAAAAGGAAATCTAAGACTATCTCATTTACATTAGTGCCATTCATGACACTTCTCCATGCCAGAATAACAGAATAAACAGAATTGGAAGGAACCTTTGAGGTCATCTAATCCAACCCCCTGCTCTACCATTCCAGAAAAATCGTTGTCCAATCGCTTCTTTAAAACTTCCAGTGTTGAAGCACTCACAACTTCTGGAGGCAGGTTGTTCCACTGTTCAATTGTTCTCACTGTTAGGGAATTTCTCCTTAGTTCTAGGTTGCTTCTCTCCTTGATAAACTTTCATCTGTTACTTCTTGTCCTGCTTAATGACTGCTTAATTCCCTTACCAGCTGCAGTGATTCGCTTAACAAGCATGGCAGAAAAGGTCATCAAATCAGACTCAACTCACTTAAGAACCTCTTTGCTTATCCATGGAAGTTTTGCTGCCAATCGTGGTCCTAAGTCAAGGACCTTTCTACCCTTACAAAGTATTCTTGTTCCACACTTTATTTCCTTTCTTAAATTTTTTCTTTTTGAAGATCTCATCAATAATAATAATAATAAAGTTGGAAGGGACCTTGGAGGTCATCAAGTCCAACCCCCTGCTCAGGCAGGAAACCCTACGCCATTTCGGACAAATGGCTGTCCAGTCTCTCCTTAAAAACTTCCAGTGTTGGAGCATTCACCACTTCTGGAGGCAGGTTGTTCCACTGGTTAATTGTTCTAACTGTCAGGAAGTTTCTCCTTAGTTCTAGGTTGCTTCTCTCCTTGATTAGTTTCCATCTGTTGCTTCTTGTCCTGCTTCAGGCACCTTGGAAAATAGTTTGACTCCCTCTTCTTTGTGGCAGCCCCTGAGATATTGGAATACTGCTATCATGTCCCCCCTCGTCCTTCTCTTCATTAAACTAGACATACCCAATTCCAGCAGCCGTTCCTTATATGCTTTGGCCCCCAGTCCCCTAATCATCTTTGTTGCTCTTCTCTGTACTATTTCTAGAGTCTCAACATCTTTTTTACATTTTTACATTTATCTGACCATGCTTTCCTCTCCAGTCATTTATTCTTTTTCATTCTCTTTTTTGATCCTCATTCATTTCTCTCTATATGACCAACCACTCTCCACATATTTCTTCCGTACTACTCAGTAGTTGGTCTCCATTCATCCAGCAAACCATTCATTCTTTATCCATTCTCTTCTTGTTGTACAATACACTTTTTTTAAAAAATAACACCTCACACAATTCAGTTTACTTCTAGGTTTATCCTGACATACTCGACTCTCACTTCCATATAACAAAGTAGGCAGACACACATTTGCAATCGACAGACTCTTGAGAGTTCTTTATTTTCCAAGGGCTAAGCATACCATAGTGCAGAAGGTGATGGTATAAATGATGCTTTATTGTAGCACAAACCTTCTCCAACAATAGACTGAATTAGTGAGTTAGACACTCTCCTAATTTGAACATAAAATATAAAAAGAGAAACTGGGAAGCATAATCAGACTGACAAGGTTATGTTACTATAGCTAAGCTAAATAAAAGTATTTTTTTAATCTTTTGGGCAATTATAGTTTGGCACGGTCTGCTTTGTAGGGCTAACATTTAGGTTACTGCACTGGGCAGTGCCTCAAAGATCAAGCTTCTTGCCACTTTTCTTTAATCTCTGGCTTAATTTAATTTAATTTAATCCAATGTGCAATTGTTGGAGGAGGTCCGTTGCTGGTGTAGGGTGTGGTATCATCAGTATGTTGATAACATTCTTCTATATCAGGGATAGGCAACCTTGGCTCTTTTATGACTCATGGATTTCAACTCCCAGAAGTCCTGAGCAGCATGGCTGGCTCAGGAATTCTGGGAGTTGAAGTTCACAAGTCATAAAAGAGCCAAGGTTGACTACCCCTGATCTATATCAACTGCTTGGCAATGTTATTCGGGGTCTAACCCAGAGCCTCAAGCTGAGAGTGCCTGGATGGGAAACAAATGATTCCATTCAACCCTAGCAAGATGGCGTGGCACTGGGTTTTGGCCCTTTGGGATGTGGCATTCTGTCATCTTTGACTCACAATGGGATAGTAGTTCCTTGGACAAAGCTGGTACACAATTCAGAAGTCCTCTGAATTCACAGCTCCTGTTTGAGAGACAGATGGCAGCTGTGGCCTTTATTCAGCTATATTTTGTGCACCAATTGAATCCATTCCTGCACAGGGACACCTTCTTCACAATTACTCATGCCTTGGTTGCTTCTCCATTGGATTACTGCATTATGCTCTACATGAGACTGCCCATGAAGATCATCCAGAAATGACAGCTGGCCTAGAATGCAATGGTGTGCACAATCTCAGGCTCTCCTTAGTTTGCTCATATTACTCCACTGTTACACAAGCTGCACTACCTTCCAGTTTTTATCTGTATCAGTTCAAGGTCCTGATTAACATCTTTAAAGCCCTGTACAACGAGGAAAGGAAAAGTTTATATAAGAAATCTTGCAACTCTGATCCACTTTCATCCTAAACTTTTTAACAGATTTTAAGCTGGCTGCCACTTCAGTAATTGTACTGCCAAAATGTTCCAAGTTGTATTTTCCCTATCCTAGTTCAGTTTTCCAAAGTGAGGCATGTGCCAGGAAGAAAAATGCTTTTCAATAAGTGCAGGAGAATTACTTCACTAGATGACAAAGAAAGCTATTAAATACCAGGCTATAAAGAAACACCTTAAGCATTTCTTAACAGGATGCAAGGATAATGATATTTCTATAAACATGTCATCAAGAAATTTCATGAATACATTATAATAAAAGTGGTTACAAGGCCATTTTATGAGTACATGGGTTTATCTAGAATAACAATAATTACAGTAAATGCTTATTACCAATGCTTCCAGTATTTTCCAAATTAAAAAAATTAATTAAGATGTACCTAAACTTGTAAAAATATTTTGGGGGTTAAGAAATAAAGTCTACTTAAAGACTTCTTCAAGGTGTTTTGAATTACTAAAAAGCCAGTGAAGGACAATGTGGTGGTCTTAAAAACATATCTTAAATATGTGTATAATATCAGCTGTTAACAAACATCATTGTTTTTCTGGTTGAAGAGAGAAAGAACTGATGGAAGCCAAAAATCTAACAAAAACATGAAGTAAGTAAGTCATAAAATGATCTAAATGAGTTTTTAATATATGCCATTTGATAAAATAGCCAGAAAATACAGGACTGAATAAATCAAAGAAAAGACAATTCAACATAGTCTGAGAAAGGGAATATTTTGTGCTGAAAACCCACACAGATTGTTCCGTGAAGTGCATGTAATGTGGGCAACTAATGGAACAGCTGTTGTTAACTATAACTTGCAACCATCCTGAGCAGTGGTGCAAGAAAATTTCCAAGACTTACTATGAGCAGCAGAAAGTCATTCAAGAGGGTATAGGAAATAATAATAAAAAAGAAGCCTATGAAAATCAATATGTGCTTCTTTTTAAACAAAATGCCAACGATTCAAAGAGGGATTTTTGTCTTGTTTACAAAGTAGCAAAAGCCAGATTGTCAATTACCACCATTTTATCTCCAAAGAAATTGTTAGAAAAAATAATGTGGTGCCCTTTGCGATGAAACTATTAAAGGAATAATAATTTTGTTATCAGTTAGTCAACTAATACGCAGTGAGATTACACAATCTAAGGCTCAGCTTTTTTTTTATTTAACATCACCTTGAGAATTTTAATGCCAGTGAAATTTGCTCTGCACTTCAATATTTACTGGTGAAATCACTTAGACCCATGCAGTCCAAAGCTCCCTCTTTTCAATTCTGAAAATCTCTCAGCAGAATGTAAAAGCACATTGATTCAAGCACAGGCTGGAATGCAATACAGATCATACTGTGAAGCTGATGCAGTCAAGACACTTTTCAACTCACTCTGTGTCATATTCTACCACCTCTTTATTTCAGTCAGTGATGATGGATGGGGTATGCTGCTAAAGTGACTGCAACAGTGACATTGAGCACAAAAGCACATAGTACATTCATAAATGATACAATATGGATTACAATTCTCATATTAGCAGCAGAGTGGCTTTTACTTTTTTCCCCAGTGTAAATGTTATTTATTATTTTATGGGTTTATAGAATGCCATCCCCACTACTCCAGATATTTGTGTTTTATTTTTAAAATGGGTATGCCTCTTCAGTCTAAAATATACCCTGAGTGGTACGTGGCAATACAACATATTAAATTATAAATTCTATAATATATCATTCATCTGACCTCAGACAAACAGATTTGTAAAGTTTCCCTCAACCCACCATATGATGATATTCATCCCTATTCAGAATTCCTGTTGTGAACCCAGCTCCTGAACAGTTTTACAATGAAAAAATCTTAGCAGTGTGAACCACGTAGTCTAAGAGAACAGTCTTAAGATGGAAAAAAAACTTGCCTTTTTATCAAACTTGCATGAGTAAAGCAGGCATCATGATCTACTCTTCAGAACTTGGATATTATATCCCAACATCTCTGAATAAATATATAAATAGTCCAACCTCCTATTCAAGCAGGAAACCCTATACCATTCAAGCAGGAAACCCTACACAAATGGCTTTTCTTAGACAGTATATGCAGTAGGTCTGCACAAAAATCCAGTTTGGGGATTCAGTTCAGAGGTACGCAATTAAATCTGATAATCAAAGTCACTTTCTAATGGATCAGATTCTTAAATTGAATTGGATTAAACCCCAGTCCTGAACACAGAGTGCTGTAATAATTAGGACATTACAGTAAACTTGTCATACTTGTTATGCATGCTATACTATATATAAGTAGGTATGTATATTCATGTATACAAGCACAATGCAAATTCATATATTTATGCAATACATTTGCACCTATAGACTTTTCTGTGGGTATATCACAGTTTATACCCCCCTGCCCCCAAATGACTATGTTTTTTTTTTACTTTTGAAACCTGCCACAACTGCATTCATTAAGCTGGTCATTGATTTAAAAAAAAAGTTATTTAATTTGACTCAATTTCTTTTGAATACAAGATTAAAGGTTTAAGGTGAAGGACAGCTAGTCTTACTTTACATTAATTGTTATTGATTTAATTGCCATTTTTTCATTAAAAATGTAACAATTGAATTGGCCAATGTTTTGATTTCCAGCATAAAGCTAATTGTCTTAACAAACTCAACCCAGTAGAATGAATTGGCTAATCACTAATATAAATCAGGGATATAAAAGTTAGTGTTTGTGTTAATGGCTGATGACAGCAAGAAAAATAACTTTGGTGGCAGAGTTAATGATGATAAGAAGAAAGAACCCAAAAGGGTCTAGTCTATCTTGTTTGTTCTGTTCCATACAATCCATGAGATGATAGCACACCTCAAAGCACAAAATGTATGGTAAATCGTACAGAAATATATTAAATAAATATATGTTTTAAATAAATAAACAAACAAATCTATCCTACTGCTCTTGACTCTGTAGGTAATAAAATGGAAGTAGATTTTTTCAAATGTAAGGCTGAAATTCCCTCTCTATCTCTTCCTATGCTCATATTCTTATCAGATAAAGAGTGGATTTCAGAAATTTTCAGGTGGGGGAATATGAAACATTTGAGAATGAGACTCTCCTTGGACAGCTTCAGCCACATTATATTTTCCCTACTTTCTCAGAAGTTGGATTTCAAATATTTTAACATCTCTTATTAGATAGTTGGAATATCAGTGGACAGTTTCCTCTCTGTTATGATGTACAGGCTCTATCAATCAGTGACAGATGTTTTATCAGTACAAGAATAGTGCATAAGGACAGGCAGATGTACACTGAGATAAATCCATAGAAAACTGGAACATGTAATGTAAAACAGAATTATGTAAAATACAATATTTAAAATTTTAAATGTCAAATCATTTACCAAGCCGTTTATCACTTCCAACCTTGTAAACATTAAATGTCATGCCATTTGCAACCTATACCTTGGCTCAGGAGCTTAAATGGAATTAAATACCTTAGATCAAAATGTTCTATGAACACTTACAATTAACCATTAGTAATTTTTTTAAAAAAAATAGTCTTAATGTGTATCATTGCTATTATTATGGTTTGTCGCACAGTCAGCCAGATGTTCAGACTGGGTTTTGGATTTTTCCATCTATTGAGTCCTTCCTTAGGATCTGAGATAGGCAGATATTGAAGTTTGATGGTGTTATAGGTATCATCTCAGGATGTAAGCTGTTTTGAGTAAAGCTACCTTTTGCAATTGACCAACGGTGATTTTTGTCAATGCCAATGGTGTTCAAGTGAGTGCTCCAGTTTTCTTGCATGGTTAATCCTACTCCTTCACCAAATGTCAGCAGAAAACTGAAAAAAATAAATAACAAAATGTGGTCCAATGGATCCCTTCAATAATACTCTAACACTTTGGACAGAAAAACACAGCCCCTGCCTCAAACTTGCAAAGTGCAGTGGTGAAGTGGTAAACTGGTTCAAATCTACACACATCTGGCCAGTTTGATGTTCCTGACCAGAATTCCCATTCAAAATTCTGTAACACTCAGCTTGTTACACTAAATCATCTTGACGAACAGCTACATAGTCCTATTGGGCACACCTACTGTACATCTCCCTCTGGGTTGAACACCAGCACAAAGAGCCACTAGCAGAATGGGTATGCTCTGCAATGAACTACTGGCAGACAACATGATTAGTCCTCATGAAAAAAGCTTATTGGGTACCTCCATTTGTGCACCATGCAATCGCCAAGTGTACCATTGCAGTTTTCATGCTTGCCTTGAGCTGAAGTCAGTTAATTAGCAATTGCCAAAATGTAAATTCATCAGGCAAACATAGCACAGTCCAAATTCAAAGTGAATAAGAGTTTTTGCCTGTAGCCAAAGTTCATAGGGAAAGATGGTGTTGATCTTGTGAGTTAAAGTGAAACTTTGAAGGATGTTTCACAGCAAGGACTAAATTCAACAAGACCTACTTAAAGCATGGTTGAAAGCAGAATACAAAGCAGGAAAGGCTGGGTTGCCACACAGAGCTGTACCAAGGCCAAACCGTATTAAGTGTGATTTTAAACACAGAGCTCATATTTCCACCAGAATATGTCTCTCAAGCATATGATGCCAGAAACCTGTAGAGGTCTTGTCAAGCCCTTAACGGGTCCACCTCTGCAGAAAGCAAGATTCTAAAGTTTCTTTAACAAGAATAATTGAAAGAGGATAAGATAAGGTTAGAGAAAACTTTGCAACTAAGTTGTTTTCCAGACTTAAAATGTAATTTCTCTCCCAGGTTTCTAAAGTGGAAATGTTCCAAATCTCTGACTTGTGGCTTCTATGTGGAGAGGATATTCCCTTAACTGAAAAAGAAAGAGGTCCAGATGGTTAGCATTTATATCTCTTTCAGGTTTTAAAATCCCACATCCAACCTGCCCTTCACTGACCCTGCCAAATCTTTAGGCAGAAGCAGGTCTAGAACCTTTGCATCTGAGGTCCAAAGGTGTACTGGGGCAATGCTCTAACTTAACAAAGATAATACAGCTTTTCTTTCTAATCTTTGATCAGTATATCAAGCATATACACACACACACACATCCAGAAAACCATAGACAAATTGAGGCAGAAAGGGAGAGATTGTTCTGCTATATGCTTGCAATAATTAAATATTTGATGCTTGTGATTAATAAAGGGGTGCATGCTATAAAACAAAACTCTATCTTACAGGGGAAACTTTGAGGAATAAATCCTATAACCACTGGATTGGGAGGAAGTTAATGAAATCTAACTGGACTTCTTTTGGATTGATGTGTATAGAATTGTGCCCCAAAAACTTATTCAACAGCACACTAACTTTATTGAAAGTCCCATATATTTTAGAAAGGGTCTTCTTCTATCCTCTAAAACATGTTGATTGCTTTAAGATGTGTGGTGTAGGAGATGACTCAGCTCAGCCTGAGGGAGGGGTCAAACATGTCATTAATCATGAATCCCTTCGCACCCACAAAAGATCTAAGTCCAGCCCTTGAATTTCTTATCTACTGCCAAATTGCTTTAATCAGATTCTTGTAGAGAGCTTAAACTTGCAATAAATGTTTATACACATTTCAACTTTCTGGATCGCCTGATTTCTCTGGCATTTGACATATGGACTTTAACACCCAGGCTGGCTGAGAAATCTAGGAGTTGAAGTCCACACATTTTAAAGTTGCCAAGGATGAGAAACACTACTCTAGAGGTCAGAATTACCCCACATTTTTTGTGATAATCATACACTTTCTTTATGGAATATATATGTTCAATAGTCATATTAATGTTATTTAGCTACATTCAGTTCTCTCTTAAGTTTTAAATTGATGATTGTAATGGCCCAGTGGACAATTCATCTATGTGATAAAATAAATTAGTTGTTTTTATGAATTTATTTAGTACAGTTTAAACCAGGGGTGTCAAACTCAATTTCACTGAGGGCCGCATCAGCATTGCGGTTGCCTTGGGGGGCTGGGTGGGTGTGGCCTACTGGGTGGGAGTGGCCAGTTCTACATCATTCTTGTCAAAGGTGCCTATGGGGACCTGGGCAGGAGTGGATCTGAGGGTCTCTGGCAGAAGGGGGTGGGACTGGGGCAAGTGCCAAGGCATGGTCCACCAGGGCAAGTGCCAAAATGGCCACTACAAAATTGTACATTGGCTCCCGGCTGGCCTGGGCTAGGGCCAAGGCAGCGGGGGCCGTTCCTCACTGTTTCCAGGATGGCTTCGCAGGCCACATGAAACCACTTCACGGGCCACATCCGGCCCCTGGGCCTTCTGTTTGACATGTCTGGTTTAAACTGTGTTAATTATTCAAATCTGTGGCAAGACTGAAGCACAACTGACATGATAAAGGGGAAATTGTACAACTCTAAAAACAAAAAATGTAAAGAAGAGCAATGCAAAAGTTTAGGGGCCTGGAGCAGCTTCCCTATAAGGACTGGCTAACACCACTGAGTCTTTTTGGCCTGGAACAAACAGGATGTGCATGGACAAGATAGAAGTACATAGAATAACATAGATAACATAGGTATGTAATACTTTCTCAGTTTTTCTTAACATTCGAATTGTGCTACCTGCTCCCCCCCACACACACACACACACATATGGCAAGAGTTCTCCAGATGTTAATTCAAACCTCCACTTTAGTTCACTGAAACTATGTGGGCAAAAATTGACAAACAGAATACATTTTTTTAAAAAAAATTAAACAAGCAATCTTTAGTCCTGATAAAACTCCCATGCATCAATCAATCACCCCAGTTCCATAAACATTCTGACCACAATGCCTGGAGAAAAGCCAGGTCTTCATTGCTTAGTCTCTCATGGAACTTCATCAAGGTCTTCTGGAACTTTAAGGTCCCAGAGAACATAGTTTTAAAAAGCTTGTTCTGTTCTGACACATTCAGCTAGATCTCCTCTGAAGATCTTACTGGTAGATCAGTTCTATAACAAGAGAGGTAATCTATCAGATATTTATGACTTTCTATATAAAAAATAAAACCTTAAAAGAGCAAATAAGCAGTTGCTACGTTGTTATGCATCCCACTTCTTCATTTTAGAAATATAGATTCACACTGCCCAACACATCCAACAAATCCTGCCTTCAGGTAGCATGAGTAGCCAACTGGCCAGAGTTAAGGGATCTTAGGATAGGTTGAATAGCTGCAAATATCTTGTCCATGCCCCAGGTCTCAAAAACTAAAAGTGATCTCCTACAGTTAAACCAAGCATTACAGCAGAAACCTCAATGCTTACTATATCAAAAGCAATGTTTAATTCAAGTTGGCATGAAGACAAATGATTTCATCCTTGAAGTGCTTTGCAAATTTTCCACAGCAGGCTTCTAAGAATCCCAACAAAGGGTTTTTTAGGGTAGTTGTCAAGAAGCCCTTAACTAGTGGACAGTGACAAGTTTGCAGCAAAGGCTGCAGATTAAATCTTTAAAACAGCCCTCACTACCACACAACAAGCATCACAAGTCTCTAGATGTCTCTGACTTTATTTCATTACTGAGAACATCCCAGCAAACTATAAAGAAACCAAACTTTCCTAGAACTGGAAACAGCATTTGAAGAAATCATGTCAAATGTCCATTGTACTTGCCCATTCCATAGATTAACAGGGGCTTTTAAAGGATGACTGCCTCTGATTGCTAGAATCCCCCAGAATACACAAAATCTATTGGAGAGAAAATATCTGCCTTGCAAACAAACCTGTATGTGACCTTCTTCAACAGATCTTCCTACTCCCATTAATCCAGGCCATTCTCTGAAAGAGAAATTATTGGTAGAGAGTAGTTTCTGGTCTAATACAGATTTAACTTAAGCTGGCTGTAGGCAAAACCTACATTGGTTGTAGAACCCTTGAGTACTCTTGACTGCCTTCATGATGCTATATACCGGTACCCTCTTTTACTCATTGATCAACATCAAATAAACTTTCTCATAGCTTTGTATTTTTGATGATAATATGATATTTCTGTGCTTCACAATATTTACCCCTTTATTGCTTCCATAATATCCCTGTAACATCTTACAGAATCTAGACAGTTTGAGCCTGAAGCACCATTTGGGTTTAGTCCAGATTCAAATGGAGACAAAGACATTACTACAGCATTGATTTTGGGAGAAATCTAATTAAAAAAGCTTTATGTAATTAAAGTGTATTGCTGGCATGGTCATTATATGAGTCAATAATTCCAACAAAAAATTATACAGAACTTGAAACCATATGCCATGTGAAAATGTGTCAAAAACTGTTATGTGAGCATAATTTAGAAGCTTCTCTATAATTACTGTGACAGCAGAAAAGGACATTTGACATATATATGAGATTAGCTTAAGCACTTGCAGTTAACGATGCTAGACTACAAAGACAGCAAGTAAAGTAGCAAATAAAATAGGTCCTTGATTATAATTAACTATATAAATTATCTGATCTCCCAAGTTCTTCTTACATTCAGGTTTCAAGAGCTGAAAAAATACTGTATAATTTTATTCCTGACTTTATCAACTATTAGAATGCAAAAGATTATATTACACAAAGTATATGAAGGGTAAACCTGACAACATATGAATGGATAAATCTTGATCTTTTCTCAAGCTCTGAAATTAGTTTTTAAATACTGTATTTCAGACTGTAGACAACACTATCAGGGTTAATTCACTAGATCTAAACTCTACATTTAGATTTAAATTTAACCCATAAACTTTACAGTATGCAGGCAGCATGATTGGTGATTAGCATGATGAACGAATCCCACAAAATGATTGCACTATTCAAATTCACACTATCTGAAGTGATATTTCTTTGGAAAACACGGTAAATGGTTCCCGCTCATTTGAAATAGGCAATTCAATTTTTCAAACATAATTTTTAAACATAATTTAAACATAAGACTACCTGCTATCTCCTGTATTCTGCTGTAGTTCTTCAAAATGAGCCTCTTCTTTTTTTTGAGCTTCCCACAGATGGAAACTTTCCCTTTCTCCATTTTGCACAAATGATCTAAAACTCTGTCAGCAATTGTGGATGCTTTAACCTTGACTAAGTGTGTGCTAGCCTCAACAGCGTGCGCGTGCTAGCCTTGCATTCACTGTAGTTTGGCTCTCATTAAACATGACCTAGTTTCAATTTATAAATCACGCTAAATCAACTATTGCACTATTCCAACTCATGCTAACCGCGATTTACCTCCATTTCATTCTAAGATAGTGGTCTTAGTCAGAAGGAACTTTGAATCCCACATCAGAAAATATCACAGATCATAATTAAGAGTATATCCTTAAGCTGTTTTTGTCCTGCATTCACACCATCTTAAATCAGTTTAAGAAAGTCCTGTCTTGAGACATTGTCAAGTTACTCAGTCCAAACTGTATGCTATTGTGTCCTATCAGAGAGCAATTCCACTATTGCTGTCCCCCCACCCTAATCTATTTTTCTGTTCCAGTAAAACAATGCTAATTATTTTCTTTCCTGTGGGAACATCTTCATTCGTTCATTCATTCATTCATTTTATATGGTCATCAGCTTGACTATTACTCTGTATGACGAACAGTAAGTTAAAGATGAACATTAACACACACATACTTTGTCTCACCTCTGGGGACATATCTGCCTAGTGTTTTTTCAGTTTCATTTGGGAATTTTCTTTGGAAATTCTTTCAACTTTTGAAATTACATTTTGGGACATGTTTTTTCAGTACATTGAGTTTAATTCATAGGCCCTTTATTTATTTCAAAGGACACTTTTCTCAGCCAACAAATGTCAATAAGAACATTCAGTTCTCTTTCTATTGTTGGTGCTAAGCCTGAGCTAATAAGCAAGGTCTTTCTTTCAAATAAGAGCTGAATTATGCTTCAAGATGTCCTTCTTCATTTACTTCTTAGTGGCATTTACAAGGCCTTTTCTCAAACTATCTTCACTATTTTCTCTCTAGTTGATCAAATTAGATCAACTAGAGTGATCAAGTGATGGAAAAGATGGAAATCCCAATTACAAAGTAGGAGATGTAAGAAACATACCCAAGACCCATAAAAGACTCAAATGCCTATACACTAACACTCAAAGTTTAAGGAACAAGCAAGGTGAACTTGAAGTATTAGTACATGAAGGAAGATACAATATAGTTGTCATTACTGAAACTTGGTGGGATGAAACACATGACTGGAATGTACTGATGGAAGGATATAAACAATTCAAAACAAGCAGACCTAACAAAGAGGAGGTGGAGTTGCATTATATATAAAAGATCGCTACATCTCTACAGAAATCCACAAAACCAAGGATGAAAACCTCCTAGAATCCATATCAATATAAAAGGAGGAAAAAAACCTGATAGAAATACAGATCAACACACAAAATAGTATATTGATATGGATTCTAGGAGGTTTTCATTTTGTTCAGCTTTCAAAATCTTTTGCTTAGACACTACAGCATTCTTCCCAGATCTGATATCTTCCAGATTTGTTGGACTTCAGTTTTCAGTCCCCCAAGGTGGCATGGATCATACTTTCAGAACAAAAACCAGCCCTTCCTTATATCCTCCTTCTTGAGATGCAGTAAAGCAGTGTTTCCTGCTTGGCTGTGGAATTCTGGGAGTTGAAGTCCACATGCCTTAAAATTGTCAAGTTTGGGAAACACTGCAGTAAAGCATGGAAAGCCAAAGAAGTTCATCACTGAAGAGAGGATTATGCAGTAAAATAATGAAAGACAGGGTCTTCACCCAAACCCAAGGGGAGGGGAAGAAGATAGAAGAAATATTGAGCACAATTGCTGTTTGGAATTTATATACGTAATTCACTGAGCTTGTCATTTGTTTTACAGATAACACCAGCTACAAATATGCCTGCTGTATTTTGGTGCTAGATTACTTTTCCCAACAGGAAGGGAATGCAAAATCACAATGTTATCAAGCAAAGTTTCTTTTTCTATTATGCAAACATTTATACCCACATCTGAATTCCTATCTACATAGGAAAATGGTGAATTCTGATTCTCTCGTTTCCCCTAGCAATTCACTTAGCATAGAATTTAAACCAACCAAGGGATAGCATGACAAATCAAAAGCATGCAATATGTGCTCCGGTGTAACATAGGAAAACAAATGAATGCTCTGTTTACACCTAATCTATTGACATTCTTCTTCATTGAACTTTTTTTTTAATCACTGCCTGAATTAGTACCTGTCATTTTCTGCAGATTATGTCCATAGTCTGTATTTGAATTGATTTAATTGCTAACTGATTTCTTTTGCAGTGTAAAAAATAATAGTAATTAATCTTTTTCAACATTTTTGCATTGCTAGATTTCCTTCCTAATTGGTCTCTGAACTATTTGTTTTATAAATAAACATTTTTTTTTCTTGGAACGCTCAGAGGTGAAGCCACCTGGGGTAACTGCCTTCATTTAGTTTCGGAATGTGTTCTGTGAACATTATGTTTTCAGCATCTGTATAAATGCAGATGTTACACATTTGAGATTCCAATTATTGGTAGGAATTACCACTAGACAGAGCTGGAGTTTATTCTGCAATTAAAGACAAAATAGCTATGTTTCATTGTTAGGTAGCAACGAATTAAAAGATTTAGAGAAGGTGTCCTCTCACACAGTGTTGTGCTAAAATCTGCATTTCCTTCCCCCAATTCTCATTCAATTTGAGAAAAATTAATTGCTTTTGGGATGGGGTTTACATATGAGAAGTGCATTTTAATGATATTTTTCAAACTGGGTTTTGCATTTATGTTACTATAACAAGGTAGATGAAGGATGTATGCAGATGTCCCCTGTTTCATACTACAATTGTCTCTCCAAACGACTACAGCTCCCCTGACTTCATGTATTCTGTTATATCCAATAAAAAGACACCATCAGTCTCTGTGGTGCTATTTTCTCAGGTAAAGCAGTAAAATGATTAAAAGGAGAACATATGCAACAAAATCAGAGCATGCAACAAAAGACTTACAATATTAGGACATTTTGCCATCTTGCAACAATAGAATATACCCAAAAACACAACCATCAAAAAAAATTCTAAAGCGTGCTGAGAATGAGGCAGAAAAAAACAGAAGCCTTTTTTTTTTCCAAGTAAGAAACTTTTTGGGAAATTGCAGTGGTGTCTGTGACAATCCACAAAAATAATGACATTCACTACAGTAGTGTCATCATAAACATGCTGCCATTATGTACTTGCACCTCAACATCACAGCAATTGCATGATGGCATCATCATGGAAGCTTTGTTATTTGGCACCTTGACCCCCCCCCAAAGACCATGAAAACCCAAAATCAAGACAGAAGACAATATAACCCAAAATTTCAGAGGCTATTAGAAGAAGAAGCGGTGTTACAACAACAATTGTAATTTAGTTGTTATGCTATAGGTTGGTAATTATCAGTAACAATTGATTACAGAAAGGCCTTTGGTTGTGTTGACCATGTCAAGTTGCGAAATGTGCTTAGGAAAATGGGACTCCCAGAACATCTCATGGTCCTCCTGCAAAAGCTATATACTGTACAGTCCAAAAGTCACACAAAATGGAACATGACAAAACAGTCTGACTTGAGAT
This sequence comes from Crotalus tigris, assembly GCF_016545835.1. Taxonomy (NCBI): domain Eukaryota; kingdom Metazoa; phylum Chordata; class Lepidosauria; order Squamata; family Viperidae; genus Crotalus; species Crotalus tigris. The sequence continues at coordinate 111,437 of NW_024097388.1, read as the reverse complement.
AAAGGCTAAAGTTATGCAGATTTCCTGAGGAAGTGAATTCTACTGAAAAATCCTTATCCTGAAACCCATCCCTGTAATATTCTTCAGTAGCAGATCTTGGACACTAATCTTAACAGTCCCTATTCAGTAAGTCAGTTGTTGTTGTTGTTGTTGTTGTTGTTGTTAATTGCGAAGTCGTGTCCGACCCATCGCGACCCCATGGACAACGTTCCTCCAGGTCTTCCTGTCCTCTACCATCTTCTGGAGTCCATTTAAGTTCACACCTACTGCTTCAGTGACTCCATCCAGCCATCTCATTCTCTGTCGTCCCCTTCTTCTATTGCCCTCAATCTTTCCCAGCATTAGGCCCTTCTCCAGTGAGTCCTTCCTTCTCATTAGGTGGCCAAAGTATTTGAGTTTCAACTTCAGGATCTGGCCTTCTAAAGAGCAGTCGGGGTTGATCTCTTCTAGGACTGACCGGTTTGAACGCCTTGCAGTCCAAGGGACTCGCAGGAGTCTTCTCCAGCACCATAGTTCAAAGGCCTCAATTCTTTTGCGCTCAGCCTTTCTTATGGTCCAACTTTCACAGCCATACATTGCAACTGGGAAAACCATGGCCTGGACTATACGCACTTTTGTTGGCAGGGTGATGTCTCTGCTTTTTAGAATGCTGTCTAGATTTGCCATAGCTTTCCTCCCCAGGAGCAAGCGTCTTTTAATTTCTTGGCTGCAGTCCCCATCTGAGGTGATCTTGGAGCCCAGAAAAATAAAATCTGTCACTACCTCCATTTCTTCCCCATCTATTTGCCAGGAATTGAGAGGGCCGGATGCCATGATTTTGGTTTTCTTAATGTTGAGTTTCAAGCCAACTTTTGCACTCTCCTTCTTCACCCGCATCAAGAGGCTCTTTAGTTCCTCTTCACTTTCTGCCATTAGAGTGGTATCATCTGCATATCTTAGGTTGTTGATATTTCTCCCGGCAATCTTAATTCCAACTTTTGATTCATCTAGCCCTGCCTTTCTCATGATGTGCTCTGCATATAAGTTAAATAGGCAGGGCGACAGCATACAGCCTTGCCGGACTCCTTTTCCAATTTTGAACCAATCAGTAGTTCCGTGTCCAGTTCTCACTGTTGCTTCTTGACCTGCATATAAGTTTCTCAAGAGACAAATGAGATGGTCTGGTACTCCCATCTCTTTAAGAACTTGCCACAATTTGTTGTGATCCACACAATCAAAGGCTTTAGCATAGTCAATGAAGCAGAAGTAGATGTTTTTCTGGAACTCCCTAGCTTTCTCCATGATCCAGCTTATGTTGGCAATTTGATCTCTAGTTCCTCTGCCTCTTCGAAATCCTGCCTGTACTTCTGGTAGTTCTCTATCTACATACTGCTGGAGTCTAGCTTGTAGGATTTTAAGCATAACTTTACTAACATGTGAAATGAGTGCAATGGTGCGATAGTTTGAACATTCTTTGGCGTTGCCTTTTTTTGGAATTGGAATGTAAACTGACCTTTTCCAATCCTGTGGCTACTGTTGAGTTTTCCAAATTTGCTGGCAAATTGAGTGTAGAACTTTTACTGCATCGTCTTTTAAGATTTTGAATAGCTCAGCTGGAATACTGTCACCTCCACTAGCTTTGTTGTTGCTCAGATTTTCTAAGGCCCATTTCACTTCACATTCTAGGATGTCTGGTTCGAGGTCAGTGACCATCTCATTGTGGTTATCTGGGATGTTAAGCTCATTCTTGTATAGTTCTTCTGTGTAGTTTTGCCATCTCTTCTTAATCTCTTCTGCCTCTGTTAGGTCTCTGCCATTTTGGTCCTTTATCATGCCCATCTTTGCATGAAACGTTCCCTTCATATCTCCAATTTTCTTGAAGAGATCTCTGGTCCTCCCTATTCTGTTGTTTTCTTCTATTTCTTTGCACTGTTCATTTAAGAAGGCATTCTTATCTCTTCTAGCTACTCTCTGGAATTCTGCATTCAGTTGGGTGTATCTTTTTCTTTCTCCCTTGCCTTTCGCTTCCCTTCTTTCCTCAGCTATTTGCAAAGCTTCCTCAGACAGCCATTTTGCTTTCTTGCATTTCTTTTTCTTTGGGATGGTTTTAGTTGCTATCTCTTGTACAATGTTGCGAACTTCCATCCATAGTTCTTCAGGCACTCTGTCTATCAGATCTAATTCCTTAAATCTATTTGTCACCCCTACTGTATATTCATCTTCATACCTGAGTGGCCTAGTGCTTTTCCCTACTTTTTTTAATTTAAGCCTAAATTTTGCAACAAGAAGCTCATGATCTGAGCCACAGTCAGCTCCTGGTCTTGTTTTTACTGACTGTATACAGCTTCTCCATCTTTGGCTGCAGAGCACATAGTCAATCTGATTTCTATGTTGACCGTCTGGTGATGTCCATGTGTAGAGCCGTCTCTTGGGTTGTTGGAAAAGAGTGTTTGTTATAACCATCGTATTCTCTTGACAAAATTCTATTAGCCTGTGCCCTGCTTCATTTTGTACTCCAAGGCCAAACTTGCCTGTTATTCCGGTTATCTTTTGGCTTCCTACCTTAGCATTCCAATCCCCCATGATGATAAGGACATCATTTTTTGGTGTTAATTCTATAAGGTGCTGTAGGGCTTCATAGAACCGGTCAATTTCATCCTCTTCAGCACCAGTGGTTGGGGCATAGATTTGGACTACTGTGATATTGAATGGTTTGCCTTGGATTCGAATTGAGATCATTCTGTCATTTTGGGGATTGTATCCCAGTATTGCTTTTCCTATTCTTTTATTGACTATGAAGGCTACTCCATTTCTTCTGAGGGATTCTTGCCCACAGTAGTATACCTGATGGTCATCTGAGTTAAATTCACCCATTCCTGTCCATTTTAGTTCGCTGATTCCTAAGATGTCGATGTTCAGTCTTGTCATCTCTTTTTTGACTACGTCTAGCTTGCCTTGATTCATGGATCTTACATTCCAGGTTCCTATGGAGAAAAAATCTTTACAGCATCGGACTTTCCTTTCACCACCAGATATATCCACAGCTGAGCGTCCTTTCGGCTTTGGCTCAGTCGCTTCATTCTTTCTGGCGCTACTAGTACTAGCCCTCTGCTCTTCCCCAGTAGCATATTGGACACCTTCCGACCTGAGGGGCTCATCTTCCAGCGTCATATCTTTTTGCCTTTTAGTACTGTCCATGGGGTTTTCATGGCAAAGATACTGGAGTGGTTTGCCATTCCCTTCTCCAGTGGATCACATTTTGTCAGAACTCTCTGCTATAACCTGTCTGTCTTGGGTGGCCCTGCACGGCATAGCTTATAGCTTCATTGAGTTACGCAAGCCCCTTCGCCACGGCAAGGCAGTAATCCATAAAGTAAGTCAGTAGTTTCTGAATTCTTCAGAAGTTACCAGTTCAGAAGATCAAGAGTACCCAGCAGACACATCTAAATATTCTTTCCTTATTCCATTATTTATTGTTTCTCCCTTCCCATCCAGACTTTTCTCCTTTGCCCTAGATACATTTATTCCACCTGAGATATACATGAACAAATTTAAGTTTCACAGCTGGATTTGTGAAGTTGAAACATCAAAGCTTTAATCAAACCAAAACACTGTGAAGAATACAGGTTCTCATGAGACCTTGGAAGATCTCTATAATGAAATCATCTCTGAGTCAAATCCCTGAAACATCCTGGTTATTTGTTTTTGTTTTGTTTTTTAAAAAGGCAGGCTAAAATGTTCCAAAAGAGTCATTAATAGGACAATGAGAGAAAAGTGAAGCTGACTAAATACCCAGTTTTAGTTCATGATAATGTTATAATCATGCATAGAATATTCCAAATTATCTGGTAAAGGAACAATTACAGTCAGAAAATATATTTTAGGAAGCAATCCTTCCAAAAACGAGTATTTGAAAATGAACCTGAAGTTCAGGTAGTCTTAAACCACTACTGAGTGGCTGTTGTTACTTAAGCAGATATTGATTAGGCTATAAATGCATGACCAGGTAGGAATATAATTGAGAAAGAAAGAAAGAAAGAAAGAAAGAAAGAAAGAAAGAAAGAAAGAAAGAAAGAAAGAAAGAAAGAAAGGGGGAGAGAGAGAGGGAGGGAGGGAGGGAGGGAGAAAGAAAGAAAGAAAGAAAGAAAGAAAGAAAGAAAGAAAGGGAGAGAGAGAGGGAGAAAGAGAGAGAGAGGGAAGGAGGGAGAAAGAAAGAAAGAAAGAAAGAAAGAAAGAAAGAAAGAAAGAAAGAAAGAAAGAAAGAAAGACCTGATCTTACCTAAATACTCAAGCGACCCAATGCTGAGCAATGATAAAGACAATGGCACATTATTTCTCTGCCATTCTCTCTCCAGTATTTTGTATAGAGGAACTCTGAGGGGGAGAGAGAGGGGGGGAGGGAGGGAGGGAGGGAGGGAGGGAGGGAGGGAGAAAGAAAGAAAGAAAGAAAGAAAGAAAGAAAGAAAGAAAGAAAGAAAGAAAGAAAGAAAGAAAGAAAGAAAGAGAGGGAGAGAGAGAGGGAGAAAGAGAGAGAGAGAGAGGGAGGGAGAAAGAAAGAAAGAAAGAAAGAAAGAAAGAAAGAAAGAAAGAAAGAAAGAAAGAAAGAAAGACCTGATCTTACCTAAATACTCAAGCGACCCAATGCTGAGCAATGATAAAGACAATGGCACATTATTTCTCTGCCATTCTCTCTCCAGTATTTTGTATAGAGGAACTCTGAGGATCAGTTCCCAATTGTGCTTAACAAATCCTTGAATTAATACCTGGAAGGCTGCTGTCAATTACTGCAGACATCATAGTCCTAAATGGACTAATCTAATGGCCTAATTCAGTTTGAAACAGTTTCAAATTGGACATAAGAGTTCTCGGTAGTATTGTACCGGAAATGACAAAAGAGAGTTGATGCTCTACTAGAGCAACTAGTCTTACAAAATTTCACCTCTATTAAGTGTGTGGCTATGATTCTCACATAAATCAATATATGCAGGTTGTATGGATGACAAAACTCTTTTTCCACACCACCTGTTTAATTTATAGTATTATAATTAACATAATGCTGTCTTTGAAATACATTTAAACTTCAGAGTCAAATTCTTTTTTTTTTTTTTTAGTTGGACCTCTTCAGTTGTTTTATTAAAAGTTTTATAAATTTTACAAAAAAAGAAAAAAACAAAACAATACAAAAACAAGAAACATATACAAAGAAAAAACTAAACATTACACAACAAACCCTCCCTTCCCCAACCTCCCCCAAGCACCCGCCCTTCCCCCCCCCCGAGCTTCCCAGAGCAGAATATAGGCTTAATTAAAAAAACAATTAGAAAAATTATATTTTAAATATATATATATATATATAAAAATAAAAATTAAGAAAAAGCTATATAATATTTTTTAATATCCATTTTAAACTGTATAAATTTTATCCATTTATCCCAAACAGCAAGAAATTTCTCTTGCGTTTGTTGCTTTAAAAAAGCCGAAATCTTTGCCATTTCCGCCAAGTTAGACACTTTAAAAAACCATTCCTGCAGTGTAGGCAAAGATTCCTTCTTCCAATATTGTCCAACTAACAGCCTCGCGGCTGTAATCAAATTTAACATCAATATAACCTCCTTTGTATCACAATCAGTAACTATACCCAACAAAAATAATTGCGGAGTAAATTTTACCCTCCTTTTAAAAATTCTCTGGATATCTTAATCCAAAATGCTTTTATCTCTCTACATGACCACCAAATATGGTAATAAGTAGCATCCGTACACCCGCATCTCCAACATTTAGGTTGTAGGTCAGGGTACATAAAAGACATTTTTTGTGGATCAAGGTGCCATCTATAAAACATTTTATAGAAATTCTCCCTTAAATTCTGTGCTTGTGTAAATTTGACATTTCTAACCCAAATAGTTTCCCAGGTGAGAGTCAAATTCTTTATAAACAAAGATTGAAGCCAGATTCTGTCTTAAGACTTCAGAATGAATAGTTCCTAGGTTTGGGAATTGGGGAATGCACCTGTTCTAAATCTCAGAAAGAAGTACTTCAGATATCTTAGAAAATATAGAATAGAATTCTTTATTGGCCAAGTGTGATTGGACACACAAGGAATTTGTCTCTGGTGCATAAGCTCTCAGTGTACATACAAGCAAAAAGTGATAAATCATGATCATAATCATACACATTTTAACATATTTTAACCATGTTTTTAGAATATTAATTGCAGATGGAAACCCAAGTGGCTGCTATAGCTAGGAGTGCTTATTACCAGCTGCAGCTGAATATCAGTTGTGTCTTTCCCTGAATAGGGATAGTCCAGCTACATAGTTCATGCACAGATATTCTTATCTTTAAACTACTGCAGTGTAATTTATATAAATCTACCTTTCTTGGACTGGTAGCTGCAGCTTGTCCAAAATGTGATAGGTTGCTGAGTGGAACACTTGAATGTGCACATTATATCTTTACCGAAGTATCTGCATTGGATCCCAATTAGCTACTGAGCATAAGCATCCACAGAGAGTTAAAGAGATGCTTGGTGTGTCAAGACATCATCAAATAAATGACCCTGATTATTTACTTGCATCATTTCCAAGATATGATATAATTACAGTACCATGTAATTATACCATATCACTGTGGCTTCTTTATGCTAGCAAGCCAATGTTTTGGATATGGCATATGTGGTTCTTAAACACCCGGGAAGTAGAAGACTTACTTGGTTGCTCAACAGCAAGACACTGGTGAAGTGGGCACATTTCTGTGTCGCACGAGAAAAGTACATCTTTCTTCCCCTATCCTTATCACTTTCTATAGAGGGACGATCAAGAGCATCTTCTCATATTGCTTTACAGTCTGGTTTGGGCTGCTTCAGACAGGAAAGCAGTGCAGAGAGGGGAAAGGATGACAGAAAAGATTATTGGCAGCTCACTCCCTTCTATCCAGGACATAGCATATAAGCATTGCTTGAGCAGGGTCCACAGGATTGTCTGGGACACTACACATCTTCACCACCTGTTTTCCTTGTTACTTTCTGGGAGGAGACTTTGTGGCATCCAAAGCAGAACATCCAGATTCAGTCACAGTTTTGTTCCATACAGTATCAACCTTGTGAACTCTCAAGCTTCCTCTTTCCACTATGTATTCAAGATGGACAGTGATTAATATTTATATGTAAGGGTGTAGGTATATACATATGTTGTATATAGCATGTTTATATATGTGTTATGTATGTGTGTACTTTTGAGACCAGGCAACAGAATTTCATTTTTAATGTATGCCAGAGTGCTCACAGTAAAAAATGACAATAAAGGTTATCTTATTTATTGATTTATCTTCATTTTTATAGACATAGTTGGTCTTACAGGTCATCAGAAGAAATCCCATTACTGTATCCAGAGATGCTGAACTACATCTTTAAAATACATCTTTAAGTATTTCAAAATATATTCTTGCCAAACATCATTTTCTAAATCTTTTTGGCCAATGATTCAGACTTAAATATCCATACATTCTAGAGTCAGAACTGTACTGCAATACAAAAAATATACAATTGGGTGAATAATTAAGCTCCAACCTATTCATGAATCTAGTTAATCTAGATAAGAACAATTCAGATTAGACTTCCCGGCAAATGAAATACATTCACAGAATAATCTCAGATATAAAACAGATATAACCACTTTTACTGTCTATTCAAATGATAACACAGAGACATAAAAGATGTTATTCACAAAAATATGTAATTTATCCTGCTGACAGAAGATAAGGTAGCTAGAAAATGTCACTTATGACATAAGCAGAAGCTAGCAAGAACTCAAAGAGGCAGATATAGACACACAATCCTGATAAAATTATGTCTCTCGGGTCACAAAGAATCTGAAGTAACCAAATTAATCAATAACCACCCTTGTTTAGAGATTTAGCTTTACCTAACTAAATGGCCTGATTCTTGAAGATCTCTGGTACATATTTATGTACATTGTCTTAAATAAATAAGGACACAAAGGAAAAAAATGATTTTAGGGCAGTACCACCAAATGAAATATCCACCTAATAAGGCAGCAAAATATATGAAGAGGAAAAGTGTACAAGAGTGAGGACCAGAGTATTAATATGGTTTCTGCTTAGCACACAGTTGCTTTCAGAAGTATCTACTACTCCTGGAATTGCCTACTCTGCTGAGATGCTGACCATGATATGATATGAATTTAAATAGTTGATTTGATAGGAAGTGCTGGTCAGTTGAACAACTAATAGCAAGCCGTGAGGAATTGTTGAGAACATGACCACTTAAAAACTCCTCTTTCTCTCTTTGACTATAACTGTTCCACACCAAAATCTGCTTTCTTTTCGCACTTTCCTGCAGAGCCTAATATTCACACAACCTAGGCAGAGGAAAAGCAAAAATCTAAGCTTTCTAACCCACTGAGAAATATTAACTGATCATTTTTGACAGTTAACAGTCGTGACGAATCAGAGGCATAGCAAATTAGGCATAAATGCATTGTGGGGGATCAGTTTTTGTTTCTAGGAAGCTTCAGTGGTGTGGATCGTGAAAGGAGCACCAATGGTTTTTATTGAAATTTTTAAGTATTTTAATTATTATACCTCTATATGATGATGAAAGATAATAGAATATTCTGCATACATGAAATTACTACAGCATGCCTAAACACTGTAATGAAACATTCGTGAGTCTGCCTCCTAAGGGATTGCAAAATATAGTATCTATATTTTCCAGATTTTATTTATCTCAATGAAGCAGGTTACCTAAATAAATAAATAAACCCTTGACTACCCCATATAGTCCTTCTCTCTCTCGTTTGTAACAACACCACCATCATGGAATTTTTTTAAGAGTCAACAGTTTCTATAAGAAGACATTTTTCATTACAATCAGTTAATGTGTATAGCTGGAAGACAGTATGGTGGTGAAAGATAGCAGTCTCATTTCTGTTTCTCTATCAAATGGAGGAGTCTAGCAAGTTTGGGATTTTGTTGTAAAACATGGGGGGGGGGGCAAAATCAAAAGGGCACCAGTCCAGTTTCTAATGTTTCATTTTCTGCTGGAGCCTTTGCATGCTCAAATTCTAAAGGAGGAGTCAACATGCCTATTTTTGAATCTGTTTATAAGACTTCACTACTTTGATCAAAATGGCAATAGCATCATTGTGGTATTGTGAGGTGAACTTACAATCTTTTATTTATTTATTTATTTTATTTAAAAAGTTTTTTATTTGTAATACAATTAAAACAAAAATGGGCAAGCGTGACATTCCAGAGTAAGTATTCCTAACAGTTTGTTTCTCGTGGTACAAAAACATAATACATCATTCTTAACCTCTATATAAGCCTCATCCTTCTATGTAATACAATTAAATATACAATTATATGTACAGTTATATATATATTTCAATCCTATCATTAACTTGAGATCTGAGCAGTTCTTCTTAATTCATACCAACGGTAAAATTTGTCCCAGATTTCGAAGTATTCGAGTTCTGTCTTGTCCTTCATAATCATTGTAAGCCTATCCATCTCAGCACATGAAAGGATTTTATACAGGATCTCTTCTTCTGTTGGAATTCCTTTATTCCTCCAGTTTTGAGCAAAAACCAGTCTGGGAGCCATTAGAATGTGTAACATTAAATAAAGTATGCCTTTGTCGTACTTTTGCGTGGTTATACCTAATAGGAAAAGTTCTACCGCTCGCTCTAATATTTCTTCCAACCATTCTTTGATCCTATTCCAAAAATCATGAGCTCGCATGCGCTCCCACCACATATGATAGTATGTTCCAATTGTCAGATTACATTTCCAACATTTAGAGGAGACATTGGAACACATTTTAGCTAATCTTATGGGTGGGAGATGCCATCTATAGAACATTTTGTAGAGGTTTTCTTTGTAAGAGGTGGCCAAAGTAAGCTTCTTGTTTCTTGCCCATAGTTCTTGCCAGATCTTTTATATGGGTGTGTAACATCACAGCATACATACAAAAGGAGCAGAGCTTGCCATTAGTTGATGCAACACTACTTTCCTCATTTGCCACATCCACAGCACTGATCTGGAGCAAACTAAGGTACCAGTCCAATTTTATTTGGAGGGTGAAGGTTCATTCTCCAAGCTTGTGTGTTGGTTTCCGAACATTTCATTGCCAGGCTAGGTAACATCTTCAGCAGAGTTTAGGAGATGTCAGTGTCAGTGTTCTTCTGTTTATAAGGGCTTCAGGTGTGGGTGTGTCAAGTGAGGGTCTTGTGATGGGTTTTGTGATGGGTCAGGTGTGAGTCATCAGTGATAGTCTTGTGATGGGTTAGGGTTAGAGAGGTTATATCAGGTGAGGGTCATTAGAAGGTAAACTGATGGGAGGGGGCTTGTGTGGGCTGGTTGAGGGTCGGTGCTGTCTCTGGTTGGCTGTGTGGTTGATTTGGATTCTGAGGGGTTCATAGGCTGGTTGTAGGTCAATGTGTCTGTGGATGGAATTGCTTGTGAAGTGCCTTTAATTTGGGATTGTGGTGTTTGATTGTCAACCAGTGTTTGTGGAGCCTGTTTTTTAATTGACATGATGTTTGTCCCACGTAGAATTGGTTCAATGGTTACAGCTGATTTTGTAGATTACATTGTTTCTTTCATCCTTCTTTATCTTGTCTAGACAAGAACAAACCTTCACCCTCATCCTACACCCGAACTACAGATATTCACTATTATTGCAATTTCATTTTGTTCAGTTGCAAAATATCTTATGACAGGCCTACACAGAATCTTCCTTTGGATGATTATGTTCATCCTGTGCATGATGGTCAAAAGTGAAATATTTTGAGTTGGTATATGTAGAAATACTGGAGTGTCATTTATAATGCTGTACTGCTTCCACAGCTTGTGTTCTCATATGCTCATCAAAATGCCTGCATTGATCTGGTGGAAGAAATTCCTTTACTTTTTGCTTGCTGGATCTCTTTACTCCCAACACTGAATAATCCTTTTGGATGCTCTGCTTAATAGATAGCTCAGCTAGTAGCTTCTATTTTTTCTCTAGGTTATCTCTGAGAGTAATAAACCAGGTATGGGAGACTAGGTCAGGAGACCAATTGAACCTTATATATCTGGCTCGACTGATACATTTTTCATCAAATCTATGCCCTAGAAGCTTTTATGCTCTTAAATAAAACAGACACACAAATAAGTACAAGGAGAAAAGAAGGGCATTTTCATGAACTCAATTAGGGAAGGAAGATACATTGCCATTGAAATGTGTTTCTTTGCCCCTGTATATTTCCTTTACATTTTACATTTCATTGTTCATTGTTGCAGAAATTATTTTCAGAAGGAAAAACTGTTGGCTGAAACTATATCTTCCCATCTAAAAGCCAAATATACTTAATCATGTATGCTTCAGCCCTCAAGCCACTTAGTCTGAAGTTACCCTTGGGAACTATTCAACAGTCAATAGTTTTTATAAATTTTAACATATACTTTAGGGATAAAAAAAAATAGTTCCAGAAAATGAATGCAAGTAGGGAAATATTTTTACTCTGCTGTAATCACAATTGCTGGAATAATAAAATGACAAGATTCTGCTACTGTATAGAAAGTCCACCATAATGGTTTCTATGAGCATATCTGATAGATCTCTTTGTTTGACATTGCTCAGAATAAAAGGATAATTATAGATAGAGCCGTGGTGGTGCAGTGGTTAGAATGCAGTACTGCAGGCTAACTTACTGCTCACTCCAGGAGTTCGATTCTAAATGGCTCAAAGTTGACATCCTTCCGAGGCTGGTAAAATGAGGACCCAGATTGTTGGGGGGGCAATATGCTGACATTATAAACAGTTTAGAGAGGGCTGTAAAGCACTGTGAAGTGATATATAAGTCTAAGTGCTATTGCTGTGTCTCCACGCTCCTATTGATGAATTCACTTGTCCAGTTTTTAACCTGCCTTCCTATTCAAACAAGTACTCGTGCTGTTTTGTAGGAGGCAACAATATTCAATTTACTGTGGCTGATTTTGAAAAGCTATCTAGGATTTAAAGTGCTTCATGAGGGTTCACCAAGAAGTCTCAGGAGTTAAACTGGGAAGTAAATAAGCAAAACTTATATTGAAAGAAAGCTATGGCAGGCCACTTCCATCTTGTTGCTAAGAAACTCTCAAGGATATGTTCACAAACTTATTAAGGGCTTGACTTTACATAAATAGTTTTAAATCTATTGATTTAGAAATAGCATAAAATGCAACTGCCGAAAGATTAGTATTTCATACAACTTTCTCAAATCTTCTTAAAGCTGTTACCCACATGCAGGGATTCAGCCGGTTTGCACCACTTTGGCAGAACCGGTAGCTAATTTGGACTTCCAAAAGTAACATACATACAGGGAATCAGTTGTTCACATATTTGAATCCCACCACTGCCCTCATGTCCTCTGGCTTTCCATGAATAAATTCTTACTCTAAAACAGTGGTGGGGAACTATGGTCCCTTTATGACTTGTGGAATTCAACTCCTAGAATTCCTGAGCCAACCATGCTGATTCAAGAGTATTCTGGGAATTGAAGTCCACAGATCATAATGGGGCCATAATTCCCCATCCCTGCTCTAAAACAAGGAAGTTTACTTTCTAAAAGATATTGTTCAGCATGGGACATGACCACCTGAATACAAAATGATATATTTTACCATGGGCACCATACATACCACATGAGTGTACTCAACCCCTTTTCTTTATTACTAGAAAAACTAATCTGCCTAATGGAAATCTCTCCCAAACCTCTATTAAATTCCAAGGGAAAATACCATGAACCTCCTCTGTATCATTGTTTGTTTCACCCTGAGAATGTAGGTTAACTGGAAATTTCAAAATAAGGGAAAGACATGTCTCAGAAAAGAATGATAGCAGTAGCACCTTTTTTCTTCAACAAAAAGCAAGCACAAAAATATCGGTATTTGTGTGCTAACCACCAAAAGCCCTCACTTTCTATCAGATGACAAGCCTACCTGCTTAAGGTGCATTCTTATCCAAAAAGTGTCAAAATAAAATGAATGGCATTATTTGTTCTTTCCTGATGCCACTAATCTAAGGTATTCAAATTAACCTATGCTTCCTCTTTGCTGAAACTGACATATGGTGAAATTTGTATGGTCTGTTGTTGTTGTTTTTCTTCTGATTGCTGTTTGTTTGTTTAACCTATGTGTATCTTTTGTAAACAAAGTAAGTGAAATGGCTAGTCATTGATGAATGCTCCAGAAATCTTTTGAAGAAATGTCTTAATTCTAAAAGGACATTTCATCTTGCCAAGTCTCTCCTTTTTCATAGTTTGCTGACTTCAATCTGCTTCTGACATTTTACTGCTTGAAATGAATTGATAAATTCTGCACTTGGGGGTGGTGGTGGTGAAGGGGAAGCTGTAATCAAAGCAGCTAGGCAGGAAAGCCTCATTTATTCTGAAAGATCCTTTAGAAGCAATTTTACGTTCACCCTGACATTTTGGTGAACTAAAATCTTCCAGGTGACTCGAGCTATTTTTTTTTTAAATCTTGCATCAGTGAGATAAGAGATAAATTTGAAACTAGTTGACATCAACTAAGTGTTTTTACCCAATTATTTATTTCATGCCATGTAAAGGGATGGCTTCAATCGGTAATTTTTGCTATTTTTTTTTTGCAAATGTGATTAACAACGTGGATATGATTTTAATCAGAGTTAAATATTTCCTTTCAACATAAAGCAGATCTAATGAAAATTAGGAGGAGGAGAACACATTTTGGAAAAATCCTAACATACTTGCTAATGGCACATTCTCATGTCTAGTTTATCCTGTAGTTGTTGGATAGTCTAGAACAGGGGTGTCAAATTGCCAGCCCGGGGCCAGTTGCATCATATGGAGGCCGCGCCCACCTCAGCTCTGGCAATGCAAAAAAAGTCATGATAAATCACGACATGTCACGTGATGCGGCGAGTTTGACACCCATGGTCTAGAAGCACATCTTCTGCAAAGTCTTAACTCTATACTTAGCATATACACTAAGAAAACTACTTTGTTGTAGGAAAATAATTCTCACTCATTCACACCAGATAATATTCTTTTAAAACCAACAGATACAATATCAAAATAATCTGTTGAAGTAATTACCACACTATGTTCAGAGAGACTTTTTTTCCCCCATCCAGTCAGGAAACTATACTTGGCAGATCCAAGGAGACTGGCCTTCTCTGCCATTGTGCCCACATTATGAAACATTCTCCCCCATGGAGTAAAGTCAACTCCATCCCTCCTTATTTTCCAAAAGCCCATCAAGAACTGGTTTTGTCATCAGGCTTGAGGTTCTCAGGGGACTGGTGAGATTTTGAGGTGGCTCCATTGCCAATTGAATCTAGTGTGTGTGTGTGTGTGTGTGTGTGTGTGTTAATATGGCTGTGCTTGACATGTTCATTATTTTTATACTTTTTATACTTTCTTGCTGTACACCCCCCAGAACCCTGCTCCCCACAGGAGGGGCTATAAATTTGACAGATAAAGAAATGCATATTATTCAAGTATAAATAATAATTCAATCTCATTCAAGTCCTTCATATCGAAACTGAGGAGACGATTATGGCCTTCCATATTTTTCTCTTCATAATCTGACATAGTTCACCAATTCCATATGCAACACTGTTTACTGGCAATTATATTACTAACCTTTCCATGCCACTCAAGGGCATACATCAATTTTTAACCACAGCTTTTCTGGTGCAAAATATCCTTCTTCACACCTTGTCATTGGATTTTAGAAACTAATCATTTGGAGCATGGCCTTCATCTTTCACAATAAGGCTGATCCTCATGGCTTCTCCTTTGCAAAATAACACTTTTTAAACAAACAAGAACACCTTCGCAGTCTTGTCTTCAAAACTTGTTGCAAAAAGAATAATTCTGCCAGCACTTTATGATGTCAGGAAAACAAAAATATAGTCTCAGTCATATTATCAAAGGGTCAATGCAAGTGTGCCATCCAATAATTGCTTATCTCTGTCACCAATTACTGTGGTGAGAAGGAATGGCAATGTGAGAACATGATTTTCAGAAAATATATCTGTTTTCTGTTGTGCATTTATTACTAAAATTTATATCCTGACTTTCTGTTCATTCCCACACCTGTCAGGATTCAATTTGTTGTTTTTTAAAAATGCTAAATATAAAACATAACAACTGTAATGCAAGCCAATGCATTTAAATAATAATAAAATGTGTCATTTTACCATTTTCTTAAATAGCAAGAGACAAAGGCATCTCTTTAAAGAACAATTCCAAAATCTACTTTCTGTCTCTGATTATCAAACTTCTGAAATTGAGATGCATCTTTCCCTGCTCATCTAAGTAACTAGGCAGATTACTGAAGTCTGAACCACTTAAGACCTTAAAGATCTTAAGAACCCAGCACCTTACATGACACCCAACTTCCAAAGGTAGCCAGTGCAGATATTTCTTATTTACCTTGATGAAAGCCTTCTCAAATACATTCAAAGAAAGTCAGTTTGGAGTAGTGGCACCAGTCTGGAAACTGAGAGACTATGAGTTCTAGTCTTGCTTTAGCTGGGTGACCTTGGATCAGTCACTACAAAACTACAAGGCAGCCATTAGCCCTACCAATTTTATCTCCCCTTGCCAGTTACTGTTATTGTTGACTCCCAAACTTTTTTTTCCATTTGCCATCTATCTTCCTAATACCAGGCCAAAAAAGAGCAACCAAAGTTCATTTTTTTCATAGGTTAGAGTTAGTGCCCAAACTCTCTTCCAGGGCTCATTCAAAGAAATTAACCTACTTAAGAGGACAGGTTCCTTTGGGCTACCCATTTGGCAATGACCTTATTATGCCAGGATGGCATTTCTTTTAGTGTAGGGAGTAGAATGAGTCAGTCTGTATGCAAAGATTGTTCTTCAGTAATCTGATCTAGCAAAGCAAGCCGCAAGTGTAGGTTAGCAAGCATCTAGCCCAGGAGTGTCAACCTCACAATGTCACATGACATGTTGCAATGTATTGCAACTTTTCCCCCATTTCTGGAGCTGGGGTGAGTGTGGTTTCGGCATGATGCATCCGGCCCGTGAGCCAGCAGTTTCACACCCCTGATCTAGCCTATGGCAAGCAAGCCAGCTATGGAATTCTGGGAGTTAAAGTCCAGATATCTTAAAGTCACCAAGGTTGAGAAACACTGTTTTGTAGATATGATTTGAGATTGGGACTGTGATTGGATTTCTTTCTTCATATTCACACAGATGTTTGTTTATATTTCACACTTTTTAACCACCCATCTCCCTCAGAGAGGTTCTGCATTATTTTTTTTTTAAAAAAGAGGAAATGAGTTATCAGAAAGCTCAGTTACATAGAAGGGTGATGTCTTCTTTTTAGCCTTTAGCCTTTTATAGGAAATTCTAGTTTTATGGAACAAGCTTTGACTTGATCAGCATCCCAACTTTATGAGAACAAGCTATATTCCTAAGTTTGCCAGGTGACTTTCCTTCCTACATCAGCTCACATTGGTTCTAAAGAAAAGTATCCAAAATCAGTTTCAATAAATACTGTTTAATTAAGGCTGAACGGGGCAAGGTTATAACTGCATTATTAGCCATAGTCACAGTAAAATTACACCAATAATGATCATATGAATGGTATAAAATAAAATGAACCAATTATCAGAATAGTTGACACAAACAAATATCTCTCCACCCTTATAATAAAAATGTCTCCCATGCAATATTTACTCTACATTACATCACAAAAACCCACCTCCTTTTGCATCCTATGTGAATACTGCCTATTGAAATAGAGATTTCCATCTAATCCAAATAATAAATTCAGGTCCCTCTCATTAGCATTGAAGAAACGGCCAATAGGAAGGATGGTCATTGAGTATAGTAACTTTTAGGGACTGTGGCCGATAAACACACTTCTCCTTTATACCTAAACCAAAGCAAAGTCAGAAATTCAAATGCAAGTCTAACTTCTATATCTTACATATTTGCTCAAGAAGAACACAATGAGGCACAACGAAGAAGCTGTGTGTATCAGAAATGAATCCAAGGTCCCATTGAACTGATGATGACATAAGCACTGAAAGCACGTGGGTTCAAATTAAAAGGCAAGCCAACCAGAAGGATATGTTGCTAAAGAGTCTGCTCAAACCAATCAGAAGAAGTAGATGAAAAATTATTTAAGAAGATAACCAAAGCCACAAAAAAAAAAAACATGAATGAGTTGTGGGAGATTTCAACTATCCAGACACTTTCTGGGAGACTAATTCTGCCAGATACAAAAATATCAAATACATTCTTGGCCTATGTTGGTAATAATTTTCTCTTTGAAAAGGTTAAGCTGTGTAGTGCAAGATCTCTAAGGCTCTTGAATTTGGTCCTGGCTGATGGGGAGGAATTGACTGAAGCTATTAAAGTAGTGAGAACCTTGGTGCAAATGACCATGCATTATTAAAATCCTTGCTTTTAGAAAAGTCAGATAAAAAAAAAAACAGTCAAACACAAACTGTTTTTTTTAGAAAAGCTGATTTTGATAACTATATCAAGTTATAGCTGCCTGAGCTTTCTTGAAAATAAAATTAAATGCAGTCTCAAACAATACTAATGAGGAAGAAAATTAGGAGACATCCTTAGAAGCATTTCAGACAGAAGAAGGATGCTTATTAGAAATAGAACAAGGGACTAATTGCCAAGGAAGTTAAAAACTGCAAGCAGAAATGGAGGAAAGTCAGAAAAGAAAAAACAGAAAATGAGCTAAGACAAAAAAAAAGAGATGTAGAATAACAGCATGAAAGTTTTCATCAAATTTGTCAACAGAAGGGGGAGGGGAGAAGAATTCTCAGTGACTGAGAAGTAACTGAAAAGTAACACATGACCAACTCAAGAGAAAGCAGAAGAACTCAACTTCTATTTTGCTTCTGTCATTACATCCAAAGAAAATGATCCGATAGCATGAACAGTTAACAAACACAAGAGAAGATGCATGTAGGAAAGGATGAGGTAAAGGAACTTGTAGCTAATATGAATGACTTCAAATCCTTAGACTCTAATGAAATGTACCTTAGAATTTAAAAAAAAAACTGGCTGAAGAATTATCTGAATTTTTGTTTTCAAGCAGTCTTGGAACTGCCAGACAAATGGAGGAAAGTGCCATTCCTAGAGAAGTGCCAGAGAAATGGAGATGAACAAAAGTGGCCATCTCTCAAGAATGGAAAAAAAGAGGATCCCAATGATTATCCATCATTATTACATCAATATCTGGAAAGATGTTAGAGCAGAAAAGAAGAGTTTGCAGACAATGCCATGATTACTGAAAGTTACCATGGATTCATCAAAAATAGATTATGTGAGGCATATGTGATGAGCTATTTTGAAAAGATAATGGACAAAAAGAATACTGTGGATATAATCCACCCTAATTTCAATAAGCCTTTGATAAGGCTCCACATGATATTCGTATTAACAAGTTCTTACAATGTAATTGACATGGTACTACAATATGGTGGGGCCAAAACAGATGATTAACTTGGTACTTGGTAAGTAAGCATTAGTGGCTCTTCATCAAATGAGTAACTATTGGCATAATTTTAAGATCCATCTTGGGAGCAGTATTGTTCAACCTTTTTATCACTGATTAAATAATGGGGTGATTTGTTGCTTATCAAATTACAAATCACACAAAATTAGAAGGTGTGACCAAATCCAAGAGGACAGAATAAGACCGTAATCTAATCTGGATTGTTGGAAATGCTGAAGAAAAGAAATATGTAGGTAGACTTACAAGATGAGGAATTATTGACTTGGAACACTACATTGGAGGATAAGTGTCAGACAACTAATGAGCATTGTAACAAAGTTGTGAGACATTCTTATTCCAATCTTGCTCTGCAATGCTAAGATCACATTTCATGATATTCCAAGGTTCTGGCCAACACATTTCTGATTGAACACTGAAAGGTTAAAACAGGTTCAGAAGAGGACAGCAAAGATGATGAAGAGACTTGAGGACATGCCTTATAAGAAGAAACTGAAAGAACTAGGATGAAAAAGAGGAGACACATTATAGCAGTATTTAGGTCATCAAATGGTACCATAGTGAGGGTGGTCACTATAACCACAGAAACTGGAATCAGAAATTATGAGTACATGTTGCAGCTACTAGACTTTATTTAAGGAAAAATGTTCAGACAGTAAGATGTTGCAGTAGTGCAGTCTATTTTTGGAAGTTCGAATTTTCAGATTTTGAAGAGGTTTTTAAGAAGACATTGGGAAGCTATCTCACAAGGTTTGTTTGTTTGCTTGCTTGTTTATGTCACAATGATGATCACTGCAACACCAGGATTTCCCCCCCCTAAATCTATACTTCCCATAACACAAGATTTTCCACTGCTTCAACTTTCTGAGGACAACAGTTCAAGCCACACAGAGAAGGAAGTGGTTAACAAAAGACTAGCTTGACATGAGGGTCAGATAGTAGATTGAAAAATCCAGTTCATCTTAATAATCAGGCAGGGATTGAGAGTGGAGGACTCGGATTTTAATTAACTTTTTCCAGAGTAGGACTTCTACGGATAAATTTTACAAAATCTTTCTGTGGTTTATAAGCCATATTAGTTGTGAAAATGTTCTACTTCTTACTCACAATGACTTCAATCTATGGTTTATTATTTCTTAGGGATTGAAACCAGTGATTCTTCTGATTCTGCTAAGATGTAATTACCAACATCCTTCAAGAATGGCCATGCTGGCTTGGGATATTGGAGCTCTAATTCAGCAATATCTGGAAAACAATTTACTTCTGTTTATGAACATTTATTTGTCTGGTCACAAATAACTGAAGCTATATGCTTTCTATGATTGGATAGTAGTTTCATTCTCTTTTCAGAATCAGATAAGAACTAATGTTTTAATTCCAAGAAGGTATGTCCAAGTTCTCATCAAAGAACTAAAAGTCCCCTGTTGTTCAGTCGCTAAGTCAGGGGTCTTCAAACTTGGCCCTTTTGTGACTTGTGGACTTCAACTCCCAGAATTCCTCAGCCAGCATGACTGGCTGAGGAATTCTGGGAGTTGAAGTCCACAAGTCACAAAAGGGCCAAGTTTGAAGACCCGTGCACTAAGTCATGTCTGACTCTTCACAATCCCATGGACCATAGCATACCAGGCTCCCTCTTCTCCACTGTCTCCCGGAGTTTACCCAAATTCATGTCCATTGTGCCAATGACACCATCTTGTCCTCTGCCGCCCCCTTTTCATTTTGCCTTCAATCTTTCCTAATATCAGGGTCTTTACCATGGATCCTCTATTCTCATTAGGTGGCCGAAGTATTTGAGCTTCACTATCTGTCATTCCAAAGAACAGCCAGGGTTGATTGATTTCCTTTAGGAATAAGTCCCCTAACTAAGCTAAAATGCAACTTGTTTCATTTATCTATCAGCTTTTCCTCCATAGGGCAATTTTTTTCCAGATGAAAGAGCACTGGATTCTAAATCACCATGAAGATTTTTTGGAACCATTTCCAGATCTTCCTTTCTGCTGAAGGTACAAAGGTCACAAGAAATGCTGGGTTACAGAAGATAGAATAGGACTTGTATACATATAAACATTCAGCTGAAGTGAATGAATAGGAACATTGGAATGTTGGAAGAGTACGATGAATTCTGGTAATGTGTGGTTCTATGTGCATAAAAATCATGATAATCCTATCTATAATCAGCCAATGTACAGGTGGAGTTCGTGTTGCTTTACTGCAGTGGTTCTCAACCTGTGGGTCGGGACCCCATTTGGGGTCAAATGACCATTTCACGGGGGTTGCCAAACAACGCAGTCCGCCATTTTTCCCCCTTTTCCTTAGCTGTGCTACTCCCTTTTATTCTATTGGCTTTTGAAAGCCAATAGAATAGACTCTCTTGAATAGAGTCTAATTCTATTGGCTTTCAAAAGCCAATAGGAATTGTCCAGGCTGTCTCTGCCCTGCTGAGCCCTCCAAAAGTCCCATTCTGCAAACGGTGCTGCACCAGTTGAGTAGTCCTCGACTTATGACCGGTTGAGTAGTCCTTGACTTACGACTGGTTGGGGGTTGCGGCATTAAAAAGGTTGAGAACCACTGCTTTACTGAAACTTCAGTTTTTGTATAAATCAAGCTGGCAGTATTTCAGCAATGGGTAGATTGCAGATGCTCTGAGCTAGGCTGCAGGACTAAAAGTGTTCCATGCAAATATAAGGAATATAAGTGTTAAAAAATTACACAATGAATGTTGTAAATGATTAACAGAGACAGAACAATTTGCATTCAGCTGCATGCCTTATACAGAGCTGGCATTGCCTAGATTAGGTTTGGTACCATTTGTTTATCTGGGCTGCTTCTTCAGGAGGCCAATCTAGGAAGAAACAGATAACATGCAAGCCAAGTATCTATCACGTGTAATCAGTCATTAAATGAGGCTCATTGGCACACTTTCCAGAATTCTGGCCAGCCTCCCAGCTGAAAATGAAAGATATTTGCAACACTGAACACTGAAAAGTGAAAAGGATATCAAGAGCGGGAAAACTAACATTTTAGTTGGTTGGGTAGATAATTAGTTAGTTTTAATGGCATATAGCTTCAGATTGATTCTGGACAGTTCACAATAGGACAAATGAAGATCTAAAAGGAATCAACAAAAAATAGATAATGAGCAAGAGGTGAAATCCATCCAGACAATACAGAAAAAACTTATAGAAACTACAACCAACAAGGGGAGCCATCCACCCTAGCCCAAGACTTGGGAGAACTGAGCCATGTCTTTAAGGCCTTCCAGAACATCATTAGGATGGGAGCCATATGAGTCCTACAATTACCGGTAGTATTTTATGAAAAGGTAAAGAAAGAAATAGGATATTGAAATACTGGAAATTCCTGGTGATTGAATCTCTCCAGATATTGCAATACAGTACCAGCAAGTTAAATATTTAATCTGCAGTTGTAAATAAAATTTCTTCAGATCACTTCTGAGATATATACAGGATTGTGCTATCAAATACTTATAAATTGAGAATATTTAAAATATTAATTATAAAGAAAAAAATCGCATGCTATCTCCTCACTCATCTGGCCCACCCAGCTTACACCAGGAAACATAATAGAGCTGGGGAAAAGAAAAGGGTATTTGCATTGAAAGTGGGTGGAAAGTCAGCCCTTCAAAGTAGACCATTTCAGGAAGCAGACATCACAACGTCTATTGTTGTAGGGTATAACAAAAAAAACCTGCCAGCCTCCATCTTCTTCATGCAGAATCAAGTTGAGATTATTCTGAGACTCTTCCTTACACACTTATTCCTTGGGGCTAATATTTTATTTACCGTTTCTTTTAATTTTACTTTCTCTTTCCTTCACTATCTCTGCCTCTCTCTAGAGGGGGAAGAAAGAGAACAATGAAGATGGGGTTTGGAGAAGGGAAAGAAAAAGAAAGACAAAGAATTCCTCATTTGAGAAAGTTTACCACATAGCAAAAAAGCTGTGACTTTGTCCTTGTGGTGATGTGGACTCTGAAACCATGGATCATGTGTTAATGTGTTGCCTTTCATATAGAAACCTATAAGGTATGTATATTTTTCCAGGTAGAACACAATATCCAGAGAAGCCAAAGGCTGACTACCTTCTTGCTAGTTGATGAGGTGGCAAGGATTTCGGTTAACATAGCCCAGTTTGGTGTTAAAACAATGATCAAACATAAACTCCCTCAAGAGAATTGATGCTGAGCTTTATTTAAGTTTCTACAACTCAACAAATTCTGTAATATTTCCCTCCTTTTTAATTATTTTTACTTTCCTCCCTCCTTTTTTTCCTCTTCTCTTCAATATACAGATGCCATTCTATGTTTTATTTTGCTATTTCTTTGTTGTAGTCAATTGGATCATAACTGTCATAATACCAGCAAAGTGTTTTAGGGCTTCAACAAATATTAGACTTGACCTAAGTCTAGCTTTATATCATCACAGCATTTTACAAATCCTAATATTTACGTTCTCTTATAGATATCTATCTGAATTATCTATAGCATTCAGACTATTGATTATACAACTGATTATAATTTTATAGATCTCTCCTTGGCTTTAACCGCTAAATTTTGAAGTTTGATGTTCATAATTTTATTTGTATTTTATTTCATTTTATTCTATCAATAAGATTTTTTTTATTCTTACTTCTATTGGGAACAATTTTACTAGTACACAGAAGAAATTTTATTCTTCTTTCCATATAATTTTAAAGGTTATCTTCCTCAGAGAACTCTGTAGCTATTTATACTCCATTTATACTACTTATGTGTTGTTGTTGTTTTTACCGACAGGGTTTTTCTATTCTAGGTAAATGCTGGACTCTCTCCCTATTCCCAAATTCACAGGTAATTATTCAAGGAGGGGGAGCCTACTCTTCCCACACGGTCAATTTAATAATGTTTACAGAGAAGATTGGAATAGTTTCCACTTTATTTTGAGGCCTTGTAGCTTATGCTCAGTTGGCTCAGTTACAAGGCAGGAAGAAGACACCAGCCATGGCTGATGCCTCAGAGAGGTATTTGGAATTGAGTCAATAGGCAAGCTGTTTAGATAATTCAAGAGCACACATTCGTTCAAGCATGTTATATGCTCAGCCATTAAAAGAACTTCTGAATGGCCACATTGTCTGAAAGCCTTGATTTCATAGGTACATTATAAGGGGTCAGGAGAATCAGTTGCAACTTTTGATGACTTTGTTTATTATCAATCTATTTTTAATAGTGCAGAGACCTGCATTTAAAGAGGAAAAATATGATGCAGAAATACACTATACATAGGACTGCCCTTGATGAGCATCTGAAAGCTTCAACTGGTGCAAAATTATGCAAAATGAGCATTGTATGATCCTAGAGCAATACACCTCTACACTGTAAGCTGCATTGATTTCTGGTTTGCTTCCAGGTTCAATTAAAGGTGCTGGTCTTGACCTTGAAAACCTTACAGGGCTTGGACCAGATTATTTGAGACTCTCTCCAGTCACACTTACTGGTCCTATCAGGTCTGGCAAGATGTGCATGTTACAGGTCCCATCTAGTTAAGAGTTTCATCTGATGGGACTAAGGAGGTGGGCCTTTTCTGCTGTGGCACCTTCTCTTTGGAATATCATTCCCCACCCCAACTGATGAGATCAGCCTTGACCCTACTGGCATTTAGGAAATTCCCCAAAACTAGGTTTTTTTTTCAGTAGGCTTGGGGATCACAACAAATGGTAAAATGGTTATAGTGAGTGTAGGATGTTGGTCCCTTTTCCCATGGTTTTATTTTTATTTTATTTTTACTTATAAATGTGCATGATTTGAACTCTTGTTTCAATTTTTTTAACTGTTTATTGTAGACTGCCCGGAATCATGTTTGTGAGATGGGCAGCTATGTAAATCTGATATTTGAATAAATAAAATCCATGTGGACATATAAAATTAGTCCTCGACTTATGACCAAAATTGAGCCCAAAGATGTTGCTAAGTGAGAAAGTTATTAAGTGAATTTTGCCCCATTTTACTTCTTTTCTTCCCACATTTGTTAACTGAATCACTGCAGTTGTTAAATTAGTAATACAGTTGTTAAGTGAATCTGGCTTCCTCATTGACTTTGTTTCGGTTACTGTATTCTGATCTTGATGTATCACTGGACACAATGATTTACAGTGAGGGAAAGGCAGAACAATCAAGATGTTATTTCTTCTTTTGGCAAGCTTTCTAACAGAGAGTGACAATGTATTTTATATGTGAAGCTTCCTTATCTCTCCAATTCAAATATAAAACCACCAATTCAAACAGGGATCATATGTCATTTATTCTTCCTGAATACTTGCAATCAATGTTAAACAAACACATTTTGCCCAAATCAGAAATAGAAAAAAAATCAGATGAAGCCTGTATTAGGTTAAACTATATATACAAAGACCTGAAACCAGACCATGACTCAGAGGCAAGCAAACCAACAAACACCATTTGCATCACACAGACGATACTTAAACACCAAAGACTATGGCCTAGCAATAACAACCAGCCAATCAAATAGCACAAAACCAGACCATGACTCAGAAACATCCAAACAAATAACACCCATACCAATTTATATCACACAAAAAGGTATTTAAAGGCCAGTGCTCTGACAGACAAGCACAATTCAAAGTGCACTGAATATATCCCCTTGAATGTAGATGAAATGTTTGTAGCCAAATTGCCAAGCTCAGAAATCAAACCGACAGCCCAACTAACAACCATTCCATCTGGAATTATTATTTTCTATTTTTTTTTTAAGTTTGGTTTACCTTGTTTCCAAATGCATTTGAAAAAAAAAAGATTCTTTCTGTGAAAGAAGTTCTAAATGAAAAGTTTGAATGATTTTTAGGGCTCTGTGGCAAAATTCGATTCATATTAGTGTCCAAAATGTAAATCTGATTCTGTGATTTGAGAAACCAATCTGCTCGGAGTTTGGTAGTGAAATCAAATGATTAAACTGGTTGACTTCCATTCAGACTTCTAAAACATTTCAGGAAAGATATTTCCTTTCTGTACTGATACTAATTTTCATAAATTGATTCAGACGTATCTGATTTAACTATTCAATTTTCCAAATCAACTTTAAAAAGTCAATTTGATTCAGAAATAGCATAATCTTGTAATGTAAGTGCTCCTCCACATGTCCTCTTAGCCCTAGTGCAGAGATACTCTGTTTAATATCTGCTGAAGATATGTCTGGAATAAGCTGAAGCCATATTCAAGTGAATCAGCAAGAAACTAGTGTTTTGCATTGTCAAATGAAACAATGTGAACATTCCAGGTCAAACAAAGAAGGAACATGAGGACTGTTGTTGAGCTGCAGGGCACCATTTGGACCACTGGAAAACTACCTTCTTTGTTTTCCAAGGACTGGACACACCACAGCATAACAAATCTATGCACAATGCTTTATTGCAGCACACACCTTCCCTGGCAACAAGTTATTGCTTTGGGTCAACTCTGCCCTTATAGGCTTTGCAAGGTGATGTTGCCACATAAATATGTCTTTAACAATCCTTTGTACTCAGTCTTTTAATACTCAGACAAAAGTCTCAAGTGCCATGCAACTTTTTTTTTTCCCCACAATTTCTTACACTAGTCGGGATGAGAATGCTGATTCAATGTGGTTGCTCCTTTTCTAGTTGCTAATGAACTCTGGCAAACTCTGGCTATTCATCATATGCCTTGTGGTCCTGACAGTTGAAGGGTAGTCCACTTGCCTGCTTGTGATAGCTACCAATCTCCAGAAATCTCCTCCGCTTCTCCATCCATTTGCTATCTCCTTCTGGACATTTTCAAGGACATCCTTAAAAATATTATGGTGTGGCTTAATTATCACAGGCTGCTGGAACCCCAGCTTAGATACTTATGACTAAAGTTGTGAGTGAATGTAAGAATGCATGAAGGAAGTGGGGTGGGGTGGGTGGAAAGCGTTTCTGCCTGGCTGCAGCTGTTTTTCCAAAATGCACAGAGCAATCCTAACTTCAGTCCCTCTATCTATGGAGATTCTCAGTCATCCAGGTCATGGCTGTCCCAAAGGTGCTTTTTCAAGAGGCAATTGGACTTTCTTGTTTTTCTTTGAAGACTTTTCCCTTCTCATCCAAGAGGACACAGAAAACCTCCAAATGGCCTCAATGACTCTCTAAAAGAATGCAAATGACCAGCTGTCTGCAAGGAATATAAATCCTTCCATTCCCCACCATCCAGTCACAGCTGAAGGAGCTTCTTGGATGAGAAGCAAAACATTTTCAAAGAAAAAAACAAGAAAGTCCATTTATCTCCTGAAAAGGCACCTTTTGTTCATTCCCTCTGATGTGCCTCTGTGTCTGTTTCTTCCTTGGCTACTGGAAAGACCAGAATCTTCCTGGCAACATTTTTTTTTCTTAGGATCAGGGAAAGATCAATCTCATGGAACACCTTTGATCCCTGTGTAGCGCACTGCTGCCTTCCAATCCATTGCACTGCCTCTTTCTTCCTCTATCACCTCTCTCTCTCTCTCTCTCTCCCTCCCTCCCTCCCTCCCTCCCTCCCTCCCTCTCTCTCTCTCTCTCTCTCTCTCTCTCTCTCTCTCTCTCCAACCAGCCAATTCTATTTCCCTGCTTTTTTCCCCATCTGCTGCCTTCTTCCTTACTTCTGTGTTGCTGAAGAGCACCACCACTCCCACCCACCCACCCACCCTCACCAGACTGCAGCAGTTTGGTATTCGTCAGAGGACATTTTTGCAAAATTCAGAGAACTATAAATTTCAATTTGGGTCCCAAAGTATGAAACTGGATAATACTATATACATGAATAAGCACTTGCTCTGTTTGAACTGGAAGGCTGCATTTCAGAGAGGAAATTGTTTAATCCAAGGGCAGATCAGCTTGATTTAAAGCATCATTCAAGATTCAGCTTTAAAAAGTATTCATACCTTATGATTAAAAAAACCCACCAAATGCTTTCTGCATTTGAAGAAGCTATTAATGATCCTTTAGATGACACTAGCTCTGCCAAATTTCACCTGGATTGTTTCAATGGTTTGAAATTTCAGCAATTTTTTTTTAAAAAAAATGATCTCCCTGAACTACTTTTAAATCAGAGATAATAGGGATGAGGAAAGGACAGCCTAGCAGCTTCCAATTTGTCTGGAAAACTATCTAAAATATGCTGATCCAATGTAAAATATTATTCTACTCCAGTTTTAACTATTTTTTTAAAAAATGTTTAAAAAGCAAATGTTTATTTTTCTACTTTCTGGTATTTCAGGTTTGAGCAGGGTGCTGGACAAGAAGACCTCCAAGATCTCTTCCAGCTCCAATCTATTCTATTCACATCAAACTGAAGACTCTAATCTGCCCTTTAGGGTGAGATTTGCTGCCTTTGAACTCTACCTTTCCTGAGGTGCTAGGGGGATTAGCGTAGCTTGTTAATAAATTAGAAAGGATCTTGTGGTAGGGTGCCAGGCTGGGCAGAGTCCATTGGCAAAATGTAGTTCCATGTATGCAAGACTCAATTGAATCAAGGATGTGGCTTATTGGCAATACTGTTTGTTTAACAAATAAAATATCACCAAGAGAGGCAGGCTGCAGTGAAAGAAGTGAGGGCAAATTCATAGGCTTGCAACATGCCATCCTTAAAAATCACTCACTACTTATAAATTTTCTTCTGCCATCCATATATTCATTACCAAGAGTCCAACACCCCAGTCATGCAGAATTAAAAATAAGTCTGGATGAGAACCAGACTGATCAACTCTGTGTCAATGCTGACAGTTCTGAGAGCAGAAATGGACTCCAATTTTTCTTGATAAAACCAGTAACTTTTTTTTAACAGAGGAAAGAACAGATTTAGTACTTGTGGCTGGCTATATTAAAGAATGTTAGATAAAGTGAATGAAATCCAAAACAATGGCAAATTTGTCATCCCCAAAGAACTAAGCAGAGTTCAAACTGGTCATAAAATTTATTAGATAGCTACTCAGATCATACCATAGACCAGTGATGGCGAACCTTTTAGAGACCGAGTGCCCCAAAACTGGCCCCACCCCTGCCCCACCCTGCTCCACCCCCTGCCTTGCCCCCACTTCACCCCACCCTGCCTGCCCGCAGGGCCACTCACCACTTCCAGGGCCCGCCGCAGATCGCCCAGGCAGCCCAGCAGCGCTATGGCAGCCACGCCCTCTGCCCATGCCCTGCAGCATCAACTGTGCATGATGGGGTGTGAGGGCAGAGTCTTGTCTACGCTGCCTGGCTGCCATGTCCTTGGCTGTGCTGCTCCGCGTGGGCCATGCTTGGGGGTGACTCTCCTCCAGGGGGGCTGCTGGTTGCGGGCAGAGGCAAGGCTGGGGTAACAACAGGTGTGCCCACAGAGAGGGCTCCGAGTGCCGCCTCTGTCACCTGTGCCATCGGTTCGCCACCACTGCCATAGCCCATTGTAGTGGTTAGAATGCAGTACTGCAGGCTAACTCTGCCCACAGCCAGGAGTTCCATCCTGACCAGTTCAAGGTTGTCTAAGCCTTCTATCCTTCTGAGGTCAGTAAAATGAGGACCCAGATAGTTGAGGAAAATATGCTGACATTGTAAACCTCTCAGTGAGTGTGGTATATAAGTCTAAGTGCTATAGTATTTTTCATATATGGAAGTTATGTTGATATAGTATAAGCTCTGTGCAACAATTCCAGGCCGTGAAAATGCATTGAATCTTTGCTGCCACCTGCTTGAATTTGCAACCTTGAATTGGGTCCCTCTTTTGATTCTTAAATCTGTTTCAGTGGGTGTGATTCAATGAGCTGTTTGTTAAATTGAATTGACCCTCTGCACAATCCTAATCAGAAAATGAAACAAATAAATGCCTCTGTTTCAGAAAGGAAGGGGAATGTTAAAGGTTCCCTATCGAGAGACTTGCCAGGCAACATAACAAGTTCCATTATAAGATTTCCTAGTACATCTTCTAATAGCAAAGCAGACCCTTTTATTAAAGGTTTAAGCATAACTTCATTAGCTGATATTAGTAGCAAGTTACCTCTCTGAAGGGGAAGACAATGCAGAAGGTAGAGATACACTCCTACTAACTCAATACAACAATCCCATTGCGTCTGCAAAATTGCTTTGTGCATATCCCCATGAAAAACAGAAGTTAGTTACCTCATGCTCACTTCTCAATAGAATTAGGCTGTTTGCTTGCCAGCCCTACAAGATCTACCATGCTAATAACTAGGATGTTTATAAAAGCATTTATTAATGAAGTCTAAATCAAAATGTCTTTTACACTGCAGTGATGAAAAGGTCTATTGAGTTTCAGTTTGTATTACATTTTCTACCTCATGGCTTTTCTCTCCACTGTTAGAATGAATATTTCTGATTGGATCCATTACACACGCACACACACACATATGAACAGTCTCAAACTTATCCAGTGTGATCAACTATTTTTACTTTGTTTCCCAGGGTTATGTTATAGTAGCGGGCTGGACAACTACTGGTTCTGTATTTAATGCAATACAGAACTCAAATGATGCATGTATAAATTAAAGTGATCCCTTGCAGACAGTTGGTTTTTTGTTTGTTTGCTTGCTTGTTTTATTTTCTAACCTAACTAGTCAGATCCAGATCCCCCCGTTTTTCTTGTTTGGACCAGAGATCAAAGCATGAGTTAGACCATGCATATCAAACTGCTGGCCCTTGGACCGGATGCATCATGCTGAAACCGTGCCCATCCCATTGCCAGCAATGGGGAAAAAGTCACAATATGTCACGCGATATCATGTGATGTCATGTTTGACATGCCTGAGTTAGACACATGTAATGAAGGGGAATCCATCACAAACCTTCCATATTGATTGATCTCATGGCTAAACTGCTCTTTTTGTTGGGAAGATTTCTCTAACATTCAATTTGGAATGGGCCAACTCACCATGGCACAACTGACTGTGGGACAATTCAACAAATACAAAAATTAAATTAATTTCAATGGAGCCGTGGCCAATAAAATAAGAAAGTCAATTCAGAAATACATAATTTTGATAAAAATATGATTACCAATAATAAAGGTACTTGAATGAAACTATTAATAGAGCATTGAATTGTCCCACGGCAAGATGTCCTACAGCAAGTTGGCCATAGTGAGCTGGCCATAGCAAGTTGTCCTAGACCCCATTCAATTGATATCTCCCTTCCTGTAATTCATATCCACAGGAGGAATTTTTTTGTCTTGATTTTTGTCTTTGGGAGATCCTTTCAAGTATCTGGAGAGAACTATCACATCTCCCTTCACCATCACGTAAAAAAGATGTTGAGACTCTAGCAAGAGTACAGAGAAGAGCAACAAAGATGATCAGAGGACCGGGGGCTAAAACATACAAGGAACAGTTGCTGGAATTGGGTATATCTAGTTTAATGAAGAGAAGGAAGAGGGGGGATATGATAGCAGTATTCCAATATCTCAGGGGCTGCCACAAAGAAGAGGGAGTCAAGCTATTTTCCAAGGTGCCTGAAGGCAGGACAAGAAGCAATGGATGGAAACTAATCAAGGAGAGAAGCAACTTAAAACTAAGAAGGAATTTTCTGACAGTTAGAAAAATTATCAGTGGAACAACCTGCCTCCAGAAGCTGTGAATGCTCCAACACTGGAAACTTTTAGGAGGAGACTGGACAGCCATTTGTCTGAAATGGTATAGGGTTTCCTGCCTGAGCAGGGGGTTGGACTAGAAGACCTCCAAGGTCTCTTCTAACTTTATCATCATCATCATCATCATTATCATTTTTCAAAGCTGAACAGACCCAGATGTCTTCATAAAGTTTGGCTTTTTAACTCCCTAATTCTGTCTTTCTTCTAAACCTGCTCTAGTTTCTCCAAATCCTTTTTAAAGGTAATGCTGAGGACTGGATATAATACTACAAGTTGTGTCTGACTCCAGTTTGTGTATGCCAAGATATTTTTCACAAGTATAATTTTCAAGCCAACAACTACATACACAAACACAAATACAGTGGAATGATAGTTTCCTGTGATTTTGAAAATAGCTTGTGTTGATGGAGCTTATAATTAATTTGCCTTTGTTGCAGCTACATCAAATTACTGGCTGATATCCAGACTGGAATCATCTACTACTCCAAGATCTTTTTCACAAGTATAATTTTCAAGCCAACTAAATATCCATTTTCTTGTTAAGCCATCTGGCCCTGTATAACTAGTCTGCTAATCAGCATATAGTAGAGTACTGTCAGATACTTTACTGAAGACAAGTTATATGATATCAATAGCATTCCCAGCATCTATTACTAAAATTAACATATTAAAAAAATTAGATTTGGCCTCGCAAAAAATTTTTTTATAAATCCCTGCTCGTTACTGTAATTATCACACTGTTTTCAGGATCTTAGAGTTCTGCTCCAGAACCTTTCCAGTGCTGAAGTCATTCTGACTTGTCTGAAATTAGTTGGGACCTTCTCTTGGAAAACTAGGATAACATTTACTCTTTTCCAATCTCACCTACTCACTAGGATTTTTTAAAGATCAGACCTAAGTGTTTGGTCAAAGAACTTTCAGAACTTTAAGATGCAGTTGGTCTGTTTTTTTTATTTGTTTTAAAGTTATCCAAAATGTTGCTTGATTTATGTTTCTTTCAGTTTTAAGCATTAATCCTGCCCTTCATGGTACTTTTCAAAATGCACCCTGCCTTCCTGGACAACGCTGAACTCAAATGGGTGCTTAGTAGCTTTACTTTTTTTTTGGTTTCCCATTAGAATTTTGTCATCTCACTGAGGAGTTGGTGTACTGATTCATTTCTTTTAATTTAATTTTTAATGTTGAAGATACATAAAGAAGCTGAGCAATCATAGGTTGGAGGTGCTTCAGTTTGGATTCCTGTACTGTACAAACAGACATTTTGGCTAAATAGCTCTTTCCAATTGTGTACTCTGTTTTTTCTGTTTATTGTATTACAAATCCATCTAATTACAAGGGTTCTTTAGCAGGATTATATAAAATAGTATAAAAAGGCAATAAAAACCCAGAATAACATCCAATACTAATCCACACCAAAACAAAGAGGGGAAAGCCATTCCCCAATTGACAATAAAATTCCTTTGTTAACAGATGGTATCTAAATCCCCCATTGCTGGGAAAATAATAATAAAAACATTGGAAGTCAGAAATGCTACTGAATATATATTTGCTGAAAAGTTTTTTTTTCAGTTTACACAAACCTACTTCCAAAGCTACAAATTAAATTTATTTATCAGGATTAGGGATAGGGTCCTAATAAAATAGATGCAAGTCAATCCTTTAAAAAAAATCTTCTATCTTTATTTTAAGCAGATCTGTGTATCGAAAGTGAATGCAGGTTACCAAGATCTGCCAAGTGCCTGGGAATCCTCCACTGATATAAATCTTCCAGGAAAAAGCTCTTATCTAGCATAAATCAAGCCTGCCAATTACAAGATTTGATATAAATATTGCATGTCTTATGTAAATATCTGCTTCATTTGTAAAATGAAATGTGGCTTGTTAGCATAGCTGGTTGTGCTCACACAGATCATACTAAGTATAGGAAAGATGTTTCTGAATGAATCATATGACTAGCCAATTTTTCAGCTTGCTTTGAAAACAGATGTTTTAGAGCAGGGGTGTCAAACTCAATTTCATTGAGGGCCGCATCAGCATTGCGGTTGCCCTCGGGGGGGCGGGGTGTGTGGCCAGGGTGGGTGCGGCCTACTGGCTGGGCGTGGATGGAGTGGGTGTGGCCTACTGGGTGGGTGTGGTCAGCTCTACATCACTTGCATCAATGGTGCCTGTGGGACCTGGGCAGGAGTGGGACAGATCTGAGGGTCTCTGGCAGAAAGGGGTGAGACCAGGACAAGTGCCAAGGCATGGTCCACTGGAGGAGCCTCACTGTTCCTCTCAGGCCATGTGGGGGGGCTGGATGGTGGTGCGGGCTGCCCGGAGCCCTGGGCAGCAGAGGTCAAATGCCCAGCCTGGCCTTCGAGCACCCACAGCACCAAGTCCAGCACCACTTCCCCAAGCGGGCCCAACTGCACTTACCTCCTCCTCCACCTGCACTTACCTCCTCCGAGAGGCTGAGCCAGGCGGTGCAAATCCGAAAAGAAGCACGACAACGCCCAGCCCCCAGCCTGCCTGGTCTCAGCAGGCAGCAGGGCGCTCTCTTCACAGTGCCGAGAGGTTGAGCCAGGCGGTGTGAAGCTTGCACCTTGCTGCCTGCTGAAACTGGGCTGGCTGGGGGCTAGGCAGCATTGCACTTCTCATCAGATTCGTGCCACCCAGCTCAGCCTCTCGGTGCTGTGAGAAGAGCGCCCCACCGCATGCCGAAACCCCTCCCCCGGAGCCCATCAAGCTGGATATGTGAAGTAGGCCAGGGCCATTTGTTGGCCACTTCCAGGCAATGGTGCATTTCTTCATTCCTCACAAAGGGTGACACCTCCCCAGCATGCACCCAGGGGCGGGGCTGACGTAGCAGGGACTGATTCCTCACTGTTTCCAGACAGCCTTGTGGAGCTAAAACTGAATGCGTTTCAGCATAGATGGCCACCACAAAATTGTACATTGGCTCCCTCCCGGCCAGCGTGGGCCGTTCCCTCACTGTTTCCAGGATGTCTTCGCAGGCCACATGAAACCACTTCATGAGCTGCATCCGGCCCCCAGGCCTTGTGTTTGACATGTCTGTCTTAGAGGAATGGTTACATATACATCTGAATCCCCATACAATACTTACGAAGCAGGATTTCTAGGATCAATGGGTTTTATTTTTAATGAAGGCTAGAGGGGTACTGCAGAGTCTTCTCTCCAAAATAACTTTTATCAAATAAACCAGCCATATGACAAATCTACCTCTGAAGCTTCATCTGCCCCATTGTCTGTGATGCCAAATGCCACAAAAAAGGTGGGGGATTCAATCTATTTTCCAAAGCACTGGAAGGCAAAACAAGATACAATAGATGGAACTAATGGCTTTTTTCCCCGTTTATTTATCAATCCTAAAAGGAAAAATTTTGGCTTCAACTGAATGTTAATCTTTAAAATGTTCTGTATCAGCGTATGTTTTTGAATCCAATTATTTTGGCCTTTCTACATGTCCACCAGATATGATAAAAAAATAAAGTTCATATTTCCAACATGCATTTGAAATGCCTTTATTCATTCTAAATATTTTAGATAATTCTATTCTTGCTGTATTATATTACTCTATTATATTATAATTCTGAAATGGTAAAACCGGAGAAATATTTAAATGCCCAACATTAGAAGCGATGCATTTTTAAAACAATGGACTGCAGGAGAACTGCAACTAATAGTTTAAAAAAGGAGGTAAATATGGAGTTCTTGGTGCTCTCTGAGCTGGGTTGATTGCTTGCAGGAGTTTTCTTACCCAGTTAGGTAACATCATCAGTCCTGGTAAGTGTTTGCTTGCTGTTTATACACAGTAGCTTGCCCTGTCAGGGTTGGTGAGAATATGTTTTTTCTCCTTGTTGATTCATTGATTAGAATACTGTTTTCTACTTAATTATTTGTCTGGGGTTATTCCCTGTTTTTCTGAGTTTTGTGGGGGGAATGTGCTCTGGTCTTTTTTCCTTTTTGTTGTTGCTTTAGAATGGCATGTGAATCTGGTTTATTTCAATGTATCTATTGATGGCTGATATGTCTGAAATGTTCCAGGACTTCTCTAGTATTTTCTTTCTTTCTTTCTTTCTTTCTTTCTTTCTTTCTTTCTTTCTTTCTTTCTTTCTTTCTTTCTTGAACTGGCTTGGTTTAAGGTTCTCAAAATTTTTCAGTTAAAACTATGATTGAGTCTGTCCACATACTGTGAGATTAGGGAGTTTTTGTCACGTCTTCTGACTTCTAGTTGATGTTCATAGATGTACTCTGCTAGTTTTTTGTCTTTCTATCTTACATGTTGGCTGATAATGTCCTTTTATCGTGTGTTGCAGATGACTTCTTTTTTTTCTTTTTGGACTGCTGGGTAATTTGGTTCACTGAAGATGTTTTAGAGGGCTTTCATTGGTTTGTGTTCTACAATGATGCTATGAGGAGGCGGTAAAGAGGTAAGAAGATAGACTACTGTACAGACAAAATAGAGCTACCTAGACTAGAGCCTAATCCCAAGTAGGTCTGTCAGACTGGCCTATATCAGCTTGAGCTGACTAAATAAAACTTATGGAGAGTCGATCTTTCTGTGTTCCTCGTTCACCTGATCATTCTGTAAAATAGCAAGAAAGATTCGTCCTGGGGAGCTAATTGCTATATTGTCTCCCTCATGCAGAAGACCAGTTACCAGTTTTGAATGTTGGCACCTGAGGCAAGTGTTCAAAACCAAATAATTTTTTGGTGTACTATCTATATCTCTGGCCACCTCTCTTCTTCAGTAGCCACAGTGGCCTCAGATGTGATCTTCGAGTTTCCCCAGTTTGTCCCTTGAGAAATCAGATGTCTATCCTGAGCTATCTCATTGGCAGAAAGATATCAAGGCAAAGATATTTTTACCATTTTTGCGCAACATATACCATGCGATGTGTTATAATGTAATATGAAATTAGTAGCAATTTTCATAGTGGCCTTTTTTAAAAGTATAGTATTTTAAAGGTACAAGTTGCAGACAATTGTTGAAAGAGATTAACCCCTTACTGAATTTTACATGGTCCTGTAGAGAAAATTGTAATGGTTCCTGAGGTGTAATGCAAATTATGTCTTCTGTGCAGCATGTAATCAGATATATCCTTGTTCTGAATTCTGGTATTGGGCAGCACAAGGCACTATTTCAGTCATAATCATATTTCTCTCTCTCTCTCTCTCTCTCTCTCTCTCTCTGTGTGTGTGTGTGTGTGTGTGTGTGTGTGTGTGGTGTGTGTGGTGAGACTTTTCTAATTCCTTAGTGTTTGAGACTTTAATTAGTTTTCTTAAATCAGACAGAGATTTTACTTCATTTCATCCTATTGTTTTGTTTTTGTTTTGTTCTTTGGGTTAATGAGATGCATTTTATCAGCTTTCTTATTCATTCTTTTATGTACTGTCAAATCCCTGAAGGATTGCTTTGGAATATCTGATGGTGGTAATAAATGTCAAAAATAAGCAGAACCTCCCAAATGGGAATAGATGAATAACCTGAATTCACAGAAAACTTTTATATTTATATGTGCATAAAGTATTAGTAATAACTAAGTGGCATTCTGTAGATATTTTGTTAACCATAGTTAATTATAAGGAGGTTTTTCTCTCTCTCGTGCTACCTTTTGTTTTGATTCTAAAACTTTTTTTGATTAGCTCAGTGGTTCTCAATCTTTTTAATGCCACTAGCCCAACTGGTCGTAAGTCGAGGACTTTCCCTGCCCGGGAGCGCCACACATGCGTGGTGCTGCACCCTCCGCCAGCCGAGGCGTAGCTGGCCCAGCCCAAGGGAGGTAACGCACCCGCCGGGCCCCATGCACGCCAGCAACCCTTCCTGCGCCCGCCGGCTTCCCATCCCTGGCCCTCTTTTACTTACATTTTTTGTAGTTGCTCAGCAGGGAGGGGTGGAAACTTCCAGACAGCTTGCCTTCGCTGCAGACAACTTGCAGCACCGTTTGCAGAATGGGACTTTTGGCGGGCTCAGCAGGGCAGAGACAGCCTGGACAATTCCTATTGGAATTGAAAGCCAATAGAATTAGACTCTATTCAAGAGAGTCTATTCTATTGGCTTTCAAAAGCCAATAAAATAAAAGGGAGTAGCACAGCTAAGGAAAAGGGGGGGGAAATGGCAGACTGCGTTGTTTGGCGACCCCCGTGAAATGGTCGTTCGACCCCAAATGGGGTCCCGACCCACAGGTTGAGAACCACTGGATTAGCTTAAAGTTCTGTTCCACTTAACTCTTTATATAAAAAAAATCTAATCTTAATTTATAAATAGTATTTGTCCTTGCTGCATCTTATCCTTTTCCTGTTTAACTATCTCCATTTAGTTTGGAATTTTGCTGTAAAGAGAGGGATCTTGATTTATTTGAGCTAAACACATAAAATGATTAGTTAAATAATAAAGTACACTAAATTTCCTAAAATCAAAATCCATGTGCACCGAGAGAAATAATCTTCCAAATGAATAAATTATCACTTTATATCCTTTCAGTGTCATAAGAAAAGCTATGAAATGGTTGTTGTTTTATGTTTCATTATTAGTACCATAGGATGTGAAAGTGTTAGTGACTCTTAACTAATTCAGAGCTGTTTATTGAACCATATACAATACATTAAATATTGTTTCACTAAGCACATTATAATTATTAAGGCTGACCCTTTCATTTTCTGAAGTTCAGTAAAAGCTTTATGCTTATTTTTCTCTTCCTTCACTACAAAAGTGCAACACGGGAGATCAAATCTTTCCTGAAAATAAAACTATACCTAACATCTAATCTGTCAAAGATGTAGAATCTATTTACTACAATAAAAACCTTGAAAGCAAAAGTCTTTTTTATTTGCAGAAGTATATGCTGTGGTACAATGAAACCACACAAACCAACCAACAAATAACAGTAATCCTTAGGAAGGTGGAAATTTCACAAATCTAAATTTAAAACATTCCTCCTTCCCTCTTACAATGCAATTTAAATTCTTCTTCATTTTAGATGGCAACAATAATAAATTCAGCAGTAGCATACATAAAAACAAACGTGCTACTTCAGAGAAATAATGCAGACCTCTCTGAAAATATAATCCATTTTTGCTTTGTTCAGGGTTCTATAATACCAATAAAATATGAGCAGTCCTAGGAGAAGAAATAAGCAGGGTCAACCTCATTTAATTTCCTCTGTTTCAGACAGATGTATTAAAAAAAACTCTTCCAAAAGAGGGAAGCCAATATGCATGTTGCAGTTGATTTAAAATAATATACACTTACATATCTTGACTCTTGGCTCACCAAGCCAAATCTCAAGGTGTTGCCTGGGGGCCTGGAGGCTGTGGGGGGTCTAAGTGGGGAGAAACAGACTTAGGTTCAACTGTAGTATTTTGAAAGCTAGTCTCAAGATTTTTTCATTTTTACTCTTTTATTTTCATTTTTACTCTTAAATATTCAGGATTAGTGGCAGCAGTGGACAAGACAATCTTTGCATAGATTCATTTTCTGCACTAATTGTGCCCATTCCTGACCTAGGATTGGTTGCCTTGCAATGTGCTACACATATGGAGACATGGGCAAGTAGGGCCATGCCACAATTATTATGTTCACATAATCCCTCTGTTTTAACAAATGGTTAGCAGATGTTTCCAGGTGCAGTTCAAGATGTTGGTAAAGCTTTTCATGGCATAGGTGTGTCTCTCTGAAAGACTGTCTCTTATATCTACACTGCCAACCCCATACAATCAGACCTGAGTTTGCTTGCTTTGGTCCCATTAATTACACAGTGTCATCTGATTGGATCCAGAAAGAGGGGCTTGTCTGGCATAACACCTGCACTCTGGAACAGCATCCCCCCCCCCCAGAGATCCATTTAGCCTCCATCCTGACCTCTCATTTAAAAAGGCCCTAAAATTTCCAAAGCAGTATATTATTTGGCAGAAGGAGATTTCACTATATTACTTTTGCACCTAGTTCAGGGTCTATTGGTAGGTCAAGAGGAGAACAATTTTGGTTTAGCACATCAGTCTATTCTATCCTAAATGCTTTATTTAGGATCTGCCACCATTAGAAATTTTTCCCGTGATAGACTGACTCTCACAGAATCTTCTGTATTTGTTTAGTAGGAATCAGTCAGGAAAGATGTGCCATCCTGCACTGACTTCTGTCTTCCTAGCCTGCTTCAGACTGTAACAGATTGAGATTCTTCTATTTCTACCTAATGTACAAAAGCACAGTCCGTCAAAGCAGAAAATCCTGGCCTCAAACAAATATCGTATCCTATTAAGATACATAAATGCAAGAGGCGTTGGTGCCACTCACAAAAGGTTAGCAATCTATTCCTTTTTCTGAGTAGTGGTTCCAAATTGACTACACAAGGAATCATTCATTCCTTGAAATAATAAACTGGTGATACAGGGTCAATAATGTTGGGCCATTTTCCTATTACTGAAATATCTCTGATTTGATGGCCTCACTAATTCATCAGCCTTGAAATGAGGTCTTCCTATAATAAATGGGAACCCTTGCCAAAGTGGTATATAAACAATAATGTCATATAGCATGCATTCGAGATTTGGGATATACAG
Organism: Crotalus tigris; assembly: GCF_016545835.1. NCBI lineage: Eukaryota > Metazoa > Chordata > Lepidosauria > Squamata > Viperidae > Crotalus > Crotalus tigris. Next base: position 71,752 of record NW_024097388.1, on the reverse strand, counting down.
GTAGTTTTTAATTGCCAATGGTAACTGGGACTGGGAACTCTGGGACTGGGAATTAAGCAACAGGGTTGTAAGGTGTAACATCATGTGATTGCACTGATTTACAGCAGCAGTTCTGGCAGTCTCAGTTGACATCATAGGTGAATTCCACACAGTTGCAGCATCGCATGATATCGTGATGGCCATTTGTGAGCTTCTGCCAGCTTCTCCGTTAACTTTGCTGATCAGAACCCCAGCAGTGAAGGTCGCAAATGGTGAACATGTAATTTCAGGACTCTATAATGTCATAGTTGTGAGATATCTGAATCAGAATCATGTGACTATGGAGATGCTGCAACATCTGTAATTACAAGGACCTGTTAAAAGTACTCTTCATTCAGCACCATCCTAATTTCAAACAATATGACCACATGTTAAACAAGGAGTACCTTTTTTAAATATGTGACTTATAAAGAAATGCATATAACAAAAACTAATTCTGTTTTATTATCCCAATTTGATGAGACTTAGCTCAAATTGTGATTGCAGAAACTGGCACAAAACATCACAAATCCATGTTCTCATGGCTGTGGGATGCTGCAACTGATGGAGGGGGCTGGGGCGTGATATCTTACAATGGCCATAATTGCTTTATGGGCTATAAAATTCCATTTCAAGCCTGTCCTAACTTCAAATGGCCATTAAAGGATCAGTCATAAGTTGAGGATTACCTGTAAAAGATTTTTGCCAGCTCTTAAACCTGGCAAAAAACATAAGCAGTACCTGATTAAGCCATTCCTTACTCAGTGTATAGTTAGGGTAGCTCTAGGAGACAAAATCTAATGTTCTGTTGAAGTCTAGTTGAAACTGCCTCCCTAAGTTTTACTATGATTTAAAATATGACTCAAGAAAAGGGAAACATGTTTTCATCTATTGCTTTGTTGGAAACAAGCCCAAAGCAAAAGAAAAATAATATCATCACTTTGGCTGTGTTCTGCTTTGTGTCTTATGGGCAACCTTGCCAGACATTTGAAGCTATAAAAGGAATGACAACTGTCTCAGCTAGAGGGACAAACAGTATAATAGGTGCCACTTGGTGCCACTAAAGTATTATAGTTACAGCTTTCCCTACTCCCAATGACTTCAGATATGTCAGAATTGTAATGTCTAAAACTCCTTAGCAGTATAGATTCCAGATTCCAGACACATGAACAAAATATTGTTACATATTTATAGTTTTCTGTTGTTCCCACCATCGTACATTCAATTTCTGCAGGTAAAGTGAATTACTAAAAGCCCTGGTGGTGCAGCAGTTAGAATGCAGTATCATAGGCTGATTCTTCTGACTGCCAGCAGTTTGATCCTGACTAGCTCAAGTTGACTCAGTCAAATAGAGAGAAATGTTCGTGATTAATAGGGTTGTTAAGAATTCAACAAGGTACTTATCATTCTAAAAAAATGATATGATCATGCTGCCCTTTATAAGATGCAGAGCATGATGGCCCCATTAAATCATTGGTGATACATTCTCACTAATCACACCATCATGCTTCAACCTAATTACATGTGGCATGAAAGTTATGGATTCGCAATCTAGTTCCTTCACAAAAAGACTGGGTCTGATTAGTCCAAGAATAAAATATCATAGCAGATGGATCTATCAAAGCAAGAGAAGGAGCATCGGAGATAGAAAAGAAGGTAAATTTCTCCAGCAACTTTACTTACTTACTTACTAATAGTAAGTAAAAAAATTATATTTCCCCTCACTGCAATCTAGCATTCTCAACAGCTTACAAATATGAAGAAGCCCCAATGCAAGCAAAACAATAAAATTACAAAAGTACAGAAAAAAGTAGAAAAATTATAAAGCATAAAATGCCAAATATAAAACCTTCATGATCCAAAGGCTCTCCAGAAAAACTTGGTCACCAACCTCTTTGCAAAGGTGGCCAAAGTAGGAACAGAACTAACATCAAGTGGAGGCCATACCAAAGAACTGGCATCCCCACCCAAAAAGCAATGCTTCTAAGTGATGATCCCCTTAACCCCCCAAATGTCAGTTTCTCTTGACACATGTAATGATAGGGTTGACTTCAGTAGGGAAATGAAGTCTTTTAGGTAGCCTGGCATTAAGCCATACATACCTGTTTAAGGTAGAGCCTGTTTATTTAAGTTAACTTTCTTTTTTGAGGTTAATATCCACATGGTCTGGTAGATAAATGGCAAGCCTACGCATTCTGTAGAAAACCAACTTTTTGCCAATTTTCCACAGGTCTATTGAAAGCCACTATTTTACCCCCAAAGAACCAGGGGGGAATAATCAGAGCAGGGACAACAGAATAGCATGTAGTTATTTAACAATTGGAACAGGGAATCTGTACTTACTTAACGTTATCACATCTGACAGTCTTTCTTGAAGCTTTGCTGGCTGGATATTTTGACAAATAATATATTTATATGAAAGGAAAACTGGGGAAGGGCACTGGAAGGAGAAGGGCCCCTCAAAAAGGATGAGACCTTTTCATGATGGGAAGATCATCTTATTCAAAATTGTCCTTCTTTGGGGTAATTGGGATATTTGCCATCAGGAAAGCAGACTGAGGGGACTGCAAAAGGGCTTAAACACTGCTTTTCCTTGTATTCAGACAACTGAAGCTTGTATCAAAAAGAAATGCCTACATTCAGTGAACTAGAGCTTTCATCAACAATTCTAGTTTTGTTTGCAAGATATATTCACACCTTATTATAAGATGAGAGAGTACATAGTGAGAAAAGAGACACTTTTCTTAGAAAAAAAAGCTAAATTCACTATTAAAACTCAAATGCAAGCATTTGCTACAAGAGACATAAAACATATAGAATCTTGGCCACATCTTCTCTTCAAAGGATTGGACATGTCTCCATCCTTCTCAAAGTTGCTTCTGAATGTTTGGTATGATAGAGCAGAAAAATAAGTGCTTTCATGCTAAGCAAGAAAGAGTTATATTATTTAAATTTAAATCTACTTTAAATTTTAAGTAGTTTACTGATGCACCTGTTTCACCCAACCCTTTTCTGTTTTTAATGGTGGAATACATTTCCCAATATGTCTCTCTGATAGCAGCCTTTGTCTGAAAATTTGCATCCATGAGATAAAATGGATGTAAGTATCCTTTTATTGTTTGCATGGCATACCTACTGGGATGGGAGCAGGATAGAAAATTGATGTAATGAGTTAGGAGAGGTTGAAAAGAGGGAATTACACATATAGATATACCCAAGATTTCAAATAAGAAAGGACAAAATTACCTCACTCATAAATGTCTTTAAGTGGAGAAAAATAACAAGCTAAGGAAAATGATTTAAGAAGATCGGAGTAACCTCAGGAAAATTTTAGTTAAGATATGATACCAATATAATCATGAGAGAAATATAATAGAGGCAAATGAGCTTAAAGAAAAATGGACAGGATAGATGGAAAGGAGATGCAAGAGCATGGACATTTTATTGAATCAATACACAGATTTCTCATTTAGAAAAGTTTGGCTTAAAATGGTTGACTCTTCTAGACCACGTCAGAATATGGAATGTATTAAAAATATGAAATGTGTTAGACTACAATAGGAGAGATTTATGTTCAAATTTATCCTTGGCTATAAAGTAGATTTTTGAGCAGCCTTGATCTTTAATCTCTTCTAATAGTGTCCTAGAGCTTGATTCTACGACATTAGAAGAACATGAAAGACTCATCCTTCAGGGACATCTACTGTAGTTCACCTTGAATCCACATTAGAAGATAACTTTTCATTCTAAATAGCCTGCAAAACTACTCTTCCCAGAACAAAGATCTGAGGGTAGATTCAGCCTAACCCTGCCAAGACCTCAATTTTTCAGGGAGAAAAACTGATGAAAGTTTACTGAGTCACATATTTATTTCTGAGCCTATTTGAGAAAGACATCATTTGCTATGATTCAAACCCTCCACTCTGAATCAAGAGAAAAGGGAGGGGGGAAGTGTCAAGAACAATTTCTAATAAACAGCTTGTTCAAGTGTCAAGCTAAGGTATTCTCATTTACTTCCTCCATATGAAAGAGGAGTTAAAATGTATGTTAGAAAGACCTATCCTTGCATCATTAAAAATATATCTGCTGCATCATTCAGACTTAAAATGTCACTGGCAAAGAAATGGAAAATACCAGTTTTTAAAACCTTGCCAAAAAATTTTTTAGATCAGATTTGTTCACCATTTCTTCATCCAATAGAAAAAGTTGCCCAATTCCCCCATTAATTAGTTCTTTGGCTTTGCTCAGTATCCAATTAAAATTGAATTTAGCAAATTGCAAAGCCTAAACCACAAACAGCCCTTAAACAAATCCAGTGTGGCCTGAAGTCTGCACCTGAATCAGGCAAAAGTCTAGGAAAGATAAAGGCAACTTCATTTTTGCTCAAGCCGGAAGAAAACAGCTCCCTAAAAATGCAGGCTCTTTTTCATGCTTCCAAAAAGTCTCCTGCCCAAGAGGGAAATATTGATCATGTATACTTTACCATTCAAATGGCCTCCAAAGGGATGTTATATAAATACGTTTGCAAACAGTCAGTCAAAAGTGATTCTGTCTATTTGAATGGATGAATATAAAGTGCACAAGGGTGAGAGTGTCCAATCACACTTAGCCAATAAAGAATTCTAAATTCTGAATTCTAAATATGAATGGAGGCATGGACCTTTGTCCTCTGCTCACCTCTGCCTATGCTAGAATCTTATGCTCAGCTTACAGAGGCTAAAAAAAAGGGGGGGGGGTAAAGGTTTCTCCTGTCCAACTCTAGGGGGCAGTGCTCATCTCCATTTCCTGGCTGAGGGAGCCAATGTTGTCCAAAAATGCTTCCATGGTCATGTGATCAGCCTGACTATACACGTAGGAATGCAGAATATTGCTACCTTCCCACCAAAGTGATACCTATTTATCTACTTCCATTTGCAGGCTTTAAAGCTGGCAAGTTGAGAGAAACTGGGGCAAAAAGGGGAGCTCCCCCTGTCACATGGTGCTTGGGTCTCAGACTGCCATCCTTCCTGTCAACAAGCCCAGTTTCTTAACTACTATGCCATCCTGCCCTTTCTTACACATACTACCATTCCATTAATGTTTCAGAAATCTCATAAGTAAAAGGTTCCCAAACCAATTTTAAAACTAATTTTGAAAAGCAGAAAGAGGGCATCCTTGCCATATACTTCAGCATCAGAGGATGCCCCCATTAAATCATTCATGATTTTATAGCTGAATAAATCACATTGATTCAAAACATAAAACTTTGAAGAAATCCAAAATAAATGCAACTCATCTTAAAAATCATTTTAAAAAGTTTTCTCAGAGTTCAGAAAAAGAGAATGTCAGAAGATCATGTGGTAATCTATTGACCCCCGTAGCTAGTAAAAACCTTAGGTTCCACCTATGTCAAAGAAATAGGCCTGTAATTAGAACACATAGATAAATCCATGCCCAGCTTAAAAATACTTATTATCATGGAAGAAGGGACTGCGCTTGGCACTTTATTAAACAAACTATTGTTGGATTACAAATAACAAAGAAAGTGGAATCTTATTACAGAAAAAAATAGGTTTAAATAGAAAATGAGAGTAGAGCGTGAAGTAGCAGAATTGGTTGACTGTTAGCTGCTATATTTAGGAGTTCTAGGGCTTGTAATAACTGGTTCCTGTTTATAGCTGGTTGGGGATTGCCCAGATTTGATCAGGAATGGAAAAAACATCAGAAATTATTTCTCTTGATCCAATCTAGAAAGTAACATCTCTCTTCTGTCTTTTTGTTCATCATTCAATGTTGTGCTCTCTTGCATTGTACTATTTCCCTGGTGCCTGGGGAAGCAATATGATAAAAAATTACGAAACAAGTTTAAGACGGCTGTTCCATCTGACTACCTCTTTAAAGATGAAGCTATTTATTGCCAAAGCTCCTAAAAATATGAAAAAGTAACATTGTCAATAAAATACCACTGCAGAGAAAAGCTGGTGGGAAAAAAGGATTTTAAAAATATGATTGCTCAGCAGGCACTGTTTGACAAAAGTTTTTCTTCCTCTCAAAGAAGTTTTAAAAAGGGAAACAATTTTAAACATCAGAGAACAATATCAAATGGGCCCATCCCCTTCCTCTTTGCCCAATTGTCCCTTCACCAAAATGGCAGGCAGATGATACTGCCTCCTATTATTTTCTTGCTCAGCTTCAAAGGGATCTGAACCTGTGTTTCTCTGCTTCTGTTCTGAACTACACTTCTCTTGTCTATTTGGGGCAGAGTTCTTTGGTTGGTTGTCGGCTAATTACTGTCAGTAAAAGCAGTTCACTGGCCATTTTACCAAGTAAATACCACCCTTTCAATTGAGCCAAAGCTTATTGTAGTGACACATCTCACAGTCTTCGTTACCTGATGGAAAATCTGATCATGCTCTTTTGGAATCTTTGCTGCAACAAACTTACCACCCACTATTATATATATTGCATTTTTCTCATTTTTTTGTTGAAATACTTCACTAGAAAACTTTAGCTGAAATGGAAACAAAATCTTCTCCAAGCGGGTATGACATGTGCATAGCCTCAAGGTCTCTTCATATAATTTTACCTGCCAATATCCATCCTTCTTATCACGAATAAATATCATTATTCCTGCCAAATAACCCCAACCTTGTAGAAATGGTATAATTCTGTCTATATACAGTTTTATTTAGATCATGAAATCATGAGAATCCAAACATGATACTAACCCAATATATGAGCCCTATGACTCTCGATATTATTCCTGCTTTTTCCATGCAAGATAGTGTCTTTCACTCTATCCAGTATAACAAATGGAACCTTCCTAACAGGAATAACTGCCAGATCAATGTGAATAGAGTGAAACTCTTCAAATTCACCCAAACCCTCAAAAATAGGACTTATTTTATTTATATCAAAATAAACAACAATTAACTGATGCTGATTTAATGGTTTGACTATATTCATTATATCAATCTGTTGAATCTCAATATTGGCATTGATGAATGATTTGTTACAGGAAGCAACAATTTTGTTTTTTCTTTGCAGCCTGGCATTCTGAAAGAATGGTTCCTAAGAAGTGAATGGGGGTTCTTCCATACCAATAAGACACTGATCTTAGGTGATATGTTCTTGCCTGGAAATTCACAAAACTTTTTTAATAGCAAGATATTTATCTCTGTCCCAATCTCCAATTTAAATTTCACTCCTAGCCCTTTTATAATCACATCAGCACGAATGTCCTACAGCATGGATAGGGGTGTTGCACCAATTCCCCAAATAACAAACTCAGTCATGAACTTGATGTTTCTTTTGTTTTTTATGCACAGTTGATATCTCATTTCTGTACATTTTAACAAAACAGTTTATCATGTCATAAGTCTTTCAAATGAATGACAACATCAAGGCTGATGCTTTGTTCCATCAAAAGAGCACAAGTTGTATTTCCCTTTAGATGTTAAATTCCGTTTCAGACATCCATACTGAGGCTTTATGATATCCCTTTTATGCAGCATATACTGCATACAAGTCATGAAGTAACTGCCATAGCCTGTAGTTGTGCTTTAGTTAGTTCTGCTGCACGGCGTATATCACTAGGGTTTTGTTTCTCCAAAGTAAGGTCAAGCTTCCTTAAAAGTTTTTCCTTTATTTGATCATCAAGTACCCTAAATACAGTCTGCTCTCTTACCATGAGTCATTACCAAAACCAAATTCTCAACTGTGTGTGTACAAGTTTGAGAATAACAACAACAACAACAGAAGGGCCAGAAGAGCTGGCTTTGTAAACTGACCTGGGAATTTAGGTGCAGAGTCCTTGAAATAGCTGCACTTTTATTGAATGGTGGTTGTGCTCTCCTGGTGGTTGTACTGTATGGCTTTTAATAGTTTCATTCTTTTTAATGCTTAATATTGTTCTTGTGGCTCTTTTAATTTTTGAGTTTTGGTCCTGTTTATGTTTTTAATTGCAAGCTGCCCAGAATCACAAATGTGAGATGGGCAGCTAGATAAATTAATTAAAGAAATAATTAATAAAATGTTCAAACCCAGCATTTCAGTGGGGAGTGCAATATGTCCTAAACTTCAAAAGAATATATTCAATATCTTCAGGGCCTGCAACATAAACTTCTGAAGCCTCTTCCCCCGCGTACTGTAGCAAAATGGCATTTTGACATTTCTTAGAAACCCTATCTGCTCCAAATGCATCTGAGTACAAACAAAAACTATTTCTGAGATAAAGTTCCCTGTAGTATTGATGCAGTAAAAGTAAAAAATAAAAAAATAAATAAAATAAAATAAAAGTAAAAGATGCAGTAAAAGTGCTACACTCAATTTGCCAGCAAATTTGGAAAACTCAACAGTGGCCACAGGATTGGAAAAGGTCAGTTTACATTCCAATTCCAAAGAAAGGCAATGCCAAAGAATGTTCAAACTATCGCACCATTGCACTCATTTCACATGCTATTAAAGTTATGCTTAAAATCCTACAAGCTAGACTCCAGCAGTATGTGGATCGAGAACTACCAGAAGTACAGGCAGGATTTCGAAGAGGCAGAGGAACTAGAGATCAAATTGCCAACATACGCTGGATCATGGAGAAAGCTAGGGAGTTTCAGAAAAACATCTACTTCTGCTTCATTGACTATGCAAAAGCCTTTGATTTTGTGGATCACAACAAATTGTGGCAAGTTCTTAAAGAGATGGGAGTACCAGACCATCTCATTTGTCTCTTGAGAAACCTATATGCGGGTCAAGAAGCAACAGTGAGAACCGAACACGGAACCACTGATTGGTTCAAAATTGGAAAAGGAGTCCGGCAAGGCTGTATACTGTCGCCCTGCCTATTTAACTTATATGCAGAGCACCTCATGAGAAAGGCAGGGCTAGATGAATCAAAAGTTGGAATTAAGATTGCCGGGAGAAATATCAACAACCTAAGATATGCAGATGATACCACTCTAATGGCAGAAAGTGAAGAGGAGCTAAAGAGCCTCTTGATGCGGGTGAAGGAGGAGAGTGCAAAAGTTGGCTTGAAACTCAACATTAAGAAAACCAAAATCATGGCATCCGTCCCTCTCAATTCCTGGCAAATAGATGGGGAAGAAATGGAGGTAGTGACAGATTTTATTTTTCTGGGCTCAAAGATCACCTCAGATGGGGACTGCAGCCAAGAAATTAAAAGACGCTTGCTCCTGGGAGGAAAGCTATGGCAAATCTAGACAGCATTCTAAAAAGCAGAGACATCACCCTGCCAACAAAAGTGCGTATAGTCCAGGCCATGGTTTTCCCAGTTGCAATGTATGGCTGTGAAAGTGGACCATAAGAAAGGCTGAGCACCAAAGAATTGAGGCCTTTGAACTATGGTGCTGGAGAAGACTCCTGCGAGTCCCTTGGACTGCAAGGCGTTCAAACCGGTCAATCCTAGAAGAGATCAACCCCGACTGCTCTTTAGAAGGCCAGATCCTGAAGTTGAAACTCAATTACTTTGGCCACCTAATGAGAAGGAAGGATTCACTGGAGAAGAGCCTAATGCTGGGAAAGATTGAGGGCAATAGAAGAAGGGGACGACATAGAATGAGATGGCTGGATGGAGTCACTGAAGCAGTAGGTGTGAATTTAAATGGACTCCAGAAGATGGTAGAGGACAGGAAGACCTGGAGGAATGTTGTCCATGGGGTCGCGATGGGTCGGACACGACTTCGCAATTAACAACAAAAAGACCCTAAGAAAAATCCATACTCACAAAGTCTGACATCATCTTATGTCTATCACCTGCAAGAGTCAACAAAGGCTGAAAGATTGCAGAATATTCTGTAGGCCTCCAGCACAGAAATAGTTACAATGGTTTCTATATTGGAGCATTGCACTAATATATTGGTGAATCTGAATTGCTAATAATTCTGCATGGCTATAGCTAAAGAAAAAAAAATTAGTTTACAAAACTAGACAACAGACACACAGACCAAGTAATTTGCAAGGAAGCATTAGCAGCTTCAGGTCATGCTGGGTACTTGAGGAGTAAAGGATTATTTAAAGCAAGTTTTCCCTGTTTCTCCAAAAAGAAGCTCTCCTCCAGCATTTCTCTTTGAACCAAATGATTATTTAACTATAGCAAATTCAAAGTAATAAGCATTCTGGTGGAGTAAGCAAGGCAGTAGTTTTGAGAAATTGAGGTTTCAGGATGCTAGCCCTTGCTTTTTGGATTCCCATTAATGAATCTTAATGCGCTGTGAACCTCATTAGCAAAAACAGGTTTAAAAGCGCCCTTGGATTGTGCCTCGTCATCGTTCAGTCTGTGTGCTCTAGAGCCAGAGACGCCAGCTTTTTGAGCAGTTGCTCTTTCAAAAAGGGAAGCTGCCAAGTTTTTTTTCTTCAATCTTCTTGGCTGGGTGTCTTCTGAAGGCTTTCAGATCAACTGTTTCTGGGAATAGGTCACATCCAGAAGAATTCTATTTTTATCAGGATTATTACTCTTTCCTGAAGAAGCATGACACAAATCCCCAATGATGGAGTAGCTTTGAGGCGGTAATTGTTCATTTCCCCACTACTACCACCTTCCCTTAAGTAAGAAGTGGAATAGATAGTTAAATGTGTATAGGAGTTTTCACTTTAAAAAAAAATTAATGTTTCTCTATCTTTATCTATCTCTGTCTATATATCTATATATCATCTATCTATAACTATATATCTATATCATCTATCTATATCTTTGTCTCTATCTCTATATCTCTATCTCTATGTAGATATAGATATAGATGATATAGATATAATGTGGTGCAGTGTGATGCGGTGGCTCAGTGGTTAAGATGTTGGGCTTGTTGGCTGGAAAACCAGCAGCCTGGGTTCAAGTCCTAAGTGCCACCTGACAGGGTGAATTCCCGTTCTTGCCCCAGCTTCTGCCAACCTAGCAGTTCAAAAGCATGCAATGCAAGGAAATAAATAGGTACCACTTTGGTGGGAAGGTAACAGCAAATAAGGAAATAGAAATAGCGGAAACAGCGGAAACGCACCCTAAAGTCAGCAATGACTAGCGGAGTAAAATCCGCAGGGACTTGTTTACCTTATCTTTTATAAATATAGATTATAGATATATAGATAATATCTACATGTAGATGTATAGATATATAGATATATATAGATATATAAATATATAGAAATAAATAACATCTGTTCCCTTCTTTTCTATCTTTGCACCATTTCTTTTCGTAAATTAGATGGCTCAAAGATTAGAATAGAATAGAACTGGAAGGGATCTTGATGGTCTTCTAGTCCAGTCCCCTGCTCAAGCAGGAGAACCTATACCATCTCAAACAAGTGACTGTCTAGCCTCTTTTTAAAAATCTCCAATGATGGAGCGTCCATGATTTCTGGGGCAAGCTGTTCCAATGGTTAATTGTCCTCACTGTCAGGAAGTTTCTCCTTAATTCCAGGTTGCTTCTCTCTTTGATCAGTTTCCAACCATTGTTTCTTGTCCTGCCTTCTGGTGCCTTGGAGAATAACATGACTCCCTCTTCTTTGTGGCAGCCCCTCAAATACTGGAATACTGCTATCATGTCTCTCCTATTTCTTCTTTTCTTTAGACTAGCCAAACCCAAGTCCTGCAGCTGTTCTTCATATGTTTTAGACTCCGCGCCTTTGATCATCTTAGTTGCTCTTCTCTGAATTTTTTCCAAACTCTCAACATCTTTTTTGTGATATGGTGACCAAAATTGGCTGCAGTATTCCAGTAATACCTCACGTGATCTTGATTCTATGCCTGTTTATACAACCCAGGATTGTATTAACTTTTTTGGCTGCTGCTGCACACTGCTGGTTCATGGTCAAGTGATCGTCCACTAGGACTCCAAGGTCCCTCTCACAGTTACTGTTTTTAAGCCAAGTCTTGCTCAATCTATACTTGTACCTTTGATTTTTCCTACCTAAATGTAAAACTTTGCTTTTCTCCACATTGAAACTCATTTTGTTGGATAGGGCCCATTATTCAAGTTTGTAAAGATCTTTTTGAATCCTGAATTTGTCTTCTGGGATGTTGGCTACTCCTGTCAGTTTGGTGTCATCTGCAAATTTGATGAGTTCCCCTTCAATTCCCTCATCTAAGTCATTGATGAAGATAATGAAGAGTACTGGGCCTAAGACAAGACCTTATGGTACCTACTGCTTACTTCTCTCCATGTGGATGTAGTGCCATTGAGGACTATTCATTGAGTATAGTTTGCCAGCCAGCTACAGATCCATCTGGTGGTGATATTGTCTATTCCACCTTTTTCTAGCTTACCAAGGAGTAGGTTGTGGTCTACTTTATCAAATGTCTTACTGAAGTCTAAGTATACTACATCCACATTATTTTGCTGGTCTATTAGTTTAGTCACTTTGTCGAAAAATGAAATAAGATTGATTTAGCATGATCTGTTTTTAACAAATCTGTGCTGGCAACTAATTATAACTTTGTTTGCTTCTAATTGTTCACAGATCTGTTTTTTGATTATCTTTTCTAGGATCTTCCCAGGTATTGATGTTAAACTGATTGGTCTGTAGTTTTTTTTCCTTTCTTGAAGATGGGAACCACATCAGCCCTTTTCCAATCCTCAGATACTTCCCCTGTGCTTTAGGAATTTTGAAAGATGTGGTGCAATGGTTCTGAGATAACATCTGCCAGCTTCTTCAGAACCCTGGGATGTAATCTGTCAGGCCCCAGTGATTTATATTCATCAAGGTCGGATAGATGTTCTCTTACCATTTTCTTGCTTGTTTTAATTTTTGTTTCTAAAATGACTAAGTCTAACTTCAAATAGCAAATTTATGAAATACCAGGCATTGGGAATCATTCTACTTTTGGGGCAAAAGGTCACTCATTCATTCATTCACATATTGAGAATCCAAAGTAAAAAGAATCTAGCTCTTTTCTCTATACTTTTTTCCATGATGTCTCCCTCATGTTTTCTTTCTTTTCCCCTCCTCTTTTCTTTATTGGGGGCAAGAAATGTTTTTTTATTCTTTTATTTATTCAGCATTAATTTAAATAGTATCTTAAAAAGAAGAATCCCTTCCCTTTTTTCCAAAGAGATCCCTCCTTCCATAAGTTAGTAGGATTACATACTATGTACACTTAATGTTGATGACTATATATTGCCTGTAATTTAAAGAGAATGCAGAGGTGTATTTTTCTAGCTATTGTTCAGCTCTGCTCCATCTCCTTGCTAGGTATTGTTCTGCAGTTATCTTCTTGTCAGCTACTTTATTCAATATCTTCTCTTCTTTTAATTATTACCATGTTTACAGAGCTAAAACTATTTGTTATCTTTATGCAAGGAAAGAGCTTACATTTCACATGTAAATATATTGTAAAGAGTCACACTGAGGATTTTAGAGGAACTATGCAGTGATAATTATTAAAATATGATTTAAGCCTAGGAATAGAAATGAGGAAAACTTGAAAAGAAGTTCAAACCCACTTAACCCTATTAAGTATTAGAAGGAGGGAATAGAAAAGACAGGCTTTCAAAATTCTGTCATTATAGATTATATCAATAAATGTTAGTCCCACTTATGACCAGATTCTGAAATTAACTTCACAGGAAGGCTAAAACTGTATTTATTGAGACTGGCTATATAGTAATAGGAACTTGCAAGTCTGACTGTGCTGTATCTCTTCCTCTTTATATTTCAGTGAATTAGGGAGGTTTCTGTCAGTTTCTATATTTTATCTATGTTTTGGATCTAAAATGTGTGTCACATACACACCCACATTGTCCTAATGACACACCTTGCATATCTCCAACAAGAATATCTTCTATTACTCTCTATAATACGACATAATTGCAAACAAAATTGTGGAGCTTCTTTCCTGACCTGGACAATTATGAAGGGCTGACATATACACAAACTTAAAACGGTACCAGGAGGAGACCAAAATGACTGAAGAATCATTTAAAGACATTGGTGTTGAGGGCTTATATAGACTAATCACAACATTCAGGCAAGAAAAAGTGTTGACTGACACTTTCTTCATTTTCACTTGTTACCTTTTTCTCCCTTTTTCTTTATTGCTGTTCAGTGTTAAGTGGATTGTGCTAGATTTTCTACTGATTTGCTTAATACAGTGTAAAGTCCCCATACATACAAAGTACCAAAATACAAAAAGGAGAAAAAGATTTAGAAAAAAACTTCTAAGCAAACTTGAATTTTAAAAATCACAAAAAGAAAAAAAAACTACATAAAATCAAGCAAGTAAACTATTGACCCATGGAATGATATTAATCAGTTTTTTTCTATTATGTCAACAAATACAAATTAATACATTGTAACAAATCTAATATATTATCCAAATATTGATGATTATTAATTATCAATATTAATTTCTGTAACATATTGTTCCAATGTATTAATTTATATTTGTTGACATCAATGAAAAGAAATAGGAACAAAAAATTGAAGCACTCAGTTTTAACAATTCAATAGTCTCATACAGTATTTTAAAAGTATTCAAATGTTTCTTATGATCTCTAGATAAAACCAACTCATAAAAAAATCTTTTTCAGTTTCACTGGATTTTGCTAGATCATTTATTTTTATGATTTGATTATTTTTCATTGTTTTTATTATTACTTTGCTACATTTTTACCAAGTCAGTGAGAATGTACAACTCCATCTGACAATCTGACCTCACTAAATCTAGTTGTAGACTCATATCTGGTTTTTCATTTGTCACCTTGAAAAATGCTTCATTATTTCATACTTAATAGGAAACATGTCAAAATCCTTTAACATTTTTTTCATTAAAATGTCATAATAACATAGGAGCTTGGATGCTCATTTATGAAGTTCCATCCAGGTTGCTCTAAGAATCTTTGTAGAAGCATCCTGGTTACATTACTATTTACTAGTTTTCTTGTCAATTTCAGTCTGTGATGTCATCTTTTCTGTTATCCCTGTGCGAATTTATGGAAGTAGCATTTTAGCTCAAGCTTTGAAAGATAGAAAGCAGAATCTGGTTCTCCATAAGACTTGGAATTTAATAATAGATTGCTAGCTCAGGCTTGTATTATTTGTGACCCCTCATTAAAATTATATTCAAGGCCTGAAGGAGGATATTTTTTTGCATGTTGCAGATTATTACTGGTCTCATCTCATAAATAATGACAACCTTTTTAACCTCTCCAGTAAGAAAAGGCCATTTCATGGATGATAACTATTCCAATTGAAAAATATTTAAGTCTTGCTAGGTTGATTATTATATAAAGATATTAAAGAGAACCCTTCCCATAATCTAATTCAGCTGAAACTTTTGATATACAGTACCTGGATGTAAAGTCCACAAGATTCATCTATTCCAGCTTTATGAAACTCTACAATGTATTATTTATTATTCCAATTGTGAATTTTAAACATTTATCTTCCCAAAAGAAGATACTTTCTATCAGTTTTTTTTCACCTATGATTTTATCTTGGTATTCTGTGGGATAGGTTTCCTATCTGAACCAACCTAAACAAGCCATTTTAATTTTTATTGTACATTATTTCCCTGATGCACATGCATCTTGGAAGCATTTTTTTAAACTGGTTTGCCATTGCCTGATTCATAGGCTGAGTGAGAGACTGTCTGGTTCAAGATCACTTTGTGCCTAAGGCGGGATTAGAACTCACAGTCTCCTGATTTCTAGCTTGGTGCCTTCAGCCAACTACACCAACCTGGCTCTCGACTGAATCTGTCTTTAGTCCTGGTGATTTTCTGCAATCCCTGCAGTTTCTTGGCAAGGTTTTTCAGAAATGGTTTGCCATTGCCTATATCCCAGGACTGAGAGAGAGGGATTGGTCTAAGGTCACCCAGCTGGCTTTATGCCTAAGGAAGATTAGAGTTCATAGTCTTATAATTTCTAACATTATGCCTTAACCACTAAACAAATTTGGCTATTATGTTATGTTATATATTTATTCTACTATACTGTACTGTACTGTACTGTACCATAGTATGTAGTAGGTAGTATAGATTATAGACTAGAGGCTATATGCTATATATTATATATTATACTATATACCAGGGGTGTCAAACTCGCTACATCACGTGATGTGTTGTGATGTATCGTGACTTTTTTTCCAATGTCGGCAATGAGTGGGCACAGTTTTGCTATGATGCATCCGGCCCATGGGCCGGCAGTTTGACACCCCTGCTATATACTGTATACTGTACTATATACTATTATTAATTAACAATATAATATTTGAAAATAGAGTTTTCTAGTGACTTCAGACACCAGAGGGTCTTTTCTCAGAAATCCTGAAAAAGAGTTTTACAATATTTTTATAGCTATGCTTCTGATGTTACTGGACTATGGGTTTAGCTGGACAAATATAATTGTTTCAAATATATATTTCATTGTACACAGCAGTAAAATAACTTTTGGTGTCCTGTGCCACTAACACTCTTTCAAGTCACAGCCCACAAAGTATATCCTGAGAGAATAAGATCAATTAGTGTTCCTTATAAAAATTGCAGGAAAACCAGGACAAATATATTTAAATACATTCTGCTTCCCCCCCCTCCCAAAAAAATTGCCATTTCTTCATCATTCAGGAGGAGGATGCTGCACAGCCCACTTGCCGGGAGCATATGCAGGGAGGGATCAAAAAGTCAAAATGGCAGCTATAACCATGTGATCAAATAGCTTCCCTTTTTTTTTACATACAGCAACACCCTTTGGAAAGGGGAAGGGCTTTGATCACATGGTTAGGGCTGCCATTTTGACTCTTTTACCCCCTCCCCCAGATATCCATATTTAGCTCACCCCTAGTGAATGGGATGTGTTCTCTCTTTAGCTTCACTTATCTGTACAGCTCATGTTTTACATACATATGTTTTCATTTTTAGATATTTGCCATTTGATCCATTCTTGCATGACTTTGGAAATTCCCAAACAAAACATGAATAACTTTTCATTTCTTCCAATCTACAGCAGTCATTTTTAATGCATTTGAACTAAAACAGATAAGATTCTCTTGCCTGTTTCTTTTAATTCTCTTAATTAGGAAATTGTGCCTAATTTTCCTTTACAGGTTTTGTTCACGTTGTTCTTTAATATCTGTTTAATTTGGACTATTTCTTAAAAGTGAAGATTATGTCAAGACTAGAAAAATACAGACCTCAACCTATTAATGTGTCTGCTTTTCCCATAAGTCCAGAAATGCTAGCTGAATAAGATTCCACTAAAATATCAGCAAAATAATTTCTCACTAAATCCATCTATACCCTACTTTGCCACAGTTCATTCGTTCTGTTTCTTCTTTCTTAAAAAGCTCCATCCATGACAATCACATCTAGCAACAATTGGATTCACAGCTGTAGGTTGTATGGAATAACACATTATGTTGTTATGTTTTGCACAAAAATATAATGAAACATATTTTGACATTCTTCGCTCAAGTGCATACAATGCGTTCTCATTATAACATAACAGTTCATAGTCATATGATACAGATACCATTTGATTCGCAAGTATTAAATAGATTTAAAAGCTATTTTAAACCAGTGTGGAAGAACAATTTGGAAAGAAACTTGCACTTGAACTAAAATTGCACTTGGTGTGATATATGATAAAAAAAGCAAGTTAGAGGTTGTGATTAAGGTGATGGCCTAGAAACCAGGAAACAGATGTCTAGTCCCATCTTAGCCATGAAAAACTAGCTGGTTGATCTTGCGCAACTCATTTCACTGGGTTTTAGATATCACCTATCTGTAGTAAGCAGCAGTTTCTTCCATTATTAACCTCTAGTTATTTTTATCATCTCTCTCATCTTCTCATTTCTTATCTTTTCTTCTCATCTTTCCTACTATCTTCTCCGGGTATCTTATGAATTATCACTTGTTGTTTGTATCTTATGATTAATGATTGTAACTATGATTTATGATCTATGCCTATCACTTTGTTGTTGTATGTGTGTACACCGAGAGCTTATGTACCAGAGAAAAATTCCTTCTGTGTCTAATCACATTTGGTCAATAAAGTATTCTATTCTATTCTATTCTATTCTATTCTATTCTATTCTATAGACAAATAAGCAATCCCATTTTAGTATTTACAAAATCTGTAAGGATGCATCTTTTTCACCAGGAATTAATTTTAAATGCTTTTAGTAACCATTTCATTCTTAATTATAAACTATTTAACATTTCATATTCTTCTTACATTTTTTTAAAAAACTGCTTAGTGTGTTGAATATTTACTAGCTGAGAAGGACAGAAAATAAATCTAGTAAAAAAAAACGTACCAAGATCTTAAGCCAATGCATATGGTATGGACTGTACGTTTTCCTTTCTCATGTTAACATGTAGTTACTGATGGCTTTTTTCACCTTCCTCTAATATGACCAAAATGCCTATTCACCCCAAGAAGAATGAATAATCAGCTGAGGCTAATAGGTGTCAGTTTTACTGCACAGAATTTGACATAATATTTGACAAGGACACCTGTCCATTTAAAAGCTCCAACAACCATCAGTCTCTTTTTGCTTTCTATTAAATGTATGAAAGCAAATGGATTAGGTTGAAGGAAGGAATGATAGATGAGGGGGGGTCAAATGAACCAGCAAGAACTTTTGGTCTCCCTTTCTCTATTCTTTAACCGTGAGTGAGCAGGCAACAAGCTGACTACTACCCATTTTGCTAAATTAAACCAGCTAAATGGAAATACATATCTTTCCCCAGCACACAGAGAAAACTTTTTTTACCCTAATAATTGACTTTGTGGAGTGCCTATGGAGATAACGTTTAAGCACACAAGAAATCCAGTGCAACAGTTTATCTTGTGGAGTTTACAAGACAAAACAACTAGCACTGGGAGCAGACTTTGGCTGATACAGATCATTTTCTAATGCCCTAATTGTGCTGTTAACAGAAAGGCAATGTCAATTTGTTAATCCCAAACCAGGATGATTAAAGCTGACATGTCATCATTGATTTTGTTCATTTTCAGTTCCTTTTTTAGCAGGCTAATTACAGCAGTCCTGATCTCTTAAGAAGTATGACTCTACCTATCAATTTCTAAAGAACATTCTAGTTATCTTGGATGAAATAAAGAATGCATGAAGTCACAGAAACCCAAAACAACAACAACAAAAAATAATTTAGTGGGAGCTCAATATTTTCACAGTAGATGTTTTCTCATCAGTGCATAAAAAAGGCCCTGTTGCAATAGTCAAGATTGGGTACTTGTGGAACTGCTTTTCTCTTTGATAAACTTCCAAAGTTCATCCAAGGCTTTATAAATTCTAAAATAGGAAGCTGGAGTTGAAAGTGAATGTCCAAATTGGAATCTTGCTCAAGAAATAGCATGCAGCATATTAATTTAAAAAAAACTCATAATACATGAATAAAGTAAATGTTAAAAGTATGCACTGCACATATTGTCTTTTGATTAAACTTTGAGGATTTGGTTTAGATTGCTGAAAGGCTTGGCCATTCATAAAATATTTGCTGTAAGCCTCCAATAATGCCATTTAAGACAATGCTTCCTGATACCATAATTATAACTTTCTCCAATCTGCATTGGACTCTCAGTATCACACCTTCTTATATTTATCCCTTTCTTAGGCATAAAAAGACAGGACTAAGCTGCAATGTAGATGAGTTGAGTTGAGCTGAGTTGAGCTAAGTTTAGCTTAGTTTAACTTAATTCCAAGAAAGCTTATAAACCCCCTGTGCTACTATTGGAGAAGATGCTTCATTTTGGAACATGACACTTTCCCAGTTTAAAATCTAAAGATATGTGTGTCTGTGTTTGTGTACTTATCCACACTGCACAGTTGCTGGATAGGGAATACTTTCTGGAGAATAGAAACAGATACTATGATCCTGTATTAGTCCCTCTGACGCAATCTTAGCACATGTCTCTCTGCTCTACTTTTAAAGTACACTTTTCCTTATTGTATCACTTTATGTTTTAGTTTGTTCTGCTTTAATTCCAATACTTCATTAATCACGCAGAAGAAGGACTGCCCCATCAACTAAGCCAACACACTTATGAGTTCAATAAATCCCTTACAAGAACTACAGAAATCACAGTTATTATGATCTTCCCTTAGCATAAGGAAAATTATTAGGTTAAAAAAACAGCTTTGTTTTAAAACATTTTATAATATTCTTTTGCATTATGATTTTTTTGAGTGATTCTTTTCTTCCCAGACTTCTTGTTGCTATTATTATTCTGTGGTATTAGTAGTCTAGGATTTACCATTTTATCTTTTTCTTCAGACATCTGTTGTAGAAGAGTTTTAGTCCTAACTCCAGACAAACCTATGGGCTATCTAGAACAAAAAGAGAAAAAAAAACAGATAAAAGACCCAACCATAGGAAGAAAGAAAGGAGAGCAAATCAGCAGGAACTATCCAATAGAAGGAGTACAATAAAATATAGTTTACAATTCAAACTAAATCTCTCTCAATGTCTCAATCTGAACAGGATTTTTGATCAAGCTAGCTTAGAGTGAAGCTGACATGAACATACAACAGGAACATTTTAAATGATAAAGATAGATCTGCTATCTCTCTCTCTCTCTCTCTCACACACACACACACACACACACACACACACACACCCCTATCTTATCTACTCAAGTGCCATTCTAGTTACCCCAATCTTAATTCACTATCTGAAACCCAACTGTCCTTGGAGCAATAACAATTAGCAGTAGGTAGATCAAATTCTCATGATACATATCTCAATAACTCTAGCAGATTGGCAAAGATTTTTGGCTACCAATTTTTCAACTGTTATAATATATATACTTGTTGATGACTATATCTGTTTATGTGACTATCTTAGCTAAGGATTCCAGTTTTAATCAGCAGCTCACCATATGAAGAGGGAAATACTCAGGTTCCCATACTGAAGGCTGACTTCCTCAATGTTTATGTTCTAGATTTGCCCAGGATGTTATTTTGCTTCATACTTACTAGATGTTTTGTGTGTTAAGGATGACCTCAGGAAAAAGACCTACTTGAGATACAGCAGGATAGCATTCTGTTATATTTATGGGGGAAAGAAGATAGTGTCTAAATGGCATTCATCTGCCTATCAAGCTGAGAAAAAGACCCTGTCAAGTTCAACAATTTGGATAGGCATACAGTCTGACTTGTAATAGCTTGAGTTGGAACACCAAATGATATATATTTAACTCTGTCAGAAAACATTTTGCCTCAAGCTCAGGTGGCTTTGCAAGAAAATTTTTAAAAGACATTGTAAATGGATATCAAAATATGAAGGTATATTATGCTAAACCTTAATGAGTACAATAATATAATGGCACAGGGAAAAATTGACTGAATACTGCCTCCAGATCCAACTGTAATTTAGACAGCCATATACCATTTACTTATGTATTTATTGCACATCAAACCAAGGACAGCCTTGTTATAACTTCCAGGAACCTTTTAATGGTGTGATAATTCATACAAGTATGGAGAAATTATGTCTGTTTGGAGGAAGCAGACAAATGTCACACAAGGAAATGGCAACCCATTCCGAAAAAGGTCATATTCGTTTGAGGCATCATTGTCATGAAGCCATTGTGTGTTTTTCATAAGTATTATGATAGTTTTGTCACGATTGCTCTTCTTTCCACCAAGGTCAATTGTCGCTATTCTTTATTTCATTCTGAAAAGACGCTTTTGGTAGCTTTTGAAAACCAAGAGGAACATTTCTGTCATCCTATCCCAATTTGTGACTTTTGGGACACCAATAAATAAAAATAATTTTAAGTCTGGGAAATTCACAATAGTGTTAGGAAATAAATTGACAGACACATTAACACATTCAAGTTCAATTACTCGAAAAGACTGATAGTAAATCAAAGGACCGCACATAGTCAGAAATTCAGTACTGCTGGGCAACTGAAATGTCGGCACTTAGATAAAGGGAAGGTACATGCAGAATTATTTGTTGAAAACATGCAGCTTTTCTCTAAAACAGTGTTTCTCAACGTTGGCAGCTTTCACTAAGAATTACCAAGAATTAATCAGTTACCCAGAATTCTGAAGTCCACTCACCTTTAAGCTTGAGAAGGTTGAGAAACACTGGTTTAAAACAACAGAAAGTAATAGAACATGTTAAAACTGACACAAACAACTTTTTTTGGCCAGTGGAATTCTGCATGGCAAAATGAATAACTTGAAGACTTTTTTTCTGCACAAAATGGCTGTCATGTATTGTGCGGCTGACTACAAACTACTCCTATATCAGAAGGCAAAATGGTAGAGGGCACTCCCAACTGATTCTCTTAGCTCTACAAGATGTTCCCTAGCAACTAAGTTTCCTTTTCTGTCTTCTTGAAACAAATGGAAAACATTTCCAAGCAAATTTCCTCAAGGTGCATCATTTTTTCTTTCCCAGAAATTGCCTATGTGGGACCCAAAGGTGTCTTGGAAATAAAGATGAGGCCAAAAGTTGGGACTTGGTCTCGCCGCATGACTTTGTCTGATATTATTTATTTTAATTAAAAGAATATTAACCCAAAAATTAAGGTCAGTCAGGGCAAGGGACCATAAACCAACATTAGAGAACAGTACAAAAGAAAAGAAATAAGGTGTTTCTTTCTATACCTAATAATATCCAATTTACAGCAGCCTAAATAGATCTATCGCTCCAAAGTTTCTAAACTCTTTCAAAACAAAAGAACCACATTGTGTTCTTTAAGTGTTGTTGTTGTGGTGGTGGTGGTGGTGGTGATGTGTGTGTGTGTGTGTGTGTGTGTGTGTTGTCCTTCCAGTTCAGAAAGTTTCTGAAATCACTCAGCCATAATGGCAATGCCCAGGTTATCTATCACTTTCTGAAAGGCCTTTAATTTCTTGTTAGAACTTCTTCCAAGTTTTATTTTATTTCATTGTCTCTCCTTTTTGTGACCCTATCAATTATATATTGGGAAAACAAGTCTTCCTATAACAAACGTCTCTTTATTGACCCACCTGCCCTGGGCTCTCTTCCAGATTCCATTTCTCATATTGGCATTCATACCAAGGATCCCAAGAGAAAAAGCCACAAATTAAATTGCCTTCTTAGCTCCCACCCTCACTCATCTTCTTTCAAAACAGATTTAGAAACCCATTGAATGATATCACTCGAATAGCTCCTGCCACAGTTTCCATCTACATCTTATGGAAATTATTATGGTTCTTGTTAAGTCCTTTGATCGTAGACTCATTGTGTAGTTAACAGCTCTTTATTCATTAAGAGCAACACCCCAACAACACAAACGGCACGCAGGCTGCTCTCTTATTTGTCCCGAGACCCGGACATAATGGCAACAAGTAGCGGAGCATTTTCGCGCCTTGTGCATGTGCGCAAGGCTGGCGCCACTCAGTCTGGTCCCGGGCAGCTTTTGGAATGCCCGGGACCAATGCAATGTCCCGAGCCTGCTTTTTCACAACACCTCTCCCCCCTAGATGGAATATCTCTGTGCACACATGTATGTCCTAAATTGGGAGACTGTTCTATAGTTCCATAAATCAAATGCATGGAATGTGGAATATACGAGGCTACCTTCAGGTAAAACCCCCTCCACTTTGTTTTGGGAATACATATATCTGAAATCAAAAAATAATACAAAATAACCATGCCCCTCTATTCATGGCCTTTATGAGTAGTCCCCTTTGAACTTGACAGCAACTTCACAAAATCTCTAAGATGCTTGGGTGGGCACTTGGCCCACTGCGACCTCCTCGGGCCAGGAGAGATTGCTTGGCTCACCTGCTTGCCTACCAGGCTAGGTAGGCCAAGGCATTGCTGCCCTAAGTTCCCAGGTGACCCTGGTGCTGTTGCCTGGCCTACCTGCTCACCTTACCAGGCTCAGCAGACCAGGACTTTGCTGCCCCAGATACCCGGTTGACCCGCCCATCTCTTCACTGGCTAGACCCTCTAAGTCCAAGCCAGCATATCTAGGAGAGGTGGCATTCCCCTGGTCCACAATGGAATCTTCTTGGGACCACTGTCCCTCGAACCCCAGACCAGCAGATGGAGATTGCTGGGTAGTGGGGGTGCCCTAATACTCCATAGCCCCCAAGCACGTGCCCAAGGTGTCAGAGTCAGGAGTCGCCTGCATGGCAACCCCCCTAGCTGTTGACCTCCTTTTGGGAGCAATTGTGGAATTTGGTAAGTGTTCCTGCTGGCATTCTTGTTCTCTTGTAGTTTGTGGGTTATGTGGATATCCCCAATCAGTCTCCCTGTCTGGAACATTATTTGTCATGTATGAAATCTGTGGATACCCCCGGTGTGACTCCCTGTTTGGAGTAATTATGGATTTATGGGATGACCCCCTATCCCTTGAATTCCTGTTTGGAACACTTGCAGAACCTTGGGATGAATCCCAAGTAGCCTCAGTATCAGCTAGTGATGGCCTGTTGGGCCGGTGAAACTGAGCCTCAGAATGCATGTTATGGTCCTCCTTTCAGCTAGCTGGTGAAGCCTATCCACCTCTTCTTCAGGATCCACTTCCGATCCTTCTCGAGCATCCTCTTGATGGAAGGTGGCTGCCTCTGGAGGACTCCTGGTGGGCCGCATACTCTTCACTGCCCCGCCTGCTGCTTCCTCAGCTGTCACCTCTCGTAGGGTATCTTGGAAAGAGACATCTTCTTTTGCAAAAATCTTCTGCTGTAAGTCTCTGTTCCTTAGCCCACATACAAAGTGATCTCGCAGCCTCTCTTCCAGATCTTTGAACTCACACGGTCTGGCTGCTCTCCTTAAGGCCGCAATAAAGTCCTTAGCAGATTCACCTGCCTCTGATCCCTTTGCTCAAACGTGTGCCTCCAAGCAATAACAGACAACTTGGGCTGGAAATGTTCCTTCATTAGTTTCTTCGAGTCAGTATATGTTACTGACTCCAGAGGTGCAGGGGCCACCAGATTCTCTGCAATTTCAAAAGCTTCCTGTCCACAGACACACAACAGGGTAGCAGCCTTCAAGCCATCTTCTCTAATTTGGTTTATCCTGAAGTAATTCTCCACCCTTGCAACGTAGGATTCCCATCTCTCTGGGTGTGAGACATCAAATTCGGGTAAACGACCTATCTTTGCCATCCTGTAGTTTACAACTTCACCACTCCCTCCTTTGCAACTTCTATTGGGGAAGGGGTCTTTCAGCTGAGCTCACCCTCCAGCAGCGCTGTACTGGCAGGCTGGGATGCTGATTCCAATGCCGTCTTCCCCTCTTCAGGACTTCTTGGGTAAGTCTTTACAGCTTTCTTGTCTTCAGCTTGTAAAGCATCCCATCCTTGTCACCAGTGTTAAGTCCTTTGATCGTAGGCGAATGATGAAGACTCATTGTGTCGTTAACAACTCTTTATTCGTTAACAGCAACACCCCAACAATACAAACAGCATGCAGGCCGCTCTCTTATCTGTCCTGAGACCCGGACATAATGGCAACAAGTAGCAGAGCATTTTCGCGCCTTGTGCATGCGTGCAAGGCTGGCGCCACTCAGTCTGGTCCCGGGCAGCTTTTGGAATGCCCAGGACCAATGCAATGTCCGAGCCTGCTTTTTGCAGGCTCAGTACACAACAGTTCTAACTACCGTTCAACTGACTAACTAACCCTATTTATTTCATCCAGACCTTTGGTGAGGAATAGACCCCTTGCTTCATTCCATGCAGTCTGTTACGTTTGCTTTTATTAGTTGTATTGTAATTTCTTTGCTTGATTGTTGTAAGCCACCCATAGCTGTTGGGAATATAATTTTAATAAATTATATTTAAAAAAATTCTTATGTTACAGGATTGGGGCATGACTAATAAATAGCTGATCATACAGGTGTTTATTCTGAAATCAGTCCTACTGAATTCATTGCTACTTACTTAAAGTAACAGAAACTCAGTTTAGTGTAAAGATTAAAGGCATCAGATTAGAACAGTGTTTCTCAACCTTGACAATTTTATTGCATATGGACTTCAACTCCCAGAATTCCACAGCCAGCAATGCTGGCTGTGGAATTCTGGGAGTTGAAGTCCACATGCCTTAAAATTGTCAAGGTTGAGAAACACTGGATTAGAAACAGGGAGATTTTGACTTCTAGTCCTGTTTTAGGCACAAAGCCAACCAGGTAACCTTGGATCAATCCTCCTCTCTTAGCCGTAGGAAGAAGGCAAAGGCAACCCACTTCCAAAATCTTATCAAAAGAACTGTGGATCTATCCAGGCAGTTACCAGGAATCACGACTGACTCAACAGAACACATACTTGTTGCAAGTAAGCAAACAGAGAAATGTAGCACTTCAATGTAAATTATGAACCAAATATTCATAACTTTCTTCCTTATCTTTGTAATATTTCACAGGACTGGGTCAATAGCAGAGAAGGCTCTCTTCCTGGAGCCCACCAGTCAGAACTCTTTAATTGATAGAGTCCTGTCTGACCTAACTGGTTTGAGACAGAAGTCTTTGACTGAGTAGGATTTCCTGGCCACCTCTTCTCTTCTGATTGGGCCAAAAAAAGCAAGAAGGAGAAACTCTCAGGCACCATTTTAGTCTACTCTGGATTTTAAAATGCTAAGGGAAGACTTTGGGAACCATTGCTTCAAGATGATCTAGGAACTGTGTCCCTCCTGTAGGAAATGTGTTTGGCATCCACTCTTCCAAAACACATCAGGTGCCATGAGAAGGCAGTGCTCAGTGGCACTAACTTTCCTTAGCCCTATTCCTTCTAATGCATCGTAGTGGTGAAGCCATTTGCCTTGAACAAATTCCCAATTTCCATTTTCCCACCATGAATGGTCTCTCTAGGAATTCCCCAACCAGACACCAATGGTCAAGGCTTCTGCTTTGTCTGACAGTACAACTTCTCCTTTCACATGCTTCCTAGTATGCCTGCTCTAGCCTCAAGGAGAATGAGCAAGTAGGCATTGCTGTGAATTTAAAGCAGCGGTTCTCAACCTATGGGTCGCGACCCCATTTGGGGTCAAACGACCATTTTACGGGGGTCGCCAAACAACGCGATCCACCATTTTCCCTCTCAGGGGGCGGCGCCGCGCATGCGCGGCGCGTCTGTGTGACGGGGGTCGCCGTCACACAAACGTTGAGAAACGCTGATTTAAAGGAAGACAGATAGATGCAAACAGCATCTGGACTGGTTCCAGAGGAGAGTTTACTGTAGCTAAGAGAAAGGAAAGAGAGAGAGAGAGAGTACAGGCAAAGCTTAATGGAAATGTCTTAAAATAGATGGTGGTCTAGCCTCTAGAAATGGAAGAGAGAACCATGAGGCTTTGATAGGTGAGCAGATACTTCTCTCCCTTAATTAAAAAAAACTCTCCTGTTTGAAAATAACTTTAATTTCTTTCTTCAGCAGGAGTGAAAGGGAAATAAAAATGGTTATTCATGAAGTCCAATTCTTCCTTGTAATGAGCCAGGGTAATGACAAAAGTCGCAATTCAGCTTTAGGCAGAAAACAAAGGTAGTTAACTTATTGAGCGTCTTATAAGGAAAACTCAAACTATTAAAGCTAAGAGAGTTATTTGTATCTACCGTAACTGGATGAGTCTCCCTATCTGACCTAGGCAAAGCTTTGTTCAGAAGATTCATTTAAAGCCAACTCAGTTGACTTTCCACCTTGAAACAAATCCATGATTCAAAGCAGCCCAGGTTATTAATTACACTACTGGATCAGAGCAGCCATACTATTCACTTTAGCTATTCACCTGCTTCCATAGTGATCTTCCGTGCATGTGCAGAATGTCCTTATTTTAAAGGTGCTTAATTTGAAGATTCAAGGTAATCATCTTTGGATGAGTACAATATGAAATAGATTAAAACATTAGGGCTCAGGACTAGGAACCCGAGACTCAGGCAAATTGTTCTCCTCCAGTGATGCCAACCTGCTTAGAGTACATTTCACATCTAGCATGAAGATGAAATTATTGCTTTGTGGTTTTATTTATTGTATCATTTGTTGTATTCATTTTATACATTGCTTCAGAGTGACATGTTTTACAAACGTTAAACATATATTGTGCAATAAACAAGGTGGCCAATGAAGCTAGTATGGGCCACATCTGGTAATTTTTCCATGTGAAGGACATCGCCTGATGCTAAGCATCAGGTACTGAGGTGGATCATGACATTTTTGCTACTGAAAGCAGAGCATGAAGGTTGATATACCCATCTAGTTGAGTCTTCAGCTCCCCTTGTCTTGCAGGCCATTGGGAAAGCAAAGATTGAAAGTGTTACTCTTGGAATTGCCATGTTTTTCTCTGCCATGTTGCAGATCTCAGCAAATTGTGGATTGGAACAGACACCAACTAAAGTAGCTTGGTCATAAAATATTTTTCAAAGAAGATTCCATATGGCAGTGCAAAAATTATTGTATATGTCCTTTCAAGACATTTAAAATATTAGCCTTGACTAGCCATCTCTGTTTAAGTAAGGTATTTAATTATTTATCTTTGATAAGTATTGTGAGTTGGTTATATTATTCGAGGGTTTGAGGATAAGGAAACAGAATTGTGTTCCTTTCTCCATGGAAATTCTCCAACATGCCAGTAAAAGCCAGATCTGTTTTCTATTTATATTAAAGATATGGCACACACCTGACACATTTTGACCACCTTGGCAATTGCTGGCATAAACCAGTAGTAGAAAAATGAAAAATGCCACGATAAACTGCAAAACGTATCAATCTTTGGGTGTGTATTGTTGATTACCCATTGTAGAACTAAAACTTCATTTCCAAATGAAACAAGTCCAAAATTCTATGATGCATAAATATTTATGCAAATGAGTTTTATAAGTAAAATTCTCAGGTATCAAAATTGGCCATTCATAAATTCACTGATGGGACTATTGTTTTTTGCCAAGTTGTAGGATCAGCTTGGATTAGCACTGTAACACTAGAGACATTCTCAAGGCTTAAGAGGTTATAACACATTATTATAAGCTACATCTGAGTTGCAGGTGACAAGGTTTGTCCCAGATTATAAATTGTAAAAGAACATTCCAATACTTTCCCTATCTAACTGGTTACTGGAAGGTTGCTTTTAACATGCCGTCATCCTATATATCAATCTATAAAACCTATATTAATCCCTGAAAGTGATTCTTAAACCCTGAGTTTTTAGTTCTGTATTGTAGACTGTTGTAATGGATTTTTTTTCCCTTGCCCACTGCAAATTGAAAGGTAATGGAAAAATGTGTTGCAGTGCATCCCTAATGAATCCCGAAAATAATGGTCACGTCAGCAAGAGAAAACTAATCTGCAGTCCTACATATCAGCAAACATTATGCTGTTCTAAAATAAGGAACATCGCTTTATTTGGTTTGGTTACTTTCCAATATTTTTGTAGGGTTCGAAGTCAGCTGAATCACTTAGAACTGTGTCAACGTATTTTTGACATAATATTTGAGACTCCGTTCCAGCTTTAGAAAAATAAAAAGAAACTCTCGCTGGTCATCTCAGAGGCGAGACCTACTGTAGCAATGAACACAGGATATTGACGGCTTATGTTTTTTTTAAATTAAGCTAGGACTAACAAAAATACTGGGTGGAATTATTCCCAAACTACAAGTAGTCTCAACATACAACAGTTTGTTTAGTGACCCTTCAAAGTTACAACAGCATTGAAAGATGTGACTTATGACCATTTTTCATAGTTACGACTTTTGCAGCATCCCCATGATTAGGCAATCAAAAGTCAGACACTTGGCAACTGGCTCATATTTATGATGCCTGCCGTTTCCCAAGGTGATGTGATCATCTTTTGTGACCTTCTGACAAGCAAAGTCAATGGGGAAGCCAGATTCACTTAACCAGGTTACAAACGTATCAACTGCTATGATTCACTTAACAGCTTTGGCAAGAAAAGTCATAAAATGGGGCAAAACTCACTTAACTCACAAATGTCTCACTTAAGAACAGAAATTTAGGGCTCAATTGTGTTCGTAAGTTGAAGAGTACTTTTATACATTGAAAATACAGTCTTCAAAGTTCTGTTGTACCCACTTGACACAGGGCTTTTTCCCCCCTCCATTGTATTTAGTTTCAGTGAATAAACTTAAGCATGAACATATAAGCAAGCAACCAGTTGAACTGATAGTTAGGACCATTTGAAAACTCTTTTTTCTGTAAGAATAATTGCAATCCTTTCTTCTTGCTTCTAGTATATCTCTATCTCAATAGTTTTAATTTATCACTATACATTTTGTGTTAAATTCATTTAAGATTTTTAACTGCACCTTTATCCAAGCTTTATCAAATCTAGGGATTGCTCAATATTCAGCTTTAATAAAGATCCTTCAAAACTTATGTACCTAGACATACTTAGCTTACTTCAGCAAATTCAGGTAATTGAAGTCCACAGATCTTAAAGTTGCTGAAAATGAGAAACTCTGTCATAAACAGAAGAAGCAAAGCTACGGTTAACTGTGCTGAGAAACAAGCTTGATTGCACGCCTCTCATCCCCAAACTTCATACTTCAGTAGCAATTCTATCAGGATTTCAATCTATAGCTAACACAAAGTCAGGAATTAAGTTTACTCCACCAACACAGCTCTAGTCCTTAAGAACTAGTCCCTGGGCTTCTATTTTCTTTATCTTTCTTTATCCCACTTTCTTTTTTTGTCTTATTTTTTAGTTTATAAATAAGAGAGAGTGAAATCCTATTATAAATGCAGTGGATCAGATGTTTCTCTATTGACTCCTGGGTTCAGTACAGTGCTGACTCAGAATTTCAATACTACTCTTCAACTTTCAGGAGACGTAGTGCCATAACTGAGAATCCAGTGTATCTCATGGTTTCAGGGAATCATGGTCATTCAGTCCATGCTGCTAAAGCCCTACTTTGCACTCCATAAAGCTATATGATTACACATTTAATGTCAACGATAATTAATCTCAGAGTTATTGTATTGCATGAAATGAGTTGCATATTCCTTCTCACAAAACACTTACACCTTGAAGAGAATCCAGTCAAGGTATATAAGCTTGAGAAAATCCATGCTCCTGGACATAGTAGTGGACTTTAAATTAGGCTGACTGCCTTTTTCAAAGCCTTACTAGTGCAGTCACTCTTCTTAAGCATGGCTTGCTCTACAGTAGCAATAGCAATGTCACTTAGACTAATATACCACTTCATAGTGCTTTACAGCCTCTCTAAACAGTTTACAGAATCAACATATTGCCCCCAACAATCTGGGTCTCCATTTTACCAACCTCAGAAGGGTGGAAGGCTGAATGAACCTTGAGCCAGTCAGGATCAAAGGAATCAAACTCCTGGCAATGTGAGCAGAGTTAGACTGCAATACTGTATTCTAACCACTGTGCCACCACGCCTCTTATCAGTATCTTCGTAGAGCTGGATTTATTATGCTTTTTTGTAGAGACCCCATTATTGTGGCAGCAACATAAGATCCAATTCCATGATGGAATTTAACTTTCAGCAATAGTGATAGAGAAAAGTTTGAAATCTCACTAGAAAAAAAGTATAGCAACACACTGGACCTGTTATTTATGGGCAATGAAGGGCATTTTTTTTAGTTTGGGGACAGTGTCCTGGAATAGTTGTCTCCCTTCCTTTGAGCCCAGTTATAATTGGTTTTTTTTGGAGGGGGGGAATCATTCCTTTGCAGGGTGACTCAAAGTTTCATTCTCTCTCTTTTACTACTCAATATCTACATGAAGCTGCCAGGTGAGGGTTTCAGACCATATTGACCAAATCAGCCTGGAGAATTAGGATCTGGAATTTGAGCCCGACTTAATACAAGCATAAATTCTTGGTTTTCTGTTACAGAACAATGTTTACTCTGATATAGCAATAATTACTCAAAGTACAGATCACCATAATCAGGGTAGCGTAGTATTGAATTAAGGTTATCGAAATTAAGATTACCAACCGTAGAAATTTACTGATGATCTTGGGTTAGTCTTAATCTTTTAGTCACATCTACTTCATAGTCTTGTTGTAGGAAAATATTGGAAGAGGGTGCTGTACACCATCCTCAAGAAAGGCAGAACCTAAATCTAATCCCAAAAAATAAGCCATTAGAAATATTTCCATCCCTGCTACTGTTGATGCCACCTGGAGATGAAAGGAACTGGAATCTGAAGCTCTGAGAGGATTTAAAGAGTGAGAGACAAAATGATAAATGGTATTAATTGATTTTTTGAAAATCCTTTCATTGCTCCTTCATTTTATACTTATCAAATCAGTTTCAGAAAAGCAAGTTGGAAGGATACCATTCCTCCTACATGTCCAAGGTTTTTCAGCTCAATGGGAGGCAAAAGATCTCCTTTTTGAGAAGCTGGTACTCATATTAATTCCTTAAAGAACAGAGCCTCCATGGCAACCCACTATAGGTTATCTGTTACCATAGTGATCAAAAACTATGGGGAGTGATGTATCTGTGTCATGAACTTCTATCAGCTCAGCCGAGGAGGGGGAAAAAACAGTGGGCAAAAGATGTAAACAGGGAGTACAAGAAATTAAACAGATATTTTAAAAAGAAGATGGAGGTTCTTGTCAGTTATTTCTAGATGTCAAGGAGGTTGAAAAAGTACTTTAAGATGGAGAAAGCTTTCACACTCTGAAAACTCTTATATGATGAGGGGGAGCACAAACTGAACTAGTGTACATAAAAATACTTAATATGGAGTGGAAAAGAAGAAGTCTGTATTGAGAAAGAGGTTGAAGAGTCTGCATTGTGTGAAAATGTTTGAGAGAAGCAATGGAAAGGAAAGGTTTTTTTCCCTTTTCCTTCTTTCTTTTTACTGCAAATGTGTGCTATCACCCATGAACCATTCGTCATCATCAAGGAGGTGAAAACTGGCCCCTGAAAGTTTTGAGAGGAATCCCAAAAATTCCCCCAAGACTTGATAGCAAATGGTAATTTTCCATGCAGTAAATGAGGGAAGTTAGAATAAAAATATGACAGAGTTGGAAGAGATCTTGGAGGTCTTCTAGTTCAATTCCTGCTCAAGCAGGAAATCCTATACCATTTCAGAAAAATTATTGTCCAATTGCTTGGTATAAACCTCCAGTGTTGGGGCATCTTAAAGACATGGGGAGTAATCATATTTGATTTCACGTTTTGTTCTAGCCCAGGGGTGTCAAACTCGCAATGTCATGTGACATCTCGCGACATATCGTGACTTTTTTTGCCATTGCCGGCAATGGGGCAGGTGCAGTTTTGCTATGATGCATCCGGCCCGCGGGCCGGCAGTTTGACACCCCTGTTCTAGCCCCACCAACTCTTTTGTTTTAATTTAACCATGCTTTGAAGCCTGCCAGCCAAACGCCAAATTCAATCCTTGTTTCTCAAAATGTGCACTACTATTATACATCTCAGATATAGAAATACATCTCCTCCCCTTCACCCAACCTTATCTATATTTTGATTAAGAAAGGTGCAGTAGGGAAAATCATGTTATTAATAGTTGAGTGTTATCGTTGGCTCTGGAAGTCTCTTGCATTTTCCAAGGACATTTTGACGATGTGGGATGCTTCCTTTGGTTCTGCCTTGCTACCTGTTACTTTTTTTTCTTGTTGTTCTTTTTTTCACTCCTAAATCAGATTTTCCCCTTGATCTGGGAAGGGAATGAATTGATGTTCAGAAGAATATAGAAAATAAGGGTTGGAAAGAAACTTGGAGATTATTAGTCCAATCCCTTGCCCTTGGGAGGAATCCCCTCCTGAAGCATCTCCTACAAAGGGCCACCCAGCCTCCTCTTAAATACTTCCAGAGAAGCAGACCCCATGCCTCCTAGGATAGTCTGTTCTATGGTTGAGCAGTTTTTAGGAAAATTGTCCTGATGCCCAACTGTAACCTATTTCTTTGTGAGTCAAATCCTTTGTCTATTTTTCTGGAACAATTCTCTGAACATTGGAAACGTATTTGCTGAGACAGATTCCCAGTGTACCTATCCCAGTGTTGTTGGACCTAATTGGCAGTGGCTACCCAGAATTTCTATCAGTCTTTCTTGGGACTATCAGGAGATCCTGAGGGTTGAACCTGGGTTGTTCTTTATGCTATGAACTCAGTCATGCCTTCTGTCTCCCACTTACAGAATTTGCCCGACATGATTCATGAACTATTTTAATTAATTTCAGGGGTGGGGGGAATTATGTAAAGACTAGTTTACATTTTGAAATTTCAGTACATTTTTTTAAAAAAATCTTCCATTTCTGAACTATTTTTAGTATTGAATAATTGAGTAGAGAAACTCATTTTGGCCATATAATTTGGCCATTTTACACCTGTGGATTAGGTTTAAGGGAAACTAACAGAAGCCTATAAACAGGTGTGTCATCCAGAAACATACGTTATAAGTCTAAATTATCACATATTCAGACTAAGTTTTTAATGAAAGGATAGAGGCAATTATCCAGAATAATTATCCATTTTAAAATTATAGGCATCTTCTTTAAATATTCAGATTCAAATCTGGGGTTAAGAGTGCACAGGTATACATGTCTACTGCCCTAAACTGGCCGGTTTTCTCTGGACTTCTGGATTTTGAGAGATATTGAAAGAAGTAAATGAACAGGCTGGTAGGGAAGTTATGTGATCTTCAAATAACCTCAGTTTCCCCAAACAGGAAAAGCAGTCTTGCAATCCCTACACCATGCATCTTCAGCACATTTCAAAATGCAAGCTTTTTTCTGCTCTTGGCACTTTGGGAAGTGAACAACTAAAAGTTTTCCTTATACTCCTAATCAGGGGAGATGTGATGGGATACATTCCAGTGAACTGGAATAGCTGTCAGCAGTGTTTTTCTTAAAAAAAAAAAAAAAAAGGTGCCGGAACTCACACATGTCATACAACCCGCCTTGCCTACCCTACAAGGTTCCATCTAAAAAAGGTCCCGGAACTCCGTTCCGTGCGTTCTATGAGAAAAAAAGCCCTGGCTGTCAGTATCTATTAATAGGAAAGTATAGTCTATGTCAAGTACCAGAAACACACAAAACTCTGAAGTGATTGGTATGTGTGTATGTGTGTGTGTGTGTGTGTAAGAGAGAGAGAGAGAGAGAGAGAGACAGGGAGAGAGAGAGAGAGAGAGAGAGAGAGAGAGAGAGAGAGAGAGAGAGAGAGAGACAGAGACAGAGACAGAGACAGAGACAGAGAGACAGAGAGAGAGAGAGAGAGAGAGAGAGAGAGAGAGTGTTGTTATATAACTTACACTGTATTTGCAATAATATCCAAATTTACTTGAAAAAAAATGCTTTAGTTGAACCATCAAGATATATAGTCATTTCGTTCCCACTGCATATGTAATCTGGCCAGGGCAAGAAACAAAATACACCTGTAATAACACATCACAGAGTGCTACAAACCTTGCTATCTAAGAATCCAATGAAATGAGTTATTGTGTGTAATGTTTGGGAAGAGTGAAAGCCTTCTATATCTGCAACTTTATAAGAAAAGACCCTTAATGAGAGTTTGAATTAAAGCATCATTAAAAAGCTTAGCCTCAAGATGACAGTGAAACTCCTGAAGCACTAACAATGCTCCTTCAGCAGAAGAATTCCTACTTTTTAATAGCCCATGGCAGATCCAAGAAGTCACAGTAGATTGAAAGCTCAAGAGATCAGTGAGTAATTCTAAGATAAGAACGTAAGCACACTACCTTAGAAGGATTTGACATTACAACTTGTTTGGGATGGAAGGAGACAAGAAATATAAGTTATGTGTTCTTCATGTTCATTTTGCCATTCTGCAAAAATTAAAACACTCTTCCTCCTTTCCCTGCTACTAGCTGTGATTTCATATCATTCAAATCCTTTGGAAAAACCAATTCAGTGTTTTATTATGATTCACAGCATTAAACTGTTCATTGCTTTATTTTGATTCAAAGCATTAAATTGTTGAGACAGCCCCCTGAACTGATTCAGAGGCAGCCGAATCAAGGATTCAGTACAGGTCACTGATTTGATTCAGAAAATCAGATCAATAGGGAGATTCATTCAAAGTTCAATCAAATATCCAAACTGAAGCTTCTGCTCATCTGAACTCTGCATGTTTTGTAAACCTTGCTGCAGAAATTGTACAGGGATATGGGGAAAAGTAAGTAGAAATTATTTATATTTCCACTTTAACATACATAGATTCTGGTTTTCCCCTGTCAGTGTTCTGTGCCCACTAACATACCAGTGTTCCTTTGCAGTAGCAAGGCCCACTGAGGTTTATTTTTCTTTCTTTTCCAATTTTTCTGCAACTCTGATTATCCTTTCAGATATGCTGTATTAATTACATAAGAAATAGTTCACACTCTCTGATATGTAATACTGTATTTTAACTGAGCGACAGTCACTGTCCCTTACTCTTCCTTTAAGTCCCTTTGAATGCTAAATAGCAATTTAATACCCTTTACCTATGTTATATCTGTTTGATTTAATTCTAATGTTATGTACTTTAAATGGAATATTTATTGAATTTGTAAATCAAAGATTTAGAGCAAGGTGAAAAACTAGGTAAATTATTAGTTATTGGGTTGAAAGAATTGGATCAATGTAATACTGTGTTTGTAGTTAGGGGCACCCAAAGCAAAGCATACAATAACTCTTAATTCAATAAATCACAAAATCCTGTTATATAATGTTAGGGTAAATATATATGAAGGGGGAATTAATTAATGTTTATGTAATATACCCTTTCTTAGGATTACACATGACTAAACTTCCTATTTTGCTGAACTAGTGACAAGAGTGTAGGGTTTCCCAATTTTTCAGACTGATAAAATAATTTGGAATTTTAAAAAGGGTCTAAGTAGGATCATCAAATGATTCTTATAGAGATGAAGGTTTCAAAAGAATGCTACAGTGGACATGGTCGGATACAAAACATCATGCATTTTTCCTTCACTTTTTTCACAATAGTAAAAAGACTTCCTGATTATCTGGACAACTGTTCTAAAGTCTTTTGTTGAAAAGTTTATGATTTTTCTCTCTATTTTTTAAATTATTTTATTGCATATTCCCAATATATTTTACTTCTGTCTGTCTCTCTGTCTATCTTCTTTGTGTCTGTCTAATTTTATCTGTTTATATCTATCTATCTATCTATCTATCTATCTATCTATCTATCTATCTATCTATCTATCTATCTATCTATCTATCATCTATCTACCTACCTATCTACCTATTATCTATCATCTATCTATTTATCTATTTATATCTATCATCAGTCTGTCTCTCTATTTATTTATCTATCATCTGTCTATCTATCTATCTTTATAATTATCTATCTATCTGTCTGTCTTTCTGTCTACCTATCTATCTGTTAGCCTACCTTCTTAGTATTTTCCCCACAAGTGCAAGGTCTTCTTTTTTGTGTGTGAATCCATTTGATGAATACACACACATAGATACACACACAAAACATAAAAACACAATATGTAAATAAATGCAGAAACATAAACTTTACAATGCAAAAGAAAAATCTAACTTAAAAAACTTCTACCCTTCATTTTCCTCAAAGATCACTTAACCACTTCTTATTCTTTTATATGATTGTAATGACAATTTAATTTTTCCATTATTTCTTATTTAATCTATAAAAAACTTTATCATCAGGCTATTTTTCTCTATAATAAAAGCTTCTGTCGGTTTTTCTCTCATTAAACATGTCAGTTTTGCCATCTCTGTCAATTCATAACTTTAAATATCCAGTCTAAAATATTTGGAGCTTGTTTATTTTTATATTTCTATATATATAATAACATTGCCACTATGATCATGTTAAGAAGACACCAAACTTTTTACTCAGGTTTTTTTTAAACCCTAATAAGTACAGTTCTGATTTTCTCTGAAAAATGATTCTTACTATGGATCACAGACCAAAAAAATTTAGTCACAAGTCTACCACATAGATTCCATCTCCTTTATCACATTTCCAACATTTACTTGAAGCATTCTTGCACATTTTTCATAGTTTCACAGGTGTTAAATGAGATCTATACAATATTTTATAACAATTTTCTCTTAAATTATTGCATGGAGTAAATTTAATATTTAGTTCACATTTTAGCAATAGCACTTAGACTTATATACCGCTTCACAATGCTTTACAGCCCTCTCTAAGCGATTTACAATATTTTCCTCAAATATTCATGTCAATACTGTGCCCAAAATCTAGCATATACTTAATAGTGCATTCTTAATTTACTCAGTTTTTGAATTATATTTTAACAGCAATGTATAAATTCTTGAGATTATATATTTTTATTTTTGCATAATTCTATTTCAAGTTCATTTTTACTCCCTTTTATATCTCCGTGGTTCATGTCCTTTTCAAATTGTGCCTTTATTTATGCAGAACCAAATCAAGTCAGATTTATGTCTCCTGTAGTTAACTGTGCTCTAGTTTTAAGTACAGGTTTGCCACCTATAAACATCAGTAAATTCTCATAATTTAACCATTTTTCTTGGCTTGTTATTTCTCTCCTGTGAAAAGCTTCTTGAATTGAGGTCTAGAATGACAGTCTTGGGGGCAACTTCTTATATTTATTCCAAGTGTTTATTATGGCATCTCTGACATATCATTTTTAAACTCGTTTACTTTAACCTTATAAGAGAGTAACAGAATAACGGATTTGAAGGGGACCTTGGGGGTCTTCTAGTCCACCCCCCTGCTCAAGCAGGAGACCCTATAACCGTTCCAGACAAGTAGCTGCCCAGTCTCTTCTTAAAAGCCTCCAGTGATGGAGCACCCACAACTTCTGAATGCAAGTTGTTCCACTGCTTAATTATTCTCACTGTTAGGAAGTTTCTCCTTAGTTCTAGGTTGCTTCTATCCTTGATGAGTTTCCATGGATTGTTTCTTGCCTTGCCTTCTGATGCTTTGGAAAATAGGTTTTGACTCCCTCTTCTTTGTGGCAGCCCCTCAAATAATACCATTAAATAATAATAAATAAATAAGTATTTATACTTATTATACTTTTATAATAAATAAATGATATTTACTATTAATAACTTTATTTAACATTAATAATAATTATTATTATTGAATGTATTAATAAACAGTAAATAATAATACTCTTACTAAAGGTAACCATACAGACAATATCTGAAGCTGCATATTTTTATGAATAAATAGCAAAAGTTCCTTGGGTTGGCTTTATTTCATATAATGTAAAGCCTGGCCATTGTTTAGCTGTCTAACTGTCATAATGGAAAGTAGAAAGCAAGATTACCGGTAGTCCTCAACTTACAGTGATTCGTTTAGTGACTGTTCAAAGTTACAACGGCACCGAAAAAAATGATTTATGGCCATTTTTCACATGTATGGCCTTTGCAGCATCCCCATGGTCACATGATCAAAATTTAGATGCTTGGTAACTGGTTCATATTTATGACGGTTGCAGTGTCCTGGGGACATATGACCAGCCTTTGTGTCCTTCTAACAAGCAAAGTCACTGGAGAAGCCAGATCCACTTAATAATGAAGTTACTAATTAACAAATGCAATTATTCACTTAACAACTGTGCCAAGACAAATGGTAAAATAGGGCAACTCACTTAACAAATGTTTCACTTAACAACATAAATGTTGGGGTCAATTGTGGTTGTAACTCTAGGGCTACCTATATAATTTCAGATTAGGTACTGCAAACCTCCTATTTCTTTCAATCCTGTTAGCATTTTAACTTTTTATTTTTAGCCTTGACATATGAATTTATTTTTGCCACTGTACCAAAAGGACATCATTTTTCGTTATACCCTAGGTACTGTCTGGGACAAGAAAAGCATTCTAGGTAATGTATTCATTTTAATTCCTGCTAAGATAATCTTTTCCAACAAAAAAACAAATTCCAAGAGCTATGAACATTTAAATAACATGCTGTTTTTTTATATGTCTTCAAGCTGCAATTTTATGCAACACTTCCCTCACTGACCACAAAGGCCTTCTTCTGAAGAGGCAGAGTTAGGACTGTGCTGGTAACACAAACTGTTTTTAAGAAAAGAGAGAGAATGAGGATAACACACTGTGAATTGAAAATGGAGTTGTTTCCTTTGTTGCTTAGTTGGTTGTCTTGTACTGAAACGAAGAAAAGTAAGATGGAGTATTGTTTCCATATTCTGGGTATGTGTTCTGCATTCAGCAAAAGCAGACCAACAGCAAATATAAAAGACATTTGGCTCTACCTTGTGAAATTCGATAAAATGCTGAAATGGCCTTCTAGCTCAAAATTTAGACTTGGCAAACAAAGCCCTTGCACCAAATTTGCTAGATAAAAGAAATGATTTGGCAATTGCTGAATGATGACACTTGAAAGAGCAGCTGGAATATAAATATAGAAGGGATTTTTTTTACCATTATTTAGATGTTTGGTTGTTATTATTGTTGTTATTAATTTTCTGCCTTTGAGTCCATCTTGACTCCTGGCAACTGTAGTTTTCATGGCCTGATATTAGAAGTGATTTGCCACTGCCTCCTTCCTAGGGCTGAGAGACAATGATTGGCTCAAGGTCACCCAGCTGGCTTTGTGTCTAAGGCAGGACTAGAATTCCCGGTCTCCCAGTTTCTAGCCTAATGCCCTCACCTTTACACCAAACTGGCCCTCCTCAGGCACATATCCAGTATATTTAAATATACTATTTTTATCTGAAAAAAGAAAGGCTTATTGACATCAGTTCAAATATTAATTTAATTATTCAGTCATGAACAAGATGTATATAGATTTTCTTCAGTAAACAGAAAACAGATTTCTCACCCACTTTCTAACGGGTATAGCTTTTAAAAGATTCCAAGAAATGCCTAAAGAAAAAAACAGTTGCAGCTCTTTGTTCCTGTAAAAGATGCAGGAACAGAATCCTTAAAAAACATATATTTTAAAAAAAAATCTTCTGCAGGCAGAACAGTTTCAGAAGTTGAATTGACCTAACATCTAAAGCCATGGTTTGTCAATCATGATTTACTAAATATATACCAGGTTCAATAACATATTAAATGATAAACCTTGATGTATAAATCACAGCGGCAGGCTGCATGCAACATGCTAAAGCACATAAAGCAGTGGTGGCGAACCTATGGCATGGGTGCCAGAGGTGGCACTCAGAACCCTCTCTGTGGGCATGCACGCCATCGCCCCAGTCCTAGGCCTCCAGCTGGGTTTTGTAAAACCTTTTCGCTTTAGGCCTCTGCCGGCGTGTACAAAAAAAAAAGATTCAATCAATCAATCAATTTCAGCTTCTCGCAGGAAAAAAAAGATCTTGGAAAGCTGGAATTGATTGATTGAACTTTTTAGTCCCACCCAGTCTACCATTACCACTGCAGCCACATCCACCCAATGGGCCATATCCAGCCAATGGGTCACACCCACCCAGCACCCGATGATGCATAAGTGGGTTTTGGGTTGCAGTTTGGGCATTCAGTCTCTAAAAGGTTCACCATCACTGACATAAAACATATTCCTTTTTGATTTAATGTCATCATATCTGAAAATCCAGATGAACGCTAGATGACAACAAAGAGGTACAAGGAATTTACTCTTTGCTGCTATCATATTCTAACCTCAGAGTCTTTAATGTGCCGACTGGAACTCGCACAATTCCTCAAACAGTAGGCTGGCTGGGGAATTCGAGGAGATAAAATTCACATTTCTTAAAATTGCTGAGACTTAGAAATACATACTGTTCTAGTTGCCCAGGCATGTTTTCCTTAATTTAATATTGTGTGGGAACTCATACAGATCTTTCTCTCTTTAAGGCACTGGAATATTTTTTTGAAGTCTACAAATTATGCCACCCCTACCCATAAACATTTCTTCTCTTACAATTTGATTTTCTTCTTCTCTTTCTCCTCCTCCTCTTCCTTTTATTGCTTTAGATGTCAAGGGAGATACAACACTTTGGTTCTTGTTCTTCTGGTGCCCTCAACCATTGTTAATTGATGTAGTGTGTCTTTGATGTCATCTCTCCATCTTCTTCTGGGTCTGCCCCCTGTTCTTCGAGCTTGTCCTCTTTTTGTGTATGCCTTGTGCAGTATAGACTCCAAAGACCAGGGGTTTTTTTCTCATAGAACGCCCAGAATGGAGTTCCGGCACCTTTTTTGGATGGAACCTTGTAGGGTAGGCAAGGCAGGTTGTATGACGTGTGTGAGTTCCGGCACTTTTTTTTTTTTTTTTTTAGAAAAAAAGCACTGCACAAGACTATCCTCTCCAGGTGAGCAAACTGCTTTATTTGCTGTTTTTGTATGTCATTTAAGATTGGGTCCTATGCCAATTCTTTCCTCTTACGGTCTCATTTCTGATTTTATCTCTTCTGGTCACTCCAATAGCTTTCTTCAAGCATCTCATTTCCATGGTGACTAACCTTTGCTTCTGTTTTATTTTAAGTGCCCATGTTTGGCATTGTTTGACAAATAAATAAATATATAAACCTCATTTATTTATTTTTTGGGAAGAGTAAACCTCTGGTCCCGGTGACCAACCCAGATTGGAGCTTGCAAAAACCCAAATGTTTTTATTTATTTCCTGACTTTATTATTTTCTTGGTTTGAAAACTCTATTCCATAATCCAAGACATATTTAAACCTAGTTAAAGTCTACTTAAAACATGGGCTAATGACCACAATTCTTCATGAACGAACAGGATGTGTGTTTAAATCCAAATGTGTGCAATTCACTCCTAAATTTCCAGTTGGATTGTGGGTAGTCAATTGTCTGGCGTGTTAATTCAGACCTACTCTACCAAACACATTAAAACAAAATGTACTGAATCACGCTGAGAATTCTACCAGGCTTTATCTTGTACATTATTTCTAAATAAAAATTTGCAAAAATGTAACCCAAAGGAATGAATTTTTATTTAGAAATAATGCCCACAGAAATTGACAGGACCTTCTTGGAAATAAGAAGGTGAATGTTTGTGATCTAATTGGTTACAAAATGGCCAAGAGGATGTCTAAAGGTTTTCCATTAAGCAAGCATTAAAGCAGTGTGGCACTTCAAGAAAATGAAAAAAAAAGTACAGCATTCGGAAATGTGTTTGAATCGACCGGTTTAACTTAACTTGATAAAGTTTTCTGCAATCGGCTAAAAGTTATCTTACACTAAATTGGACTTATATGATTTAGTATAGGAGTCCCCAACCTATGGGCTGCGGTCCACTACTGGGCTGCGGCTCTTAGCCAGTGGGCCGCAGCAATGGCTGGCCGGTGCATGCATACATATGTGCACACTCCCCCCTCTCATGCTAGCACCTGCGACTCCCATTTGTGCATGCATGTGGGTGCAAACAGGGCCACTAGTGCCAAGCGGGAGTGCGTGACCCATTTGCGCATGCACAAATGGGGCCTCTAGTGCCAGGTGGGTTGCCCAGCGTTTGCACATGCACGAATGGAGCTGCTAGTGCCACACCAGTGTGCATGACTCTGTTTGCATGTGCACACGCACACCAATTTAGAAGCTGCTCTCCTTTCCTCTGGGCTGTGAACTCGGAAAGGTTGGAGACCTCTGATTTAGTATTCATTGATAACTCCCAAGAGAGCTATCTTAATGTGTAATGGACTTACTTTATCATTAATCTAGACTATCTTTAAAAATATATGGAAATTAGTAGGCACACATACTATATTCGCAGAGCTATGTTAGCTTCAATGGTAGTTGTTCCATCACAAAATCAAGGTCTTCCATGGAACTCTTCACCCCAAAAATGTATGAAATGTATTGTTCTGTCGTCAACTGCAATGAATGTTCACTCTTTTTTAAAAAAATAGCAGCCCATTGTTCTCATTCGTATGCAAAAGAACCTGAAATCATATGAAAGGCAATGCCAGCTGAACCTGTGGTCACAAGAGAACATCATGGCTGCCAATTTGACTTAATA
The DNA here is from genome assembly GCF_016545835.1 of Crotalus tigris. NCBI lineage: Eukaryota > Metazoa > Chordata > Lepidosauria > Squamata > Viperidae > Crotalus > Crotalus tigris. Next base: position 27,979 of record NW_024097388.1, on the reverse strand, counting down.
TGCAATTAAGAGATGCATGGATGGATCCAAATCTTAGAAAAGAGCTACTGACTAGCTATAGTGAAGTCTGGCACAATTACCCTTAGTTCTGCTTAATACACTTTTTATAGCCATCTGGGTTCCATTAGGAATTGGAGAGGATTGGGGCAAATCTCCTAACTGGATGGATGCATAACAGTAATGCAGCATATGGTGTTTCATTTCTTCCTTAATAGGTAGTTAAACTCCAAGACCTGAATTTTCTGTGCAGTTGTAGTTGATTTTTCTGGCAATGAACATGGGGCTTATATCCCATACAGCATGAATGAGATCACTTCAAGATATCTACCTCAAAAACAGTTCCGGGTCTTTATGATCCCACAAAAGAGGTATTTATTTGTGGCTGAGCTGTGGTATACATGAAACCCCAGCAAAACTAGTATTTTCTTTGAAATGCTATAGATCTTTAGGCCTCAGTAGATAATCTATCTCCTAGCAGTATTTGCAAGACCTCTTAGAGGTCATCTATACCTGCTTTTTGGGCAAGGGGCAAGGACTGATGAATTCAGTGAAATTTCCTCCTTTCAAGATTTCTGGGTGAGACTTCCGGTGGCGACAGCCACGCCGATGGCAGCTTTTCTTAGCCGTCCGCCCTAGGATGTGTCAAAGCCTGCTGAGACAGTGAACAACAGCTGACTCGCGGCTCAGAACCTCGCTCCCTGGGAGAAGGGGAGGAGGTGAGCTTTCCTCAGATAGTGGTAGAGCTCCCCGAGACCCCAAAGTTTTTTTTTGTTTTTTTTTGTGGTCGGAGGGTGAGAGCTCCCACAGAGTCTGAGGTGTTCTCCACATTCCAGGATGCCTTTGCTCAGATTTTTTTTTCAGGGCAAAGCTAGACGCTGCTTCCATATCTGCGCTTAAAATGAATTCGTGAATAAAATTTAAATCAGACAGAGCTGACCAGGAGAGATTAAAATGGTGATTATTTTGAGACTTTAACTCTGGAAAAGAATTTATCTTCTCCTTTTTTCAATTTAAGAGTGGTGAAAAATGGTGCTGAGATGTTGATTCTTTGAGTGAAAGGACCAGAACTTCTATTTGGAACAATGTAACAGACTTTGTATTTACATAAAATGCAAGAATCTTCTTCTTTTTTCTTTTTCTTTAGGGGGCTTTTGTCTTTTTTCTTCCCCTTTTTTTCTTCCCTTGATAATTGTTGATTTTATAAGATTTTAGCAGATTTTCTAACAAGTGGTCTTAAAAATAAAATGGCTTCAAAGCATCTCAGAGCTTCTGTTGTTTCTAAAGCCTCGATCTCCTCTTCGGTAATGCAGACAGCTCAGCAAGTTAAGTTTAAGTTACCACCACCTTCTTCATCGTCATCAGCATGTACATTTAAAGATCTACTGGATGCCTTGGGAAATATGGCACGAGATTAAAGAAGAGATGGAGAAATTTTTTGAAAAAAGAAACAGGGAAATGAGAGAGGACATAGTGTTTGCATTTCAAAAGTTTGTAGGTCATATAGAGCATCTGGATGATTGTATTGATGATGTTGTGGAAACTTTTGAAAAACTGGAAGATCGAATTGACAAAGTGGAAAATAACGTGGAAATAATATAGGATGAAATTACTATGTTACAATATAGAGACATGGAATTTGCTTTAAGAATAGGGGATTGAAGGAAAACACGCAAGAGGATTTGAGACAAGTGGTGGTAAAAGATATAGCCTTCATTTTGGGGGCTGAGCCTGAAGAAATACTGAGAGAGACAGAAAAAGTTTTTAGGGTTAATTCAAGGGTTGTGAGGCAGAGGAATTTGCCACGAGATGTGGTTATTTATTTTTCTAGGAGATCACTTCGTAATGAAATTTTACAGGTTTTTTATAAGCAGAGATTTCAAATTGCAGCTCAAGATGTAATAATTTTAAAGGAAATACCTTCAAAAATTCTTAGAAAAATAAAGGATTTTGCTTTTTTGGCTGACGAGCTTAAAAAATGACAGGTTCAGTTTAGATGGGAGATACCAGTTGGAATAGTGGTGAATTATGCAGGGATACATTGTAGACTTAATACAATTTTAGAGGCAAAAGATTTTTACACTTCTGTTTTGAAGGTGGGTTCTCTATCATCTTCATGACCTGAGATAATAGAAGAAAAGTTGGAAGTACAGCCAGTTGAAGGTGCTATGTTATTGGGTGTAGGAGACAAACAGGCTGAATTTCTGCAGCAGTCTCTTGTGACAGAAGATTTTTCAAAGGAACTGAGAATGACCCATGCAGCCTATTGACGTAAAGAAAAAGAACAGCAGAAGGCGGATGTTGGAATAAGGAAAAGGAAATGATGAACTTTTGTAGTAGTTTTTTTTTTTTTTGAGATAGAAGATGTTTTAAAGCAGTGGTTCTCAACCTGTGGGTCGGGACCCCATTTGGGGTCGAATGACCATTTCACAGGGGTCGCCAAACAAGGCTGTCCGCCATTTTCCCCCCTTTTCTTTAGCCACGCCCCTGGCACCCGGTGATGTATAAGTGGTTGGGGGTCACCACAACATGGGGAACTATATTATGGGGTCACAGCATTAGAAAGGTTGAGAACCATTGTTTTAAAGGAATAGTGAATGATCTGAGTTATATGTAGATGTAAAGAAAAAGAACAATAAATGTTAGTGTAGTTGATAGGTTTTGATTTAGTATGTTTTTAAAGGAATAGTGAATGACTTGTGTAGTATGTAGATGTAAAGGTATTGATTCAGTGGAAAAGTTTAAATATTTGGGAATTCATATTATAATTTTTAATCTAAAGTGTATAAAAATAATTATGAGATATTATGGGTAAAAGTGCAAAAGAATTTAAATTATAATAATCTCTGTTGGTGAGAATTTTTGTGATCAAGATATGGTTTGTTTGTTAAGAGGAGGGTATTAATAACTTTATGTGGGGGAGGGGAAAAAGCAAAGAGCCAAGTTTATTGAATGTAAGTTTATTGGTTGGGTTATATTGGAGGGGAAATTTTGTGTTTATTGTGGATGAATGGTTGTTTAAAAGAAATATACACCTCGGCATGGACAAGATGGATAAATTATATGTAGAGTAAATATGGGATTTAATGGATAAATTATAATTAGAGTTGATATGGGATTAAAAATTATTATTTAGATTATGATTAATTTTTAGTTTTCAAATTGGAATTGTTTATATTGTTTTTTTTGTTTAATTAATTTGTTTTGTATCTGAGTTAAAGCACATTATTGACTTTGTTATTTATATAGTTGGATAAGTTTATTTAGAATTTGTTTGTTTATTTGTAACCCTGTAACCAGCTCTGGGAAGTGAGGGGGGGAGGGAGGGGGTTGTTTTAGGGGGGGATATTGTTAAAAACTTGTATAAAACTTTTCAATAAAAAAAAAAGATTTCTGGGTGGATATTCCATGAATTGCCTCCTAACTTCATTGTTAATAAATGAAATTTGGAATCAAGACTACCTAGTCCATATCACAAAATCTCTTTATGCCTGTTTCATATTCATACCAAGAGAAGTGTGGGGAAATTAAAGTTGATCCTAATAATTGAGTTCATAATACTTTTTTTAAGATGAATCTTTGCATGAAGACACAACTGTTGAAAATATCATGTAGGACTGTGCACCATTTTGGGTATCAAAAATTGCTTTGGAATGTCCACGAGCATGTTTACTGATATCTTATTAAAGTAGCCATTTTTGGCTGTATTCCTGAAACTGAGCACACCTATTTTAATCAGTCACAACTAAGTGCTGTGTTTATGTTCCTGCGTACTCCCAAGCAACTTTTGGACATCTAACTTTAAGCATTGTATGATCTCAATACTTTGCATTTAATTCAGAAATACGCAAAACTCGATGTGAACTAGGTGCCTTCCATAGTATATATCTACATATCCACAATATGTCAAATAAGAATAAACATTGTGTCATTTGTCTATTATCATTGTGGTGCTTTAACACAGTTTGATAATTCTATAATATAGTACAATGGTGAATAAATAATAATAAATAAATAATTTCATGATTCAATTCTGATGACAAACCTAGAGAGCCAAAGTATCCACATAAGCTTCATGACCTTAGCAGCTGATTTTAACTGAGTATATACAGCTGATCCTAGATATCATTGCTTGGCAATCATATTAAGATGAATGCACTTTAGACCTGGGTAAAAAAATTAGGTGCCATGGCTTTATGTTGTTTTCTGCTCTTACTTTCACATCCCTTGTTAAAATTACTAAAAAGGGGGAGATATTCCATATCACAACCAAGAAATATTCATAACAGAATGGAATCTTACAACATCAGCTTTGCCAGGTCTATTTCTTCAATGGATACATTGCACTTATGTTCCTCATGAAGTTTTAACTATTTTCGGAATATTCCCCATACATGTAAGCCAATCCTTGATGTGATAATTATCCAGGGACTAAGTTTTCATGAAAAGGTTCTTTTTAATGACCTTGTGCACATGATTCGAGCAGTAGTTTTATCATAATGTGTGACAGAGTTGTGTAGTGCTGACTAGCAGCATGTTTGCCACTATAAGTTCTCAGTTACTTCTGCTGAAACCCTGGATGATCACTCGGATGGTACAGAGATGCAGTTACGCAGCAGAAATGAGTGTCAAAGCAGCAGCAACTGTTGCAGTTAATGATGTACAGCCCATTCTAACTAGAGTGAAACTTCAGAGTAAAAGGTTAATGGATGTATAAGTTTATTACCCTGGTAGGTTATTGACATGGATCTCTATAATTACATTTATATTAAGAGCTCTCGTGGTGCAAAGCTGCCAAATGGCCCATCTAGTCCTGTACATTCCATAAAATGGAAGACTTGGTTTGGAGCGGTGGAGTGTATAGGCTGATGCGCAGAAAATCTCAGATTATATTCCCTGTTATCTCCTATCATCTAGAATAATCAGAGGTTGTAATTTGGTGTAAGTAATTCCATATTTAGAACGTCTTTAGGACAGACTGTCTGAATTTGGGTTCTATCAAGTGAATTGGGATAGGAACTTCTTCAATAGGCTGCTGTAGTTTTCTTGCCATGATACCTAAGATTGCCTTAATCAAAATGGCAGCTCAATCAAATCCCAGCAAGAATATGGATGCTATTTCACCATTTGTATTTCCTTGACTGATGTTAGTAGAAAGGGGTGATGTAGCTCCAACATTAACATTGAGACACGTAGAGAAAAAGACCACGTAATTTGCTGTCTAACATCAGCATAAAATATAAGATCAGTTACATTCCTTTATTTTCTCCATTCTATCACCACACACACAAACATACACATACAAACTCAAACACGAATTGGATACTCAGATCAGTTGGAGGTCACACTGACTATTATTGCAAGCCCCAAATGAGGGAGATAATAGACTTAAATGGTTTCAACTTTAACTGTGGGATGCCTACCTTTGTCTTTCCACTTCCCCTACATTTAACATACGATACCAAGAAATCATCTGCTGCTATGTCAGTAAGGAGAATTGCTGTAAAGTTACCTGTGTGGAGAAGAAAAGGATTTACACATTAGTCCCTTGTTAGTTTCTTGCCCCGTTATCAAGAAAAGCGGAAAGCATTGGTTATTATTATAGGAAACAGTGGAAGAAAGTTCCTTTTGTTAAAAAAATAATTTTTAATCAAAAGATTTTACATGTATAATAAGAAACACATTCCAAAAAATAAAATAAATATGAAGAAAGGAAGAAGGAAAGGAAAGGAAAATAAAGAAGAGACAAAGAAAAAAGGACATTGGAAAAAGAAAATATATAAGCAGAAGAGAAACCACAAAAAATATATTTAAAAAATGACTTCCAACCCTCCTCTCAGTAATTATACATTCTAATCAAACCTCTCTAAGATTACATTATAATTTCTTCTTTTTATAACCTATAATTTTTAATTATCAAAACCATAAGTCACAAAATTGTTTTCTTTTTTTTTTAATGCCAAAAAATCCATAAGGGGTTTCCAGTCATTGATAAATGTCTGGAAATGACTTTTCTCTAATCAAAGAAGTCAGTTGGACCATCTCAGCAAGTTCAGTCAATTTCACCAACCACCTCAGAATGTTCCAATAGGAAAACTAAATCTCAACTCCAAGGAGCAGATGTTCTTCTCATTGCCAAGCCCAAGAAAGCAATTAGTCATCTTTACCATTCCTTCAACACTTGCAGTAATAAATGAAACATTCCTGCCAAAAATTAGACAAGGTGGAAGAGAAATAAATGCCTTCTGGTCAACAGCCACCGCCTAAGGTAATTACCCAAAGGTAATTTGACTTCATTCTGAGGAAACCCACAGGGGGAAAAAGAGAGAATTTTCTTTATATACTGAATCTTACTTCAAAGATGGAGGTAGCAGTACTGATATGTGCAGAAAGATTCAAACTTCACAGGCAAACAAGTCGATCTGCATTGATTCAATTATTTTATCTCCCCCTAACACAGAAGTTAATTTCCTTTCAGCACTAAATATAGTTCCCAAATTTACCAACTTCAGGAGCTCCTAATAATGAGTGATTATTATGTAACACTTAATCGGATTGAATACATCCAAGGTAATGGATGTGACTAATATAAGGCTCCAGCTTTATTGACAGGAAGATGAACTCTGGCTTAATTCAAGTGATTTAACTGGGCCTCTGATCTCCAAAGTCATACAAAGTGAGACAGACTCTCTTGCACTTGCCTAAGTTGGATAATTTCACTGTGACTTCAAGCACAGAACTAGTTAAGCAATGATTTGTTGCCATATATTTCAATGTACGCCAAGGAAATCTGCTAATTCTACCAGATGCTTCTCCACTGGAAGGAAAATGATCAAATATGGCACTTCTGCCTATTTTTTGCTTTCTCAGGGTGCCACTGAGAAGATGAATTTGGAAAGCTGGTATTAAATAACCCTTCCTTCGTTATTTAGCAATGCTCATCAGTTTTAATTTCCTTGTCACACCTGTACTGTACATTTAACTGTACGGTCTATCCATAAAGAAGCCAAATTATTATTTTCTCCAGTCTTAACAGAATGCCAATTAAAAAAGATCTAAACAGTTCTTACCCAAGCAAGCATATTCCTGCAAATAAACAATTTTTATGTAAATGTGCACTTTAATTTTAGCAGTACTTTTTCCTAGCTTCTCTCAAGTCATATTAGATGTTAAGGAATTGATATCTTCAAAAAGTGACATGTGTTTAAAAACATTGATTGATTTATCAAATTTATACAGCCATTCATCCCACCAGTAATGATTATGGGTTGTTGTTTTTATCAATAAAAACATCAAGTATGATCTTGCTGTAGAAGCAAAGAATGCAACAGGAGAAAGACTTTCCAATGGATGGGATATTTCCTCCAAATTGCAACAAAAAATTAGGTAAGTGCAACAAAAAGCTTAATTTTTCTGGACTTCATATGCAGGTATTACAGATTATAGGCAGTAATCTCATCCATCTAAAGCAGGGTTTTCCAGCCTGAAATACATCTGGATGGGTTGACTTGCATTCCCAGAATTTTCAGTATTGCCATGCTGGCTGAGGAAGTCCATATGCCTAAAGTTGCCCCAATTGGGAGTCACAATTTAAAGAAAGAATTTCTCTGATGCAATAACATGCAGCTGTATTGGCCCATTCACACAATCACTTTGCCATTTTTTTCATCCAACCCAGAACGAGGAGGCAATCATGTTGACGTAAACTATGCTGTCCCCATTGCCTGACCATAATGTGCATCTGGAATGAGACCGTGCTGTTATATTGACATGCAGTTCTCTGTGGCTAAAATTCAATCATTGCCAATTATGGGAAAAGCCATCATCAACTGCTGTGGGTGCCAGGGTATCATTGGTAAGTTATATGTGCTACATTTGTGACATATATTAAGCCAAGGATAGAATAGGCAGTTTCAGAACTTTGCATTCTCTAAGTTGCAAAGCTGATTAATCAATCAATCTGTTTTATTTTTCCCAAAAAAGTAGTTAGAGAAGCCAGGATTCTGGTCTCCCCCTGCAGCCTAAACATTAATATAGATCAAGCATCAGGACCTGGGACCAGATGGAAGAAGGCAGTCCCACAGTAGACCTACTGGGCCAAATATAGTTGAGCAGATCGCTATCCCCAGCTGAATAACAACAAGCCATTTCCTCCATCTGTTATGGGTTGTCTGAATAGAACATCTTCCATTTTCCCATGCCAGAACAACTTGGATTAGCTAAAGTCTGCCTCAGCAGCAAACTATAAACAAAATGGAAGATCGATTGTGAGGACATTTCCTCGACAAACAGTATGTGGGGCATCTTCACACACACACCATGGTAGGCAAGCTATGGTGATGAGTCCTATTTCTCAATAGTGGAAAAATACTGGCAAGCATTCTCTTTCAATTCTGGCTCCAGATTTTGAATTTTGAACTCCTCCAGATACAACACTGATGAAAGTGTTCAGTTGGAAAAGTCAACATTTATCTGTTTGCCAATAGTACTAAATATTACTTTAGCTGAAATTTGCAAAGTCCCTTGAGAGATTTCATCTGGTTGTTGTGGAGAAACAGAAAAAGCCAAGGAACTGTTTGAGTTGGATGTACAATTAGCCTAAGTGTTTACCAGCATTCCTTGTGCAGAATAGAAAACAAGCAAACAGATAATGTTCAGCAAAGAGTTCACTTGTTGAGCAGGTTTACAATAAACTTTGCAGATCAGGAACTGAAGCTCGATGTTAGAAACCTGCATCCCTACATTCCTAATATGTAAAGATGAACTCATATTATGATAAGCTTATTCAAAACAGAACAAGTCTATTGCTTCAGGCAGTTCGGGAGAACCAAAAAAAAGATCTTGTGGTTTGGCATAGGACATGGAATATTGGACTAGAAGACAATTAATTCAGTCTTCAATGTCTATGAGAAAATAATGAAGCTTCTTCTGTCTTGAGGAGCTTACCAAATAGTGACTTTCTGACCATTCCAATATTTGGATCTGTACTAATCATTTCAAACCATCGGAATATCTAAGAGAAACTGTTGATTAGACATGAGAAAGAATAGTGGCAAAAGCCAGTAGGATAAGAAGCTACTCAGTTCAGTTTTCATCCATCTAGTTCCTTATGGAGATCATCATTCAAAGGCAATCAAAACAATTTTCAGCCAATATCCTGGTTGAAAGTCAAATAAGTCCAGATAATTGATGTCACAGTTTAATTTGGAATTGGGAAAGCTACCATTTTGGCCTACAATTGCTGTGAAGTAATTGGTGGGACGATGACAATAATTTTGGCATGAAAATTGGAAGGGTGATTATGTTCCATCTGCTCCTGCTCTGTAATTTTGACATCTGGCCCATCTAAAGAGATGCACAGTCACACTTAGTCCGCACACATTATGTGTGGGGAAGCAAGAGTTTGTGGGAGTTTCTTTTTTTTATTATCGGTAGTACTGAAATGAGACATCAAGAGAGTTTCGCAAGCATTCTTCATTTTGCATTCTGTTTAAATGTATGCCCTCACTCACCCAATTAGTGCTGGGAGTTTTCTGGATAAACTCATGAAACTGGTGTTTGTGCACATTGACGATACCCATCTAATGGTTTCACAACTCCTGCTGAACTTTTCAATGCAGTCACTGCAGAGTAAGCAATCAGGGTGAAGCCGACAACACTGTGGGATAACAAAACTACAACTGTGAAAATTAAGGCTCTCTTCACAGGCTGTTGATCAAATAAAATGGCAGGTTGCTTCTTTTTGTAGAGAAAAAGATGGTGCTAAAGCAACATTTTTTTCCCTCAGTCTCCACATAGGGTGCAGCTGGGTGGCTTGCAGATGGAAGATAAGTTTGGAAGCAAATTAAGCCTGCATTGCTCTCAGCTGTACTTACTTTGTAAAAAAAAAAAAAAAAAAAACTTGGAATAAAGATTATTCATCAGGATTCCTTTTCTTCTACTTTAGAGAAATAAGGCACCAATTAAAAATAATAGTTAGAAATGACTAAATTATATAAAGGAGTCTGTGACTTTTGCATAACGTTCCAATTTATTTTAGGCTAGGGAAGACGGCTAACTAATTCATGTAGTTCCAAAAATTCAAAGGCAGACTACAATTTTCAGAATAAAATTTCTTTGTTACTAGAAGTCTACCAACCAGAACTATATACAACAGAGAAAGATGAAAATACTCCAGTGAAATAAGCAGTACTTCATGATTCCCATTTTCAGATAAAACTGCTTCTATGAACCTTAATCTACATCTGAGTTTCTACATGACAGAAATTCTATCAACCTGAAGATATTTTTCTTTGGCTAATTGGGCACAAGACACATTTGCAAACCTATTGCTAATAGACTTGAGGACACCAGTGCAGTCGGATGGATACCGTGTCATCTTCAGAATAGACTTGAGAAGTAGGTTACACTGAAAAAAGGAACTGAACTCAGGGCACCCAATTTAACCATGACTTTGTAGAGGTGCTTCTTGATTAATAATCACTCGTCCAGAAACCATGTGAATTTGTGACAGCGTTGAACAAAGGGGACTTACAACTGGTCTCCAAAGTTCTGGCCATTGCATCATCCCCATGGTCACATGATTGTGATCCAGGTGTTTGTCAACTGGTCTGGATTTCTGACCATCACAGTGTCTCGTGGTCACATGATCCCAATTTTCAATCTTCCTTACCAGCTTCCCACAAGCAAAGTCAATGGAGAAGCCAGCAGCGAAGTCATTGTCACATGAGGTCCTTGCTTCACAACAGTAACCGGGCACTGCTGGAACTGCTATTGTTAATTGGCACAGTCGAGTGACTTTGTGTTTTACAATTGCAATGCTTAGTGATGGAAATTCTGGGTTCCAATTTTTGTCACTAAATGAGGACTAATTGTACTGTGCTCCGCTTATGCGTTTTCTCCTTTAGAAGGCAAAGTTTCCATATAATAACAACATGGGAGTAATATTTTAGAATGCAATGAGGAGAACTACACAATACATTGGCAACTGTACAAATAAATCTTTCCACACAAAGATGACATGTTAGGGGGAAAGGATGTTGGTTTGGTTTTTTTGGGTTTTTTTGATACTGTATTATATTATATGAGGGCATCATTGGTGAAGAAACAATGATGTGGATACCTTTTTTCCTTGGTGCATGTAAGATATACCTGTGTAGAAAGGGTTATTTACCCATTGAGTAAACTTTGTACAATTGTACCTCGGTACTCATCATTAATTGGTTCCTGGAGGCACGACTAGTACTAAAAAGGAGTACCAAACAAACCATGTGACTAACACATCAGCCTTTGTTTCAGCCAGAAAGGGTCATGAGTCACAATGCAGCCGACATTGACAACTTCCTGCTTGTGCGCAAGTACCAAACAAACCACAAGTATCCAGACGCAATATTCACATCAAAATAAGTCAAGTATCAAATGCAGTGAGTTTCGAAGCAATCAAGTACTGAGATATGACCATGTGGTAAGTTCTCCACATGTGCACTTTATGAAAGTTATTTTAGAAAGCTTTGCAGATTGCATTATTGTAAGGTAGATCACTCTTGCCTTTCTGTATTCAAATAAAGAAGACAGCGTGAACTCCCTATCTAACACCTCCAGGCAAATGGGGAGGAAGAGGAGCAGCTGATACTAGAAATATTGCTTCCCATAAAATGTTATTAGCAAAGGATCAGCTGCTACTGATTTCCCAAGTTATTGACAATGTATGACATTAGATCATCTCCAGATATTGCCTGCTAGAGATAATGCTTTTTTTAAAACATCACTGGTCGGATGTTAACTGTCTGAAATTGTGACCAAGGGACTGATAAAGTGTGCTACCAAGCCATTGTCTATACTCCCTGCCCTTAAGAAAGGTATTAAATGATGGTAAAAACACAGACACTTTGAACCTTGTTACATACCCAAAGGAGAATGCTATGCAACTGCTGGCTCCAATAGATCTGTCAGCTATTTCTGGGGTTCTTAGCAGGCTGAAGTAACATAGATTGAAACACATGTCTCTGCAAATGTCTTAATATTTACTCATTAAGATCTTTTTTCCTGATTTCATCCTGGTTTGAACCAATATCTTCAAATGCTAAGGACCAATGGCTCCCACTGAGCAGCAACACAATCATTTGGGTGTTGTTCAGTCATATGGACACATCCAATTTTTTTTAACTCCATGGAGAACAGTTTGGCTGAATTCCTTCTTTATCTCCTTCTAAGTTCATATTTGTGATAGCATGAGATAGCACCTAACCATTTGTTGGTCTCTTATTCTGTAACCCTAGATGTTTTTAGATGTTGGGGTCTTCTCCAAAAGCTCTTACTTCAGCCACCAAAATGGTAATATTCAGCATATTTAAAATGATTAGTATTTCTTCCAGCAGGTTTAATTCCAACTTCTATTTCACATAATCTATAATTTCTTATGATATATTCTGCATATAAATTAAATCATACAAGGTGATAGCATAGACTCAATTCATTCCCAATTTGGAACCCACTAATTGTTCCATATTGCATTCTAATTGTTGCTTATGAACATCAGACAAATTCTTTGATATAAGGTGATCTGGTACAACCCAGTTTTTAAGATCTGACTACAAATTGTTGTGATCAGTGCAATCCAAAGTCACAGCTTAGTCCATACACCCAACTCCTGGCTGAATTGATAATTGGTTGGATGCTGCCTGACAGCTATGGGTATTTGGAGGAGGAGAAGGATTTGGAACTAGGTCCATCCAACAGTGATGACGCAACTCCCCCAGAATGCCCGGAGAGGCCAGGATCTGAGAACAATGTAGTATCAGGCTTGTCCAGCATTGGGAGAGATGGCCCACTGGATGAAGAGCCACCTGCAAGAGAGGATCAGCTGCAGAGGGCCAGCCGTGATTACAGGCTGCAGATTGTCTCTGATGAGGAACAGCTTCCTTCCCCACTCAACCCATGGGCACAGAGTGCAAAGTGGAGGGAAGCACAGAAGAGGTCGGCAAGGTTGCTTGTGAAGAAGCAGTCCTGCCCCTCCTCACAAGGAACACCTGAGATGAGGTGATTTAGCGGGAAGCTAGGGGACGTTGCATTGCCTTTGATGCACATTTTCCTGGCTTTCGTGAATACTGAATACTGCCTCATGAATCATGTTTCTTGGCTCTGAACTTCAAACTTCATTTGTGGACTTTGGACTTGGATCTCTGACTTTGGACTCCTGCGCTGTGCTTTGGTTTTTGGAACACTGGACTTGTGTTGCAGACTTGGTAGTTAAAAGTATTGGAACTTCCCTCTTTGCCTCGTGGGTCAGCTAAGACTTAGTTCGTGGGACTGGAGAATTCAGGCTGAGGAAAACCTGCAGGCGGGGGGATCATTTGGTGTTGTGTTAATTATGTAATAAAAAGACTCTACTTCACCTCTGCCTTGCCAACATGACTCAGGTCAGAATATTGAGCATTGTCTTGCTTAATGTAAGAAATACAGGTAGTCCTTGACTTACAACCGTTCATTTAGTAACCATTTGCAGTTGCAGCACTGAAAAAATTGACATACAGCCAATACTCACACTTGCAACCATCACAGAACCACTACAGTCACATGATCAAAATTCAGATGCTTGACCATTGGCACATATTTACAACGGTTGCAGCATCCCTAGGTTACATGATGGCCAGTCATGACCTTCCCAGCCAGCCTCTATCAACCAGCAAAGTCAACAGGAGAAGCCAGATTTGTTTAACAACCACTTAACTGCAGTGATTTGCTTTACAACTGTGGTAAAAAAAAAAAAGGTGATAATATTGGGCACAACTCAATGTTATGCTCCACGTAACAACAGAAAGTCTGGCCTCAATTATGATTATAAGTCAAGGGCTACCTGTAAGTGTTATTGTTCAGCACTTTAGCATTCTTTAGTATTATAGCTTTATTTTTTTCTTGTCCTCTGGCTAAGTGCTGTGTTTTCCATACTGTATCTGCTTACAGCTGCAAGCAGAGCTTTAACTGCATATCATTCCCACTAATTATCTTAATAATTTTGTCTGATCTTCGTATAGCTCACATCATAATTGGGATGTACAAGGCCCTAGGAAGAACATGTACTTATAGGAGTCTTCACTATAATCTTTTTAGTTAGATAATTGAGTTTTAATCGTACCATGGTTGGGTTTTTTTTCTCATTGCCAAGAGTCATGAAAGGTATTAGGACACAAATCAAATCAAATCAATAATTAAACATGAAGTAGAAGGATTGTATTTCTGCATTAAAACTTAGACCTATAGGAACTGGAAATTATCCTGTTAGACTTGGATGGGGAAAAAAAATCACTGAAGCAGTCAGTTTCTCCCAATAAAGCCACTATAAATGGCAAGCTTTCCAGCATTATCAACACCAGGACCCCATAAAACCTTCCTGTTCATCAGCTGACCAATTTTATATAGTACTGCTAGCTAAACATGGGATGATCAACCTTTTTAAATATATATATATATTGAGAGATTATTTCATCAGGATTGGCTGGGAGCTTCTTGGTGGGTGCAAAGGATTTCAGTTCTGACCTTGAGAAGGAGACAGGAGAGGTAAAATGGCTTCTTAGCCATGTGAAAATAAAAAACTGAGAAAGAGACTCAGAACACGTAATGGTCTATATGGAAATGACCTCAGGATCCAGAAGAAGATGAGCAGACTAGATAATGGTCAGGTGAATGGTAGCTTAGCCCTTATGTGGATGTGGCAAACATCTCAGAAGAAACAATGTCTAGTTTCTTGGGTGTAAAGGTGAGAGGGAGAGATGGACCTGCAAGATTCTCTTAATGTAACCTTACAATAAAGGTTAAAGTTAGTACTTCTGGGTGTGCTTTTTGTTTGATTACCTCACAAGGCTGATAGAACAATTTCAACTTGACCTTGTGGTCTTTAGAAAGAGCACCGAAGATTTTGGACAGACTATGAAGATTCTGTTAAGATACCCTGCAACAATAAGGCTGCATTCCCTAGAACCCTCACAGCAGGGGTGTCAAACTCGCAACGTCACATGACGTGTCACAACTTTTTTGCCATTGCTGGCAATGGGGTGGGCGCGGTTTCGCTATGATGCATCTGGCCCGCGCGCTGGCAGTTTGACACCCCTGCCTTACAGTGTCCGTCTCTTGACCTGGCCTGCTTCAAAGGAGATGCATTCCCTGTGTAATACGTTTATTAAAAATATTTCATAGAAATATTTGTGCCTGTGCTCACTATTCATTGCACCAGCAAGCAGCTGCCTCTGAATTTGACAGTTATTACTGACAAAGGTAATCAATAGGATAACTGAGGATAAATTATGTGGGATAAATTATATATAAATTACATAAACTATAAGTAGGATGATTCAGAAATCCTGAAAGCTGTAGACATTTATCTAGACTGCTCCTCCGAGCAGTAGTGGTTTTAAAATTTAAATCCAACTGTCAATAATACAATTAGTAGGATATATTTAACTTTCTGCCTTTAATCCCTTTTAACATTCAGCGCCCACTGTTTTAATATTTTTAACTTTATAATTATTTTATACTTTATTTATGGCACTGTAAGCTCCCTAGAGTTGCTTGATAGTGAGATGAGGGGCATATAAATTTAGTTAAAAATACATATATTGATATAACTTTTTAAAAAAAAAATATCCATGTGTCCATTAGCATAAGTCCCAACCCAGTCTTGAAAACTGGTTCTTTTCCCCTAGCTCTTCGCTATAATATTTCACAAGCCCCCTCTTGAATTTGAATCGTCTCTTACAAATTGGTGTGGACTTTATCCCCTGGCATGGCTATCTTTATTGTTAAAATAAACTGTTTCTATTGTTGGTGCAAAGGTGACCAAAAAGCAAGTACTGTAGCGCATAACGCCAGACACATCACTAGAAGGCAAAACTGGTTTCACTTATTTTAGCTGTGTCATGCGGGGGAATTCACTGGAGAAAAAACAATTGTATTGGGAAGAGTTAGTGGTGAAAGGAAACCAGGCCACCAAAAAACATAGTGGCTGGACACCATCAAAGCTGACACCAGCCAGAACATAAAACAACTCAAGGAAGTAGTGCAAGATTGGAAAATATGGAGAGACCTGGCCCATAGAATCACCAAGAATTGGACATAACTGAATGGATAACATCATCATCATTGTTGGTTTTAACCTGTATAAACCACCTGCAGTCTTATATGAGTGGGTGGCCATAAAAACTGAAATTATAAACAATTTAAAACATTTAGTAACACTCCAAAAAAGTTTCCTGGAGGCCAGTTTTCATTCAAGCAAGGACAAAAGAAAAGCTTCCTTTTTTGTGAGTAAGGGAAGAGCTGTCAATAGAAATCAAAATCTTCCGCCACGGGATCATGACTATATTTAAATAAAAAAAACCAAATGGTGGCTTCAAGTTGGTTGCAGCAAAGCAGCCAATCCTTTTGCAAAGTCAACTCCTGGAGAAAGGGAATTAAAAAGGGCAGTAGCTGAAGATAATAGTTGCTTACCATATTGTAATGCACAAAAGCCTTTGGTTAATGGATTGCAATTCTGTTTTAATTAGTCAAGTATAGGATAAAAAATTCCATGAGTCCAGTTCTATGAGTCCAAATTTTTGTTTACTCATGTTTCTGCTCCCTTTTCCATGCATGGTTGAAAAGCAACAGAGGCTACACTATAGCTGTGCACCGTGATTCATGCACTCATTGTTTCACTGGAGTAGAAAGTAGTCTGGATTCCCAGATAGGAAAGACTGCATTTCAGAATAGCGAGAGACAGTGAAGGATAGCTTGGTTGCAAGGAAGAGGATCAAGGCAGCTGCTCCTTAAGAGTTCTCAGAGTACATCTTTAATGATGCAAGTAGTTGTTTCAGTTTGGCAAAATTTTGTCTATAGGTGAGGAATTATAAGAGAAAATTCTTAGAAGAATCCCAGCATGTCTTTCTTGTTCCAAAGGTGCTTTTTCAAAAGACAACTGGACTGTCTTTGTTTTTCCTTGAAGACATTTCACTTCTCATCCAAGAAGCTTCTTCAGTTCTTGGGTGAGAAACAAAACATCTTCAAGGAAAAACAAAGAAAGTCCAGTTGTCTTTTGAAAAAGCATCTTTGGGACAACCAGGACCTGGATGACTGAGAATCTCCAAAGAAATGTCTTTCTTGGTTTTTGAAGCTTGGCATCTATGCAGAGAATTTGGAAATGACACATGTGTTTGGTCTGGATATCAAAAGTGAGCCATATGTTTTATGGATGTCTTAGGCAGAAATATTGGCTACAAAAAGCCAAGGACACTGATAGTGACATTTGAAAGCAGGGAAGGAAGGGAGAGAAAGAAAGACTGTAGGAGAATTGGGAACTGGGGCAATGAGATATGCTGACTGCACAAGGAATATGAGTAATGAAAGCTGAGAGGAGACATAGAGAACAAGATTGGGGCTGGACAATCTCATGGGATATGGTGCAATGGGAGCTGTTGAGGGGAAAAAGAGGCAACATATGCCAGCCTTTCCCTATTCATTCTATAAAGTCATTTTGGGATCCCTGCGGTTTTGTTTTGGCCAAAACCAGAATTTTGTTTCTACTGAACTCATGGCTGATCTAGAATGGTTTTGTAGAACTTCCAATGCAGTATACTTCTTTCAGGTTTAAAATGAAACATATTTTCTATTTTGTGCATATACACACTCTCATTTCCTATCTGTGTCAACTGAAATACACAACCATAAAACTATTGCATGATATCTGGCAGGCATAAGTAACCAGGAACAGGAGTTCTTCCAAAGGTGCTTTTCAAAAGACATCTGGACTTTCTTAGGTTTTTTCCTTGAAAATGTCAGCACTAAAGAAGCTTCCTGGGTGAGAAGGGAAATGTTTTCAAGGAAAAAATTAAGAAAGTCCAGTTGCCTTTTGAAAAGCACCTTTGGGACAACCATGACCTGGATGATTGAGAATCTCCATAGATAGGAACAGGAATTGAGTTCGAAGCACTAAAAGTTCATTACATGTTACTGATACACAAGTATCTGATCTACTAACAACCAAGGCAAATTGGTGCTAGATAAGAGTCAAGAGAATTCATGGAAAGCTGGACTTGGGTCTCTTGTGGGAGTGTAGGACTCCAAGCTGGTACCCATTTGACCCCGCTTTCAGGCTCCACCTGGTCCTTCCCTACAATTGCTAGTGCAAGTAAGTGAAGATGAAAACTTTGGAATTTGCATCAGGTGAAAATTCTCCCATTCTCATGAGTAATAAGTAAATCCCTCAGCATCCATATTTTACAAGATATAAATATTGGATTTTGTATTGATTATGTGCCCATTAGCACATTAGCACCACATACTGTGAACAGATTTTCTTGATGGTGATCTGCCCTAACCTGGACTTTCAAATCTTCCAACAATGCACCCTTTGCCCTTGTCAATCTTCCTTGCTTCTGGTGATCGTTTTTTCTTTCCTTCCACTTTTCCCAGCATTATAGGTTTCTCCACAGAACATTTGGTATTGATGACACATATATTATCTTGGCTGGTAAACTAACAGCAGGGGAAAAAATCCCATAATGTTTTGCGCATGTTCAAAGAAAATCCTTGAAAATTCTTTAAGCAGTGTGGGGGTGAAATCCATATTTTGAATATAATAGAGCTGGAAGAGACTTTGGAGGTCTTCTAGTCCAGCCCCCTCCTCAAGCAGGAGAACCTATACCATCTCAGACAAGTGACTGTCTAGCGTCTTCTTAAAAATCTCCAGTGATGGAACGCCGATTTCTGGAAGCAAGCTGTTCCACTGGTTAATTGTCCTCACTGTCAGGAAATTTCTCCTTAATTGCAGGTTGCTTCTCTCTTTGATCAGTTTCCAACCATTGCTTCTTGTCCTGCCCTCTGGTGCTTTGGAAAATAACATGACCCCCTCTTCTTTGTGGCAGCCCCCCTATTTTAAATAGTGCATTACAAACTTCCTTTCATAGACTACCCCGACTCTGAGTCATTTGTTATCAATGTATTTCCATATTCATACTGTTGGAACCACACCATTATAAGAGTCTAGCACTTCTGTCAATTTGGAATCCCATCAGCCTGCTTGGTACAAGGTAAATTCACTGATTTTCTCTGATAACCCGCAGTGGATAGAGTTCTAAAGCTCTTTCCGCCTCTCCAATCCTTCTTCTCCTCATCAGAATTGGTCCCAAGCGGCAATGTCTGTGATTCCGAGGAGCTATTTTTGTTGAAACCCAGTTCAGTTTATACACCATCAGTTCTCTCTGTTCAACAACTCAACTAGAGTCATTAAAAAAGCAAGCATATTGTTATGAAACAGGGTGAAACGTTGGTCTAAAGAGCAGATGGTGCTGCCTTAACAGACACACAACAAAGAGTTCCAGAATTAGAGCTTTCTATGATAGCTGCATTGTTTACCTAGAGGATTATAGGATACAGTTCAATGAACTTTATAAGCTGTATTGGACTGATCGGGCAAGATCCTTATCTGGGAAGCAGGAGAGCACACTTCACAGTTTGCAACTGTAAAACTTCAAAATTAATGAAACAAAGCGATTTGAGAAGCTGACAGGTGTAAAGAAACACTGTGCCAACAAAACAATAGAATGGAACAAGGGGGGGGGGAACCCAGCTGTAACTGCAGCTCTGTGAAATGATCTTAAAGAACAAAACCATTTTTCCAAACAATCATTCTCCTTTCTATAGAATATTCAAGGGTGTATTCTGTAGCAGTGGTTCCCAACTTTATCAGGATTTGGAGGGGAGCTACTATGTTCTATTTAAAGTGTAGAATATGTCCATGTCAATTTTTTTGTCATTTTTCGTAATTTAACTTCAAAACAAATATGTAAATGTACACAAATTAATATCTTTTAGTTTTTCCTCTCTGTAATCCAACATGCACCACTGAAAACATATATAAAACCAGCAGATATAAGAAAAACTCCCAAATAAAAAAAATCATGAAGGATTTTGGGGGAAAAAGACACCCCAGAGTCCTGTTCAGATGTTACTAGCTTCAATTGGCCCAGAATGCAGCAGAACGGACAATGATCTTTTACTTCTCTACTTGGTGCCTGGTTGCTTCTGGGTGTGATTTTAGTGAGTAGGTAGTCACCAGTACTAATATTCTAGTATTTGTGGCTACCTGTAAAGCCCTATTTGGGGCTGGTTACCTTAGGGACCACCTATCTCCATCAGCCCGACTGACACAATCTGACAGGGTTGGTGTGCTCTCCAGTTTCCGTCAATTAAAAATTGACGCCTATGGGGACCCCAGAAGCACGCTGTTTCTATGCAGTTCCCGCCATGTGGAATGAGGTTTCAAGCAGCCCCACATTATTGATATTTCAAAGTGTTGTGAAGACATGACTCTTTGGCAAGTGTGATTAAAGCACCCTGTTTTTCTTATTCTTTGTTTCCCCCATCTGTCATGTTTTTTTCTTTTATGCTGTGTTCTTTCCTTGTTTTTAAATGTTTTTAACAATATGTAAACCACCCTGAGTAGCTAGGAGTTGGGCAGCATATGTAATTTAATACATTTGTCATTATCATTATTACCATTATATAAGAAATTGAATTGGGGGTGAATTCCGCCCCCCAAAAAGAAAATACACTCCATTCAGAGATAATTCCTAAATGGGGAAATAAATCTTCTTTTGAGAAAAAAACAGTATTGCTTCAGCATCCTACTTAGTGGATGCTGATAACACCATTCCCTAGTTGGGAAACTAAAGCTAACAGTTATAATTTCTCTTCACCCCCGCATGTCTCCTTCATCCAGGTGTTTTTCTGACAGAAACAGTTTGGGGTTCA
This sequence comes from Crotalus tigris, assembly GCF_016545835.1. NCBI lineage: Eukaryota > Metazoa > Chordata > Lepidosauria > Squamata > Viperidae > Crotalus > Crotalus tigris. The sequence continues at coordinate 7,201 of NW_024097388.1, read as the reverse complement.
GTGACATTTATTCTCATGATATAACATAACTTGAGTGGGAAGATATGGGTGAATACATTAGCCTTGCCTTCTAACTCTTTCTGCCTTGGGTCTTTATTCATGCAGAACAAAACTCTGAAAGAAGCTACACAACCACTTTCAGATGGATGGTTTTGCAGATGATTGGGATCATTTGTGAAGTCCCTTTCTGAGGGACAAGAAGACATTAGAAGCGCAGTTTGCAGGTATACCCAACTTGCGAATCTTTTTAGATTTTTAAGCTATGTGCAGGCAACTGATTATATTGTGGTTTTGTCTCACTGGAGAAGATTCATGAAGACTTGGTTTTCCTAAAGGTTGCTTTGATTTCATGTTTATCTCTCTCAAATAATTCTAAATTATCTTGATTTAGGATTGACCAGATCTGACCTAATGTATATTTTATATATTTTTACATAAAATCATAAGCTCTGGGAAAAAATGTGTCATTTAAAAAATTACTTCACAAAATACTGAACAAACTATCCTGTTATTCCTAAGCATTGCCTAGAGATCCTACAACTTTAAACAAGAATCCTATCTTCATCAAATAATATCCTTTTCTTTTTATTGTTGTTTCCAAATGATCTAAGAAGTTCCAGAGCAACTTTCTGTAATGTTTTCCAAACTGGTCTCTGAAGAAATATTTCTCCACAAATAGTTTTCCCACTTTAGTCTTACATCAGAACTTTGTAGGGCTGAAGGCAAGGTTACTTCTTTCTCCCTGTGAGATATGATTTTACTTTTAAAAATGTATCTTGTTAATTTAAAAAAAAAAAACAATGGATGATCAGAAATCAAATTTATTTTACCACCTTGCTAATGGAAATAGTCAGTATGAGCAAGTTAATTCAACAGAAGTTTAAAGTTGTACCAGTTACTTTCAATGAGTAAGCAATGAGTAAGGACTTCCTTTGATATTGCTTACTTTTGTAAGACCTTCAGAAATAATTGCCTTTCAAATAGCAATTCATTCAAATAGCCAGGACTCTGCTACAGTAAGCAGCCACGTGTTTCAAAAACCAAAAAAAAAAAAATATGATATCCAATGATAATGATCCCCTAGCATCTGCGATTTAAAGATATACTGCCTCCAAGTCAGCCATTTTTATTACTGTTTGCTACATGAAGGGAATTACACAGATTTTCTTACTGCTTGAGACATGGATTCTTCTGGACAGATGGCCATCCCAAAGCAATTGAATGTATCAGATGGATCAGTAGCTTTCATTGAAGGCAATGAAGCTAATCAATCAAATATAAAATATATTTTAGGTTTTTTGCATACACAGCCATTGAATTCAATGGAGAAAAGCAAAGGAGAAAAAAAAACTTCCTTTGGCACAGGATGCAATGAAGAGAGACATATGGGAAAGGTATCCTCAAACTGAGCTTCATTGAAAAGAACTTTATCCATGTATTAGGGAAGTGATTTGCCACTTCCGCTTTCTATGATTTTTTTTTTTAGTACTTAGTCTAGTCAATAGACCAGAAAATCTCAAGCAGCCCATCATTTGAATATAGCCAGATGTTGCCACCTCATGTGAGGTGAGAAAAGAAAAGAAAAAGAAGAGCTTCATTGAACACAAAATTCCCCCAGCCCTCCAGCCCATTCTTTCTTTCTTAAACTATCCAAGTTTATTATCTAAGGTAGGAAATCCCATAAGCACTTCTCTGTGTGTGTTAGTAAAAATATAGGCATTAAACCTGAATAGCTGGCAATCAAGTCTCTTTTTGTCATTCCTAAACTCTGGTTCTTAGGGTAGCTACCTCACCCTTCCTATTGGTAGAGATGGTCTTGGGTTTATCCCCTTAGTATTGACTTCTCGTACACCTTTAAGATTATTCTGACATTCAGATATTGTCTGTTGAATTTTCCATACTCTGTGATCTAAATTCTTGGAGAACATCATTTGCTAAATTCTTACATGTCAGGCTATTAAAGAGATTAGGGAGAGAGATTCGTTTCCAGAAAGAAAATGAGAATCCTAGCTATTTCTAAACAAGTTCATAATCATATAGCTGATAGACTTATTTATCCAGGAAATTTTCCAATGTTTTTCTAAGCCAAGGTGAATCAGTGATTGTAATAGCATCTGGCTGCAGTGGGTTTTTTTTAAGTTAATGGCACAATTGTACAAAACAGTTTATCAGCTCTAAACCCTATGCAGCAATATTGGATGACCCTGTTATAATTTTGCTTCAGAACACTTCTTCATTTTTGTGGTTTCTGCAGGAATCTCCCATAAAATCAGAAATACAATGAATACCTAAGCAAAGTGCCTGGCCTGATTATATCAGCCAACTGATTTCAAAGACCTGAATTGTTAGCACTAAATTTTCATTGATCCCCTTCTCCATTCCGTTTGGAGTACATAATTGTTCACAAAACTGGGACACTGTCAGTTCTAGTCCCAACTAGATGACTCTCGGCCAATCAGTCTCTTTCAGATCTAGGAAGAAGGCAATAGCAAACCACTTCAGAAAACCTTATCAAGGATTTGTAGAACTGTAAGGACTTATCCAAGCAGTTGCAAGAAATGAAGACTGACTCAAAGGAACAACAAAAAGTTTCACACAAGATACTAATCTAATATAAACCAGGACAATTTATATTTTGGGAAACCAGCTTTTGAAGGTTGCAGATAATTGCTTTTGTCATAAAATAGTTGATTGGCAAGGCTTGAAGGATGTAATATATTATAGGAACATGGAGGTCTATGTTAACCAGTTCATATATGCTTCTGCAGGTCATTTTTTATCTCCTTTTTTTCAATTCCATCATTACTGAATTATGTCTAGAATTATATATTCAATATGGAAATTACTTCTGTTATGTTGGATTACAAACTATATGCAATCTGCTTGAATCACACTGACCATTATTCATACTGACCATTAATAGTGTATCCATGACCAAGTACAAATGAACAGCCAGTGTAGTGCCAATGAAAATTAAACAAAACATTGGACTGAAAGATCTAGATTCTCCATGAGGCTGTTTTAAAAATTGCAACTGGAAAAAATGAGAGAAGGGGCAGGAATAGAGTGGTAACTGTTGCGTCCTTGGCGGGAAAACAGACACGAGAAGCAGCTGGAGTTCTCAGTTTCTTTTATTCAGCGTTCAGCTTACAGGAAGATGGCTTCAGCTTCGCCCAAACGCCTCGCAGCCTCTTATATAGGCAACTCCCGGGTAAATGGGTTACTTTTCCCGCGCCAGCACCCGTGCATGCGCACGGCGCTGGCGACAGCCTGTCTGGTCCCGGGCAGCTTTGCACCTGCCCGGGACTGCCTGCAAACGCCCGAGCCGTTTGCAAAGGCTCGGGACATAACACCCCTTTCCCCCGGGCTAAAACTACTACCAACATACAACATTTATTTTATATGACATTTTGCTCCCCAGTGCTCCCACTGTTTACTGGCCTTTGCCTTGCCAGCAATGTTATGTAGTCTTCTAGGTACTTGGGAGATTTCTTTGCTCTCTGTGACCTTCTTAGCTGTGGGTTACTGGCATAAGTCCCCTGACTGGAGGGAGGCGTGAGCCTGTTCTCTCTATTGTGCCCTGGTGTCTTCCAAGGACTGTGCCCCGATGCCTGGCCTGCTTGCTTGCCCACCGGGCTCGTCAGGCCAGGGCTTCTGTTGCTTTGTGACCTGGTTGACCTGCCTAGCTGTAGACCCTCAGGCCCCTTGAAGTGATAGCCACTGCTGGGCGTCTCTGTAGAACCTCCTAGGTCAGTCCAAGACCTGTCAGGAGGCTGTCCATTCCCTGAACCCCATTCTGTGTTCGGGCTCGTGTGGGTTTCTGTACTTTCCCAAAACTCAGGTGTTCCCTGATTTGTGCTAGGGTTGTGTAGTCGGGACTTGGTTCCTCGACTAGCTCTGTGTATGTTTGACCCCTGTAGGATTTGGGGTAAGGTCAGGCCAACTTTGGGGATTGTGTGCCAGCTCTCTTGCGGGGAATGATTTGTTGGGATGCCCCCGGGTATCCTCCGTGACTGGAGTGCTGTGTGACGTGTGTGGAAAGTGAGTATGCCCCCGGGGTGACTCCCTGGCTGGAAGAGGGAGTGAGTGCCTGTTGTGTGTGTAAGCTCAATCGACTTCCTTTCCGGGCAGAGCAATTGCGGAATCTGGGGACGGGCCGTTTGTGGCTCCCTCAGTGGAGATGGTCAGTAACTCTTGCCCTTCCCTTTGCTCCAAAGGGTCCCCCTCCCCCCCTGGAAAAGACCCAGGAGTCTCAGCAGAAAAGTCTCGCCTAGAGCGAAGTTGGTCGATGTGCCGACGCAGGACACGACCGTTGTCCAGGGCAACCTCGTAGGAGAGAGGACCTGTGATCATGGACACAGAAGCGGGGACCCATGTATGACCAGGCCCGTAATTGCGAGCCCAAACCGGGGCACCCACAAGTAGTCGTCTAGGTGCCCTAGGAGGTGAGGTGGATGAAGGCAGTCTGTCCGGATGCAACCGGTCAAGTCTAGTAGTAAGTTGGCGCCCCCAACGAAGTTCAGCGGGACTTCTCCCTGTAGAAGTGGACGGTGTGGTGCGATAAGAAAGGAGAAAGTCAGCCAACCTGTGATGCCAGTCCCCGTAGGTGAGTCTCTTCAAGGCGTCCTTTGCGATGCGCACCATGCGTTCAGCCATACCGTTGGTGGACGGGTGAAAAGGCGCAGACGTGGCATGATGAATCAGGTTTGCCTGTAAGAAAGCTTGGAATTCGGAGGAGGTGAATTGAGGGCCGTTGTCGGACACGATGACATCTGGCAGCCCGTGTGCAGCAAAAATCCCCCTCAGTATCTGAATAGTCTTTGCAGTGGTGGTGGATGAGACAGGCACAACCTCAAGCCATTTTGAATGGCTGTCAACAAGGACCAAGAAGAACTGGCCCTGAAAGGGCCCAGCGTAGTCAATGTGCACCCTAGACCATGGGGACTGTGTTTCCTCCCATATATGCACAGGAGCTTGGGGCATCTCTGGGCGAGATCGTTGGCACAGGTGGCATGCGTGTACCTTAGCCTCAATATCTTTATCTAAAGCAGGCCACCACAAGTGGCTGCGTGCAAGAGCCTTCATACGAAAAATGCCAGGATGACCCTCGTGGAGGGATTCTAAGACCCTAGTCCTCATTGAGGTGGGAATGACAACTCTGTTTCCCCAAAGCAGAAAACCCTGAGAAAGGGACAGCTCGTTCCTTTTGGACCAGAAACTCTGAAACTCAGGACTAGGGCATAAGTGCTCGGCCACCGACAGGGACCCAGGATGCTGACACGTGAAAGTGTGTGATCTGTTTTAAAAACCCACGTTCTTCAGCGGTAACACCCTTGGCACTCAGAGGGTGCTGGGCAAGGCCTTGGATTGAGAGAATGTTGACAGCTGGAGGCGGGGGTCAGCTTCTACTACTGCAGAGGCAAACTCCTGAGGCCATCAGCAATGGCCCATTCTTTCCCAGGCTTGTGGAGTAAGGAAAAGTCATATGCAGACAAAAAAATAGACCACCTTAGCATTCTAGGGGAAATGATTTGGGAAGTCTGCTTACGTGTGGTAAACAGTCCCAGCAGAGGCTTATGGTCAGTGAAGACCCGTGAAATGCCTGCCATATAGAAAATCGTGGAATTTTTTAATTCCAGCAACAACAGCCAGAGCCTCCCTGTCTATCTGAGCGTAGTTGCGCTCGGCAGAAGACAGGGTTCTGGAGTAGTATGCAATAGGAACCTGAGTTCCATCAGACCTGAGGTGACTCAGGACAGCTCCAACCCAGTAGGGGGATGCATCACAAGCGATGCACACAGGAAGAGACTCGTTGAAATGTGCAAGAACACTGTTAGAAGTGAGCAAGGCCTTGACTTCTTTAAAGCAAGCCTCATGTGCTTGTGACCCCAGCCACACAGCGTGTTTGTCTAGTAGCCTGTGAAGAGGCTCAGCTACACTAGCTTTATGTGGAAGAAAAGAATTGTAGAAATTCAGGAGGCCTAGAAGGCCTGAAGTTCGGCCTTAGACTTTGGCCTGGGTGCTTGTAAAATAGCAGTTAGTTTGGATTCAGCAGTATGAATCCCAGCAGCATCAATTTTGAATCCCAGAAATTCAGTAGAAGGCACCCCGATCTTGCAGTTGTCTTTTCTGAGCTTGAGGCCTGATTCCCTGAATCTTAACAGGACAGCCCTAAGTCTTTCAGCTAGAATGTGTGTGGAGTCTCCTGCAATCAAGACATCGTCAAAGTAGGGGCAGACCCCTGGTATACCTCGTAGTGTGTTTTCCATTACGCTTTGGAAAATCCCAGGAGCGACATTTACTCCAAACTGTAGCCTTTTACTTTAAAGGCTCCCCTGTGGGTCACAATGGTCTGAGCTATGGGCAGCATTCATCATTCAACAGGCAGCTGTTGATATGTTGAGCTAGGTCAAGCTTTGCAAAAACACGCCCCCCCTTGAGAGAGGCCAGGATGTGACTGACCACAGGAACAGGATAGGCATGTTGCTGCAATGCCTTATTGAGTGGGCATTTGTAATCAGCACAAATGCGAATGTCCCCATTTGCCTTTAGAGGCGTGACAATGGGGGTCTCCCATGGGCTGGAATCAACAGGTTCTAGGATTCCTTGTTGGATTAGTTTGTCTAATTCAGTGTCAATCTTACTTTTTAAAGCAAAAGGGACCCTTCTTGCTTTAATCCTAATGGGAGTGACAGTGGGGTCTAGCTTTAAGGACACAGGTGTCCTTTGAATGTGCCCAGCTGGGGGCTGAAAACATCTGCAAATTCTTTGCAGACTTCCTGTAGGTCGAGTGTTTGTAAGCTGTTGAGTCCTGTGACGTGTATCCCCAGGGCCTCAAACCAATCGAGTCCTATGAGACTCGTTCGTTCACCCCCTACTACTAATAAGTCTAGTGGACCTTCAAAACTCTTGTATTGCACGTTAAGGGTGGCCTCCCCCTTAACACACACTCTTGAATTTTGAAAATCTGTTAACACAATGTCAGAAGGCCTTAACTTGGCCTGAGTTCCACTACCGGAACAAATCTTTCTAAATGTATGCAAGGAGATGATTGAAAGGGCAGACCCTGTGTCTAGTTCCATAGTTAATGGAACCCCTTGTAGCTTCACCTTGAGTGACAGCTTTTTTTTAATGGGCTTGTGTGTGCCTGTCCTGAGGATGCTTCTTCGCGAAGCGCAAAACCCTACCCTATTCTGGCTGG